>NC_134265.1:145865559-146465559 GCF_031893055.1 Leptodactylus fuscus
GGGCTAGGCAACGTTCGATCAAATTATACTTACCAAGTCCACGAGTGAGGGTCGGGCTGGATCCTCCGAGAAGTCTTCTTCATGCAGCGTCCCCGCGGCATCTTCCGGCTCTGAATTCACTCTGCCAGGCATCAGGCCTGGGCATAGCCGACTCAGCATGCCTGCACTACAAGCGGACATGCGCAGTCAGCTCTGCCCAGGCCCGGGGAAGCTGCACGGAGATGAGTTCTAAAGGTAGGAGAAGAACCAGCGTTGATTGGCCGACTGTATAGCATTCAGCCAATCAATGCAAGATCTGCATCGAACTTTTACATTCGAATAGCGAGTGGTACTCCGTAGTATTCGATCGAATACCTACTCGATCGAGTACTACTCGCTCATCTCTAGTCCTCAATATTCGACTATTTGATTGAATATCGAATTCCATTATAGTCTATGGGAAAAAAATGCTCGTTTCAGGGAAATCAAAATTCGACCATTTGGAGTCACCAAGTCCACAATGACACGTCAGGAAATGATGCTGACACCTCTGGAATGCAACTGGGACAGCAGGGGAAGCATGTCTGGGTGCATATAACATGCCCAAGTCCCAGTATTACCCCACTATCACAGCCTATCAACTAGACACTCCAAACTCAATAAAACCTCTGTGGAAAGTGGGAAAATACTTGGAAACCTTCTTTCCTCTACATTAGTTTGGACAGAAAGACATATTTTAAGCTAAAGAAACATTAGCATGCACCCCTTTAAATCACGTTGCCCATGACAACCACAGATGGCATAGGCAAGGGGGAAATCAAACAGCCCCCACCCTTAACTATCATTGTGTATGTGTGTGATGTGGTGAGACCTCCAAAAATTACTTTTGTGGTCCTTAGGGTGAGCCCTCCCAAACTTAGCTTCAGGCCCTTGGGATAAGGTGAGCCTTGTAGTTTCAGAATTTTAGGCCCTTGAGGTGAGTTGAGCCTTGTTCCAGCAGAGATTGAGGCCCTTGAGGTGAGTTGAGCCTTGTACCAGCAGAGTTTTAGGCCCTTAAGGTGAACTGAGCCTTGTACCAGCAGGGTTTTAGGCCCTTGAGGTGAGTTGAGCCTTGTACCTGTAGAAATTGAGGCCCTTAAGGTGAGTTAAGCCTTGTACATGCAGAGATTGAGGCCCTTAAGGTGAGTTAAGCCTTGTACATGCAGAGATTGAGGCCTTTGAGGTGAGTTGAGCCTTGTATCAGCAGAGATTGAGGCCCTTAAGGTGAATTGTGCCTTGTAGTAGCAAAGATTGAGGCCCTTGAGGTGAGTTGAGCCTTGTAGCAGAAGAGATTGAGGCCCTTGAGGTGAGTTGAACCTTGTACCAGCAAAGTTTTAGACCCTTGAGGTGAGTTGAGCCTTGTACCAGCAGAGATTGAGGCCCTTAAGGTGAATTGAGCCTTGTAGTAGCAGAGATTGAGGCCCTTAAGGTGAATTGTGCCTTGTAGTAGCAGAGATTGAGGCCCTTGAGGTGAGTTGAGCCTTGTAGCAGCAGAGATTGAGACCCTTGAGGTGAGTTGAACCTTGTACCAGCAGAGTTTTAGGCCCTTGAGGTGAGTTGAGCCTTGTACCAGCAGAGATTGAGGTTCTTAAGGTGAATTGAGCCTTGTAGTAGCAGAGATTGAGGCCCTTGAGGTGAGTTGAACCTTGTACCAGCAGAGTTTCAGGCCCTTGAGGTGAGCTGAGCCTTGTACCAGCAGAGATTGAGGCCCTTAAGGTGAATTGAGCCTTGTAGTAGCAGAGAATGAGACCCTTGAGGTGAGTTGAGCCTTGTACCAACAGAGTTTTAGGCCTGAAAAAACAGCTCCTGGGAGGGGGCAAGGGTGGGATGACTCTGCTGGGAAGATTGGGTATGTTGGGGGGGAAGGAGGGGCAGACTCTTGGCTAGGAGCACGACTGGAAGTAGTGGCTGACTGGCTGGTGCAAATGCCGCTGGAAGCAATATCCGCTAGCCATTGTAACACCTGTTCTTGGTGCTCGGGCCTCGTCAGCGTTGTACCCTGCACCCTGCTTAACATTGCCATCAAGCCAGGGATTATGGCCAGGGCTCTGCATAGATCACTACTTAGAAGACGACAAAGCCGGGACAAGGACACAGGGACAAGCCAATCACAGAGCAGTAGGGAAGTCATCCCAGGTCCTTTTCCAGAAACAGGGAAGAGACAGTTGGAGGCAGTAAATCAAAAGAAGGAGGAGGGACTTACATAGAAGAACCACAGAGGAGGGCGTGAACTGAATATGACATGAGGGGTGCACGGGAACGCCTACGGTGCACGGAAGGGCTCATTTACATATACGTTTAAAAGGTAATTCATTAAAACAGGGGGGGGGGGTCTTTTAATAAATGATTAGCAGGACTTGAATAGCCATTTTAAAGGCTATTCAGGCATATGTTTATCTAAAATAGCGAAAATCCAGTGATAGAGCCCTGTTAAGAGATCTCTGCCATTTCTTGACATTATATAGCTTATAGAAGTTGACATACAGTAGCCTATTCATCTAATCTATTATACATTTAAAATATAAAGAAGTGCAAATTTGCATTTAAGGCATTTTTAAGGGTTAAACAATTGTTCTGAATAGAGATGAGCGAACACTATTCGAAACAGCCGTTTCGAATAGCACGCTCCCATAGAAATGAATGGAAGCAGCCGGCACACAGATTTTGTTGGTGGCCGACCACGTACCGGCCACATCGATTCATTTCTATGGGAGCATGCTATTTGAAACAGCTGTTCGCTCATCTCTAGTTCTGAACTATTAGGAAAAGCTTATGTTTTGGTTCAAATACTGTAACCATGGCTAGAGAAGAATGTTAAATAAACTTCATTATAAAAACCCCTACAGCATAGAGACCACATACTGGTATTATGTCCTCCAGAACAATGGTAGGGCTGAGTGCTTATTACCCAGGACACAACAATGTAAATATCATTGAGGGTACAGTAAATACTACCGTACTGTGCGTCCATACCATAATATTTATCTTGGAATGAACAGACATAGGTATTGTAATAAGATATATGTCTGTTTAAATATGTTTAAAAGAAAAGGGGGCTTTATGCTATGAGGTCATATGCTTAAAGTATCATAATGCTTCTAAATAGAGCCCTTTGCTAGTGATTCAAGATCAATTTCTTTAGGCTCAGGAGAGAACATATACTGTGAAAGGTTAAAAGGTAAAAGCAGTGTTTACTTTCTACAGCCATGCTATTCTGTATCTGTGCCAAGAATGTACAGCATTAAAATATCTGCGATTACAGTCAGTCACATTTATTTTTTCAGAGAAGTTTTGTCTCCTGCCAATTCTGTAGCAAAAATCTAAAATAAAATCTTGCACCAGCTGTAATGAGAAGTTCAAGCGCTCCTACTTTATGAATGACCTCCAGTGTTTGAAACATGGAGAGAGAACAAACATTTACACTACTTTGAAACCCTACTGTGACTATAACATTAACGTTGCTATATTACTGAGCTTCATTTTTCTGACAGCTTATTGGACGCTCACACAATCTCCAGCTTCGGCAACAATTAATAATTTCCTGACAATGTGAAAACACTATTTATACATTGCTACATGTAGTGATTAGAGATGAGCGAACAGTGTTCTATCGAACTCATGTTCGATCGGATATTAGGCTGTTCGGCATGTTCGAATCGAATCGAACACCGCGTGGTAAAGTGCGCCATTACTCGATTCCCCTCCCACCTTCCCTGGCGCCTTTTTTGCTCCAATAACAGCGCAGGGTAGGTGGGACAGGAACTACGACACCGGTGACGTTGAAAAAAGTAGGCAAAACCCATTGGCTGCCGAATACATGTGACCTCTAATTTAAAAGAACAGCGCCGCCCAGGTTCGCGTCATTCTGAGCTTGCAATTCACCGAGGACGGAGGTTTCCGTCCAGCTAGCTAGGGCTTAGATTCTGGGTAGGCAGGGACAGGCTAGGATAGGAAGGAGAAGACAACCAACAGCTCTTGTAAGAGCTAAATTCCAGGGAGAAGCTTGTCAGTGTAACGTGGCACTGACGGGCTCAATCGCCGCAACCCAGCTTTCCCAGGATCCTGAATGGAATACACTGTCAGTGTATTCCCGTATACCCGATATATACCCCGATACCCGTTCCAACGGTGTGCCCCCCCACCTTCACCCCAGAAATACCCTGCAAGTCCCCTAGCAATAGAATTGGGGCTATATACACCCACAATTTTTACTACTGGTATACAGTGCCATTGTCTGACTGGGAATTCAAAGAATATATTGGGAATACAAATACCCTCATTTCTTGCTACTGCCATATAGTGCCAGTGTCTGACTGGGAATTCAAAGAATATATTGGGGTTACGTGCACCCACAATTTTTACTACTGGTATACAGTGCCATTGTCTGACTGGGAATTCAAAGAATATATTGGGAATACAAATACCCTCATTTCTTGCTACTGCCATATAGTGCCAGTTTCTGACTGGTAATTCAAAGAATATATTGGGGTTACGTGCACCCACAATTTTTACTACTGGTATACAGTGCCATTGTCTGACTGGGAATTCAAAGAATATATTGGGAATACAAATACCCTCATTTCTTGCTACTGCCATATAGTGCCAGTGTCTGACTGGGAATTCAAAGAATATATTGGGGTTACGTGCACCCACAATTTTTACTACTGGTATACAGTGCCATTGTCTGACTGGGAATTCAAAGAATATATTGGGAATACAAATACCCTCATTTCTTGCTACTGCCATATAGTGCCAGTGTCTGACTGGGAATTCAAAGAATATATTGGGGTTACGTGCACCCACAATTTTTACTACTGGTATACAGTGCCATTGTCTGACTGGGAATTCAAAGAATATATTGGGGTTATAAATACCCTCATTTCTTGCTACTGCCATATAGTGCCAGTTTCTGACTGGTAATTCAAAGAATATATTGGGGTTACGTGCACCCACAATTTTTACTACTGGTATACAGTGCCATTGTCTGACTGGGAATTCAAAGAGTATATTGGGAATACAAATACCCTCATTTCTTGCTACTGCCATATAGTGCCAGTTTCTGACTGGGAATTCAAAGAATATATTGGGGTTACGTGCACCCACAATTTTTACTACTGGTATACAGTGCCATTGTCTGACTGGGAATTCAAAGAATATATTGGGGTTATAAATACCCTCATTTCTTGCTACTGCCATATAGTGCCAGTTTCTGACTGGTAATTCAAAGAATATATTGGGGTTACGTGCACCCACAATTTTTACTACTGGTATACAGTGCCATTGTCTGACTGGGAATTCAAAGAGTATATTGGGAATACAAATACCCTCATTTCTTGCTACTGCCATATAGTGCCAGTTTCTGACTGGTAATTCAAAGAATATATTGGGGTTACGTGCACCCACAATTTTTACTACTGGTATACAGTGCCATTGTCTGACTGGGAATTCAAAGAATATATTGGGGTTATAAATACCCTCATTTCTTGCTACTGCCATATAGTGCCAGTTTCTGACTGGTAATTCAAAGAATATATTGGGGTTACGTGCACCCACAATTTTTACTACTGGTATACAGTGCCATTGTCTGACTGGGAATTCAAAGAGTATATTGGGAATACAAATACCCTCATTTCTTGCTACTGCCATATAGTGCCAGTTTCTGACTGGGAATTCAAAGAATATATTGGGGTTACGTGCACCCACAATTTTTACTACTGGTATACAGTGCCATTGTCTGACTGGGAATTCAAAGAATATATTGGGGTTATAAATACCCTCATTTCTTGCTACTGCCATATAGTGCCAGTTTCTGACTGGTAATTCAAAGAATATATTGGGGTTACGTGCACCCACAATTTTTACTACTGGTATACAGTGCCATTGTCTGACTGGGAATTCAAAGAGTATATTGGGAATACAAATACCCTCATTTCTTGCTACTGCCATATAGTGCCAGTTTCTGACTGGGAATTCAAAGAATATATTGGGGTTACGTGCACCCACAATTTTTACTACTGGTATACAGTGCCATTGTCTGACTGGGAATTCAAAGAATATATTGGGGTTATAAATACCCTCATTTCTTGCTACTGCCATATAGTGCCAGTTTCTGACTGGTAATTCAAAGAATATATTGGGGTTACGTGCACCCACAATTTTTACTACTGGTATACAGTGCCATTGTCTGACTGGGAATTCAAAGAGTATATTGGGAATACAAATACCCTCATTTCTTGCTACTGCCATATAGTGCCAGTTTCTGACTGGGAATTCAAAGAATATATTGGGGTTACGTGCACCCACAATTTTTACTACTGGTATACAGTGCCATTGTCTGACTGGGAATTCAAAGAATATATTGGGGTTATAAATACCCTCATTTCTTGCTACTGCCATATAGTGCCAGTTTCTGACTGGTAATTCAAAGAATATATTGGGGTTACGTGCACCCACAATTTTTACTACTGGTATACAGTGCCATTGTCTGACTGGGAATTCAAAGAGTATATTGGGAATACAAATACCCTCATTTCTTGCTACTGCCATATAGTGCCAGTTTCTGACTGGGAATTCAAAGAATATATTGGGGTTACGTGCACCCACAATTTTTACTACTGGTATACAGTGCCATTGTCTGACTGGGAATTTAAAGAGTATATTGGGAATACAAATACCCTCATTTCTTGCTACTGCCATATAGTGCCAGTGTCTGACTGGGAATTCAAAGAATATATTGGGGTTACGTGCACCCACAATTTTTACTACTGGTATACAGTGCCATTGTCTGACTGGGAATTTAAAGAGTATATTGGGAATACAAATACCCTCATTTCTTGCTACTGCCATATAGTGCCAGTTTCTGACTGGGAATTCAAAGAATATATTGGGGTTACGTGCACCCACAATTTTTACTACTGGTATACAGTGCCATTGTCTGACTGGGAATTCAAAGAATATATTGGGGTTATAAATACCCTCATTTCTTGCTACTGCCATATAGTGCCAGTTTCTGACTGGTAATTCAAAGAATATATTGGGGTTACGTGCACCCACAATTTTTACTACTGGTATACAGTGCCATTGTCTGACTGGGAATTCAAAGAGTATATTGGGAATACAAATACCCTCATTTCTTGCTACTGCCATATAGTGCCAGTTTCTGACTGGGAATTCAAAGAATATATTGGGGTTACGTGCACCCACAATTTTTACTACTGGTATACAGTGCCATTGTCTGACTGGGAATTTAAAGAGTATATTGGGAATACAAATACCCTCATTTCTTGCTACTGCCATATAGTGCCAGTGTCTGACTGGGAATTCAAAGAATATATTGGGGTTACGTGCACCCACAATTTTTACTACTGGTATACAGTGCCAATTTCTAACTAGGAATTCAAAATGCGCAAGGCTCCCGGAAAGGGACGTGGACGAGGCCGTGGGCGAGGTCGGGGGAATGGTTCTGGGGAGCAAGGTAGCAGTGAAGCCACAGGGCGTCCCGTGCCTACTCCTGTGGGGCAGCAAGCATTGCGCCACTCCACAGTGCCAGGGTTGCTTGCCACATTAACTAAACTGCAGGGTACAAACCTTAGTAGGCCCGAGAACCAGGAACAGGTCTTGCAATGGCTGTCAGAGAACGCTTACAGCACATTGTCCAGCAGCCAGTCAGACTCTGCCTCCTCTCCTCCTATTACCCAACAGTCTTGTCTTCCTTCCTCCCAAAATTCCGAAGCTTTACAGAACAATAACCCAAACTGTCCCTGCTCCCCAGAGCTGTTCTCCGCTCCTTTCATTGTCCCTCAACCTGCCTCTCCACGTCACGATTCCACGAACCTAACAGAGGAGCATCTGTGTCCAGATGCTCAAACACTAGAGTCTCCTCCATCTCCGTTCGATTTGGTGGTGGATGACCAGCAACCCACCCTCATCGACGATGATGTGACGCAGTTGCCGTCAGGGCATCCAGTTGACCGGCGCATTGTGCGGGAGGAGGAGATGAGACAGGAGTTGGAAGAGGAAGTGGTGGATGATGAGGACACTGACCCGACCTGGACAGGGGGGATGTCAAGCGGGGAAAGTAGTGTGGATGTTGAGGCAGGTGCAGCACCAAAAAGGGTAGCTAGAGGCAGAGGCAGAGGTCAGCAGCTTAGGCGAAGCCAGGCCACACCCGGAATCTCCCAAGATGTTCCAGTTCGTACCCAGCCCCGAAAAACTCCCACCTCGAGGGCACGTTTCTCGAAGGTGTGGAGTTTTTTCAAGGAATGCGCCGAGGACAGATATAGTGTTGTCTGCACAATTTGCCTCTCGAAATTGATTAGGGGCTCTGAGAAGAGCAACCTGTCCACCACTTCAATGCGCCGTCATTTGGAATCCAAGCACTGGAATCAGTGGCAGGCAGCAACGGCAGGACAAAGGCCGCCTGCCGTTCACGCCACTGCCACTGCCTCTGCCACTGCCTCTGCCTCTGCCACTGCCACTGCTGACTGTGCTGGCGATGCACTCCAGAGGACGAGCCAGGACACCACTTCATCTGCCTCCGCCACTTTGTTGACTTCTACCTCATCCTCCCCTGGTCCTGTCTTATCTCCTTCTCCTGCACCATCAAAGGCACCATCAGGCGTTTCTTTACAACAACCCACCATCTCTCAGACATTGGAGCGGCGGCAGAAATACACTGCTAACCACCCACACGCGCAAGCCTTGAACGCCAACATCGCTAAACTGCTGGCCCAGGAGATGTTGGCGTTCCGGCTTGTTGAAACTCCCGCCTTCCTGGACCTGATGGCAACTGCGGCACCTCGCTATGCCGTCCCTAGCCGTCACTACTTCTCCCGGTGTGCCGTCCCCGCCTTGCACCAGCACGTGTCACTCAACATCAGGCGGGCCCTTAGTTCCGCGCTTTGCACAAAGGTCCACTTGACCACCGACGCGTGGACAAGTGCATGCGGACAGGGACGCTACATTTCACTGACGGCACACTGGGTGAATGTAGTTGAGGCTGGGACTGCTTCCCAAACTGGCCCGGTGTACCTCGTCTCCCCGCCTAACATTCCTGGCAGGGACACGAGAAGAACACCCCCCTCCTCCTCCTCCTCTACCGCCTCCTCCTCCGCCACCGCCTCCTCCTCCGCCACCGCCTCCTCCTCCGCTGTTAGATTGACCCCAGCTACGAGTTGGAAACGTTGCAGCACTGGCGTTGGTAGACGTCAGCAGGCTGTGCTGAAGCTGATCAGCTTGGGGGACAGACAGCACACTGCCTCCGAGGTGAGGGATGCCCTCCTCGATGAGACGGCAATATGGTTTGAGCCGCTGCACCTGGGCCCAGGCATGGTCGTTTGTGATAACGGCCGGAACCTGGTAGCAGCTCTGGAGCTTGCCGGACTCCAACATGTTCCATGCCTGGCCCACGTCTTCAACCTAGTGGTGCAACGTTTCCTAAAGAGCTACCCCAATGTTCCAGAGCTACTGGTGAAAGTGCGGCGCATGTGCGCCCACTTTCGCAAGTCGACAGTAGCCGCTGCTAGCTTAAAATCTCTCCAGCAACGCCTGCATGTGCCACAACACCGGCTTTTGTGCGACGTCCCCACACGCTGGAACTCAACGTTTCAGATGTTGAATAGAGTGGTTGAGCAGCAGAGACCTTTGATGGAATACCAGCTACAAAACCCTAGGGTGCCACAAAGTCAGCTGCCTCAGTTTCACATCCATGAGTGGCCATGGATGAGAGACCTTTGTGACATCCTACGGGTCTTTGAGGAGTCCACAAGGAGGGTGAGCTCTGAGGATGCGATGGTGAGCCTTACAATCCCGCTCTTGTGTGTTCTGAGAGAATCCCTGATTGACATCAGGGATAACTCAGATCACACAGAGGAGTTAGGGATAGCATCCGATCCGTCACAGCTGGAGAGTAGGTCCACACATCTGTCCGCTTCACTGCGTTTAATGGAGGAGGAGGAGGAGGAGGAGGAGGAAGAAGAGTTGTCCGATGATGTGATGGTGATACAGGAGGCTTCCGGGCAACTTCGAATCGTCCCATTGTTGCAGCGCGGATGGGTAGACATGGAGGATGAGGAGGAAATGGAGATTGAACTTTCCGGTGGGGCCAGAGGAGTCATGCCAACTAACACTGTGGCAGACATGGCTGAGTTCATGTTGGGGTGCTTTACAACCGACAAGCGTATTGTCAAAATCATGGAGGACAACCAGTACTGGATCTTTGCTATCCTTGACCCCCGGTATAAAAACAACATCTCGTCTTTTATTCCGGTAGAGGGGAGGGCCAATCGCATCAATGCTTGCCACAGGCAATTGGTGCAGAATATGATGGAGATGTTTCCAGCATGTGACGTTGGCGGCAGGGAGGGCAGTTCCTCCAGTAGGCAACCAAGTTCTCACCGGTCCACACAAACGAGGGGCACACTGTCTAAGGTCTGGGACACCTTGATGGCACCCCCTCGCCAAAGTGCCGCCACGGAGGGTCCTAGTGTCACCAGGCGTGAGAAGTATAGGCGCATGTTGCGGGAATACCTTTCCGACCACAGCCCTGTCCTCTCCGACCCCTCTGCGCCCTACACGTATTGGGTGTCGAAGTTGGACCTGTGGCTTGAACTTGCCCTATATGCCTTGGAGGTGCTGTCCTGTCCTGCCGCCAGCGTCCTATCTGAGAGGGTGTTCAGTGCAGCCGGTGGCATCATCACTGACAAGCGCACCCGTCTGTCAGCTGAGAGTGCCGACCGGCTCACTTTGATAAAAATGAACCACCACTGGATAGAGCCTTCATTTTTGTGCCCACCTGTGTAAAGCACCCCAACATGAAACTCCATGTCTGTACTCAACCTCTCCAATTCCTCCGCATCCTCATACTCATCCACCATAAGCGTTGCACAATTCTGCTAATACTAGGCTCCCTCCAACATGATTTCCCCCAACTCTGCTGGTTAGAGGCTCCCTCCACCCTGATTTCCACCAACTCTGCTGGTTAGAGGCTCCCTCCACCCTGCTTTCCCACAACTCTGCTGGTTAGAGGCTCCTTCCACCATGAATTTGCCAAAACTGGGCTGTTTAGAGGCTCCCTCCACCATGAATTGGTCCAAACTGGGCTGGTTAGAGGCTCCCTCCACCATTAATTGGTCCAAACTGGGCTGGTTAGAGGCTCCCTCCACCATGAATTTGTCCAAACTGGGCTGGTTAGAGGCTCCCTCCACCATTAATTGGTCCAAACTGGGCTGGTTAGAGGCTCCCTCCACCATGAATTTGCCCAAACTGGGCTGTTTAGAGGCTCCCTCCACCATGAATTTGCCCAAACTGGGCTGGTTAGAGGCTCCCTCCACCATGAATTGGTCCAAACTGGGGTTTTTAGAGGCTCCCTCCACCATGAATTGGTCCAAACTTGGCTGTTTAGAGGCTCCCTCCACCATTAATTGGTCCAAACTGGGCTGGTTAGAGGCTCCCTCCACCATTAATTGGTCCAAACTGGGCTGGTTAGAGGCTCCCTCCACCATGAATTTGCCCAAACTGGGCTGTTTAGAGGCTCCCTCCACCATGAATTTGCCCAAACTGGGCTGGTTAGAGGCTCCCTCCACCATGAATTGGTCCAAACTGGGGTTTTTAGAGGCTCCCTCCACCATGAATTGGTCCAAACTTGGCTGTTTAGAGGCTCCCTCCACCATGAATTGGTCCAAACTGGGGTGGTTAGAGGCTCCCTCCACCATTAATTGGTCCAAACTGGGCTGGTTAGAGGCTCCCTCCACCATTAATTGGTCCAAACTGGGCTGGTTAGAGGCTCCCTCCACCATGAATTGGTCCAAACTGGGTTTTTTAGAGGCTCCCTCCACCATGAATTTGCCCAAACTGGGCTGTTTAGAGGCTCCCTCCACCATGAATTGGTCCAAACTGGGCTGGTTAGAGGCTCCCTCCACCATGAATTTCCCAAAACTTGGCTGTTTAGAGGCTCCCTCCACCATTAATTGGTCCAAACTGGGCTGGTTAGAGGCTCCCTCCACCATGAATTGGTCCAAACTGGGGTTTTTAGAGGCTCCCTCCACCATGAATTGGTCCAAACTTGGCTGTTTAGAGGCTCCCTCCACCATGAATTGGTCCAAACTGGGGTGGTTAGAGGCTCCCTCCACCATTAATTGGTCCAAACTGGGCTGGTTAGAGGCTCCCTCCACCATTAATTGGTCCAAACTGGGCTGGTTAGAGGCTCCCTCCACCATGAATTTGCCCAAACTGGGCTGTTTAGAGGCTCCCTCCACCATGAATTTGCCCAAACTGGGCTGGTTAGAGGCTCCCTCCACCATGAATTGGTCCAAACGGGTTTTTAGAGGCTCCCTTCACCATGAATTGGTCCAAACTTGGCTGTTTAGAGGCTCCCTCCACCATGAATTGGTCCAAACTGGGTTTTTTAGAGGCTCCCTCCACCATGAATTTGCCCAAACTGGGCTGTTTAGAGGCTCCCTCCACCATGAATTTGCCCAAACTGGGCTGGTTAGAGGCTCCCTCCACCATGAATTGGTCCAAACTGGGGTTTTTAGAGGCTCCCTCCACCATGAATTGGTCCAAACTTGGCTGTTTAGAGGCTCCCTCCACCATGAATTGGTCCAAACTGGGGTGGTTAGAGGCTCCCTCCACCATTAATTGGTCCAAACTGGGCTGGTTAGAGGCTCCCTCCACCATTAATTGGTCCAAACTGGGCTGGTTAGAGGCTCCCTCCACCATGAATTGGTCCAAACTGGGTTTTTTAGAGGCTCCCTCCACCATGAATTTGCCCAAACTGGGCTGTTTAGAGGCTCCCTCCACCATGAATTGGTCCAAACTGGGCTGGTTAGAGGCTCCCTCCACCATGAATTTCCCAAAACTTGGCTGTTTAGAGGCTCCCTCCACCATTAATTGGTCCAAACTGGGCTGGTTAGAGGCTCCCTCCACCATGAATTGGTCCAAACTGGGGTTTTTAGAGTCTCCCTCCACCATGAATTGGTCCAAACTTGGCTGTTTAGAGGCTCCCTCCACCATGAATTGGTCCAAACTGGGGTGGTTAGAGGCTCCCTCCACCATTAATTGGTCCAAACTGGGCTGGTTAGAGGCTCCCTCCACCATTAATTGGTCCAAACTGGGCTGGTTAGAGGCTCCCTCCACCATGAATTTGCCCAAACTGGGCTGTTTAGAGGCTCCCTCCACCATGAATTTGCCCAAACTGGGCTGGTTAGAGGCTCCCTCCACCATGAATTGGTCCAAACGGGTTTTTAGAGGCTCCCTTCACCATGAATTGGTCCAAACTTGGCTGTTTAGAGGCTCCCTCCACCATGAATTGGTCCAAACTGGGGTGGTTAGAGGCTCCCTCCACCATTAATTGGTCCAAACTGGGCTGGTTAGAGGCTCCCTCCACCATTAATTGGTCCAAACTGGGCTGGTTAGAGGCTCCCTCCACCATGAATTGGTCCAAACTGGGGTTTTTAGAGGCTCCCTCCACCATGAATTGGTCCAAACTTGGCTGTTTAGAGGCTCCCTCCACCATTAATTGGTCCAAACTGGGCTGGTTAGAGGCTCCCTCCACCATGAATTGGTCCAAACTGGGTTTTTTAGAGGCTCCCTCCACCATGAATTTGCCCAAACTGGGCTGTTTAGAGGCTCCCTCCACCATGAATTGGTCCAAACTGGGTTTTTTAGAGGCTCCCTCCACCATGAATTGGTCCAAACTGGGCTGGTTAGAGGCTCCCTCCACCATGAATTGGTCCAAACTGGGGTGGTTAGAGGCTCCCTCCACCATTAATTGGTCCAAACTGGGCTGGTTAGAGGCTCCCTCCACCATGAATTGGTCCAAACTGGGCTGGTTAGAGGCTCCCTCCACCATTAATTGGTCCAAACTGGGCTGGTTAGAGGCTCCCTCCACCATGAATTTGCCCAAACTGGGCTGTTTAGAGGCTCCCTCCACCATGAATTTGCCCAAACTGGGCTGGTTAGAGGCTCCCTCCACCATGAATTTGCCCAAACTGGGCTGGTTAGAGGCTCCCTCCACCATGAATTGGTCCAAACTGGGGTTTTTAGAGGCTCCCTCCACCATGAATTGGTCCAAACTTGGCTGTTTAGAGGCTCCCTCCACCATTAATTGGTCCAAACTGGGCTGGTTAGAGGCTCCCTCCACCATGAATTGGTCCAAACTGGGTTTTTTAGAGGCTCCCTCCACCATGAATTTGCCCAAACTGGGCTGTTTAGAGGCTCCCTCCACCATGAATTGGTCCAAACTGGGGTGGTTAGAGGCTCCCTCCACCATTAATTGGTCCAAACTGGGCTGGTTAGAGGCTCCCTCCACCATTAATTGGTCCAAACTGGGCTGGTTAGAGGCTCCCTCCACCATGAATTTGCCCAAACTGGGCTGGTTAGAGGCTCCCTCCACCATGAATTGGTCCAAACTGGGTTTTTTAGAGGCTCCCTCCACCATGAATTTGCCCAAACTGGGCTGGTTAGAGGCTCCCTCCACCATGAATTGGTCCAAACTGGGGTTTTTAGAGGCTCCCTCCACCCTGATTTCCACCAACTCTGCTGGTTAGAGGCTCCCTCCACCCTGCTTTCCCACAACTCTGCTGGTTAGAGGCTCCCTCCACCATGAATTTGCCCAAACTGGGCTGTTTAGAGGCTCCCTCCACCATGAATTGGTCCAAACTGGGCTGTTTAGAGGCTCCCTCCACCATGAATTGGTCCAAACTGGGGTTTTTAGAGGCTCCCTCCACCATGAATTTGCCCAAACTCTGCTGGTTAGAGGCTCAATCCACCCTGATTTTCAAAACAAATGTTGGTGCCAACCTCAACTTACTACAAGGGCCAAATTCACTGCTGGTGACAAGCTCTCCTCACTGCAAGTGCCAAATACACATGTTTCAAGGTGTTTTCCTACTGTCAGAGAGGTGGTATTGAGTGTGTAAAGTGTGTAGTTGTTAGGCTGTGATGTTGGGGTAATAGAGGGTCTTTGGTGTGTTAGATGCCCCCAGACATGCTTCCCCTGCTGTCCCAGTGTCATTCCAGAGGTGTTGGCATCATTTCCTGGGGTGTCATAGTGGACTTGGTGACCCTCCAGACACGGATTTGGGTTTCCCCCTTAACGAGTATCTGTTCCCCATAGACTATAATGGGGTTCGAAACCCGTTCGAACACACGAACATTGAGCGGCTGTTCGAATCGAATTTCGAACCTCGAACATTTTAGTGTTCGCTCATCTCTAGTAGTGATAAATATCACCCATTACATGCTGCTATTGTGTTCCGGTGACGTGTTGGATTTTATGTTAAAGTCCTTATTTTGTCGTTTTTACAGTCCTACAGCATGTTTTATATGTTTAATGGTACTTTTCAAATAGGTTGAAAAGCAAATATTCACATAGCTGTTCAAAGTAGTTCCACATTTGGTTAATATTTGAGCGGTAAACTATTTATTGAGAAGTTGAAACATCCATTGGAACATATGCTCAATTCCCAGCATTCTGGCCTTGATTTTTAATATCATGCAGTTTAAGCTGAGTGGACATATTTCGGTCAGTAACATTTTATGTTTTTATTGATTTAAGGGAACCACTAGAGAGACATTTATTGACATATCTACCGTATTAAATATTTAAATATCTATAATATATATATATATATATATATATATATATATATATATATATATATATATATATATCTCCCTATATTATAAAAATGAATTTCTGTCTGTCTGTCTGTCTGTCTGTCTGTGCTCTAATGCGAACCAAACGACTGGACCGATCTTCACCAAATTTGGTACAGAGACACTTCAGGTATCCGGGAAGGTTTAAGACGAGACTCCAACTCGCTCGGACGCACCGTTGCTGAGATACAGCATTCCAAACACAGTGCCCCCCCCCCCTTAGCCAATACAAACCTGCAAGACTTTCACTCATATTCCAACTGCAATACACACGGTCACTCCACATGCACAATACAACACTGATATCCAAACTGAGATACACGCATCAGAGGATTAGATACACAGATCAGCACACAGTATCACACGCCAGAGGATTAGATACACACGTCTGCACACAGTCCCACAAACCAGAGGATTAAATACGCACTTCTGCACACAGTTCCACACACTGAAGGATTTGATACATGCATCTGCACACAGTTCCACATGCCGAAGGATTAGATACAGGCGTCTACATACAGTTCCACACTCCAGAGGATTAGATACGCGCATCTGCACACAGTTGTACACACCATAGGATTAGATACACGCGTCTGCACACAGTACCACATGCAGTAGGATTAGATACGCGCGTCTACACATAGTTTCACACGCCGAAGGATTAGATACGCGTCTCTTCACACAATACCACACAAGGGAGGATTAGATACACGTGTCTTCACACAGTTGTACACGCCATAGGATTAGATACACGCGTCTGCACACAGTAACACATGCCGTAGGATTAGATACGCGCGTCTACACACAGTACCACATGTCGTAGCATTAGATACGCGTGTCTGCACACAGTACCACTTGCCGTAGGATTAGATACGCGCATCTACACACAGTTCCACACTCCAGAGGATTAGATACGCGCATCTGCACACATTTGTACACACCATAGGATTAGATACACACATCTGCACAGAGTACCACATGCCATAGGATTAGATACACGCGTCTACATACAGTTCCACACTCCAGAGGATTAGATACGCGCGTCTGCACACAGTTGTACACGCCATAGGATTAGATACACGCGTCTGCACACAGTACCACATGCAGTAGGATTAGATACGCGCGTCTACACATAGTTCCACAAGCGGAAGGATTAGATACGCGCCTCTTCACACAATACCACACAGGGAAGGATTAGATACGTGTGTGTGAACACAGTACCACAGTTTGGAGGATTAGATGCATGCCTCTGCACACAATACCACAAGCCAGAGAATTAGATACGTGTCTCAGCACACAGTATCACACGGGGGAGGTTTAGATACGCGCGTCTACACACAGTACCACATGCCATAGGATTAGATACGCCCGTCTACACATAGTTCCACACACCGAAGGATTAGATACGCGCCTCTTCACACAATACCACACAAGGAAGGATTAGATACGTGTATCTGCACACAGTACCACACTTTGGAGGATTAGATACATGCCTCTGGACACAGTACCACAAGCCAGAGAATTAGATACGCATTTCCGCACACAGTATCACACGGGGGAGGATTAGATACGTGCGTCTACACACAGTACCAAATGCCGGGGGATTGGATACGCACGTCTACACACAGTACCACATGCCATAGGATTAGATACGCACCTCTTCACACAATACCACACAGGGGAGGATTAGATACACGTGTCTTCACACAGTTGTACACACCATAGGATTAGATACACACGTCTGCACAGAGTACCACATGCCGTAGGATTAGATACACGCATCTACATACAGTTCCACACTCCAGAGGATTAGATACACACGTCTGCACACAGTTATACACACCATAAGATTAGATACACACATCTGCACACAGTACCACATGCTGTAGGATTAGATACGCGCGTCTACACACAGTTCCACACGCCAAAGGATTAGATACGCGCCTCTTCACACAATACCACACTTTGGAGGATTAGATACATGCATCTGCACACAGTACCACATGCCAGATAATTAGATACGCATCTCAGCACACAGTACCACACGGGGAGGATTAGATACGCGCATCTGCACACAGTACCTCACGTCAGGGATTAGATACACGCGTCTGCACATAGTACCACATGCTGTAAGATTAGATATGCACGTCTGCACACAGTTTCATTTACCGGAGGATTAGATACACACATCTGTACACAGTACCACACCAACAAGGATTAGATACTTGCGTCTAAACACAGTACTGCATGGGGAAGGATTAGATACAGCTTTACTCCAGGTATCCATAACAACTGATCACAGGTTTTTCACTGATATCCAAAATGAGATACACATAATCACATGACGCTTATGGACATACACAGAAACAATATACAAAATACACCAGTGCAAAACTGGACAATTCTTATGAGGCCACTACACAAACATAACATGTAATATACCCGTGCGAAGCTGGGTCCTCCCTCTAGTATATATATATATATATATATATATATATATATATATATATTAGATTATTCTGAGTAATATACACTTTGGCAGCATATTAGTGCTTCCATGTCATAATCATGAAAATAGAGGTTAATTTCACTGCCCCAATTGGAGTATTTGTAAAGGGAGCCATATACTGTGTATTAGATTGAAGCAGGTTGATGGGTGAAAAAGCATTCTGCTGATGAACCCGTGCATCTTTTAGTCCATATTGGTAAGCACAATTGGTGAAACTGGACATGCATAATCAGTGAAACAGACAATGGACAAATGATCTTTCTCTAGGGACATGCTAATTAAATTCTTTCGAGGAAAGATAATTCATAGACTAGCGACTTGGGTTGAGCGATTGGGATCGGAAAAGATCGTATTCCGATCGTCGATCAGGTAAATTTCCTTAGGGAGAGACCACCAGGAGTGACATTATCCCTATAATCTGGTCTCTCAGCCTCTCACTTCTACCAAATCAGTTCTCTCTAGGCTGCGCTGATGAAGTCCAACCAGACAGAAACGGTGTCATGCGTAGCTGAGAAATTGATTTGGTTATAACCATTATGCAGTAAAGACTTCTGGGAAAGTCGGACATAATGTTCAGGGTGCTTCCCAATAGAGGGCAGCATAACAGAGGCACTGTCACCCTGTTTACATCTTGGGAGACAGATTTGCATATTCTTCCCATGTTCCCTTGCAGTGGAGCAACTATGGCTGTATAAGTCTCCACACACCTGAAAAGGTGGTCTCTCCCTAAGGAGTGACATTATCCCTATAATCTGGTCTCTCAGCCTCTCACTTCTACCAAATCAGTTCTCTCTAGGCTGCGCTGATGAAGTCCAACCAGATAGAAACTGTGTCGTCTGTAGCTGAGAAATTGATTTGGTTATAAACCCCGTATTATGCAGTAAAGACTTCTGGGAAAGTCGGGCATGATGTTCAGGGTGCTTCCCAATAGAGGGCAGCATAACAGAGGCACTGTCTCCCTGTTTACATCTCTCTCTCTCTCTCTCTCTCTCTCTCTATAGAGAGAGAGAGAGAGAGAGAGAGAAATAGATATGAATTCCTTTAGATATATACATATATATATATATATATATATATATATATATATATATATATAGATGTA
Organism: Leptodactylus fuscus; assembly: GCF_031893055.1. Classification (NCBI taxonomy): domain Eukaryota; kingdom Metazoa; phylum Chordata; class Amphibia; order Anura; family Leptodactylidae; genus Leptodactylus; species Leptodactylus fuscus. The sequence continues at coordinate 145,884,846 of NC_134265.1, forward strand.
ACCCCCTCACAGGAGTTACTAATGGTTATTTGGCCATATAAGTGCCTTACATGTTATGATAGATTGTATATGTTGTCATGTTTATTCTGTGTTCATTTGTGTAATGTTGTTAAGCTATTGTTCTCTGGTTTCACTTGTCCTAGTGAGCTGTGGTCTCCATAGCAACACACACTATAGTGAGTGGATCTGTAGCTGGAACAGGAAATAGTCATAGCAGGGAGAGGAAGTAGTATTCTGTAAGAGCCAGGGAAGAAGAAGGGTGGCAGTGGCCATCTTGTGTGTCAGACACTGTGTTGTGAGGATTGCCACAGCAACAGCAGGACAGAGAAGCTGTGTGACAGCGCCCCCATCACTATCAGTAAGAGGACAGGATTACATCAGGCTGAGCAGAGCTATAACCCTGCACCGACTTCTACAAGGTAACTGAGCCCCTGCAGTAAGCCAGAAGCTGGACCTGCAGACATCTTAGACTCTCTGCTAATACATGGGAAGGAGTCAGCCAGCTACAAGCCACTGTGCCACAGCTCACTGCTACAGGACAAGTGAACCAGCAGATGCCTGTTACAATAAAGCAGTGAGTACTTCTACTGATCCTGGCCTGGACATTGCCTTCCTTGCAGCTAAGCCCTGGGCTAAAGCTCTTTGTTGGAGTAGAGCACTGGCACCCACATCACCATCTCAGCCCAGGGACCAGCGGGTGTCTCAATACTCCAACTGGCGTCACATCTAACTGACTCTGCCTATTTCCCTGTGCACCTCTCCTGGGAGTTCTGGTGCCGCTAAGGTCACCGTGACAATCCAGCCTCCTGCACGGTTCTCCCGGGGTGGTCGCATATATATATATATATATATATATATATATATATATATATATATATATATATATATATATTTTAAAATGTAGATTGTTAGCCCCATGTACAATGTACATTTTTTTTTCCTACCAGTATGTCTTTGAAGAATGGGAAGAAATCCACACAAATACAAGGAGAACATACAAACTCCTTGCAGATGTTCTACCTGGCAGGATTTGAGCTCAGGACTCCAGTGCTGCAATGCTGCAGTGCTAACCACTGAGCCACCTTGCTGCCCCGATTACTTGTCTTTAGTTTTCACATAGTATCTTGCATAAATTAATGTTAAAACTAATTATTTGGATAAAAAATTTGACCAGTTTCCTTTATTAGAGTAGTAATACACAATGGACTGGAGTTTAAAGATCTTTGTGCAAATTCTGTCTAGATTTCCCGTTTTATAATGGATAATGATGAGCCACAAAGGCTATTACTTTTTAATCTTGTGGTCTGTCACTTAATGACTGGGCTTGCATGTCTTCTTTTACAGAATATTTATTGATCCCTATTAAATGTTTTTAACTGTGTCATCCAGACAATTTTATAACTGTATGTTTCAGATGCAATATTCAGTCAAATTTAAGTAGTTGCTTATATTGTAATAGTGATCAACATTATTGTGCTGTGTAGTGTGAAACCATTTGATTAACTAGGGTTCTACTATGAAAATATCAAAATAACAGCTTAAATTAGCAAAACTCTATTAAAGAGGACCTTTCACCATTTTGCCCACAAGCAGTTCTATATACTGCCGGAAAGCTGACAGTGCGCTGAGTTCAGCACACTGTCGGCTTTCCCGATCTGTGCCCGGTGTGAAGAGCTTACGGTCCGGTACCGTAGCTCTTCTATGGTCAGAAGGGCGTTTCTGACAGTTAGCCAGAGACGTCCTTCTTCACAGCACAGCCAATCGCGCTGTGCTGTGAAAGTCCCTAATAATGCTCGTCTATGGACGAGTACTGCGAGCAGAGGGAGGGGGGAGTTCCTCCCGGCTCTCACAGCACAGCGCGATTGGCTGTGCTGTGAAGAAGGACGTCTCTGACTGAGTGTCAGAAACGCCCTTCTGACCATAGAAGAGCTACGGTATCGGACCGTAAGCTCTTCACACCGGGCCCAGATCGGGAAAGCCGACAGTGCGCTGAACTCAGCGCACTGTCAGCTTTCCAGCAGTATATAGAACTGCCTGTGGGCAAAATGGTGAAAGGTCCTCTTTAAGCAATGTGGGTAAAAAAAAAAAAAAAAAAACATAAATAAATACTAGCGATGACAAAATTGGTTTGTACTAAACATTCAACCTGAATTGTTTGGTTGTTAACTAAACCATTCAAATTCTGATTTGCTTCGAACAAACAAAAATGGCTGTTATATGACAAAATGACCACTGCCACATGTCACAGTAATTTTTTTTCCACTTCTGCCTCTGCTACATCCAAAAAACAAGCTCTGCTCTCATCCAACTCATCAAGAAGTGGAAAACGTGGGTTAGGAGGAATAATTCTCTTAGCAGGTACCACATGAATATTAAGGAATGGGATCTCTGTCATGGTTGACAGAAACATAGGGTGGCAAATTACATGTTACATCAGCAGAGGAGGAGGAGAAAAACACAGAACACAATTGTGTTTCACTGCTGCCAGATCTCATAATGTTCTGACGGAGATGAGAGAGCAAAGTAATAAAAAACATCACCTTTATTCTTAAGATCTACAACACTGCAGCTATTGTATGACCTGGTTCTTATCTAAAACACACTGTATCAGTCAACTTGGCCTTAATAAGAAGATGAGGTTTAACATTAAAAGGATGATCTTTGAGTCAAATGGTGATCAATGAGTATTAAACTGAAACACACTGTGTGAGTCAGCTTGAATTTTTGCATCACTGATAGCAGTTTTTATGTATTTATTGACCCCCCCCCCCCACTATAGATAACAGATAATTAGCCATGGGCATGCAGGCTTGGATGTAGAAACTAGGCCTCTCTGTACTTACATGAAATGACCTCACCAGCATATTTTGCAAAGTCGAATTAGCAGTGTCACCAAGAGAGCAATTCCTTGTCACCTTGATCATCTTTGTTGGCTTGCCACATCCTTTCCTCACCTAGTACATGATCGTAATTGTCACATTATCATTTATTATTATCATATCCATCTGCTTGTCCTCCTCCTCCACCATGAAATCTGCACCTAATCATCTGGCTGGTCTGCAAGTTTAACTCCCTCTGGCCGACTTACTGTCTGTGCACACTGCCATTCTACTTAGTGGAATCCACTGGTTTTGCCAACTGATAGCTAACTGTTTCCATGGAGAATATCTAGCAATCATTCTTTCTTGAGGTAAGTTGTCCCTGCTTGAAAGGTGAAAGGTGCATGCCACTCTCTATATGTAGGGCATCAATTACAGAATAGGGTAAAATTCATTAGCTGTCATGGCCCACTCGGTCAATGTTTAAGCATAAAAGGCCACAGTTTAGAGATGCAACAAGGCACGGTGCTTTCTGGGACTGTCATCACCCCACAGTTGCAGAACAGGCACAGTTTCAACACCAAGCTGTCCTACAGCCTTGTCCATCATATTATGCCCTGCTACACTGTTACACATGTTGCTACAGCAACCACCACATTGTGTCCTGCGCCCTAGCCCACCACCACATTCCACTATACCACACTGTTGGTATAGTCTTAGTATGAAAAAAAACTAGATTTCACTGGATGAATTTGATCCTAGGATTCCAGCGCTGCAAGGCTACCGTGTGGTTCATACTTGAACTTGTTATTGAACCACCAAAACCCAAAACAAATCTTGAGGGGTTTGCCCATTTCTAATAAATACTACAAAAGAGAATGAAGAGATGGTACACACTGAGACTATTGGATAACTATATTATGGCAATGTAGGCATAAAAAAATACAACACCTGCATCCTCAGCAAGGGCCCCTTCACACGGCGTAAGCACGCTGCTCATTTAGACACGTATACACATGTCCGAGCGCGGCGCTTAAAAACAGAGCCCCAACAGCCTGTTTCCCACAACACACGTCTCTACTGGTTGATAACATGATGGTAGGGATTGACACCTTTGTCAACTAGGTAATCACATAATCAGCAGCTGATATACAAATGTGTGAGTGCTGCAGCAAGCACCCGCTATGACAACCAGTCATGTTGTCGAGTAATGTATATATGCACTCTAAAATGTAGTGCCTTGTAAAGTATTCATACCCCTTAAACTTTTGCACATTTTGTCACCTTAGAACCATAAACTTAAATGTACTTTATCAAGATATTAAGTGATAGCTCAACACAAAGTAGCAGATAATTGTAAACTGGACAAAACCGTTCATGAATATTTTATGAACTGGATGGAGGAAAAACGTGCAATATTTGAGTTAACTGGAGTCAATCCTAAAACTGTCGATTTTGAATGGAGTGAGGCATTAAATGGGTTAGGTAAGTAAACCACATTCATTAGATTTTCCTATCTCAAAAGTGCATTTTTTCCAATTGCATTTTTCAGAAGTCAGTTTCTTGATAGTTGCATTTGACACAATGCTAAGTCTGTTGCCTCTTCAAACAAATTTCTGAGCTACTGAATAGAATTCTCATCCATCTAGTCTAAAACTGCCTGCCTGTGAACAGTTTTATGCTAGATAGATGTATTTGCACAAGGGGGGCAGTCATCTCATGTTAAATAAATCACTCTGTTTGGCAAATATTGACTCAAGCTGTTATACCTTTATGTCTTTCTGAAACTCACTTTGCTCAAGAGCTCAGCAAGCAAACAAGGATAGGTGAAGGAAGTTAGTGTGCTGACTTGAGCCAGTGTTTGTTTTGTGTCTACTGTGAACATATCCTAATGACCTTGTAAGACTATATTGGCATAGATAAGGAAATTAATACATTGGAAATTCCCATTCCAGCCATTTTGAATTCTTTATTATCCTGATTATATATACATATATTTACATACATATACAGTATATATATGCTCATAGACATAATAAATAACACACTCAGATAGAAATGTCAGACTACCACAAAACTTGGGATGCAGTTAAGTCTTGGGCAGATATGTAAATCATTACAGGTGTGGTCTACTTAGACACTGAATCTTGCCACAAGAAGTCTCAAAAGCCCTTCTTCTGCTGCCCTATAAAAAAGGTTCTCAGAGACCGCTTTTGGGTAGTGTATCTTTTGCTGAGCGACTGACTGCTAGACAATGTACTCAAAAACATTTTCATAGACTTTGAAAGAAGCAGGGAGGTTGTTACGATATAATATAAGGGATACTAAAAGCTCAGCAATATGTTAAGAACATCCTGTTGTCCCAAGTACTGCCTCTCATGGTGCGGCTTCACACTGTCTTGTATGGTTTAATAAATTAAACCATACAAGCCAAATGTTCTAATATTGCAATTACTTAAATTTATCATCATTATATTTACACATATAATGTTTTATTGTGACCGCTCTCACTGAGGTGTCAGGATCAATTCAACGTGAACAGCAGGACAGTAATTTATAATAAAATGATAAAACAGTATTACAAACATAACTATAACAAATTTCACATCCCACTACACCCAAGGAGGCATCATTTTTAGTTGTAATGTATTAAACAAGAATATCCATTTCAGCTGACCATATTTCAATTGCAACTGATGATAACTGCCTCTTCACCTTTGATAGATGTGATTGATCACTCTAGAATGCAATTTATCAGCTGTATGTACTTTCTATCCAAAGTGTCGCTGGACAGGAAGTTCTACACTGTTTTTGTGAATAGTACTCTTATGCAAAAGCATACCCTTACAGACTTTCAAAGGAATCTCAGCAATATACTGTATGAGTCCACATGGACAAACAACCAGATAAACAACAAAATCAGATGTATATGTGTACATTTCTCGAATTAAACATTGTTTGTCTGTCTGGGGATCCACAAAGGAATACTCTGTTAACATATTTGAGCAATTTGAACAGTTCAGACAGGAAAAATTTCCTGTTGCCAAGGGGTCTAATAATAGGTGTCTTGACAGGATTCCTTGGACCAACATCAACTTTTACTATGTTCATCACGTTGTGATTTCTCATATATATGACAATATAGGAGCAGGCATCAGTTCTGCTGTTTCAGGACAGCCCTATCTAACCACTGTCCAATGTCTTTACAGAATCTTCTTTGCCAAATGGAATGCAGGTCTCAAATTATTTCCTTTCGGTTTAGAATGGGTATAAATGTGGAAGATCTCTCTCATATCTCTCTAAAAGTCATCCAGTATCTTCAAAAGTAGTTGTGCAGAGCAGCACCAGAAAAAGTCCTGACCCGGTCAGTGGGTGCAAGTTCCAAGTGATCAGGCATATGATCACATGTAGATAATGCAGCAAATGAACAGCGCTCCCAAAAATAAATACAAAAAAGGTGAGGATTTATTTCATAGCAACGTTCCGGTCCCAGAAGTGCAGGAACTCCTGGCTTGAGAAAGGTCCTGCACCTCTGGGACCGAAACGTTGCTATGGAATAAATCTTCATTTTTTTAAATTTATTTTTGGGAGTGCTGTTCATTTGCTGCATTAAAAGTCATCCAGGATATTGTTTAAATGTATTACACGTTTTATCAATGAGACTGTTAACCTTTGTTTCATCACTTACTATATGTTTAAACATCTTGTGTGTTAACAGTTCCAAAGACACCTCATCTGATGGCCCTCAATAGCTATAGCCCTATAGCACTGACATCCCACTCGATGAAGGTCTTAGAGAAACTGGTTCTGACACATCTCCACGCTTTAGTGAGTCCTGCTATAGACCCCTCCAGTTTGCCTATTGGCCGGGCATTGGGGTGGATGATGCCATCATTCACCTTATTCACAGACCTCTTTCTCACCTGGAGTAACCAGGGGACACTGTCAGAATAATGTTCTTTGACTTCTCCAGTTGTTTTAACACCATTCAGCCAGGGCTAAGTATTCAGATACAACTTTCCCTGATCAAAGTATAAGAAGGTGACCAAAAACTGAATCTCTTTTTTTGATTATTTAAGAGTGAAAAGTATTTTAGGCAACATGTTCTTCTACTCAATGGGAGAAGCTCAACAACTCCCCCTACATGCTTGTCCAAATTTTTTTTTTTAAATCATTGCTGCATCTTAGCCAGGACCAGGCCCAACTCCAAAGGCAGATAAATAAATAAACCTCTCCTTTATGATCACTAAAAAGTAGAGATGAGCGAGTACTGTTCGGATCAGCCGATCCAAACAGCACGCTCCATAGAAATGAATGGATGCACCTGGTACTTCCGCTTTGACGGCGGCCGGCCGCTTAACCCCCCGCGTGCCGGCTAAGTCCATTGATTTCTATGCGAGCGTGATGTTCGGATCGGCTGATCCGAACAGTACTCGCTCATCTCTACTAAAAAGATATTAGCATACATGAGGGCCACACTAGACATATGGAGGTCTTCTTCTACTATAGGTAAAAGTTGTCACCAAAGAGATAATCATTTCCCCTGAAGTTGACACCTAGCAGGGTGAAGTTGATGTTTGACCTGGCATTGGCCAAGGTCACCAACACCACTTCCAGTTCAACATCATGATCAACTGAGGTGCATAATGAAACAGCATCAGAAGAAACTAAATAAATTCCACATTGGGAATAATTCTGTAAAAAAAAATATATATATATTGTGATGATGTATTTACTCAATCTGTAAATTGGATTAGATACATGTTGTTATTAGATAGATGACAATTGGTAGATGTTTTGTAAAAGGTTGACTAATAGTCCTTTAATTATCTGATGGGTGATTGTGTTATCTGCACTTAACAAAGGCCCCTGGGATGACCGATGTGATGCCTGTTGTCTCCAAATAAATGCATTCCAATTTTTTTCACAATACTGGCAGAAGGATATTTTAAATTATATACTAAGTGTGTAATTATTAAACTGGCTACAAGGCTAACTTGATCTATATAAATATATCCAAATATTATTAGCATAGGTAGCTTAAAATTTTGTTTGCATCTGTTAAAGGTACCTTACATCCTTCCAGGAAAAAAATTGTCCCACCTTGTGGAAAAGCAGTTTTTTTTGTTGCAGATTTTGCGCCAAAATTTTAAACCAAAGCCAAGAGTGGCTACAAATAGAACGGGAAATATATAGGAAACAGTAGCGTAACTACCTATGATATGTTGCCCATAACATTATGTCATAGGAGCCCAGGAGAGATAAGTATCATTCGTTTTTATGTTTATCAACTCCCCTGGGCCTTCAGTCATTATAGTCTGGAGTCTGAAAAGACCCCAGATTATAATAATAGTTTATGGGTGGATAAGCCCAAAAAAATTCGGGTTCTGCCGAACCTGAAATTTTTCCGATCTTTGTAACAAACACTGTAGGGGCCACTGTGGGACATTATACTGTGTGTAGGGGCCGCTATGTAAAATTATAATGTGTGGAGGGGTTGCTACAGGAAAGTATACTGTGTGGCGGGGTCAGTATAGAACATTACACTGTGTGAGGAGGGCACTATAGAACATTATACTGTGTGGAGGGGCTGCTATATGACATTATACTATATGGAGGGACCACTATGGGGTATAATACTGTATGGAGGGGCCTGCAATGGGATTACATAATGTATGGAGGGGCTGCTATGGGATATTATACTGTCTTGAGGCCACTTTGGGAAATTATAGAATGTGAAAATGGATCCCCAAGAAAGGAGACTCTATGCCTTGTGGGGCTAGGGGTCCCAAAGTTGAAAGTTTGTTATGAGGCCCAGTCTTTACTAGTCATTCTGGATAGGAATTCTGGCTTTGGCGCAAAAAAAGCAGCAAACTGTGCAACAACAACAAAAAAAAAACAACTTTTCACAACATTGGGCCTTAAGTCTTAATCCCTTATGGACGCAGCCTAAAAAGTATCAACACACAAGTGATTTTGAGATTGTTTTTTCATGATACATTATAATTCATGTTAGCGGTAAACATTGATCAATATTTTTTGAATTTGCTGTATATACAGAAATTTGCAATTTTCAAAATGTGAAATGCTCTGCGTTTCAGACAAACAGTCATACCACTCAAATACATTCATAAATATCATCTACCATAGCTCTACTTTATATTTGCATCATATTTTAATTGTCCTTTAATTTATTTAGGACATTATAAAGCTTACAAGTGTCACTGCGATTTTCCATATTTACAAGACAATTTTCTATATATTAGAACCCCCCTAAATTACCGTATTTTCAAATTACACTCTTAACTGTTAATCTTTAAGCATTTCACCAGAATTAAAACAATATGGAGGTAAAATTTATATTTAATTTCTTTTCAATAATATGTTCAGGATTCACACATGACATTGTTACCAAGGAGTTAACCAGGTACTATAATTTTTAAACAATTATTCAATGTTCTAATTTCTCTTTTGCTATTACATTTACAGGGGTTTATGTGAAAAATGGAGGGACTGACCAAACACAAAGACAGGCTTTAGGTAGACCAGCTCAAGGGGAAAACCAAAAAGAAACAAAGCATTGTAAAATAATCCCATTGAAATAAAAGGGTGGGGTAATGTTGTATTTTGCCACTTGTTGAAAATAATTATGTATAGAAGAATTGAAAGGGAGAAGTAAAAACATTAAAAATAGCACAAGATAGATGAATGCAATCACAGAAATCGTGAACAAGTCATTAAGAAGACTTTTTAGGGAGCCTTCACATGAAATAAACGCTTGCTCATTTTGGTAAAATACACATGTAAAAAATAGACAGGTAAAAATAGGACTCCCATTGACTTCAATGACATTTTACACATGTTTTACACGTGTAAAATACATGTGTAAAATGTCATTGAAGTCAATGGGAGTCTTATTTTTACACATGTATTTTTTACATGTGTATTTTTTCAAAATGAGCAAGTGTTTACTCCATGTGAAGGCTCCCTTAAGACTAAAAGAAAACAGGGAATTCTGAAGAAATGTTATTCATGTGGTTGTCAGAAGCCAAAAATGACTTGAAGATGTTTAAAAGAAACTACATGAATATATATACAAAAGTCTTTGAAGGGTCTTTCTATTATTTTAGATGTTTTCCCTAAAATTAAGATGCAGTGATTAACTGTAGTCTGTGAGGGGACATAGAAACAGTACTCAATTCCCCTACAGTACCACAACAGTTCCTACTGAAACAAAGATCTATCCATCAGGAACAGATATAGCACTTGTGAGGCCAATTCAGTTCCACAAGGGTCCATGAAGGAGGGTGAAGTAGATCTATGCCCATTTCAATAGCATTTGTCTTTATTCATTGGACAAGGGTTTATTACAAAAAAGGGGAAAATGAGCTACTGACTCATGTCCAAGAATTTGAGGATACCTATGAAAGTTATACTTCACTATAAGTCACCCCTGCTATGAAGAATCTTTATCTTGTGTCCTTTAGTGTCCGTTTACAACCATGTCCGTTTTTTTTTTTTTTTTTACATTGAGGTCTATGTGCAACGACACATAACAGACAGTAACGTATAACCATCAATTACTGTCCGTTTGTGTCTGTTATGATAGGTGTCCATTTTTTTTTAAACAGACACCAACAGTAGTGTGAATCCTACCTTAGAAGCAGGAGAGGACAGAGGAGAAAACTTTGTTAGGGCTCAACCTGAGAATGAACAGGGATAGACAGTGAATGCCGAGCAGATGACAGGCCAGCAACTCTGTCAGTCATGTGAAGTATCTGTCCACTGCAAGGTCAGGAAGTAACAAAGAACTTCAGAACTTTCATGTCCTGACTACGAAGAGGAGGAGAGTTTGTTAAAACATCGGTTACAGGACGTAGAACCCATCAAAGGGACTCAGCAATACCACACTTTCATTCCATGTATTGAAACAGAAATAAAAACAAGGATTTTTTCATTCCGCAATGACAGTGAAGTCCACAAAGTGGTAGAAGGCAGCACAAGATTGGCAATGGATGACATAACTAGTTCTGTGACCTGTGAATATGATCGTCGCTGATGGCTGGCTACTGTACTCTCTAAAGATTGTGAAAATGAAGACGTAAAATTGACTTTTTTGCATCCTTCTGGTGTAGCACCATCCTTTGTGTATCCAAGAAAACCAGACATTTTAAAGCTTAGCAAAAATCATATATTAAAGGGATTCAATAATAAAAGTGACATTTTTTCTCCCTTCTTCCAGCGCTGGCTTCAAACTTCTGGGCGTGCGCAGCTGGCTCTGCTGTCGACCTCGGGCAGAGCCGACTGCGCATGCCTGCGGCAATTTTCCTGTGGCTGATTACACAGTAAGCTGGGGTAAGCGGCCACAAGAAAATGGCTGCTAGCATGTGCAGTCGGCTCTGCCCAAGGCCCAGAAGTTTGTAACCAGCGCTGGAAAAAGACACAGGGAGAGGCCATTCCAGACGAAGATGGAGGCGGCACTGGAGAGTTCTATCACAGCATTGGGGACACCCCCAGTGCTGTTTGAGTGCTGAGGACCACCCCCAGTGCTGCAAGAGAACTCATTCGAATACAGAAGAAAACCGGGATTTCTACGGAATGACGGTGCGGAGAAAACATCTAAAGGTAGGAGAAGAATCGCTTTTCTTAAGGATATTCCTACATGTTAGAGAGAAAAAAATGTAATTTTAATGATTGAATCCCTTTAACTCAGGTGGAGCCGAAAGCCACGACAGGCCGGACATACTCTGTGACACATTGCTAGTAAGCGCTTATGGGCAAGATTACATTTCACTCACTAGAAGGGACACATTGATGATAAAAGGCCAGTAGTTTAAAAAAGTCCTATTAAGTGTTTGATTAGTCCATAGTTAATTAGTTTATAGAATGAGGATGTAACTACTGTACTATTCTTCTTAATTAATTACATGTTTAGTGATATAATAAAAAAAAATTGTTACATGTAGAAATAGGTGTTAAAAATATTGGTTCTTTTAATCTTGTTAACATATAATTGGGATGAAACTGTATTTAGACAATCCCACATGAGGATATGATCACCTTTTTTCTTTTGGTTTCTTCAATTCATTCAGGTTGACAATGCTGAACAAGTTGTGTTCTGATGATAAGATGGATTTATTCTGGCTCTTACAGGATTTGTTTTTTATGTTTCTTTATTGTTGCATATAAATGTTGAATTCAGCAAGTTGTAATTTGAAAAGAAAAAAGGAAGAAGTTCACACAAACATAAAATCAGATGATTCAAGGCTTTAAAAAATAAAAAAATCCCAATTTGGTCCCAAGTTGAAACCCTGTACAAGTATAACCAAGAACACAAGTAACACACATGCATTTCTTCACAATTTTAAGACATGTTATTTTACAATTGCACATCGACATTTTGAATTTGATTTCTCCAAAAGAAAATATAAAGAAACATCATCTTGTGACATATCAAATGAAAACCGGTACCGTTCTGAGAAAAATGATGCCTCTCCCACCTCTGTATCTTAATTCTAGCCTGAGATATGATAAAAAAGTGCAAAGCCTTACCAGGCCAAAATTTGCACTTTTTCAAAACTTTAGAAGTCTTCATAAAAATAAAAAAATAAAAATCTAAAGACATCAGGTAAAAAAAATTATATTTGGATCCCTTGATATGGAATGACCCTGACAAGAAAAAGTGTAACAATATTTTGAACTTATGACTTTGTTGCCCTATATCTCACCATCCACTACAGCTTCAAACATGAGACTACCACCCTTGTATAGACAATCATCTTGGCTACCTCAATTTTGACTTTCAACTATTTATAATATGATTAGTTATGCGGATTCTTGTCATGTAATTGTATTGTGGAAAAATCTTTTTCTTCTCATATACTATAAATTACACCCTGTTCTCACATTGTCTAATAGCTCAGTGTGTTATTAGGTTGCTTCACAGGTGAAAGGTCACTGGTTCAAATCAGTCATGAAGAAGAGTTCCCAAGAAAAGACAAATAGCAACAACCAACTCATCAATAGTGGTCACTCAGCCAAGAAAATTGCCAAACATTATTATGTGAATTCCATGACAGTTGGAAGAATACGAAATGAATGTGGGTATGTACACTGTACATGTATGTCTATTTTACACATGCTTATTAGAGATGAGCGAACACTAAAATGTTCGAGGTTCGAAATTCGATTCGAACAGCCGCTCAATGTTCGTGTGTTCGAACGGGTTTCGAACCCCATTATAGTCTATGGGGAACATATACTCGTTAAGGGGGAAACCCAAATCCGTGTCTGGAGGGTCACCAAGTCCACTATGACACCCCAGGAAATGATGCCAACACCTCTGGAATGACACTGGGACAGCAGGGGAAGCATGTCTGGGGGCATCTAACACACCAAAGACCCTCTATTACCCCACTATCACAGCCTAACAACTACACACTTTACACATTCCAAAAAACCTCTATCAAAGTGGGAAAATACCTGGAAACCTTCTTTACTCCCCAAATGGATGGACACAAACCCCAATTTAAGCTCAACAAACAGTAACAACCACCCCTTTAAATCACGTTCCCCATGACAACCACGGATGGAATAGACAATGGGAAATCCAAAAGCCCTCACCCTTAACTGTCATTTTGAGTGTGTGTGTGTGTGTGTGTGTGTGTGTGTGTGTGTGTGTGATGTGGTAAGACCTTCCAAAATTCACTTTTCTAGCCCTTAACATGAGCCCTTCCAAACAAAGTTACAGGACCTTAAGCTGAGCTACCAGCAGAGATTGAGGCCCTTGGCATGAGTAGAGCCTTGCACCAGCAGTGTTTTTGGCACTTAGGGTGAGTTGAGCCTTGTACCAGCGTGTGTCCCTTAACATCAGGCGAGCCCTAAGTTCTGCACTTTGCACAAAAGTTCAACATTAACCTTAGTAGCCTTAGTAGGCCCGAGAACCAGGAACAGGTCTTGCAATGGCTGTCGGATAACGCTTAAAGCACATTGTCCACCAGCCAGTCAGCCTCTACCTCCTCTTACCCAACAGTCTTGTCCTCCTTCCACCCAAAATTCCCAATCTTCCCAGAACAATAACTCCAACTGTCCCTGCTCCCCAGAGCTGTTCTCCCTTCCTTTGACTGTACCGCAACCTGCCCCTCCATTTCGCGATTCCACGGACCTAACAGACGAGTATCTGTGTCCAGATGCTCAAACACTAGAGTCTCCTCCATCTCCGGTCGATTTGGTGGCAGATGACCAGCAACCCACCCTCATCGACGACGATGAGATGCAGTTGCTGTCAGGGCAGCCAGTTGACATGCGCATTGTGCAGGAGGAGGCGAGACAGGAGTTGGAAGAGGAGGTGGTGGACGACGAGGACACCGACCCCACCTGGACAAGGCGGATGTCAAGCTGGGAAAGTAGTGTGGATGTTGAGGCAGGTGCAGCACCAAAAAGGGTAGCTAGAGGCAGAGGTCAACAGCTTCGCCGAAGCCAGGCCAGACCCGGAATGTCCGAAGATGTTCCCTTTTGTACCCAGCCCAGAAAAACTCCCTCATCGAGGGCACGTTTCTCGAAGGCGTAGAGTTTTTTCAAGGAATGCGCGAAGGACAGATATAGTGTCTACACAATTTGCCTCTCGAAATCGAGTAGGGGCCCTGAGAAGAGCAACCTGTCCACCACTTCAATGCACCGTCATTTGGAATCCAAGCACTGGAATCAGTGGCAGGCAGCAACGGCAGGACAAACGTCGCCCGCCGTTCATGCCACTGCCTCTGCTCACAGTGCTGGCGATGCACTCCAGAGGACGAGCCAGGACATCACTTCATTTGCCTCCGCCACTTTGTTGACTTCTCCTTCATCCTCTCCTGTTTCTGTCTTATCTCCTTCTCCTGCACCATCAAAGGCACCATCAGGCGCTTCTTTACAACAACCCACCATCTCTCAGACATTGGAGCGCCGGCAGAAATACACCGCTAACCACCCACCCACGCAAGCCTAGAACGCCAACATCGCTAAACTGCTGGTCCAGGAGATGTTGGCGTTCTGGCTTGTTGAAACTCCCGCCTTCCCGGACCTGATGGCAACTGTGGCACCTCACTATGCCGTCCCTAGCCGTCACAACTTCTCCCGGTGTGGTGTCCCCGCCTTGCACCAGCACGTGTCACTCAACATCAGTTGGGCCCTTAGTTCCGCGCTTTGCTGCAAGGTCCACTTGACCACCGACACATGGACAAGCGCCTGTGGTCAGGGATGCTGCTTATCTTTAAGGACAGGCAGGGTGAATGTGGTGGAGTCTGGTCCCGGGGTGCAAACTGAGGTACCCTATCTCCTCTCCCAGGCCAAAATTCATGGCAGGAGTAGACTGAAACCCTACGACGCTGCAACCTCCACCCCAGCTACTAGCGGCAAACGCTAAAACACTGGTGTGGGGAGACGTCAGCAGGCAGTGTTGAAGCTCATCAGCTTGGGGGACAGACAGCACAGTGCCTCCGAGGTCAGGGTTGCCATCCTGGCTGAGATGGCATTTTTTTTTCCCTGCTACACCTGGGGCCTGGCATTTTTACGCCTGTGATAATGGCTGGAACCTGGTAGCGGCTCTGGAGCTTGCCAGCCTCCAACACGTTCCATGTTTGGCCCACGTCTAACCTAGTGGTGCAACGTTTTTTGAAAACATACCCAAATGTACCGAAGCTACTGTTGAAAATGCGGCGCTTGTGCGCCCACTTTTGCAAGTGTACAGGAGTCGCTGCTAGCCTAAAAACACTCTAGCAAGGCCTACATCTGTCCAAACACAGGCTGTTGTCCGTCATTCACACACGCTGAAACCCTACAATACCATATCTTGAGCAGGGTGTGTGAGCTGCACAGACCTTTGATGGAGTTCCATCTACAAAACCCAAGGGTTCCTCAAAGTCAGCTCCCAAAGTTTCTGCACCATGAGTTTCCAGGGGTGGCAGAGTTATGGCTAGGGGAAGAGGCATGGATAGGGATGACGTCTAGGGGCAAAAGCAGTGTGGATGTGGAGGCAAGCTAAGCAGAAAAAACTGGGGGTACAAGCTAAGGCATGGACTGGGGTGATGTCTAGGGGCAAAAGCAGTGTGGATGTGGAGGCAAGCTAAGCAGCAAAAACTGGGGGTACAAGCTAAGGCATGGACTGGGGTGATGTCTAGGGACAAAAGCAGTGTGGATGTGGAGGCAAGCTAAGCAGGGAAAACGGTGGCTAGAGGCAAAGGGATGTCCAGAGGCAGAAGACAGCTGCATGACAGAAGCTAGACCTGAGCCAGCAAGGCACAAGATGCCCTCTTTTCTAGCTTCCTTAGAAAAATTCCCCCATCGAGGCCACGTTCCTCGCTGGGGGAGATAATTTCTAAATGTATAGGTCGAGGACAAACTGAGTGTGGTTTACACACTTTGCAATGCGACTCCCCATCTCCCAGGCCTTTCATTCCAGGCTAAAGTACAGCACAACCCACCCACATGCCCAAGGCTTCAACGGCCTCATCTCAAAAATTCTGGCCCAGGAGATGTTGGGGTCCCAGCTTGTGGACACTCTGCCCTTTTTGGGCCTGCTGGCTACTGCGCCACCTCACTGTGCCGTCCACACCAGCACTTTTCCCCAAACATGAGGCCGTCCCTAAGTTCAGCGCTTTGCCCAAAAGTTCCACGTGACCAGCTATGAATGGACAAGTGCATGCGGACAGGGACGCTAACTTTTAATCTTGGCACAGTGGTTGAATGTACTTGAGGCATGGACCGGGTCGCAAAATGTGGTAGACTGACTTGTCTCCCCACACAACATTCCTGGGAGGAGGGCTGAAACACCACCCTCCTCCTCCGCTGTTAGATTGACCCCAGCTACGAGCTGGAAACGCTGCAACACTGGTGTGGGGAGACGTCAGCAGGCCGGGCTGAAGCTCATCAGCTTGGGGGACGGACAGCACACTGCCTCTGAGGTCAGGGATGCCATCCTGGATGAGATGGCAATTTGTTTATCCCCGCTGCCCCTGGGGCCAGG
Organism: Leptodactylus fuscus; assembly: GCF_031893055.1. NCBI lineage: Eukaryota > Metazoa > Chordata > Amphibia > Anura > Leptodactylidae > Leptodactylus > Leptodactylus fuscus. The sequence goes on from NC_134265.1 coordinate 145,901,667, forward strand.
TTTTTTTGTCTTGTTGGAGGGCTCTGGAGCTTGCCAGCCTCCAACACGTTCCATGCCTGGCCCATGTGTTCAATCTAGTGGTGCAACGATTTTTAAAAACATACCCCAAATTAGCAGAGATAAGGGTGAAAGTGGGGCACTTGGACACCCACTTTCCCCAAGTCTACAGTACCTGGAGCTAGCCGCAATACACTCCAGCAAGGCCTACATCTGCTTGAAGCACCTAATGTTGTGCGAGGTCACCACACGCTCAAACCCTAGATACCGTATGTTGAGCAGGGTGTGTGAGCAGCAGAGACCTTTGATGGAGTACCAGCTACAAAACCCAAGGGTTCCTCAGAGTCAGCTCCCTCACTTTCTGCACCATGAGTTTCCATGGGTGGCAGAGTTATGGCTAGAGGCACAGGCATGGATGGGGGTAATGTGTAGGGGCAAAAGCAGTGTGGATGTGGAGGCAAGCTAAGCATAAAAAACTGGGGGTAAAAGCAGAGGCATGGACTGGGGTGATGTCTAGGGGCAAAAGCAGTGTGGATGTGGAGGCAAGCAAAGCAGGGAAAATGGTGGCTAGAGGCAAAGGGATGTCCATAGGCAGAAGGGTAAAGATGCAAAACTCTCCCCTGTTTCAAGAATTTTCCTGACTTGTCTCCCCACAAAACATTCCTGGGAGGAGGGCTGAAACACCACCCTCCTCCTCCTCCGCTGTTAGATTGACCCCAGCTACGAGCTGGAAACGCTGCAACACTGGTGTGGGGAGACGTCAGCGGGCCGTGCTGAAGCTCATCAGCTTGGGGGCCAGACAGCACACTGCCTACAAAGTGAGTCATGCCATCCTCGATGAGACGGCAATGTGGTTTTTGCCACGGCACCTGGGCCCAGGCATGTTGTCATGTGTGATAATGGCCGTAACCTGGGATCGGCTCTGTAGCTTGGCAGCCTGCAACATATTCCATGCCTGGGCCACGTTTTTAACTCATTGCTGCTAATCTTTTTAAAAAGGTACCCCAATGTTCCTGAGCTACTGGTGAAAGTGTGGCGCTTGCGTGGATATTTTTTAAAGTCTATAGTTGCCGCTGCTAGCCTCTATGCACTCCTACAACGCCTGTACCTGCTGGAACAACGGCTGTTGTGCGACGTCTCCACACTGCTGGCACTAAACATATCATGTGTTGAGCAGAGTGTGTGAGCAGCACAGACCTTTGATGTAGTTCCAACTCCAAAACCCTCGGGTTCGTCAAAGTCAACTCCCTCAGTTGCTCAACCATGAGTGGCCATGGGTGGCAGACTTATGTGAAATCCCATCCCATCCATTGCACTGGACACGAAACATTAGCATGCGCTCAGCACAACTCCGGATATGGCAGCTGCGTTAAGCAGGGTGCAGGGTACAACACAGACCAGGCCCGAGCACCAGGAACAGGTGTTAGAAATACTGCAGCATCCGCCATTTCCTTCCAATTTTGGGGTTTTGGACCCGCCACCGACTTGTCTGGACCTCAGTGGGGATCATGAGGCACAGTTGCCATCAGGGCAAGCTGTGGTCATGTGCGGTTTGCAGTAAGGGGGCAGTGCGCAATTGGAAGAGGAGTTGGTGGATGACAAGGCCACCGACCCCACATGGACAGGGGTGATGTCTAGGGGCTAAAGCAGTGTAGATGTGGAGGGAAGCTAATTCAACAAAAAAACAGGGTAGAAGCAAAGGCATAAACTGGGGTGATGTTTAGGGGCTAAAGCAGTGTAGATGTGGAGGGAAGCTAATTCAACAAAAAAACAGGGTAGAAGCAAAGGCATAAACTGGGGTGATGTTTAGGGGCTAAAGCAGTGTAGATGTGGAGGGAAGCTAATTCAACAAAAAAACACGGTAGAAGCAAAGGCATAAACTGGGGTGATGTTTAGGGGCTAAAGCAGTGTAGATGTGGAGGGAAGCTAAGCAGCAAAAACAGTGGGTAGAAGCAAAGGCATGCAAAACTCTACCCTGTTGGAAGACTTATTCCTAGGTCTGGAACACGTTAATGGCCCCCCCTGGACAAATTACTGCCACTCAGGGGCCTAGTGTCACCAGGAGGGACAAGTATAGGCGCATGTTGTGGGAATACCTGGCCGACACCAGCTCTGTCCTCTCCGATCCCTCTGTGCTCTACTGCCTACACTTATTTTTTCATCTTTTTTTCTGCACTGCACATCTCTTGCCTACTTCCTTTGGGATCTTAGAAGTGGTGGTCCACTTCCAAAGGTGGTAATTTCAGGGCTGGAGTTGTCAATAGACAGTGTAACAGGAGTAGCTGAGGTATTGCTGTCTTAACCACTTTTTGGCACAAAATTAACTTCCAAAGCCAAGTATGGTGCAAGTATATGATGCAAGGACACCTACACACCTATCTCTGACACATTGGGGAGTTCACCCTCATGCGCCCTTTTGGCCTGCACCATCATGCGCCTCTTCCCAGCCACTCCACATCTCCCAAGCTTTTCATTGCAGGCAGAAGTACAACACAACCCACCCCCATGCCCAAGCCTTTAACAGCCTCATCGATAAACTGCTGGCCCTGGAGATGTTGGTGTTTGTTTATGCTTCTGGATACCCAGGCCTTCCGTCAGCAGATGGCAGCTGGGGCACCTCCCTATGCTGGGCCTAGCCGTTACTACTTCTCTTGGTGTGCTGTCCCTGCCTTGCGCCTGTATGTGTCCCATAACATCAGTCGGGCCCAGAGCTCTGCGCTTTGCTGCAAGGTCCACTTGACCACCGACACATGGACAAGCGCCTGTGGTCAGGGATGCTGCAGTGCTTATCTTTAATGACAGGCAGGGTGAATGTGGTGGAGTCTGGTCCCCGGGTGCAAACTGGGGTGGCCTATCTCCTCTCCCAGGCCAAAATTCATGGCAGGAGTAGACTGAAACCCTACGATGCTGCAACCTCCACCCCAGCTAATAGCGGCAAACACTGTAACACTGGCGTGGGGAGATGTCAGCAGGCCGTGCTGAAACTGATCAGCTTGGGGGAGAGACAGCACAGTGCCTCCGAGGTCAGGGATGCCATCCTGGCTGAGATGGCATTTTTTTTTCCCTGCTACACCTGAGGCCTGGCATTTTTGCGCCTGTGATAATGGCTGGAACCTGGTAGCAGATCTGGAGCTTGCCAGACTCAAACACGGTCCACGCATGGCCCACGTTTTTCAACTTGTTGGTGCCATGTTTCTTTGAAACCTACACCATTGTGCCTGATATACAGGTCAAAGTGGGGCCATTTTCGTAAGTGAGAACTAGCCTCTGCTAGGCAGAAAACATTCAGAGCACACTCCTCTCATCTTCGCACCGTTGGCTGGCGGAGGAAGACGAGGGGGTTGGAGTGGCATCTGATGTCCCTGTCCCACACGAGGCTAGAGGGTGCACTTCAGTGCATCCCATTGCTTCACCACAAATGGTGTGAAGGGGAGTGGAAAATGGAGGAAATGGAGAGTGACCCTTACAGTTGGGGCCAGCAAAGGCATGCCAAGTAACACACTGGCACACATGGCTGACTTCATCTTGGGTTGCTTTTCAACACATATTTCACATCATGAAGAACAAATAATACTGGATTTTTACAAGCCTCGAACCCCGGTCTAGGTCTAATGTCTGTTCCTTTCTTATATTAGGGGAGAGGGAAAAAAAATTACTTCAGTGATACGTTTAGCGTACATAGACTGACTATTAATGTGTATCCCACTTAGTGTTGTTAGGGTTACACACCGTCACAACCTGGCTAAAGCTTCTATAGCTGTTAATAAAGTCAACATAACTTTACGGTATCCAAAAAGACAGCTGGTACCGACAGAGAGCAAGACAAATGTCAACCAAAGCTGTGAGCTCTGAACACCCACAGTGACTTTGGCGTCATCATCATTATAAGGGCGCGGGTGGTAATAAATAACTTGGCAGTGCCTAAAACCCAAAAAGCTTATACAACTATATTTACATTAAGATACACAAATGACACTTTTTAGTAGCATGTCATGAGACAAGCTGATAAGATCTTCCTTTGTGCAGTGCTATTTGAAAGTTAAACGCTGCCTTTATTTTAATTCTGGAGAAGGTGCAGACATTAGATTTAGAACATGTTGTCTTCATTGTCCAAATCCTCTATATAGGTAATGTGTTTTTCGGGCCGAGCTGTCTGGGAACGAGCTGGTGCAGCACTGACAACCTGGGTGAATATGGCAAGAGCCTGAGATGTAGGGTGAATGAATCCCCAAATTATTTGGGGAATTTCCACTCAGAAACTGGCACTATATACCAGTAGCAAAAATTGTGGGTGCACGTAACCCCAATATATTCTTTGAATTCCCAGTCAGACAATGGCACTATACTGTATAGCAGTAGCAAGAAATGAGGGTATTTGTAACCCCAATATATTCTTTGAATTCCCAGTCAGACAATGGCACTATATGGCAGTAGCAAGAAATGAGGGTATTTGTAACCCCAATATATTCTTTGAATTCCCAGTCAGAAACTGGCACTATATGGCAGTAGCAAGAAATGAGGGTATTTGTAAACCCAATATATTCTTTGAATTCCCAGTCAGACAATGGCACTATATAGCAGTAGCAAGAAATGAGGGTATTTGTAAACCCAATATATTCTTTGAATTCCCAGTCAGACAATGGCACTATATGGTAGTAGCAAAAATAGTGGGTGTATATAGCCCCAATTCTATTGCTAGGGGACTTGCAGGGTATTTCTGAGGTGAAGGTGGGGGGGGCACACCATTGGAACGGGGATTTGGGGTGTATATATGGGGTATACGGGAATACACTGTCAGTGTATTCCATTCAGGATCCTGGGAAAGCTGGGTTGCGGCGATTGAGCCCGTCAGTGCCACGTTACACTGACAAGCTTCTCCCTGGAATTTAGCTCTTATAAGAGCTGTTGGTTGTCTTCTCCTTCCTATCCTAGCCTGTCCCTGCCTACCCAGAATCTAAGCCCTAGCTAACTGGACGGAAACCTCCGTCCCCGGTGAATTGCAAGCTCAGAATGACACGAAGCTGGGCGTCGCTGTTCTTTTAAATTAGAGGTCACATGTTTTCGGCAGCCAATGGGTTTTGCCTACTTTTTTCAACGTCACCGGTGTCGTAGTTCCTGTCCCACCTACCCTGCGCTGTTATTGGAGCAAAAAAGGCGCCAGGGAAGGTGGGAGGGGAATCGAGTAATGGCGCACTTTACCACGCGGTGTTCGATTCAATTCGAACATGCCGAACAGCCTAATATCCGATCAAACATGAGTTCGATAGAACACTGTTCGCTCATCTCTAATGCTTATGTATATGCAGTAGGGGCAAGGACGGAGGCCAAGACACATACCCCACACGTTCTTTTTTCTTAGTGTTAGACCTTACTCTCTTTGTAATAAACAAACATGCTCTGTCCTCCAGCAATATATAATAATTAGAGATGAGCGAGTAGTATTTGATTGAGTAGTTATTCGATAGAATACTACGGTATTATAAATACTCATACTCGTTTGAATACTATCGCTATTTGCAGTAAATAATTGATTCAGAACAAACGTTGATTGACCGAATGCTATACAGTGTATAGCATTCGGCAAATCAACGCTGGTTCTGCAGCAGGCTCGTCTTTGCTAGTCGGGAGAGCTGGCAGCTTGCGGTTATGTGGGAGTTGACTTTTTCTCATAGGAATGCATTGACCAGCGTTGATTGGCCGAATGCTATACAGTGTACAGCATTTGGCCAATCAACGCTGGTTCTGCAGGAGGCTCGTCTGTGAGGAGGCGGAGTCTAAGATCGGACCACAGCAGTCTTTATTGTGGTCCGATCTTAGACTCCGCCTTGTCACAGACGAGCCTCCAGCGGAATCAGTGTTGATTGGCCAAATGCTGTACACTGTATGGTATATACAGTGTATAGCATTCGACAATCAATGCTGGTTCTGCAGGATGAGTAAGGGCTGGTTCACATTAGTGCTTGCCACTCATCTGGAAGGAGTCCGCATGAGGACCCTCCCGAATGGAATATCAGCGCAACTGCAAGCACTGTGCAGTTAAAGCGCATGGACCCCATAGACTATAATGGGCTCCGTGTGCTTGCCACGCACTGCCCGCACGAATCATTCGTGCGGGCAGTGTGCTGCAAGCACACGGACCCGTTATAGTCTATGGGGTTTGTGAACTTTAACTGCACAGCGCTCCTCCTAAACACTCTCCTACTGCTACTCGTGGACTTGGGGACTCCGTTAGTCGAATAGTGGTTTCCCCTGAAACGAGCATTTTTTTCCCATAGACTATAATGGTATTCGATATTTGATCAAGTAGTCGAATATTGAGGCTCTACTCGAAACAAAATCTCTAATAATAATACAAGCAGATTTCTACTCTTGCTAATAGATAGAGGTGGTAAACACAAAATTCTCATGAACAGAAAACATTATAAACAGTAATCAGAAAAAAAGGAAGTGAAAAGTTTCGGTAGCTTAAAATAAATGAAATAAATAAATCTTGCAAGTTTTGCTTCTCTAGTTATAGATTTAATGTAAAAAAATTATTGGTCAACTATAGTAAAGTATTATTTAGAAAAATGAAGGAAGACTTTCCTGGCTCAGCAATGACTGATTCTAGCTCTATGTGCCTCCTCATGATACAGGAAGAATTGAATGTAAAGGTAGACATACATTAGCTATACATTTCTATGGGTACAGTTTTACAGCGATGTAGTCTACAACTTGGAACTTGAGTGGAATTGTAAAATGGCTTTTTGCATGGGACTTTTGCATAGCTTTAGAGATTGGAATTGTATAGTATTATATTGTATTGTATAGTTGATTGTTTAAGAAATTTCTCTGAAAATAATAATTTTCAACAGTATATTGCTCTCATAATAAAATGCAACCTATAACAACTCATTGTTGACTCATTCTTGACAGTGGAAATTATGATGAGAGTTTTTTGGATGTTTTTTGCAGGCATGGTGTAAGTTTACTTGGCTAAGCTCACATCTGTGCCGAGTCTTCGGTGGACATTTCACCACAGAAACCACCAGAAATCGATAGAGAGAAGTCTTGACTTGTCTCTCTGCTGGTTTCAGTATAAAAATGGGGTCTGCCATTGTCAATGAATAACCACTGTTTTGGCAATTGGTTTCCCCATAGTTCGGGTTCCCCATTGGGTCCAAACGACGGAGAACCCAGCACAGATGTAAACCTAGCCTTATTTTCTACCTTCTTCTGTACGTAGAAACTTCATGGTATACAGGATATGTCATAAACGTCTGATAAATGATGGTCTCACATTTTGAAGAATATTCTGACAATGTTCAGAAAGTCAAGGTGCCCTAAGGTGGCTGCATATAAGAGTAAACCAATTGGAGAGGTGACTATGCACCTTGATGTATATGGAAGTCATGGAAATAGACATGTACACTATGTACAAACTGATCATTGCTATTCAATATTATTCAAGTTATTTCACTACGAATGCTTGAACTTATACAGGAGTTTCTAGAAGTTGCTTTTAAATATATGCAGTGACAACTTCTAATCATTCATACATATATATAAATTGTGATATAAAAGTAAATGTTAGATACTTGAAGGATGACTCCTGTAAATGGAAAATCCTTCCTGAAACAGATAAGTGACACATTGTACAGCTTAGCAGTGGTGTAAATAATCTTGATGATGTCACTAGTCACCAATGTAGACTGTCTGCCAAGTACAAATACAGAAGACAAATTTATGTGATGGCTTTTTGAGAGTTGTCACCTAGGATGCAGAGAACTATCTGGCTATGGACAGAAATGTCATGAGATCCTGTTATTCCTATCATCATTGTGAAGTAAGATGCTAATTAGGCACATAGATACGTGAGGAGGACTTCAGCTTCCTATACAGCACGGGATATTCCATTATACAATATGTTTGTTACACAGAATTTCTTTAAGACTTCATATTAACATATCAGTTTATTCAGGGTCACTTTAACCATAGGGCCAATGGTGCACTTTCACCCGGCTCTATGGTAGCGGGGGTCTCTTAGGACAGTGGGACAGTCTAGTATTTAGAGTACAATGGCTTCAGGCTATTGCAACTCCAACTTATTCGTGTTCTCTGGGCACAGATTAGTTGAGTACAATGGTGAAGAAGGAAGCCATCTACTCCTTGCTTCACTGTTTTGGTGATCTGGGGGTAAGAGGGACAAGACTCAGGGACGGACCAGAGACAGTAGAGAACAGGAGAATGAGGAAAGGTGAGCATTAGGTTTTTTGTTTTTTAACTTGTTTGATCCATTATACTGGGGGTAAGTGGAGGGGATAATGTATACTGTGGAGGACAAAAAATTGTGGGAGCAACAGAAGGGGTGACAATATATACTGAAGGGGGTAACAGGAAGGTGACAATATATACTATGGGGTCAATAATTCATTATAATACAAATAAATTCTAATATATAAGTGAAGTTAAGTTCAAATAGAATTTAGTTCATCCTATTTGCTAAAGTTGTTATAATTTATGTATTTTGTTGTCTTAGCAAAAGCATTTAATAACATTAATCCTTATTAACAGAATAAGTGCTATACGTTATATATATATAGTGTTATATGTGTTTATTTAGGCTATTTATTCCATAGTTACTAGCCATATTACTATGTTACTGCTGCTTTACCCATTAACATAAATGCAATTTTGTCCATTTTTATTATACTAAATGGCTACCGCTACCACTGGCATACTAGTCAGGTTGTCTCTTGGAGTTTATTACGAGGATTAGAACATAAGGCCATTGTAGGAGTTCCTACAATCTGGATTTCTCTACAAAAGCCAACCAAGGAGTGTAAATAAAAATTAACCTTTATTCTTCCATTAAAAAGCAGATCATATCACAGCTGTTAGGGTAAGTTCATGATGTTAAGAAGCCTATGCGTTTCAGAACTAGTGTTCCTTCCTCATGGCTTCAACGTCCCCTCCCCTCCTGATAATACTCGTCTATGGACGAGCACTGTGAGCAGAGGGAGGGGGCGTTCCTCCCCGCTCACACTGTACCGCACTATGGGCGCTGCTGTGGAGAAGGACGTTCCTGGCTAACTGTCAGAAACTCCCTTCTGACTGTAAAGCGCTATGGTACCGGGACCGATAGCGCTTAACCCGGGGCACAGATCGGGAAAGCCGATAGTGTGCTGAATTCAGCGCACTGTCAGCTTTCCAGCAGTATATAAAACTGCCTGTGCCCAATCTGATGAAAGGTCCTCTTTAAAGGATTATCTTATTTTATCTTAAAGTTGCAGACACAAAATACCACTCTATGGGCCCAGGAGCCAAAGACATAATTAATGTATAAAGCGCCATTATAATTCCCCTTTAGTGTCACTAAGTGGGATCAGGGATAGGCAATTACGCCTACTGCCTGAGCTATGTGTTAAGGTAGCAGGGATGATTACTGATCCATGCTGTTACTAGTGAGGATTGAGGACTGCGGGTAGGACATAACGGTTTCTCCAAAACCCTTTCATAATCAAAATGCCTGGAGACAGGGATCCAGACAGCAGGCGACCGAGATTTGACCACTCTCTGCCAGTTGAATATCCCTGCTGTAGGATTTACAATCTACAAGAAATTTGTACAATATGGATACAGCTATGTATACAAGACTTAACACAGTTTTTTTTTAATTTTAAGTCAGTTAAAACTATTCCCTATATACTCTTAATATACACATTTTCGATGGGTTACTAATTCAGATCCATATAAAGAGATTGTTCTCTTTTCATCACGTAAATGCAGGAGATGCCGTATCTAGTTGTGAATACTCAATAAGAATTGAACTTACATATTTATTTTCTATTTTAAAAAAGTCCTCTCAACGTCAACCACAACACGAATGGGATTGATGGATAAAATATTCATTTTGGACATTAATTGCCATTATGTATCTATAACCAGGTTTTTTATTTTCTGAGAAACCACAATAGTAATGGATTTTCCAATCCATACTTCCCTAGCAGGGAATAATAGATCTTAACATTTCACCAAGAAGAAGAGTTTGATGCAGTTTACTTCAGGTACAAATATGATATACAGTGTTCTATTCTACCACACATCCCGGTCGTATGATATAATAAAATATTGCATAAACTGAAATTATAATTTTTGTGTCACATTCCTTTCATGACTTTAAGACATTTATAGGGAATTTATAGGCTGTAAATCACTGTATTTTGCTAAAGATGTGACAGTATACTCTCATCTGTCACAATAATGGGAAGCAAGGGGCAGGGGACAGTTAGAAGGGGTCTGACTATAGGATCAAAACTGGTAGGGTTCCTCTGCAGCCTGTAACTATGGTGACACATAATTCTGCTTTAAAACTGTAGAGGTTTTTCAAAGATTTTTAACGAAAACCATTTGCAAGGTGGCTATTTGTTGTTTTTTTTGCAGGAGAGATGCTGAGAGCCTTAATAGTGTAGCTGCCCATTAAAGAGGACCTTTCATGTCCTTGGAGATCAGCAGTATTATGCTAGAAAGCTGACTGTATGTTGAATTTTGCCTTACAGGCTAGCGTCATCGCTTGGATGTGAGCAATGGCCCTCCCTCCTGACAGTACACAGCTATGAACAAGTACTGTCATGGGGGGCCCAACAATGATGATATTTTGTAAGGCTAGCCTTCTGACAGTAGAGGAATATTAGTGCCAAAACGAATGGCACGATATCTCTGGCACCCTAAGCATCCTGAGCACATGAATTCAGAGCACTGTCAGCTTTCTGGCGGTATATAATACTGTCGATGTCAGAAGACAAGGTTCTCTTTAATACCTTCATGTAATATATTACATAGATTGCTATAAAGTAGAATATGTGATCTAATGAACGGAGATTCAAGTCCATTGGGGGGTTGGGGGTAAAAAAAAAGTTTAAACATTTTTTAAAAAATATTAAACTATTTAAAAAACAAACTGAAATTTAAATTACGAGGGATCCTTCTCGAAAAGCCCATAGTATGAAATGAAAACAGAAATATTTATCCCATAAGGTGAGCACAGTAAAATAAAAATAGAAGTTTTTCCACAGTTTTACCTTCCTGTAACCTTGTGGGTGCATGATAATAACAAACTTTAGCCTCTGTTTGCATAAAAACTTGTATTTAAAAGTATAGAAAAGAATTAAAGACAGATACAACACAGTTTAGCAGCAACAGGGCTAGTATTATTTTGAAGAAAAAATTTAAGTATTCAATATGTAAAAAAAAATGTTATTATGACAATTAAGACAGTACAGTATGGAACATGATGGACAAATCAAGAGATGTCCATCAATCTAGAGATCATAGTAGTGGCAGAACTGGCCACAGTACAGAGTGGAACATGGTGGACAAGGTAGACTATGTCCAGCTGTACATGGGTAGCAGGCCTGGAGATGAGCGAGTACTATTTGAAACTCCCGTTTCTAATAGCACGCACCCATAGGAATGAATGGACGCACCCGGCACGCAGGGGGTAAAGCGGCCGACCGCTTCCATTCATTCCTATGGGTGCATGCTATTTGAAAAGGCCGTTTCAAATAGTACTTGCTCATCTCTAGTGGCAGTACAGCATGGAACATCATGGGCAGGCAGACAGTGTCAGTGACATCGTCATCACTGCCAACAATAGCAGTCAGCCAGAGGTGTATGAAAATCCTCAAAAACTCATGCGTGATTCATTTTTGGAAATGTTAAGCATTCTGCAGTTGCTGTGGTGAATGTGCATTTGCTGATATGCATTCTGTTGACAGTATTGAAATAACGTTCCATCATGTTAAGGTTGCCAATATGTATTAAAATTTAATTTAAATTGATTTGAAAATGATCACCCGCACTAAAAGGAAATATTGAGCCCCCAATATATGTTTGATGAAACAAATACACCAGCAGGCAATAAGAAGGATTTAAATTAAATTAAAATTTATTTGAAAAAAAGTCACTTAGACAAAGGCTAAGGCCCACTGTTGTGGAAACACAGATTTTGTTGTTACAATTTTAGCTGTATTTTTTTTTGTGCCAAAGGAATGAGTGGCTAGATTTGGAATGGAAAATATATAGGAAGTTCTTATACTTCTATCCTCTGCTTAATCCATTCCTGGCTTTGGCTCAAAATCTGCAGTCAACTCTGCAACAAACAAAAAAAATTGCATTTCCGCAATGTGGGGCCTCAACCTAAAGCCGGAGTCCCACATGATGTAAATGTGGCATTTTATAGCCATTGCAGAAAAATATGTGCAGTAGAAATGCCGTGATTTCCTAAACCTTTGCATTTTTGGAAATTGCAGCTCGGAAATTATACCTACAGAAACACTGGTAGTTTCTCTATAGGTATAATGGAAGCAGAAAGTCCACAGAGGAAACCTCTGTGGACTTTCAGTGAAAAGCGTTGCAGGAAAAATACAATGCGTTTCCGGCTGCAGTTTTTCCCACAGTGCTTTTTCACTGTGGCCCGCTACATGAGGCATTAGACTAAAAGAGTATAATGGTGAATTATAAATGCAAGTTTGATGCAAGAAAATATGCTGTCCAGCAAGAATTGTCCCAATTGTCTCTCAGTTACAGGGAAATTTAAATTAAATTAAAATTGTTTTGAAAATAACTGAAGTATAGCGGCACTATACATATATAAGGGTGACACAGAACAATGTTCTCCCCAACACATATTGGCATGCTCTCATTCAAATGAAACTTATTTTATTTGTTTTAAAAAATAATGTCCCTTAGACAAAGACTGAGGAATAATGGCGCCATGTAAATATAATTTTGATGCAGAACAATATACTGCCCAGCAGGTTGTGACATGTTCTTTGCACCAGGTGAATTTGAATAAAATTACCAAATTAGAATTTATTTGGGAAAACAAAGACGCCTGGTCAAATACTGAAGTAGCAAAGCTCTACAAATGAGATTTTTCCTTTTTTTTTTTTTTTTGAAAAAAGGCATAAAAATGCATTGCTGAGATACATATGCAACAAATACTGAACTGAAGTATAATTAAAGAGGGCCTTTCACTTCCTCAGACACATGTGGAAAGTGTCCTCATACACTGCTAGAAAGCCGACAGTGCACTGAATTCAGCGCACTACTGGCTTTCCCGTTCTGTGCCCCCGCTGAAGAGCTATCGGTGCCGGTACCGTGGCTTCAGTGTCAGAAGGGCATTTCTGACAGTCTGTTCTGAAACGCCCCTCCTCATAGTAATGTCTATTGTGCTATACTGTGAGAGGGGGCGTTCCTTACCACCCAGCCATGACATTGAGCAGTGAGGCCCTTCCCCTCCGTACTCGTCTATGGACGAGTACTATCAGGAGAACGGGAGGCGTTCCTCACCACTCAGCTTAATGGCTGGGCAGTAAGGAATGCCCCCTCTCACAGTACAGCGCAATAGATGCTACTATGAGGAGGGGCGTTCCTGACTGTCAGAAACACCCTTCCGATACTGAAGATCTACACTTCCAGCACGGATAGCTCTTCAGCAGGACACAGAATGGGAAAGACAATAGTGCATTGAATTCAGCGCACTGTCGGCTTTCTAGTGGTGTATTACACCGTATGTGCCCGAGGACATGAAAGCTCCTCTTTAACAGTGTTGGACTGAACTGAAATTAATGGCAATGTAAAAATGCATTGCTGAGGTACCACACAAAATATGGTATTAGATGTTATTACCTCATGGGAACTATACAGTTTAGGCAAATACATAGTACATTTGTAACGTCTCTGCCTGTTCGGGTCGCTGCGCCACTCTCTGCTCACATGTGGCGGTGCAGGAGGCGTGTGCAGTTTCGTTCCTTGCTTAAAGTTTGTGGTTGCATTGTGTGAACACAGCTCTAGTTCTGTAGTTGAATTTCCACCACACCCGTCTTCTGCCCTTGTTTGCCTCTGTTCATGAAGTGGTTAATTCTGGTCTTGCTGTGTGATTCACAGCCTGTCCACCTATCAAGTCCAGGGTGAGTTCTTCCTCCCTATTTATTCTTGGCTCACATTCACATTATTGCCTTGTGCGTGCTGGCTTTTGTCTCGCTGTTTATTCTTGTATTCTGATTGTTAACCTCTGGCTTTCCCTATTGACTACTCTTTTGGATATCGATTTTGACACTACATTGCTGGACTGTTACTGAACCCTTGTCTTGCTGACCTCCCTTTGATGTTGTTTGTCTTGTCTGCATTTTGTGTTTCACGTATTTAGGAAGGGCCCATCTCCAAGTTGCCGCCTATTACGTAGGATAGGACCAGGCAAGCAAGAAGGGACAGTGTGTGTGTGTGTGTGTGTGTGTGTGTGTGGGGGGGGGGTCAGTTTAGGGCTCACCGTGTCTTGTGCCCCTTTCCCAGTGTTTCCAGCAGCTACTGGGGAATTGCTCCTATTGCAATTCCCTTACAACATGGTAGTATATTATAGTGTTGGGACAGGAGCTGTTCCCCATCATCACTTACAGGTGTTGGTAATGGCAGGGATCAGAGATAACTCCTTTCCCAGATGTTTCACGGTGCCACTGTTTTTGCATTAGCCTGCATTTATTGATATGCTAATTATCCTGCACGGTGCACCGGATGCCTTCTTGATGTTTACTGAGCACCGCTTGCATTATCATCCTTCCCTGGTTCTCACCACCTCTTCTCTACAGACGATGCCTCCTCCTACAGTTCTTCACTGCCTTCTTCAGTGAAGTTAGTCCCATACAAAAATATTAAAATTGTGTACATGCGTTGTATGTGACTAGATGCTCTGGAAGTAGTGAAGAACTGTAGGAGAATCCTGGATAAAGAAGGGGCCAGTGAGAACCAGGGAAGGCTGATGACGCAAGCAGTTTTTTTAGGGGACATTGAGAAGGCTTCTGGTGCTCCGTGCAGGATAATTAGCATAATTAGGTCATGCACCTGAGATTGGGGTCAGAGACTCTCAGAGAAAGTCCACTGGTGCACTTTCACAGCACATAGATGCATGTTTACACCGTAATGTGCCAGGCTCTCACCTCTCAATTTAGGGTAGTTCTTAGCCTCCTAGTCACACAGGTCACAGTAGGCCTTCTGAGGTCCCCCCATGAGAAACGGAGCCACTACATCAGCCCACTGATCCTTAGGCAGTTTCTCTCGCTCAGCAAATTGCTCAAAAACCCGAAGAAATGTCTCAACGTTGTTTGTGGATGTCATCTTTTGCAGGGCACTCTGTACTCTTTGGGTCTCTCTTGCACCAGTGCACTCTCCTACTGTCCTCTGGTTGATCAAAGACTTGCTCAGCAGCGTCAGCTTCTCCATAAACAACAAGTTCATCTTCTTCTGCCTGGTCTTGCTGCTATTGTAGAATGACCTTCCCAAACTGTTTCACAAAGTCCTCCATGCTGGTGGCCTTTTTAATCTCTTCTGCAGCCTTCACCCAGGACATAGGAGAGGGGAAAAAAAAAAAAAAAAAAAAAAAGGTGTATGTCTCTTTAAGTCTGTTTAAAATTGTGTTTGCCCACATCTGAAGTACCATATGTAGGGAGGTAGCTTGGTAGCAGCAATGGTGCGGACCCAACCACTAAGAGACAGGGACACAAAATGAGGTGCAAACAGGTTTATTTAGAAAAAGGCAAAATGAATAAACCTTCCCGTCAGGTACAAAAATAAGCAAAATAAAGTGCAGCTTTAACTTGAGGCAAAAGCCAGAATAAGGCTGAAACAGAATAAGGCTATCTGAATGTGTGGCTTACTTCCGGCCATGCCATCAAACAAAGCACAAGTCCCAGTCTGGTCTTACCAAAGCTCAGCTCTTCAAGATAGACCAAGGCACCTCCATCCACTCTCAGGATCTGCCCTTTAGTGCAGGCTCTGCAGCTTTTTATGGCCCAGTAATGAGCCTCAGGACTCATACCTGGGCCTGAGGCCTACTTAAGATGCACCCTGGACCACACATAGGTCAGGAATCTGGGGGGATATATATCAGGTTTCCAGCACTTTGCCTGTCACCTTCTCACAATATATAGTCAGTTACTTTATGCATTTTACATTTTTTTTGTATTAAAAATGTAGTAGTCAGTTAGTGTTTCCTTAACCGGTTAAGGACCGCTGGCCGTAAATTTACGGCCAGCAGTCCTGGTCTCTAAGACCAGCCGATAGTAAATTTACGGCCGGTCTTCAGAGACTCACTAGGCAGGGGGTGGGGCGGGGTGAGGGCAGGGGTTAGGTGTTACTAACACCTAACCACCCCCTCAACAACGTTCAGTCGGACTCAGTTCCGACTGAACGTTTTAACCCTTTCGATCGTGCCGTGAAACATCACGGCGCGATCGAAAGGGATCCGCCGAAGATTGAAGCTGATCGGCACCCCCCGCGGCGAGATCGGGGGGTGCCGATGTCAGTAGAAGGTAGTCTGGGGTCTGGCCAGTGACCCCAGACTACCGGAGCCCCACATACCTGGTTGATCCTGCCGACCGATGGAGGAAGTGAGCGATGCAGCTCACTTCCTCTGCAGCTTGCAGGACACGAGCAGGCTTGTGTCCTGCTCGTGTCCTGTCTGCTATTGTGCAGATTCAGTTGATGCTTTCATCAAAGCATCAACTGATTGAAGTGTCCTAAATGGACACATGAAAAAGTTAAAAAAAAAAAAGTTAAAAAAAAATAAAGTGTATGAAAAAAGTAATAAAGTTATAAAGCCCAAAAATCCCTTTTTCTCTATACAAAATGAATTATATAAAAAAAGTACTAAAAATTAATAAAAACAATGCAAATTTGGTATCGCCGCGTCCGTAACAACCTGTACAATAAAACTGAAATTATATTTAATGTATATGGTGTACAGCTGAAAAAAAAAACGGAAAAAACCCCCCAGAAGTAATGATTTTTCACCATATCACCTTACAAAATATGCTATAAAAAGTGATCAAAAAATCATATGCACCCCACAACAGTACCAATAAAAAGCGCAGGTTGTCCCGCAAAAAATAAGCCCTCAACCAACACTGTCAACCGAAAAATAAAAATGTTACGCCTCTCAGAAGATGGCGATGCAAAAATCACTGATTTATGTCCCTAAATGTGTTTTTGTTCTGCAGAATTAGTATCGCATAAAAAAATACTATAAATGAGGTATCGCCGTAACCGTACCGACCCGCAGAATAAAGGCTACATGTTACTTATACTGTACGCTGCATGGCGCAAAATTTAAAGGGTACAACTCAATGCCAGGATTGATTTTTTATTTTTTTTTTAAATCCAGCAAGAAAGAGTTAATAAAATGTATTCAGTATGTTGTAGGCACCCAAAAATGGTGTCATTACAAAATACATCACATCCCGCAAACAACAAGCCCTTATATGGCCACGTCACCAAAAGAATAAAGAAAATATAGCATCTAGTAATGTGAAGACAAAAAAAACCAAAATCGCCAAATTATTAGAATACAACTGGCGGCGTCAGGAAGGGAATGTATAAGCAGTGTGAGCGAATATCAGTGGACACCCCAGATTTACAGCTTATGAGGGAACAGACACCAGAAGTGACCCCCAAAGTGACCCCCAGAGTGACTCCCCCAATCATAGGAGCTACTGGGACATAGTAGGGAATTTGGTGTCTGCAATGTTCTCCGCACCGCTTATATATTCCCTCTTCGCCATCCGCCGTGCAGTCACGTCCGGATACTAATACTCACTACACCCCCTGATAAATTCTTTGAGGGGTGCAGTTTTCAAAATGGGGTCACTCCTTTGGGGAATCCACTTTTCTGGTACCTTACAGGCTCTACAAACATGACATGGCGTCCAGATACCAAACATCTGAATCTGTACTCCAAAAGCCTCATCGCGCTCCTTCCCTTCTGCGCCCTGCTGTGCGCCCAAACTGCAGTTTATGCCACATGTATGACATATGTATGACACTGGTGTACCCGGGATAACGGACGTAATGTCATATGTGGGTATAAACTGATATTGGGGCACAGCCAGACACAGAAGGGAAGAAGGGTTATTGGGTTTTTGGAGCGCAGACGGTTTGGTTTTTGGATGCCATGACACTTTTGCACAGCTGAAACGCCAGTAAAGTGGAATCCCCTGATATGAGACCCTATTTTGGAAACTACACCCCTGAAGGATTTATCCAGGGGTACAGAGAGCATTTTTAGCCCCCAAGTTTTGCTATAACTTATTATCCATAAATGAATACGAAGCTGATTGTGAGAGGTGAAAATGACCATTTTTCCAGGAATACATCATTTCTGTGCGTAATATATTGTGCCTGACTTGTATCAGAGATGAACGCTCTGAAAGCTGTTGTGCCCGGGATACCCGCTTACCAGTTTTTGGAGTGTCTCTGATGACATAAGTTGGGCACAACATATCGGGCACTGAAATGGCGAATCTCTGGAAATTTTTCATTTTTAACTTCTCATTATCAGTTGCGATTTCATTTCTGGAAACTAAATAAATGCAACACTCAAGGGTTAAAAATTCTCGTTACGCCATTTGATAAATCCCATCAGTGGGCTAGTGTCCAAAATAGGGTGACATGTCTGCGGATTCCACTTTATTGACAATTCAGGGGCTTTGCAAAAGTGACGTCCAAAAACCAAACTGTGCTCCAGAAACCAAAATAGCGCTCCTTCCCTTCTGCGCCCTGCTGTGTACCCAAACTACAGTTTATGCCACATGTATGACACTGGTGTACCCGGGATAACGGACGTAATGTCATATGTGGGTATAAACTGATATTAGGGCACATGTATGACACTGGTGTACCCGGGATAACGTACGTAATGTCATAAGTGGTTATAAACTGATATTAGGGCACAGACGGACACAGAAGGGTTATTGGGTTTATGGAGCACAGATGGTTTGGTTTTTGGATGCCATGACACTTTTGCAGAGACCCTAAACTTGCCCCTACAAAATGGGGTTTACAGTTACCTCCAGGTCTCTCCAAAAGGAACATGGCCCCCAGAAAGTCCCTCTAAATCTGTACCCCAAAAGCTAAAAAGCGCAGTGCTCCTTCCCTTCTGAGCCCTGCTGTGTGCCCAAGCAGCAGTTTACACCCACATATATCATTTTTTTCCCCTCGGGATGGCCCCTTAATAGTTTTAGGAGTGCAGGTCTCTGACAACACAAAGTGGGTGCAACGTATTGGGCACCGAAATGGCATATTTCTTTCAAAATTTCAATTTTCATTTTGGACATTCATTTTTTGGAAGCATTTTAGGCACAAAATGATAATACCCCTTGATTCATTCCATGACAGGTGTAGTTTATAAAATGGGGTCACTTTTGAGGGGTTTCCATTGTATTGGTACTTTAGGGGCTCAGCAAATGTGACATGGCACCTCAAAACTATTCCAGCCACATCTGCCCTCCAAAATCCAAATACCTCTCTTTCCATTCTGAGCCTCACCATGTACCCATACAGCAGATTATGGCCACATATGGGGTATTGCCGTGTTCAGGAGAAATTTTGTAACAAACTGTGGGGGGCTTTTAATTTTTTAACTACTTGCAAAATTAAAAATATGGCGCTAAATGGACGATACATTGTGAAAAAAAAGTAATTTTTCATTTTTACGCCCCAATGTTAATAAAATCTGTGAAACAGCTGTGAGGCCAAAATGCTCACTCTACCCCTAGATAAATTCTATGAGTGGTGTAGTTTCCAAAATGGGGTCACTTTTAGGGGGTTTCCACTGTATTGATACTTTAGGAGCTCTGCAAATGCGACATGGGACTTGAAAAATATTCCAGCAAAATCTGTCCTTCAAAATTAAAATAGCGCTTTCCATTCTGAGCCCCACCATGTTCCCATACAGCAGATTATGGCCACATATGGGGCATTTCTGTGTTCAGGAGAAATTGTTTAACGAACTTTATGGAGCTTTTTCCCCTTTATCCTCTTGTGAAAATGAAAAATTTGGGGCTAAATTGACAGTTTATTGGAAAAAAGTAATTTTTCATTTTCATGCCCCAATGTTAATAAAATCTGTGAAACAGCTGTAGTGTCAAAATGCTCACTATACCCTTTCATATGTTCTTTGGGGGGTGTAGTTTCCAAAATGGGGTCACTTTTAGGGGGTTTCCACTGTATTGGTTCTCTAGGGGCTCTGCTAATGCGACATGGCACCTAAAATTATTCCAGCAAAATCTGCCATCCAAAAGCCAAATAGCGCTCCTTCCATTCTGAGCCCCGCCATGTACCCATACAGCAGAATATGGCCACACATGGGGTATTGCCGTGTTCAGGAGAAATTTTTTAACAAACTGTGGGGGGCTTTTACTCCTTTATCCCCTTGTGAAAATTAAAACTTTGGGGATAAAGTGACATTTTAGTAATTTTTCATTTACACATCCCAATGTTAGTAAAATCTGTGGAATAACTGTAGGGTCAAAATGCTGACTATACCCCTTGATGAATTCTGTGAGGGGTGTAGATTCTAAAATGGGGTCACTTTTGGAGGGTTTCCATTGTTTTGGTACTCTAGGGTCTCTGCAAATGAGGCATGGTGCCTGAAAATTATTCCAGCAAAATCTGCTGTTCACACACCCAGTGTCGCTCCTTCCCTTCCATGCACTGCTGTGTACCCAAAAATCAGTTTACGCCCACATGTGGGGTATTTCTGTGTACGGGAGAAATTGCATAACAAAATGTGAGATGCATTTTCTCCTTTAACCCTTTGTGAATGTGTTAATTTTAGGTCTAAATGAATGTATTAATGAAAAAAAATGAAATGTCTAAATTTCACTTCCATATTATGTTTATTCTTATGAAAAACTTAAAGGGTTAACAAACATCCCAAATGCTGTTTTGAATAATTTGAGGGGTGTAGTTTTGAAAATGGGGTGATTTATGGGGGTTTCTATTATATAGGCCTTTATAATTCCTTACAGAACTGAAGCGGTCCCTAAAAAATTGGTTTGGAGAATTTTCTTGCAAATCTAGAAAATCGCTGTTACACTTGTAAGCCTTGTAACGTCCAAAATAAATTAAAAGACAATCAAAAGATGATGCCGATATAAAGCAGAGATATGGGAGATAATATTTATTCATGTATTTGGGTGGTATGACTATCTGCCTGAAAAGCAGAGAATTTCACATTTTGAAAATTGCAATTTTTTCAAAATTTCCATCAAATTTCCTAGTTTTTTTATAAATAAATACAAAAATATTGATTAATATTTACCACTAACATGAAGTATAATGTGTTACGAAAAAAACAATTTCAAAATCATTTGTGTAAGTTAAACCGTCTCAAAGTTATTGCCATTTAAAGTGACACATGTCAGTTTTGAAAAAAAAGGCCTGGTCTTTAACATACTTTTGGGCCTGGTCCTTAACCGGTTAATCTACCTTAAGTGACTAAATTCAATGCATTAAATGAACATTCCTGGCAAAGCTGATACATTGGGACTTTTCCACACCTGTCTTGATAATCCCCGTCGCGGTGCACTTACTTTCTAAGGCTCCGTTCTCACGGAGTAACGCGCCGCTCATTTAGACACGTATACACGTGTCAGAGTGAGGCGCTTCAAAATCGATCCCATTGATTTCAATTGGTGCTGGCCTACACATGTAACATTGAAATCAATGGGTTACAAAGCCTCCCATTTAGAGATGAGCGAGTACTGTTCGGATCAGCCGATCCGAAAAGCACGCTCGCATAGAAATGAATGGACGTAGCTGGCACGCGGGGGGTTAAACGGCCAGCTGCCGTCAAAGCGGAAGTACCAGGTGCATCCATTCATTTCTATGGAGCGTGCTGTTCGGATCAGCTGATCTGAACAGTACTCGCTCATCTCTACTCCCATTGATTTCAATGTGTAGCGCATGTAAGCCGGCACCCATTGAAATCAATGGGATCTGTTTTGAAGCTCCGCGCTCTGATACGTGTATACGTGTCTAAATGAGCGGCTCTGTGAGAACGGCGCCTAACAAGGTACATGCCTCATTATAAATTACATGCATCCTCTTGGGTACATGCACCTAAAGAGAAATTCATAGCAGCTCCAGATAACTGATGAAAATGATGAAAAATCTAACAGCTGCAACTCCACGCCCCTTTTGAGGAAAATGGTGTGCAGGCTGCAATACATAATTTTTGTGTAAAAATTTGACTTGTGCAAAAAAAAAAAGTTTAATTTTTCATGGCTTACACTCTAGTTGTCTGATGCATAAGCCATGATAAGTCAGCATCATTGTGTTATACCCAGAGGTTAGTCAACCAATTCAGAACAAACCAGTTTCAACACAACTTTCCCAAAAGCTTTGTTTTTTGAACAAACTAAAACTTTTGCAATTCTTGGCCAAACTAAAATGGCTTCTACTACATGGAACATGAGATAGAAAAGCAGATGAGGATCACATGATCTCTGTGACCAATAAGGGCTTCTGGAAATTTAGCATACTGTTGTCAGAAGGAGAAGAGCCATTCTGTGATATAGCAAGCTTAGATATGTTATCACTACATGATCTAAAGTTATTGCTGCTACCCTTTCATTGTCAAATATCGTATTTTACTATGCAAAAGAGGTATTCTTTTGTTTAATAAAGTGCTAGATCTGCCATTAGTCTCATTGCCCTGAGATCTGTATCTGTCCACAGAGTTTCTTAATTATTGACAGTCAGTCCTTTCAGTACAAAATCTCATTTTGTTAAGGGTTATTTTTTTTAAAGGGTGGATAGTTTTTAGCTTATTTTGGAATAGCTATGAAAGTCAACCAACTCCTCTTGTCCACCTCCCAAACAGGGCAGTGTTGAGGGGGCCTGCAGTATACCTGATGGTGGTGGCTGTTACCCCAGGGTGATTCCAGTAGGAGGGGGGTCCTCTGCTGAGCCAGTGATGGTGTTCAGAAGTGCCCTGATGGTAAGCACAGGAACGACTCAGGAGGAGCAGTACGGTTGAATCAATGATGTAACTTTCTTGGGGTAACAAGGAAACAATGCAGCCTATGAGAGAAGAAGTTCAGACTTCCACTGAGGATCTGTTTGAACAACAGGTGATGAGTGATCACTGTATGTAGCAAACCTCAGGGGCAGTTTGTTATTTTGAAATCCTCCATTGGAGGCTCACAAAAAAGGTTTTTTTGCCTTTCGAAGATCTGCGAGGAGGCTTGGGCCACCAAATGTCAGCAACAGGGTCAACTGGAGCATCATTGATGTCATCTCCTTGATATATATCTTACAGGAAACAAAGTCAGGTAATGAGAGGTTGAGGAAGAATTACAATTTCTCCCTCTTGGTTACTCTTGGAAGATAGTCCAGCTTTTTCAGCTGGTACCCCAGGCACACTTAGAGTATACCACATACTTTTCTTGAAATAAATATAAATTGTCAGTCTGCCAACATGATATTGCTGTAGCTTCTGCTCCAATGAAGGGATGATGGACAGGTAAGTCTTAATTCTCCTCTGTCTGATATTCTTATCAAAGAAGATATTCCATCTTTTTCAGCTGGTAGTCCAGGCACTGACAGTGTGCCATATATTATTCTTGAAATTTTGTAAATTGTCACTCTAACTCCGCCAACATGATATTGCTGCGGCATTTGCTCCCATGAAGGGAGAGCAGTCCTCTTTCTCACCTGTCTGTTGTTTTCAGCTTTTTAATCCAGCAAGGCCAGGCAGTGACAGTGTGTAACATATTTTTCGTATAATTTTATAAATTTTTCTTTGCAAGTTCTATGTTGCTGTGGCATTTGCTCTCGGGGATGATGGGCAGGACAGTCAAGATTCTCTTCTGGCTTCCAAGCGTTGTTTTCATCAGGGAAGACAATCCAGCTGACATACCAGGTACTAACAGTATGCCACAAATTTTTCTCGAAATTCTATAAATTGTCACTCTGCCAACACTATGTTGCTGCTGCTGTAGGATTTACATTCATAAAGGGACAATGGGTAGGACAATTCAGGTTCTCTTTTTTGGGGAATTTTTTAAAATAGTTATTCAAAGTTCTTTCAGTAAATTGCTACACATTTGATTTTTGTGACTTTTTGGCTTTTTATCATATTATAATTTAAGAATATGTCTAGTATAATTTGTAGCTGAAATAAATTATAGCTCAAATCTACGCCAGCCTGAATTTTCATTTATGGTGCATAGGGGGCAGGAGATAGGCCTATTTTATTGAGATGAACTTATTAAATTAGATTCATCTCCTCTATGGCACACTGGGGATTAAGACTGACAGAAAATTCTAGTCTTGATACATTTCCCATAATGTATTTTCATAAAAAAGCTAAATACAATACTCAACTGAGTAGAGAAAGTCCAATGGAATTTGTAGTAGGTCACAGAGATTCTTTGTCACACGGTAATTTTTTACATTGAAGATGCACCAACTGAAAAGAAGTGTATTGATCCTCCAAAATTCCACAGTTACTTTCTGGCTAAAGAAAATATACAAAGTGTTTTTGGAACCTGAAATTTGATGTTTCGAGAACATTTGGTACATTTATGACCCAATTAGAAGACCTTTGCAATATTGATTGCATATGCTCTATCGTTTAAATGTTACAAGTTATTTTATTTTCTTGAAGTAATGTTGGTTTAAGAAAAGAATTGCCTGCAGATGAATCTGAGTTTTTCCTTGATTTTGATTCCCATCTGGCTTGCTGTTCCAAGCATTTAATTCAGTCCTTACTGCCAGTATTTCCCAGAAAAACTTTATAATTACTAGGAATTTGTATAGGCTGTTCCAGTCTGGTGCACAATTAGAGATGCAATATGAAATTTTCATTGCTCAATTTAGCTTAAATTGTAAGATTGATGGGGGACAACAATGAATATAACCACGCACTATGAAATTACCACCGGCAGGTTGAAAGAAGTGTGAAATTGAGAACGATCACAGTTGTAAGCTAAGCCATTAAATAGTAGGGTAAGGTTTAGTGTCATTTCCATGCAGGTAGAGGATGGAGGTGCTCAATTAATGGCACAAGTTGAATCGCTCAAGGGATTGGAACAGCATGAAAGAACATTTCAGCTCTCAGTTCAGGTTCACCTCCTGCTTGGGTAATAGTTAAGTACTGAAACAAAGATACATTCTTTCTGCTTAGGATTCTGGTTGCGGGAATGAAAGATAAAACATGAAGCACAGATTGTGCCCAGGCTGTGAATCTTACAACGGCATCTTCATTATTTCTCTTTTATTTACTACATTATACTTTACAGCCCGCACTCAAATGCTATATAAAACATGTTAAGCGAAGGAGAATACATGCATGTACGCGGTGGTGCGCTTATATTGTGTGATGCTCAGGGAGATTTTTGTAACAATTCATCCTAGAACATTATTATATCATTTTCAGCACAATTCACTTGGCTCATGGATCTTTTAACCAAGAGAGCCATATGCCTTTCACTGATTAGTTTTTGGAAGGATGTCATCTTGAAAGTTTGGCAGATTGATCAGATCATCTCATGCTACTATGTCTCTAATTAACACAGCTATATTCATGTTCCTAAATATATGACCAGCTGTACGTTACCATGCTGTAAATCTCTGGCATCTCCAGCCAAAGCTAATTATTCTTAATATTTAGTGAACGTTTACAAAGCTGACACAGAGACTCACATGTTACATAAAATGCATTGGAACGGAGGTGTAAGACTTTAGTGCCACAAGTCTCATCTTTTTATCATACCATCCGATATGTAGCTTCAACTCATTGTCAATTTTTTATTTTTTTTTACATGGTTCAATTACGAGGTCAGTGATAATGCAATTTATAAGATGTTATACAATAAACTCCATTAAAAATACATCCAAATACAAAGTACATACTCTGAATTATAGCAATGCCAACAACACATGTGGCCTATAATAGAGTATTATCCTCTAACATAGTGCTTTTCAAGTGTTTCCATCAATAACTGTACCACCATAACATTAAACACTACAATAAACTGAAAAACCCCTTCACTTAACAGGAAAGTTCAGAACTTTTAGGGTAAATGAGAACCATATAGGAGTTGTGAAGGTAAATTGTGCAGGCGTTGTGTTGGGGGGGGGGATGTGCGGGAGTTGGGGTTGTGGGCCGCAGAAGTTGGGTTAGGTTGGTTGGAGGAGTCGGGGGCACGTGGGAGGTGGGGAGTCATGCAGAAGTTTGGAGTGGGGGGCCCGGGGGAGCGTGGGAAGGGGGGGCATGGGGGGCGGTTGTGAGGGGCACTCGGAAGGAGGGGCCGGGGACGTCCGGCAGGTGGGGTAAGGAGAAGTTTGGGGGGCCGGGCCACACCACCTGAGTATACTGCGCACATACAGAGATGTAGCAGAGCCAAGTACGTCGTCGCCAAAAACCAACACGCAGATGAAGTTGCGGGCAAATGCTAGTAGTGAATAAAACCATTAAAAGCTCAAAAACACCATAGCCATTTCTTATATAAATTAAATTAACAAAAAAAGGTAAGTAAGTGGTATTAATATATTTGGTGAACAATGTTCAAAAAAGTGACTTGTTATTTAGGCACCTTTTCTCCTCCAAAAAATATAATAAGAAATGATCAAAAAATTTCATCCAAAAACGTTAAAACATTTTAAATGCTGTTTTCTAAAAGTACAACTCAACATGCAAAAAAGCCAAACACTCAATGGCTCAATGGTTATGGCAAAAAAAAAAAGTTTTGAAAAAGTCGTGAAATTCTCTGTGATGATCTGACATTTCTTTGTTTGCTTACCATTTGACCCAAAATAAAGTCATCTCATGAGCTAATTGTCCATGGTAGTAGTTCCCCCGGGCACTTCCAGTTCTATGAGCCTCTCACTCTCACTGAGCCAGGTGATAGGTGTCAGAAGGGCCTCTGTTGGGAAGCACAGACATGACTCAGTACACAGCAGTTGCAGTTAAAAAAAAAAAGTAACTTTACTGAGGTAATGGCAACAGATGCAACTCCAGACAGGTGTATATAGTGTGACAGGAGTTCCCCTATAGAAGGTAGTCTGGTAATGATTCTTACAGCAAGGACATGCCTAGTCTCTTCACTAGAATGTAATTATACTCATGCCTATCCCAGGAGATATGAGGGCTATGAAGGAGTATGTACCAGGCATCCCTGTCTACCTGAGGGTTTTGCAGTGTCCAGGCTTCAACTTCAACTTCTCCAAATTGGTTCTTTTTTTCGTCTCTGTAGACTGACAGTGGGTAGCTTCAATGCCCCTGTAGTGGCCCCAGCACAGATAGCTGTGCCATTGTATTTAACTATTGGAAGAAGACCGATGGATAGGAAGAACACTGCGCTACTCCACTGAAGTTAACATCACACGCACTTTATTTTGTTTCCTTAAAACACACTGTGTATTGGTCTTCTTCCAATACTATTGTTCCCCAAAGAATCTCCTATATTTCTCTGATCGCTTTTAAATGAAGCAATTTCACATTTAGATTGCTCGGTATATTATGGTTTTATTGTGATTGTATTTAACTAGTACCTTTGTTCTGAGAATGCAGACAGAGTTGAAATATGGTCCTGCCATCCAGACCTACCAGAATCTGGGATGGCTGAGAGGGGGCACGCGCTGCCATAGGGCCTGGTGCCAGTGTACCCTATGGTTAAAGCAGCCCTGTTTGCACTGTGTGACCCTTGCCTTAACTTGGCCAGCTTCACACAGACAGATTTGATCCGGGAGATACAGACCAAATATTGGTAGTACAGATCCTAGCTTTGGTCCAGAATAAAAAGATTAACATGCAGTTCATCACTTACGGACCACATCCTGTTCCTTTGAAGCTAATCTAAGGCCGGGGGCCCGTGGGAAAAATTGCAGCATTTTACAGTAACTGCAAAGTGGATGTGAATCCCATGCCCATTTTGCGTTTAAAACCACAGGGCGAACACGCTGCGATTTCCAAAACCGGCACAGTTTTGGAAATCGCAGCATGTCAATTATATCTACAGAAATGCCAGTGGCTTCCCCATAGATAAAATGGTAATTGTAATGGACTTTCTACTTTAATTATACCTATTAGGGAAACCACTGTTTTTTCTGTAGGTATAATTGACATGCTACAATTTCCAAAACCGTGACTGCCCGCTATGTGGATTTTTCCGCAATATGTGGATGGGATTCACTTTGCAGGGACTGTAAAACACTGTGATTTTTGCTAGTGAGAACTATAATGAATATGTTAGGCTGAGGTGTCCCCACCCTGGCCCACCCTACTCTCTGTCAACAATCACAGAAAGTGGCGATTGAGGCGCAGGACAAGGAATGTGTCTCATCTTCTCTGCTAGATAGGGCCTTGCACCACATTATCACCCATGGATGTGTTGATAAACTTCCCACATTGAGTTTCTATGATAACTTGTAGGTCATATATTTCAATATTGTGGTTTCATTTTGGTTATGCATCGTATAGTCATTTATGGATTTCGTGCTGTATCATTGTCAGTTTGCGGTAAGTGACTACTATTCTTCTGCGCATACAATTTGAGGATGGGGGCACACAGGACATCACAGTTTGCCAGCAGATAACCTGCTATGGTGTATAGTACCAGCATAGTGGATGAAATGTCACTAAATCCCAACCGAGCTTCGTGAAAAAAATCCTCAGGAACTAGTGGTCTATGTTGCAGGTTTTCAACCCCCAGGGTTTCAGTTCTTGTGATCTTCAGATCACAGATCTTCAGATCTTGTGGGGTACATCAACAGTGTCAGACAGACCCCATTGAATTATATTAGGGTCCATTGGGTTCAGTCATAGTGTCTGTCATTTTATTAGAAAAAAACAGCAATGAATGTAGCAGTACCTTTCCCAGCAAATATAATCTATGACGGGTTGTGGCCACAACTCTGATACAGATGTGAGCATCAGCCATTTTAGTAGTGTTAACACTGACTTTTCTCCAGCCGATTCATCTGCAATTAATTAATTAATCCTTCTAATGAAGTAATAATTACATATACTTTATCTTTAGCAATTCTGCCATAGTATACTATAACAACAAGGTATTGACTTTTTCAACAAAGCAAGTAATACAATATTAATCTCGACTGGATAGTGAAAAATGAGAACCTGTCTGTAAGGAAGTGCAGACTAAACAATGAAACCATAGCAGGTGTACGAAATCTACATTAGGATGCCGAAATAATAAGTTCCATTGTATTCTTTCTTCACAAAATACCTGCAGGGTTCCAGGCCATAAGCACTCGTAGGGAATACGCAAGCAAACAAATGAGCCCATTGGTCTCCTGCCTTCGTGACCTAACTGATCTACAGTATATGATGCATATAGAGCTCCAGACAATTGCAGTTGAAAGTCTGCAGTAACATCTATTTCATTACTTTTATGAGTACATTGTGTTCAATGATAAATTTCCATCATGTGCTCAGACCTAAAACATTACAGGTCTTTGTCCTCCAGAAAAACTTGACATCTAGCTACAACCACAAATTAACAAATGAACCTGTAATTTCAAGATGCTTTCCAGTGAAACGTGGAGACACTCCTTTAAGACATAAGTGTCTTAGACTGCACTAATTTAACATGAACCAACAAACTGTCTGCCCGAGGGATGTTCTGTTTCTTCTGTTGCTTGGTTAATCACAAGGAAAAAAAGTGAAGCTATTATGCTGGGTTGCGATAAACAGGTTCTTTATGCCACTGTTTCAAGCTAAGAAGCCAAATCATACCTTTTTATTGCAATATTTTTAGCCATTGGATACATCTGGAAAAATATTCAAGCAGATAATTAGATTGCATTAGCAATGTGTCTGTTGTGGTTTCTCTGATCCCAAAGAAGGCAACCCTTTATAAAGTACTTGGCCGCAGTCTCCACAAAATGTGCTGTGTAAATTGGCCCACACTAAAGCATGTGGAAAACATTTTTTGGCTGAAATTTGAAACCATTCATGTGGCTTTGAGACAGGGAAGCGTTGCCTGCCAACATCAATAGAACTTTGTACTACAAACCAAAATGGTCGTTTAGACATGTGTACTTTCATGCTCACAAATGCACTGAGGTCAAATATTTTTTAATCCTGGGAATTTTTCCTCTTTACACAGCCTCATATTTCACGCAGGAAATGAGACTGAGTACAACAAGCACAAATCATTGAGACTGACAGACCATATTGGGTTCAAAACCCAAGCTCTGACTCTAATTGCTCTCCAAAGGCTTTTGGCTCAAGGTAACTGTTGATTTAGTTCAGCTGTTTCGAATCAACGCGGTAAGGTCTCGCTAAGACAAACTGGTTAGGCCGCATTACATTTGTGCCATTAGATCCCTCAGATGGAACTATAACACAGTTAGCATTTCAAGAATTGCATTTGTCCGCACGCCGAGGGCAGTAATTACAAGTTGGCAAATCTTGCTTGAAAGATGGTGTGGACTTTGTTTTATTATGAGTGATGAATACCTATGCTAAAGGTAAAAAATGTTTCCGTTCATTATAAGGAAATGGCTAATCTGGCGGCATTTTATTACCACATGCTCCTGTGGTGCTTTTTCCTTGCTGAAGTGAATCACTGATATGCTAGTCAGTTTACGCCATGATTGATCGCTGGTTTTAATAATTTACAATATAACACATAATACGCACAGCAGTAGCTTCATTGCACATCAGTCCTTAAAGGGAGTCTGTCAACAGTAAATTGGTTATAAATAAATAGAGACAACCCCTTTAAGTCATTAAGATAAGATAAGATAGTTTACAGTATTGTGTAGGGTGCAAGCCCCTGAATAAAGGGGAGTCTGTCAGACCTTGTAGAGGTAATTCTGCAGTTTCCAAATATGACTCTGTTATTCAGCTTCATAGACTCATCTTCATGTAAATTGCTGTTTGATTCATATGGAAATGAAGTCTACAGTAAAGTGCTTTGGACATGATTTAATCTCATTTGCATATGAATTAAACAGCGACTTACATGTATATGGAGCTCCAAAGAGGCATATTTGGAAACTGTATGATCACCTCTACTGTTATCTCGTTTATAACTAGAGATAAGCGAGTACTATTTGAAACGGCAGTTTCGAATAACACGCACCCATAGCAATGAATGGAGCTGGACGGCACACAGACAGGGCCGGCGTCCTGCTGCTTAACCCAGCTGCATCCATTCATTCCTATGGGTGCGTGCTATTCGAATAGTACTCGCTCATCTCTAGTTATAAACGTAATAACTAGAGATGAGCGAACAGTGTTCTATCGAACACATGTTCGATCGGATATCAGGGTGTTCGCCATGTTCGAATCGAATCGAACACCACGTGGTAAAGTGCGCCAAAATTCGATTCCCCTCCCACCTTCCCTGGCGCCTTTTTTGCACCAATAACAGCGCAGGGGAGGTGGGACAGGAACTACGACACTGGGGGCATTGAAAAAAATTGGAAAAAGTCATTGGCTGCCGAAATCAGGTGACCTCCATTTTAGACGAATAGTGGATTTCAAATCCGGGTCATATGAGAATGTGAACTTTGTGACTATGAGACAGGGATAGCTGTACAGGCAGGGATAGCTAGGGATAACCTTTATTTAGGGGGGAATGTTATTAAAAATAACTTTTTGGGGCTCTATCGGGTGTGTAATTGTGATTTTTGTGAGATAAACTTTTTCCCATAGGGATGCATTGGCCAGCGCTGATTGGCCGAATTCCGTACTCTGGCCAATCAGTGCTGGCCAATGCATTCTATTAGCTTGATGAAGCAGAGTGTGCACAAGGGTTCAAGCGCACCCTCGGCTCTGATGTAGCAGAGCCGAGGCTGCACAAGGGTTCAAGCGCACCCTCGGCTCTGATGTAGGAGAGCCGAGGGTGCACTTGAACCCTTGTGCACCCTCAGCTCTGCTACATCAGAGCCGAGGGTGCGCTTGAACCCTTGTGCACACTCTGCTTCATCAAGCTAATAGAATGCATTGGCCAGCGCTGATTGGCCAATGTATTCTATTAGCCTGATGAAGTAGAGCTGAATGTGTGTGCTAAGCACACACATTCAGCTCTACTTCATCGGGCTAATAGAATGCATTGGCCAGCGCTGATTGGCCAGAGTACGGAACTCGACCAATCAGCGCTGGCTCTGCTGGAGGAGGCGGAGTCTAAGATCGCTCCACACCAGTCTCCATTCAGGTCCGACCTTAGACTCCGCCTCCTCCGGCAGAGCCAGCGCTGATTGGCCGAAGGCTGGCCAATGCATTCCTATGCGAATGCAGAGACTTAGCAGTGCTGAGTCAGTTTTGCTCAACTACACATCTGATGCACACTCGGCACTGCTACATCAGATGTAGCAATCTGATGTAGCAGAGCCGAGGGTGCACTAGAACCCCTGTGCAAACTCAGTTCACGCTAATAGAATGCATTGGCCAGCGCTGATTGGCCAATGCATTCTATTAGCCCGATGAAGTAGAGCTGAATGTGTGTGCTAAGCACACACATTCAGCACTGCTTCATCACGCCAATACAATGCATTAGCCAGTGCTGATTGGCCAGAGTACGGAATTCGGCCAATCAGCGCTGGCTCTGCTGGAGGAGGCGGAGTCTAAGATCGCTCCACACCAGTCTCCATTCAGGTCCGACCTTAGACTCCGCCTCCTCCAGCAGAGCCAGCGCTGATTGGCCGAATTCCGTACTCTGGCCAATCAGCACTGGCTAATGCATTGTATTGGCTTGATGAAGCAGTGCTGAATGTGTGTGCTTAGCACACACATTCAGCTCTACTTCATCGGGCTAATAGAATGCATTGGCCAATCAGCGCTGGCCAATGCATTCTATTAGCGTGAACTGAGTTTGCACAGGGGTTCTAGTGCACCCTCGGCTCTGCTACATCAGATTGCTACATCTGATGTAGCAGTGCCGAGTGTGCATCAGATGTGTAGTTGAGCAAAACTGACTCAGCACTGCTAAGTCTGCATTCGCATAGGAATGCATTGGCCAGCCTTCGGCCAATCAGCGCTGGCTCTGCCGGAGGAGGCGGAGTCTAAGGTCGGACCTGAATGGAGACTGGTGTGGAGCGATCTTAGACTCCGCCTCCTCCAGCAGAGCCAGCGCTGATTGGCCGAATTCCGTACTCTGGCCAATCAGCACTGGCTAATGCATTGTATTGGCTTGATGAAGCAGTGCTGAATGTGTGTGCTTAGCACACACATTCAGCTCTACTTCATCGGGCTAATAGAATGCATTGGCCAATCAGCGCTGGCCAATGCATTCTATTAGCGTGAACTGAGTTTGCACAGGGGTTCTAGTGCACCCTCGGCTCTGCTACATCAGATTGCTACATCTGATGTAGCAGTGCCGAGTGTGCATCAGATGTGTAGTTGAGCAAAACTGACTCAGCACTGCTAAGTCTGCATTCGCATAGGAATGCATTGGCCAGCCTTCGGCCAATCAGCGCTGGCTCTGCCGGAGGAGGCGGAGTCTAAGGTCGGACCTGAATGGAGACTGGTGTGGAGCGATCTTAGACTCCGCCTCCTCCAGCAGAGCCAGCGCTGATTGGCCGAATTCCGTACTCTGGCCAATCAGCACTGGCTAATGCATTGTATTGGCTTGATGAAGCAGTGCTGAATGTGTGTGCTTAGCACACACATTCAGCTCTACTTCATCGGGCTAATAGAATGCATTGGCCAATCAGCGCTGGCCAATGCATTCTATTAGCGTGAACTGAGTTTGCACAGGGGTTCTAGTGCACCCTCGGCTCTGCTACATCAGATTGCTACATCTGATGTAGCAGTGCCGAGTGTGCATCAGATGTGTAGTTGAGCAAAACTGACTCAGCACTGCTAAGTCTGCATTCGCATAGGAATGCATTGGCCAGCCTTCGGCCAATCAGCGCTGGCTCTGCCGGAGGAGGCGGAGTCTAAGGTCGGACCTGAATGGAGACTGGTGTGGAGCGATCTTAGACTCCGCCTCCTCCAGCAGAGCCAGCGCTGATTGGCCGAATTCCGTACTCTGGCCAATCAGCACTGGCTAATGCATTGTATTGGCTTGATGAAGCAGTGCTGAATGTGTGTGCTTAGCACACACATTCAGCTCTACTTCATCGGGCTAATAGAATGCATTGGCCAATCAGCGCTGGCCAATGCATTCTATTAGCGTGAACTGAGTTTGCACAGGGGTTCTAGTGCACCCTCGGCTCTGCTACATCAGATTGCTACATCTGATGTAGCAGTGCCGAGTGTGCATCAGATGTGTAGTTGAGCAAAACTGACTCAGCACTGCTAAGTCTGCATTCGCATAGGAATGCATTGGCCAGCCTTCGGCCAATCAGCGCTGGCTCTGCCGGAGGAGGCGGAGTCTAAGGTCGGACCTGAATGGAGACTGGTGTGGAGCGATCTTAGACTCCGCCTCCTCCAGCAGAGCCAGCGCTGATTGGCCGAATTCCGTACTCTGGCCAATCAGCACTGGCTAATGCATTGTATTGGCTTGATGAAGCAGTGCTGAATGTGTGTGCTTAGCACACACATTCAGCTCTACTTCATCGGGCTAATAGAATGCATTGGCCAGCGCTGATTGGCCGAATTCCGTACTCTGGCCAATCAGCACTGGCTAATGCATTGTATTGGCTTGATGAAGCAGTGCTGAATGTGTGTGCTTAGCACACACATTCAGCTCTACTTCATCGGGCTAATAGAATGCATTGGCCAATCAGCGCTGGCCAATGCATTCTATTAGCGTGAACTGAGTTTGCACAGGGGTTCTAGTGCACCCTCGGCTCTGCTACATCAGATTGCTACATCTGATGTAGCAGTGCCGAGTGTGCATCAGATGTGTAGTTGAGCAAAACTGACTCAGCACTGCTAAGTCTGCATTCGCATAGGAATGCATTGGCCAGCCTTCGGCCAATCAGCGCTGGCTCTGCCGGAGGAGGCGGAGTCTAAGGTCGGACCTGAATGGAGACTGGTGTGGAGCTATCTTAGACTCCGCCTCCTCCAGCAGAGCCAGCGCTGATTGGTCGAGTTCCGTACTCTGGCCAATCAGCACTGGCCAATGCATTTCTATGGGGAAAAGTTAGCTTGCGAAAATCGCAAACTGACAGGGATTTCCATGAAATAAAGTGACTTTTATGCCCCCAGACATGCTTCCCCTGCTGTCCCAGTGTCATTCCAGGGTGTTGGTATCATTTCCTGGGGTGTCATAGTGGACTTGGTGACCCTCCAGACACGAATTTGGGTTTCCCCCTTAACGAGTTTATGTTCCCCATAGACTATAATGGGGTTCGAAACCCATTCGAACACTCGAACAGTGAGCGGCTGTTCGAATCGAATTTCGAACCTCGAACATTTTAGTGTTCGCTCATCTCTAGTAATAACAGTTTCCTGTTTCCTATCAGTGACCAGTTGTGAACCCAAATGCATATGTTTTCCCCCAGTCCCAACATTCCCCTTTTGTATACCAACCTTTTATGTGGCAAAGAATCAAAAGCCTTTGAAAATTCAAGATATACACATCTACCGTATTACCCATGTCCAGTCTTGAACTGACCTCCTCATAGAAGCTGATCAGATTAGTCTGACAGAACCGATACCTCATAAACCCATGCCGCCTCAGTGTTATAAGAATATTTATATTGAGATACTCCAGGATAGCGTCGCCAAATATCTTACTCACCACAGAGGTCAAATTTACCAGCCAATAGTTTCAAGGCTCACTTTTAGACCCCTTTTTGAATATTGACACTACATTTGTTATATGCCAAACCTGTGGAACAGACTCAGACATTACTGAAACATTAAATATTAGTAGAGATGAGCGAGTAGTGTTCGATCGAATACTACGGTACTCGATCGAACACTACTAGCTGTTCGAAGTTTAAGGTTCGATGCAGAATCAGCGTTGATTGGCAGAATGCTATACATTCTGCCAATCAACGCTGGTTCTTCTCTTACCTTTAGAAGTCTTCTCCGTGCAGCGTCCCCACGGCGTCTTCCGGCTGGAATTCACTCTGCCTAGACATCCGGCCTAGGCAGAGCCGACTGCGCATGCGCGGGCATGCCCTCGTATGCGCAGTCGGCTCTGCTCAGGCGTCGGGCCAGGCAGAGCCAACCGCGCATGCGCAGTAGGCTCTGCCTAGGCCCCGATGCCTAGGCAGAGTAAATTCCAGCCGGAAGACGCCGCGGGGAGCGCTGCGCCGGGAGAAGACTTCAAGGAGAATCCAGCCCAACCGTCACTCGTGGACTTGGTAAGTATAATGTTATCGAATTTTGCGTACCCCTGAAACGAGCATTTACCCCCATAGACTATAATGGGGTTCGAAATCCGTTTGAACAGTCAAACAGTGTGCGGCTGTTCGAATCAGATTTTGAACCTCGGACATTTTAGTGTTCGCTCATCTCTATATTATATTAATATTAGAAATAATGGTTTGTCTATCACTATGCTTAACTCCTTCAGAACTTGGGAGTGTATGCCACCTGGACTCAGCCTTTTCTCTATTTTAATATTTTGAACGTGGTGCCACACTCCTTCCTGGGTTAAGCAGACCGCACATTGCCACATTGACGCAGTCATTAGTCAGTGGCGATTTGCTGTTTTTTCACTGTCTTTCCTCCCATAAAAATAACTAAAAAACACACCTGTGCCAGGAAAAAATAGATGCCCTATGCACCCCTGTACACAGAAATATACAAAAAGTTACAAGTGTCTAAGGAAAAAGTTATAGATTTTTTAAAGGGGTTAAAATGTAAATAAAAATATATAAATTTGGTATCCCTGGAATCGTACCAAAACATAGAATAATAGATGACATGTCATATTGGCTGCACAGTGAACACTGTAAAGATGAAGCCCGTAAAAAAGTCACACAAATGCACTTTTTCTCCAATTTCACCACATTCTGAATTTTTTTCCAGCTCCCCAATACATTGTATAGAATATTAAATATTACCATGATGGAGAAACATTTTTCCCGCAAATATTAAGCCTTCATATATCTCTGCAAACAGAAAAATAAAAAAGTTATGGGGTTTGTAAGACTGGAAATCAAAAACGAAAATCGGAAAATTCCTGTGATTGGGTTTAATTTTGCTATCAAAATGAAACTAAAATGTTATGCTAATTTTATAATGTATATTTAGTACACAAACATGTTCACTGAAATAGAAGCTAAGTGTTTCTTATAGATGGCTCTAAAGAGCTAAATTGCCATGGTGATGTTGGCTGCAACTTCTGTCATGCAATCAAAGATCACTGTTTCGCACTTGTGACTTCACAAATGTAAGTGAATGGAGTTGCAATGTGACCTTAAGAGTAGTGTGACTATGGCTTCTGATAGAGCTTGATTTTTTGGGGATTAGAAGAATCCATTGCAGCACCCTTGGGGTCGTAATGGAACTCTATTTATATTAGTGAAGGAATCACAGGGCAACAAGGTGATCTTGGGATTGAAGGGAGTGTTGTTGGATCAGAGTCACAACCAAGGTTGTCTTGGCATTTATGCCCTTTTTCTCTACAAACAGTTTTTTTTTCTATTTAACAGTACATTATAACATTCTTTGTGCCTGTAGTCACCACTAGAGGGAGCATAAGGCAAATGAATTAATACAAGTCCCACTGAACTTGCTTCCAAAAAAATAAATACAATTTTCCAATATACTTTCTATATCAATTCCTCATACTATTCTAGATCTTTGCTTGCTGTCATTCATTCTGTTTACTTCAAGTGGATAAAAATCAGTCCATGATCATGTGATACATGGTCCATGGTCATGTGATGGACACACAGGTTCACAGCTCGTTAAACCTCAGTAATCAATACCGTATATACTCCAGTATTTACAGCCCAGTTTTTGTGCTGAAAAATCCCCAATCGGCTTATACTTAGACACCCCTCCCCCCTCCTATGATTAGCCACAATATTAATGTATAGAATCTCCCATAAAATAGTGC
The DNA here is from genome assembly GCF_031893055.1 of Leptodactylus fuscus. Lineage (NCBI taxonomy): Eukaryota > Metazoa > Chordata > Amphibia > Anura > Leptodactylidae > Leptodactylus > Leptodactylus fuscus. Next base: position 145,939,421 of record NC_134265.1, read on the forward strand.
AAAAAAAAAAAAAAAAAGATAAAAAAAAAAAAAAAGTTCTACATCCCTCCTTTGCCTAGAATACATACAAAAGTAGAAAATTGCTGTGAAACACATACACATTAGGTATCCCTGTGTCTAAAAGTGCCCGGTCTCCTGTTCTGTCGGGAAGGGGTTAATAGGAGCACTGCAGATACACTATATTCAGTCAGACTGAATTCCAAGTGAGGGAAGAATAAACAGTCCTCAAGCTCAGGGAAGGGGCAGACAGACAACCAAAACACCCCCTCCCCTTCCCCAGTACCCAGCAACTACTGCACCCAAAAACTCCGACCATTTTAATTTTTGAAATTTTCCAGCAGCTGCTGCATTTCTTCCCCTCGGCTTATACTCGAGTCAATAAGTTTTCCCAGTTTTTTGTAGTAAAATTAGGGGCCTCGGCTTATATTTGGGTCGGCTTATACTCGAGTATATATGGTAATTTGTTTTGTAACTGTGTACCAGTTACTGGTAGCTGTGTACTGGTAGCTGTGTACCAGTGTGTCATCGCATGACCACGGACAGAATGAATGACAGCGAGCAGAGATCTAAAATACCACGAGGACTTGATATAGAAAGTATATTGGAAAATAACTTACCTTTTCATTATGCAAACAATAACATATATTAGATAAAACTGGATACCCCCTTACAGGGAATAACACAATAATAGGTGAATTTGTGTATTAAGGTCATCAAATCATTAAACAATTTTGTAAATCACTGTACAAGTACATTGGACAAACAGTGCCATCAAGCTGATAGCTGCACGTCTATATTGTAAAGTAACATAAAATTATGTTTAGAGAGTATATGTTACTTTCTTACTATTTGACATAGCATACCATCCCTGTTTGCTCCAGTGTAGGTTTAGCTTCAATTACACAGCACTATTTCTGAGTGTTTCCATTAATTAACCCTTAATGCTTTTTATATACTTGGTTTCCCCATTAAGTACCGTATTCAGCTGTCTAATGAGTGACCTAGCTTGTCATATGGTCCACTTCACAGAAACCAATTATGTATGTGCATGTGCAAGTGTAGAATATTTGTAATAAAAGTCTACCATTCCAGAGTTGAAAAGGGCAGGCATTTGACATGTGTACATGACATTAGATGTGATACCCACCTGCTCTACACTACAGCTTTATCCACAGGGGAATACGATGAGAGCTATTATGGTCTAGGCTTTAAACAGGTTCATTATTCTTAAATCTCTTCTACTCCGCTCTTATTTAGAGAACTGGACACATTATTTTATATTAAGAAATGTCTGAATGACTTACAGATGCCGCACATAACATATCACAAGCCACAACTTTTGGTTTGTATACCTATATGACCATAATGTAACCTCCAATGTAGAATGAGCTAACCTAACAGCTTTTTGCCTCTAACCTAATGTAGCCTACATAACAAATGAAAAGTGGTTCCAAGCATTACACGTATATCCTGCTGCCAACGTAGAAATGAAAAAGAATCATATAATATACATAGAAACTATTCTTATATCTTTATAACACTCTTAGGCATTTCTTGTTTTTTACTTCCTAGTATTTTACTTATGTTTTCTCCATGCCATAAAAACTCAGTGAGGCTAAGGCCCACCATAGAAAGCCACAGCTGAAAAGCACAAAAAGACCAAAGCGGAAATGAATCACGTGTTTTTCCTCAGTTTTTTTTTTACAGAAATTCTACAGAGTTTACCTCTGCAGACTTTATGTTCCTATTATACCTATAGGGAAACCACTAGCGTTTCCATAGGTATAATCGACATGCTGCGATTTACAAAAACGTGATGATTTTTGAATTTGCAGCATTTCCGCTGTAATTTTTTCCTGTAGAATGCAGTAGCCATATTCCCATCCATTTTTCAGGTACTGTAATACACGGCATTTTTCGGTGCATCATTTTGGCTGCGGCCAATACGCCACTTATTTTCAAGGTGGGGTCCCATCTGAAGCAGAAGCCTTTCTCCCTCTCTAAGCAGGAAGTCCCAGCAAGTTCTTAAACACAAATAAGCAACTGGATTATACTCAGCAAATCCACCCAAATGCATGTAAACAATCTCTTGTTTTGTTCCTGGTAGTGGTGGTTTTGGGTTGTGGTGTGTGGTGGGTGGGTGGTGGTACAGCAGCTGAGAACAGCATGAAAAGAAATATTACACCTGAAACATTTATTAAGGAGAAAAGTAAATGCAGTAAAACCAAATTTTGTCAGCCCAATTTTGATTCTGTTGACAACAAAAATATTTTAGTACCAAATTTTTGGCAAACTGCAGCATTATTTACATGCTCCTGAAACAAAAGGTTTTATCTTTAGCCGATTTGTTCCATCTTTAAGGTAATCTGCCAACTCCAAATTTGCTTTTAAACCTCATATGTGCTATTTTGGGGGCCATTAGTTGCATAGTTTTTCTGAGACAAAGTGCAATCCTTGTGCTGAGAAATTCAATTTCTAATCTGTATCCAAATGTTAATGCTTATAATTGTTAGGAGTAGGACCGCAGCCTCCTCAACGCTGCGCCTTCTCCTCCCTGCGCTCCTGAGTCCCCTGTTTCTGGGTCTTGATAGGCAGGCCAGAACCTCTGCAGTGATGTGCAGGGATTACCAATCTCCTCCTGAGCTGGATGGTGAGCCGGAGCCTATTTAAGTATGGCTCTGACTCTGGGCTGCCGCTAATCCGAAAACACAGTAGAGAATCTTCTGCTCCAGCTAGTTGTCTTACAGCCTTCTCAGGACAGAGAGAAGAAGGAGGTTAGATATAGCGAAACAAGTGAGGCACATAGAGATTTCTTTACATAGTTGTTGGTTTTTATTTGAGCATGAGATAAAACAGAATCAAAGGAAATAGGAGATTAAGGCAGTTTAGATATTTATTAAAATTTACGGTATTTTTATGCTTAGTGTCCCTTTAAATCAAGAGTGTCAAGGGCCACTGTAATACTTCTAACATAAAGTGCATGTGTTTCTCATTTACAGTGGGGTAGCATATACAGCAATACACACAGTAGTTATATACAGCTCCGCAAAGGTTTCACTTCAGTATGTACACTGTGAGAATAATGTTCTTTGATTTCTCCAGTGCGTTCAACACCATTCAGCCAGAGCTACTGAGGGAGAAGCTGAACCTTGGTGGAGTGGACCATCACATGTCCAACTAGATCCTAGACTATCCCACAAACTGCCCTCAGTATCCACCACAAGGTACAGTTCTTGCCCTGTTTCTCTTCACACTGTACACTGCTGACTTTAGGCACAACTCATTCAGCTGTTACTTACAGAAGTACTCCGATGACTCTGCTATAGTCGGCCTAATCACTGATGGTGACGATAGGGAATACAGAGACTTAAACCGGGATTTTGTTGAATGGTGCCAGCAGAACCACCTCAGGATTAATGCTGGGAAGACCAAGGAGATGGTGGTGGACTTTAGTAAACGGAGAAGTGTTCCGACCCCAGTGGAGATCCAAGGGACATGCATTGAGATATAGCAAAAAAAAAAAAAAAAAAGGGAAAGTCCACAGCCAACAGCAAATTGATAGTATATTGTAGGATTTCCTGATGCGCGGATAGAGCCTCCCGGACGAGGACAAAGACACAATGCAAAAAGGTAGGTATATCCAGCAACCAAGGAAAGTCCAGTAGTAAAATACTGCTGGACTTTCCTTGGTTGCTGGATATACCTACCTTTTTACATGCATTGAGATAGTCAGGACTTATAAGTATCTGGGTGTACTCCTCAATAATAAACTAGACTGGGCTGGTCACCTGGACCCAGTACAGGTGGTGGGTGACAAAAGGACACTGTCCGTGGTGAGCTCCATGCGGGAGAACAAATCCCACCCCATGTATGAGACCTTGATGGGACTTGGCAGCACTGTAAGTGACCGTCTGCTCCGCCCCAAGTGTGAGAAGGAGCACTATCGCAAATCCTTTCTTCCAACCGTATAATCTACATCAGACCAAGCGAAGATCACTCTGCACAGAGAACTAAATGATTATGATTATGAAGTCTTCCTTCTTTCTTCTTCTGTTCCTTAGTTGCTATGGACTCCTAGTATATCTTCTCTTCTCGGCATATGTGTGTCTACTTTGTGTATTATCCTGTATCTGTATTACTATGCTGCTGTAACATACTGAAATTTCCCCACTGTGGGACTATTAAAGGATTATTTTATCTTATCTTCTATTTAAAGCAATTGCAAATACTGCAACTTATAAAACTGACACAGAACTGTAAATTCAGATATTTTTCAAAGTTCTACTATACAGTCTCCATGGACTCTCAATGGAAAGAGAAACTGTCTGCTTAGGAGAACATAAAACAGTTCTACTGACAGTCACAGCATTTTTTTTACTGTTCCTATTGCATACTTTATGGTTATCCTAGAAGCACAGTTGTGATTATTATAATTTTTTTAGTCATCACTAAGCCTTATGTGGGTTTTATATTACAGTTTATGAAATGCAGTGAGAGATCAAAGTACTTAGCATAATGAGAAAAATGTACAGTTCAATTGTTCAACAAGGGTAAGTATTGCCTTAAGCAGAACAATTCTTTAAGGAATACAGCGGAAAGTCTCGCACATCACAGTGTAATCAATGCAAAATGACTTATCATCTTGATTGTAGACTTCTTACTTCTCTTTAGAACAACCAACCTTAATAGAATTCTTTTATTTCTACTTTTTTTTTTTTTTTACAGTCGTCCAGATCAGCCGTTCAGAATTGTTGCCTTATTTTGTATTTGCTGCCAATTTTAATTACTCGCCTAAATTTACTCTGGATAGACTCTGTAAAGTGACATCTTACTTAGCATTTGTCATCATATATTAAATGCTTAAGCATTTCTTAATGACTTGAACATTTAACCGTATTGATTTCAGTTCACTGCTCCCTGTATTTCATCATATGTGATTTAAGGCGTCAGGCTGATGGAAAACCAATACTGTGAATGTAGATGGCTAAACATTGATCAAATAGATTGTAGATTATTCTGAAATTATACTTTGGGAATATTTTATAGATATTCATTCATTTCTGTCTCATTTCCATGACATCAAGATGGTGCACAACACTGGTCAGTTCTGTCTGTTATGTCTAAACCTATTTTGTCTACAGTTGATCATACGCATAACTAGAAGACACATGAAAGCTTAGGCCAGAAGAATATATTAGCTGTTAGGAGCCGGGCTGGAACCTCTGCACGAAGGTTGCCGGCTCTCTCCTCTGTCGGCGCCTGGTCTGACACATAACTCCTTATTTTGTTCTGGTGTTCTGTTGTCTGACTGTTTTGCTTTCTGACCTTGATTCCTGCCTCCCGATTGTGTACCTCTATTTGCTTCCTGTGTATGACCCTACTTGCCTTCCAGACCACCTCTCCTTGACCAGCAAATCTGTACTGCATGACCTCCCGTGTTTGACCCAGCTTACCTGACTATCCTTTTGCTCCATCCTTCTGTACCACGTGACCTCTTGGGTATGACCCGGCTTGTCTGACTACATCTTGTCTCATCCCTGGATACTGCATGACCTCCTGGTGGCAACCCAGCTAATACGATAATTCAGTGCTTCTGCCATCTTCTGGTGATCTCATGGTACTGCACCCATCTATGCTGACCAGTTTCATCTGCTGCCACACCTGCCGAGGCGAGTGGTTTTCGGGTTTATGGGTCCTGCTGTGACTTGGGGTGCGCTGTGTGTGTGACGCCCTTTGGACGGCTGTGGTTCTGGGTCCCAGAATTTACCCAGTCCATCTCCACCATCAGGAACTCTGGCGAAGACCTCTGGGGCCTGGTTCTGCTCTGATTTGGAGGGTGTTGGATGGTCTCTGCTGTTCTACCTCAGTGTGCAGGGGAGTCTGGTTGCCTGGGACTAAATATCTGTTCTATACTGCATTTGGTTCATAACAATAACCTATCAGTATTTTTTGGACAGTGCAAGTCATAGAAACTGATGAGCTTGCATGAAATCCACAAATATTCTCTGCAAAAGTTGTAACTGGTCTTGAAACCCAGTTCTACACACCAGCAGGGTTAACCACTAAGCAATGGTGTTCTTCACTTTGTATATATATACACCTTTTGATTTGTCCAAAGGTCAGAGAGCAGAGTCAAATTATCCCCAAAGCAACCTAGGAAGATGTGGGCAATAGAGGTGGGCATTAGGAACCCAAAGCCCTATTACCTACAACATTGATTTTAGGCAATAACAACAATAACTAGAGACATAGCTGGGAAAATGGATTGGTGAGGTGAGAGTATATACACCAGGGCTGGGTGCTTAGAGGGAGTTGGAGATGTGAACAAACCAGTTTGCCTTGGGTTAGGTACATAAATACAGGGTTAGTGCAACAAACTGAATCTTTGCCTCCCAGTAAAGGAAAGTCTAGCTTTGACTCATAAAATACATACAATATGCTAAAGTAATGCAGACACTTTCTGGTATATCATACTAATGCAAAAATAAGTATGCATTATGTTAATACTTTGTGAGCTGATTCTTGTTATATGATCTTAGAGATATCATGCATATAATAAAGACATGCTTAGTATAGAAGTAATACTGGGGTAAGAGAGACCAATAAATATGCCCCAAATAGAGTCTCCTCTGTTCAGAAGTAGTCATACTGTCTGTATACCTGCTATAAAGAAATCAGAATAAAGTCTCCACTTGGATCTAGACCAATGTATATACTAAAGTACATAAGTCTGTTGTGTGACAACACTTAAAAATATTTCTACAGTAAATTCTTGTATGTTGGGTAACATTTTTATACACAATCCTGAGAAAGATTGCTATCTGCAGGTGATGAGTGAAAAGAAGCATAAACTGAATATATTTAATTCTAGCAATAAAACTTACTGCTTCATATAGAACTTGTTAGCACAAAGCCTAGATTTATTCACTGAAATAGCTTGAGAGAACAGTGTAATAAAAGCAGTCTCCAACTCACAACATGTAATTCATAATTTATGAGTTAGTAATACTTAATATTACCAAAAAAACAAACCACACCTTTACAAGTTTCAATTTCCTATGTAAAATCTACAAGACCGTAAAATGACTGGGCAGGCTGGGATATTAAGCTAATGATTTCATGTAATGTGCTTCAGATCTGACTCTTACACCAGACACTGAGTCTAGTAAGTTGTCACCACTCCAGCTGAACCAGCATATATGATAATTATATAGCTTATATCTTTCATCACTTGAAAGGTCAGGAACGTTTATTCTAGGTGGGAACTTTACACTCTCCTTCCTATGGATTTACAGAAGTGAAGGTCTGTGGCCTTGCCACTCAGATTTCAAGAAAGGAAAAAAAAAAAAACTTTAATGTCAGAAGGAGAGCTCTTTTTACACCTCATGTATAAGTATAAAAAGAACATATTTTTACTGCTCCACCTGTTACTTTTAATAACTGTGGTATGACATACAATTTATATTACTCCGAAATCACTGAAGAAAAGAAAAGAAAAAAAACACACGCATTTACAACTTCCACAAGAAAAGGAAAACTACATGTATTATTTTAATGTTACAATGAAATTCATAGCCAGTGCTTCAAAAATTCAGTAGGTAAAGTTAGGGATAATTATTGCTTGACAACATGCCACACAGTCAAAGCTACAAAAAGTGCAACACTGCAGTCCTTTGGCATGCAACATGACATGCAGTCAAAGACACTGTATATGCCTAGTATCATGTGTGGGGAACTTAGCTCAGTAGAAGCAGTGGTACAGACCCAAGCAGTTACGACAGGGACACAAAATATGCAGCAAAACTGGTTTATTTAGAAAAAAAACCAGGAAAATAAATAAACCTTGACTTCAGGCACAAAATAACAAAATACAGCCTTAACTTCAGGCAAAAACAATAAATACCTGCTCGTCTGAGCAACTAACTAAACAGAACTGATAACCCAAATATACGTGCGGCTTACTTCCAGCCACACAAATAAAATAGGAGCAATATTGTCTCATCGGACTCAGGGTTACAGGACAGAACCACACACCTCCTTTCCAGTGGCGTAACTAGGAATGGCGGGGCCCCGTGGTGAACTTTTGACATGGGCCGACTGTGGACACCCATAAACAATTATTATATTCTGGGGTCTTTTAAGACCCCAGAGTATAATAATCGGAGACCCGGGGGAGAAAAACATAAAAAAAAAAACCTGTTACTCACCTATCTCCTGGCTCTGCTGCAGTCCTCCATTGTTGGCTCCGCTGTAGTCCATCTTCAATGATGTCAGACGTCACATGACCTGGGATGCAGGCCAGGGTCATGAAACGTCAGACGACTAGGCCTGAAGCCTGCCGGATCATGGAGAGGTAAGTAACAGTGTTTTTTATGTGTCTTACCTCTCCCGGGCTGCTGATCATTATACTTAATAGTTCATTCCATTAACTTTTATAGATGGGGTGTCCAACGGGCCCGATGCCTTGTGGTAACCCTGGACTCCGACTATCCTTCAAGTCACATGTTCAAACCCTCAACACTTCCTGCCACCTCCAACTCAAGAACATCATTCGAATCCGCTCCTTCCTCACCCCTGAAACCACTAAGATGCTCGTCCAGGCCCTCATAATCTCCCGCTTAGACTACTGCAACACCCTTCTCCATGGACTCCCAGCTAACACCCTCACCCCCTCCAGTCCACCTTAAACTGTGCTGCTCACTTAATCCACCTCACCCCCCGATATTCATCGGCTGCTCCCCTCTGCCAGTCCCTCCACTGGCTACCCATAGCCCAGCTAATTGAGTTCAAGCTACTAAAGCTAACATACAAAGCCATCCACAACCTGTCCCCTCCATATATCTCTGAACTAATCCCCCGCTACCTGCCCACATGTAACCTCAGATCCTCCAATGACATCCTACTCCGCTCTGCCCTCATCCGCTCCTCACACAACCGTCTCCAAGACTTCTCCCGTGCATCCCCCATACTCTGGAACTCCTTACCAAGACACATAAGACTGATCCCCACAATCACAGGCTTCAAGAAGGTCCAGAAGACTCACCTATTAAGGAAGGCCTACAACCTCCAATAACACTATCACCACACCATCATCTGAACAGTCTCCCCCCTCACCTTCTGTGTCTATCCTCCTTCCCTCATAGATTGCAAGCCCTCACGGGCAGGGCCCTCTACCCCACTGTGCCAGTTGGTCATTGTTAGTATTATATCTACCTGTATATTTTGTGTATTGTATATAAACCCCCAAATGTAAAGCACCATGGAATTAATGGTGCTATATAAATAAACAATAATAACAATAAAAATAATAATAACTGAAGGCTTGGGTTAAATATAAACACTGCAGTTAATATCCTTGGTTGTTTAGAACAAAATGGGCTTATTAATAACACCTCTGGTGAATTTGTGCAATGAATAGGGTATCAGTAATATCCCTGTTGGTCTAGGGAAATGTAGGGGAGTTATTGGGGTTGTTCATAATAAATTGATAATTATAAATTAAGCTAAACACTCCCCCCCTCCCTACAACCTTTTAAATTATTCATTGTTCCAATAATCTACATTTACCTAAATCTCCAGGCACATTTTTTGGTGACGTTACGGGGAAGTTGTAGTTCGTCACCTATCTAACTCACACACTCTCATCCCCCCCACTCCATCATACTTACCTGCCTTCCGCTTCGGAGCTTCTGAGCACAGGACGTCACTTTTTCTGGGTAGCCTGCACTTTTTGATGTCTGCTCACGCATGTGTAAGGGTTATATGGTAGTATAGTGAAGGGTTTCAATACATGTACATTAGGCTGCAGGGCTCCATCCTCATGCCATTCACTGGGACTATGGACTGCTTTGGAAAATAGATACTGTATTACCGTGTTTAAGAAGGAGGTAGCAGAGCATAAAAAACTATTGTAACTAGAGTGCACCACCTTGACTCTCTGGGCCTAATATAGACTAAACATTAATATAACTGACAGACAAATAACATTACTTATCTTTAGAGATGAGCGAACACTAAAATGTTCGAGGTTCGAAATTCGATTCGAACAGCCGCTCAATGTTCGTGTGTTCGAACGGGTTTCGAACCCCATTATAGTCTATGGGGAACAGATACTCGTTAAGGGGGAAACCCAAATCCGTGTCTGGAGGGTCACCAAGTCCACTATGACACCCCAGGAAATGATGCCAACACCTCTGGAATGACACTGGGACAGCAGGGGAAGCATGTCTGGGGGCATCTAACACACCAAAGACCCTCTATTACCCCAACATCACAGCCTAACAACTACACACTTTACACACTCAATACCACCTCTCTGACAGTAGGAAAACACCTTGAAACATGTGTATTTGGCACTTGCAGTGAGGAGAGCTTGTCACCAGCAGTGAATTTGGCCCTTGTAGTAAGTTGAGGTTGGCACCAACATTTGTTTTGAAAATCAGGGTGGATTGAGCCTCTAACCAGCAGAGTTTGGGCAAATTCATGGTGGAGGGAGCCTCTAAAAACCCCAGTTTGGACCAATTCATGGTGGAGGGAGCCTCTAACCAGCCCAGTTTGGGCAAATTCATGGTGGAGGGAGCCTCTAAAAAACCCAGTTTGGACCAATTCATGGTGGAGGGAGCCTCTAACCAGCCCAGTTTGGGCAAATTCATGGTGGAGGGAGCCTCTAACCAGCCCAGTTTGGACCAATTAATGGTGGAGGGAGCCTCTAACCAGCCCAGTTTGGACCAATTAATGGTGGAGGGAGCCTCTAACCACCCCAGTTTGGACCAATTCATGGTGGAGGGAGCCTCTAAACAGCCCAGTTTGGGCAAATTCATGGTGGAGGGAGCCTCTAAAAAACCCAGTTTGGACCAATTCATGGTGGAGGGAGCCTCTAACCAGCCCAGTTTGGACCAATTAATGGTGGAGGGAGCCTCTAAACAGCCAAGTTTGGACCAATTCATGGTGGAGGGAGCCTCTAAAAACCCCAGTTTGGACCAATTCATGGTGGAGGGAGCCTCTAACCAGCCCAGTTTGGGCAAATTCATGGTGGAGGGAGCCTCTAAACAGCCCAGTTTGGGCAAATTCATGGTGGAGGGAGCCTCTAACCAGCCCAGTTTGGACCAATTAATGGTGGAGGGAGCCTCTAACCAGCCCAGTTTGGACCAATTAATGGTGGAGGGAGCCTCTAACCAGCCCAGTTTGGACCAATTAATGGTGGAGGGAGCCTCTAACCAGCCCAGTTTGGACCAATTAATGGTGGAGGGAGCCTCTAACCAGCCCAGTTTGGACCAATTAATGGTGGAGGGAGCCTCTAACCACCCCAGTTTGGACCAATTCATGGTGGAGGGAGCCTCTAACCAGCCCAGTTTGGACCAATTCATGGTGGAGGGAGCCTCTAAAAAACCCAGTTTGGACCAATTCATGGTGGAGGGAGCCTCTAAACAGCCCAGTTTGGGCAAATTCATGGTGGAGGGAGCCTCTAAAAAACCCAGTTTGGACCAATTCATGGTGGAGGGAGCCTCTAACCAGCCCAGTTTGGACCAATTAATGGTGGAGGGAGCCTCTAAACAGCCAAGTTTGGACCAATTCATGGTGGAGGGAGCCTCTAAAAACCCCAGTTTGGACCAATTCATGGTGGAGGGAGCCTCTAACCAGCCCAGTTTGGACCAATTAATGGTGGAGGGAGCCTCTAACCAGCCCAGTTTGGACCAATTAATGGTGGAGGGAGCCTCTAACCACCCCAGTTTGGACCAATTCATGGTGGAGGGAGCCTCTAAACAGCCAAGTTTGGACCAATTCATGGTGAAGGGAGCCTCTAAAAACCCGTTTGGACCAATTCATGGTGGAGGGAGCCTCTAACCAGCCCAGTTTGGGCAAATTCATGGTGGAGGGAGCCTCTAAACAGCCCAGTTTGGGCAAATTCATGGTGGAGGGAGCCTCTAACCAGCCCAGTTTGGACCAATTAATGGTGGAGGGAGCCTCTAACCAGCCCAGTTTGGACCAATTAATGGTGGAGGGAGCCTCTAACCACCCCAGTTTGGACCAATTCATGGTGGAGGGAGCCTCTAAACAGCCAAGTTTGGACCAATTCATGGTGGAGGGAGCCTCTAAAAACCCCAGTTTGGACCAATTCATGGTGGAGGGAGCCTCTAACCAGCCCAGTTTGGGCAAATTCATGGTGGAGGGAGCCTCTAAACAGCCCAGTTTGGGCAAATTCATGGTGGAGGGAGCCTCTAACCAGCCCAGTTTGGACCAATTAATGGTGGAGGGAGCCTCTAACCAGCCCAGTTTGGACCAATTAATGGTGGAGGGAGCCTCTAACCAGCCCAGTTTGGACCAATTAATGGTGGAGGGAGCCTCTAACCACCCCAGTTTGGACCAATTCATGGTGGAGGGAGCCTCTAACCAGCCCAGTTTGGACCAATTCATGGTGGAGGGAGCCTCTAAAAAACCCAGTTTGGACCAATTCATGGTGGAGGGAGCCTCTAAACAGCCCAGTTTGGGCAAATTCATGGTAGAGGGAGCCTCTAAACAGCCCAGTTTGGGCAAATTCATGGTGGAGGGAGCCTCTAACCAGCCCAGTTTGGACCAATTAATGGTGGAGGGAGCCTCTAACCAGCCCAGTTTGGACCAATTCATGGTGGAGGGAGCCTCTAAACAGCCCAGTTTGGGCAAATTCATGGTGGAAGGAGCCTCTAACCAGCAGAGTTGTGGGAAAGCAGGGTGGAGGGAGCCTCTAACCAGCAGAGTTGGTGGAAATCAGGGTGGAGGGAGCCTCTAACCAGCAGAGTTGGGGGAAATCATGTTGGAGGGAGCCTAGTATTAGCAGAATTGTGCAACGCTTATGGTGGATGAGTATGAGGATGCGGAGGAATTGGAGAGGTTGAGTACAGACATGGAGTTTCATGTTGGGGTGCTTTACACAGGTGGGCACAAAAATGAAGGCTCTATCCAGTGGTGGTTCATTTTTATCAAAGTGAGCCGGTCGGCACTCTCAGCTGACAGACGGGTGCGCTTGTCAGTGATGATGCCACCGGCTGCACTGAACACCCTCTCAGATAGGACGCTGGCGGCAGGACAGGACAGCACCTCCAAGGCATATAGGGCAAGTTCAAGCCACAGGTCCAACTTCGACACCCAATACGTGTAGGGCGCAGAGGGGTCGGAGAGGACAGGGCTGTGGTCGGAAAGGTATTCCCGCAACATGCGCCTATACTTCTCACGCCTGGTGACACTAGGACCCTCCGTGACGGCACTTTGGCGAGGGGGTGCCATCAAGGTGTCCCAGACCTTAGACAGTGTGCCCCTCGTTTGTGTGGACCGGTGAGAACTTGGTTGCCTACTGGAGGAACTGCCCTCCCTGCCGCCAACGTCACATGCTGGAAACATCTCCATCATATTCTGCACCAATTGCCTGTGGCAAGCATTGATGCGATTGGCCCTCCCCTCTACCAGAATAAAAGACGAGATGTTGTTTTTATACCGGGGGTCAAGGATAGCAAAGATCCAGTACTGGTTGTCCTCCATGATTTTGACAATACGCTTGTCGGTTGTAAAGCACCCCAACATGAACTCAGCCATGTCTGCCACAGTGTTAGTTGGCATGACTCCTCTGGCCCCACCGGAAAGTTCAATCTCCATTTCCTCCTCATCCTCCATGTCTACCCATCCGCGCTGCAACAATGGGACGATTCGAAGTTGCCCGGAAGCCTCCTGTATCACCATCACATCATCGGACAACTCTTCTTCCTCCTCCTCCTCCTCCTCCTCCTCCATTAAACGCAGTGAAGCGGACAGATGTGTGGACCTACTCTCCAGCTGTGACAGATCGGATGCTATCCCTAACTCCTCTGTGTGATCTGAGTTATCCCTGATGTCAATCAGGGATTCTCTCAGAACACACAAGAGCGGGATTGTAAGGCTCACCATCGCATCCTCAGAGCTCACCCTCCTTGTGGACTCCTCAAAGACCCGTAGGATGTCACAAAGGTCTCTCATCCATGGCCACTCATGGATGTGAAACTGAGGCAGCTGACTTTGTGGCACCCTAGGGTTTTGTAGCTGGTATTCCATCAAAGGTCTCTGCTGCTCAACCACTCTATTCAACATCTGAAACGTTGAGTTCCAGCGTGTGGGGACGTCGCACAAAAGCCGGTGTTGTGGCACATGCAGGCGTTGCTGGAGAGATTTTAAGCTAGCAGCGGCTACTGTCGACTTGCGAAAGTGGGCGCACATGCGCCGCACTTTCACCAGTAGCTCTGGAACATTGGGGTAGCTCTTTAGGAAACGTTGCACCACTAGGTTGAAGACGTGGGCCAGGCATGGAACATGTTGGAGTCCGGCAAGCTCCAGAGCTGCTACCAGGTTCCGGCCGTTATCACAAACGACCATGCCTGGGCCCAGGTGCAGCGGCTCAAACCATATTGCCGTCTCATCGAGGAGGGCATCCCTCACCTCGGAGGCAGTGTGCTGTCTGTCCCCCAAGCTGATCAGCTTCAGCACAGCCTGCTGACGTCTACCAACGCCAGTGCTGCAACGTTTCCAACTCGTAGCTGGGGTCAATCTAACAGCGGAGGAGGAGGCGGTGGCGGAGGAGGAGGCGGTGGCGGAGGAGGAGGCGGTAGAGGAGGAGGAGGAGGGGGGTGTTCTTCTCGTGTCCCTGCCAGGAATGTTAGGCGGGGAGACGAGGTACACCGGGCCAGTTTGGGAAGCAGTCCCAGCCTCAACTACATTCACCCAGTGTGCCGTCAGTGAAATGTAGCGTCCCTGTCCGCATGCACTTGTCCACGCGTCGGTGGTCAAGTGGACCTTTGTGCAAAGCGCGGAACTAAGGGCCCGCCTGATGTTGAGTGACACGTGCTGGTGCAAGGCGGGGACGGCACACCGGGAGAAGTAGTGACGGCTAGGGACGGCATAGCGAGGTGCCGCAGTTGCCATCAGGTCCAGGAAGGCGGGAGTTTCAACAAGCCGGAACGCCAACATCTCCTGGGCCAGCAGTTTAGCGATGTTGGCGTTCAAGGCTTGCGCGTGTGGGTGGTTAGCAGTGTATTTCTGCCGCCGCTCCAATGTCTGAGAGATGGTGGGTTGTTGTAAAGAAACGCCTGATGGTGCCTTTGATGGTGCAGGAGAAGGAGATAAGACAGGACCAGGGGAGGATGAGGTAGAAGTCAACAAAGTGGCGGAGGCAGATGAAGTGGTGTCCTGGCTCGTCCTCTGGAGTGCATCGCCAGCACAGTCAGCAGTGGCAGTGGCAGAGGCAGAGGCAGTGGCAGAGGCAGTGGCAGTGGCGTGAACGGCAGGCGGCCTTTGTCCTGCCGTTGCTGCCTGCCACTGATTCCAGTGCTTGGATTCCAAATGACGGCGCATTGAAGTGGTGGACAGGTTGCTCTTCTCAGAGCCCCTAATCAATTTCGAGAGGCAAATTGTGCAGACAACACTATATCTGTCCTCGGCGCATTCCTTGAAAAAACTCCACACCTTCGAGAAACGTGCCCTCGAGGTGGGAGTTTTTCGGGGCTGGGTACGAACTGGAACATCTTGGGAGATTCCGGGTGTGGCCTGGCTTCGCCTAAGCTGCTGACCTCTGCCTCTGCCTCTAGCTACCCTTTTTGGTGCTGCATCTGCCTCAACATCCACACTACTTTCCCCGCTTGACATCCCCCCTGTCCAGGTCGGGTCAGTGTCCTCATCATCCACCACTTCCTCTTCCAACTCCTGTCTCATCTCCTCCTCCCGCACAATGCGCCGGTCAACTGGATGCCCTGACGGCAACTGCGTCACATCATCGTCGATGAGGGTGGGTTGCTGGTCATCCACCACCAAATCGAACGGAGATGGAGGAGACTCTAGTGTTTGAGCATCTGGACACAGATGCTCCTCTGTTAGGTTCGTGGAATCGTGACGTGGAGAGGCAGGTTGAGGGACAATGAAAGGAGCGGAGAACAGCTCTGGGGAGCAGGGACAGTTTGGGTTATTGTTCTGTAAAGCTTCGGAATTTTGGGAGGAAGGAAGACAAGACTGTTGGGTAATAGGAGGAGAGGAGGCAGAGTCTGACTGGCTGCTGGACAATGTGCTGTAAGCGTTCTCTGACAGCCATTGCAAGACCTGTTCCTGGTTCTCGGGCCTACTAAGGTTTGTACCCTGCAGTTTAGTTAATGTGGCAAGCAACCCTGGCACTGTGGAGTGGCGCAATGCTTGCTGCCCCACAGGAGTAGGCACGGGACGCCCTGTGGCTTCACTGCTACCTTGCTCCCCAGAACCATTCCCCCGACCTCGCCCACGGCCTCGTCCACGTCCCTTTCCGGGAGCCTTGCGCATTTTGAATTCCTAGTTAGAAATTGGCACTGTATACCAGTAGTAAAAATTGTGGGTGCACGTAACCCCAATATATTCTTTGAATTCCCAGTCAGACACTGGCACTATATGGCAGTAGCAAGAAATGAGGGTATTTATAACCCCAATATATTCTTTGAATTCCCAGTCAGACAATGGCACTGTATACCAGTAGTAAAAATTGTGGGTGCACGTAACCCCAATATATTCTTTGAATTACCAGTCAGAAACTGGCACTATATGGCAGTAGCAAGAAATGAGGGTATTTGTATTCCCAATATACTCTTTGAATTCCCAGTCAGACAATGGCACTGTATACCAGTAGTAAAAATTGTGGGTGCACGTAACCCCAATATATTCTTTGAATTACCAGTCAGAAACTGGCACTATATGGCAGTAGCAAGAAATGAGGGTATTTATAACCCCAATATATTCTTTGAATTCCCAGTCAGACAATGGCACTGTATACCAGTAGTAAAAATTGTGGGTGCACGTAACCCCAATATATTCTTTGAATTCCCAGTCAGAAACTGGCACTATATGGCAGTAGCAAGAAATGAGGGTATTTGTATTCCCAATATACTCTTTGAATTCCCAGTCAGACAATGGCACTGTATACCAGTAGTAAAAATTGTGGGTGCACGTAACCCCAATATATTCTTTGAATTACCAGTCAGAAACTGGCACTATATGGCAGTAGCAAGAAATGAGGGTATTTATAACCCCAATATATTCTTTGAATTCCCAGTCAGACAATGGCACTGTATACCAGTAGTAAAAATTGTGGGTGCACGTAACCCCAATATATTCTTTGAATTCCCAGTCAGAAACTGGCACTATATGGCAGTAGCAAGTAATGAGGGTATTTGTATTCCCAATATACTCTTTGAATTCCCAGTCAGACAATGGCACTGTATACCAGTAGTAAAAATTGTGGGTGCACGTAACCCCAATATATTCTTTGAATTACCAGTCAGAAACTGGCACTATATGGCAGTAGCAAGAAATGAGGGTATTTATAACCCCAATATATTCTTTGAATTCCCAGTCAGACAATGGCACTGTATACCAGTAGTAAAAATTGTGGGTGCACGTAACCCCAATATATTCTTTGAATTCCCAGTCAGAAACTGGCACTATATGGCAGTAGCAAGAAATGAGGGTATTTGTATTCCCAATATACTCTTTGAATTCCCAGTCAGACAATGGCACTGTATACCAGTAGTAAAAATTGTGGGTGCACGTAACCCCAATATATTCTTTGAATTACCAGTCAGAAACTGGCACTATATGGCAGTAGCAAGAAATGAGGGTATTTATAACCCCAATATATTCTTTGAATTCCCAGTCAGACAATGGCACTGTATACCAGTAGTAAAAATTGTGGGTGCACGTAACCCCAATATATTCTTTGAATTACCAGTCAGAAACTGGCACTATATGGCAGTAGCAAGAAATGAGGGTATTTGTATTCCCAATATACTCTTTGAATTCCCAGTCAGACAATGGCACTGTATACCAGTAGTAAAAATTGTGGGTGCACGTAACCCCAATATATTCTTTGAATTACCAGTCAGAAACTGGCACTATATGGCAGTAGCAAGAAATGAGGGTATTTATAACCCCAATATATTCTTTGAATTCCCAGTCAGACAATGGCACTGTATACCAGTAGTAAAAATTGTGGGTGCACGTAACCCCAATATATTCTTTGAATTACCAGTCAGAAACTGGCACTATATGGCAGTAGCAAGAAATGAGGGTATTTGTATTCCCAATATACTCTTTGAATTCCCAGTCAGACAATGGCACTGTATACCAGTAGTAAAAATTGTGGGTGCACGTAACCCCAATATATTCTTTGAATTACCAGTCAGAAACTGGCACTATATGGCAGTAGCAAGAAATGAGGGTATTTATAACCCCAATATATTCTTTGAATTCCCAGTCAGACAATGGCACTGTATACCAGTAGTAAAAATTGTGGGTGCACGTAACCCCAATATATTCTTTGAATTACCAGTCAGAAACTGGAACTATATGGCAGTAGCAAGAAATGAGGGTATTTGTATTCCCAATATACTCTTTGAATTCCCAGTCAGACAATGGCACTGTATACCAGTAGTAAAAATTGTGGGTGCACGTAACCCCAATATATTCTTTGAATTACCAGTCAGAAACTGGCACTATATGGCAGTAGCAAGAAATGAGGGTATTTATAACCCCAATATATTCTTTGAATTCCCAGTCAGACAATGGCACTGTATACCAGTAGTAAAAATTGTGGGTGCACGTAACCCCAATATATTCTTTGAATTCCCAGTCAGACACTGGCACTATATGGCAGTAGCAAGAAATGAGGGTATTTGTATTCCCAATATATTCTTTGAATTCCCAGTCAGACAATGGCACTGTATACCAGTAGTAAAAATTGTGGGTGCACGTAACCCCAATATATTCTTTGAATTACCAGTCAGACACTGGCACTATATGGCAGTAGCAAGAAATGAGGGTATTTGTATTCCCAATATATTCTTTGAATTCCCAGTCAGACAATGGCACTGTATACCAGTAGTAAAAATTGTGGGTGCACGTAACCCCAATATATTCTTTGAATTCCCAGTCAGACACTGGCACTATATGGCAGTAGCAAGAAATGAGGGTATTTGTATTCCCAATATATTCTTTGAATTCCCAGTCAGACAATGGCACTGTATACCAGTAGTAAAAATTGTGGGTGCACGTAACCCCAATATATTCTTTGAATTACCAGTCAGAAACTGGCACTATATGGCAGTAGCAAGAAATGAGGGTATTTGTATTCCCAATATATTCTTTGAATTCCCAGTCAGACAATGGCACTGTATACCAGTAGTAAAAATTGTGGGTGCACGTAACCCCAATATATTCTTTGAATTCCCAGTCAGACACTGGCACTATATGGCAGTAGCAAGAAATGAGGGTATTTGTATTCCCAATATATTCTTTGAATTCCCAGTCAGACAATGGCACTGTATACCAGTAGTAAAAATTGTGGGTGTATATAGCCCCAATTCTATTGCTAGGGGACTTGCAGGGTATTTCTGGGGTGAAGGTGGGGGGGCACACCGTTGGAACGGGTATCGGGGTATATATCGGGTATACGGGAATACACTGACAGTGTATTCCATTCAGGATCCTGGGAAAGCTGGGTTGCGGCGATTGAGCCCGTCAGTGCCACGTTACACTGACAAGCTTCTCCCTGGAATTTAGCTCTTACAAGAGCTGTTGGTTGTCTTCTCCTTCCTATCCTAGCCTGTCCCTGCCTACCCAGAATCTAAGCCCTAGCTAGCTGGACGGAAACCTCCGTCCTCCGTGAATTGCAAGCTCAGAATGACGCGAACCTGGGCGTCGCTGTTCTTTTAAATTAGAGGTCACATGTTTTCGGCAGCCAATGGGTTTTGCCTACTTTTTTCAACGTCACCGGTGTCGTAGTTCCTGTCCCACCTACCCTGCGCTGTTATTGGAGCAAAAAAGGCGCCAGGGAAGGTGGGAGGGGAATCGAGTAATGGCGCACTTTACCACGCGGTGTTCGATTCGATTCGAACATGCCGAACAGCCTAATATCCGATCGAACATGAGTTCGATAGAACACTGTTCGCTCATCTCTACTTATCTTGTCACAATGGAATCTGTCAAGGGGTGAGATATATTAAGAAGCAAGTGACAAAGCTACAACTGGTCTCTTTAGAGTTTACAACACAAACATCTTAGATCGTTCACTTTTTCATTAACCCCTCCATCCTGGTACCTTACCATCATCATTCTACTTCCCCTGTCTGTGACATATAAGTGTAAATGAAGGAAGCCTTATGTTCCAGTGCTCCATTGCAGTAATCAGTTGTATTTTCATAAGCCAATGCAGGTGATTGTGGGATTGGAGACATTGAAGGCAGCAGATAATAGAACCAAGAACTATTCCATGAATCTTTTTTGCTAGCCACAGCCTGCATTATTGAGCACTCCTAGTAAGCAGTGGCTAACACCTAAATCTGCCCAAGGAATGACAATTACTAAACTGGTGATAGGGTCATGAGCCGAGTTGTATGAAGTTCCTGGGCCCCAATGCAAAAGCTGTACCAGGCTCCCCAACTATGATGAATTATTTATAATACTGGTCTTTTCATATTGGGAAAAGACAACTTATGTGTCCGTTAAGGCTCCTCAGTCTCTGTACACCCTCTTGTTATACCCCTCGTCGTTATCGCCCCAGGCTTTTTGTGTTCACAGAAAACGAAGGCTAGCCTATCTAATCCAACCCTACACAGGAGGCACTATGGCATAAATTGCTAAAAATGTTAATGCTGGCTATGGTAAAAAGGTTTCAAAATACACAATGGATTGCAGCTTATTCTGTATGGGTTTGTGTAGATGCTGCAGAACTGTGACTCCTGTTCACTGCTGAAATCCCTGTAATGGGTACATGAGCATCAGTCCTGGAGTATAGAGTAATGGTAAAACCTGATGTGGTGTGAGGTATCAAGTTTTCTTTTACATCATTTTATTATGGCTGGCGTTCTTGGTCAAATGGATAAATAAGAAAGGGGCTGCAATCAGAGGAGATGTCACCAGTAAGTCACAGTAGGTATGGATTTCCTGTGACTGCAATTCATCAGTCCTGTTTTCTTTGTCACTTGTGGTCTAATGGTTTACCCTGAGAAGGATGTGCTGAAATGAAAAGTGCTGCTTCCTATGCAGCGAAGAATAAGAAGAGAAGGATATCTACACATGAAGGGACGTGTAGCGTCCAGAGGATGATGGTGCTGTGCTCAGATCACAGCAGAACGCCCCCTGTGCTCTGTGCACAGAATTAGCATATAAGAATAAAGTCTGTATTTCAAAAACCGTGTTGGATAAAAACTAAGGAAAGGTAGGGATAGAATAGCCTTTCCAAAGGTTATTCCAACATGTCATTCGAATGATAGAATCCCTTTAATGTTTGCAGGACATATTGTTCTTCATGGTACCATTTATTATTCATTACAATGGACTCGGAAGCTGGAAAAATAATTCAGAATGGGTCGAACTGGAAAAAAGTTCATTTGTGCAAGTTTCTTAGGGACTTCATTTTTATGGCGTTTCATGTGCAGACAAAATTACATGTCACCTATATTCTATGTGTTGGTATGATTCCAGGGATACAAATTTATATATAGCTTTATTTGCATTATAAATCCTTAACAAAAATAAAAAATGTGGAATTTTTTTCTAAAAGTCGTCATATTCTGATATCTGTAATATTTTTATATTTCCATGTACAGGGATGCATAGGGTGTCCTTTTTTGCAAGGCCCAGATGTACTTTTTAGTTATACCATTTTGGGGAATGTCGATTGCTTTGATCACTTTTTATTTACATTTTTATTAGAGGCAAAACAGCAAACAAAATGGCAGTTCTGATTTTTTTTTTCCAGTTACGTCATTCATTGTATGGGAAGTGTTTTTTTAAAGTTCAGACACAGGGATCCCTAATCTGTATGTGTTTCACATTCATTTTTACATATATATATATATATATATATATATATATATATATATATATATATATATATATATATACAGTTAGGGCCAGAAATATTTGGACAGTGACACAAGTTTTGTTATTTTAGCTGTTTACTAAAACATGTTCAGAAATACAATTATATATATAATATGGGCTGAAAGTGCACACTCCCAGCTGCAATATGAGAGTTTCCACATCCAAATTGGAGAAAGGGTTTAGGAATCATAGCTCTGTAATGCATAGCCTCTTCTTTTTCAAGGGACCAAAAGTAATTGGACAATGGACTCTAAGGGCTGCAATTAACTCTGAAGGCGTCTCCCTCGTAAACCTGTAATCAATGAAGTAGTTAAAAGGTCTGGGGTTGATTCCAGGTGTGTGGTTTTGCATTTGGAAGCTGTTGCTGTGACAAGACAACATGCGCTCAAAGGAACTCTCAATTGAGGTGAAGCAGAACATCCTGAGGCTGAAAAAAAAGAAAAAATCCATCAGAGAGATAGCAGACATGCTTGGAGTAGCAAAATCAGCAGTCGGCTACATTCTAAGAAAAAAGGAATTGAATGGTGAGCTTGGGAACTCAAAAAGGCCTGGGCGTCCACGGATGACAACAGTGGTGTATGATCGCCGTATACTTTCTTTGGTCAAGAAGAACCCGTTCACAAAATCAACTGAAGTCCAGAACACTCTCAGTGAAGTAGGTGTATCTGTCTCTAAGTCAACAGTAAAGAGAAGACTCCATGAAAGTAAATACAAAGGGTTCACATCTAGATGCAAACCATTCATCAATTCCAAAAATAGACAGGCCAGAGTTAAATTTGCTGAAAAACACCTCAAGAAGCCAGCTCAGTTCTGGAAAAGTATTCTATGGACAGATGAGACAAAGATCAACCTGTACCAGAATGATGGGAAGAAAAAAGTTTGGAGAAGAAAGGGAACGGCACATGATCCAAGGCACACCACATCCTCTGTAAAACATGGTGGAAGCAACGTGATGGCATGGGCATGCATGGCTTTCAATGGCACTGGGTCACTTGTGTTTATTGATGACATAACAGCAGACAAGAGTAGCTAGATGAATTCTGAAGTGTACCGGGATATACTTTCAGCCCAGATTCAGCCAAATGCTGCCAAGTTGATCGGACGGCGCTTCATAGTACAGATGGACAATGACCCCAAGCATACAGCCAAAGCTACCCAGGAGTTCATGAGTGCAAAAAAGTGGAACATTCTGCAATGGCCAAGTCAATCACCAGATCTTAACCCAATTGAGCATGCATTTCACTTGCTCAAATCCAGACTTAAGGCGGAAAGACCCACAAACAAGCAAGACCTGAAGGCTGCGGCTGTTAAGGCCTGGCAAAGCATTAAGAAGGAGGAAACCCAGCGTTTGGTGATGTCCATGGGTTCCAGGCTTAAGGTAGTGATTGCCTCCAAAGGATTCGCAACAAAATATTGAAAAAAAAAATATTTTGTTTGTGTTATGTTTATTTGTCCAATTACTTTTGAGCTCCTAAAATGTGGAGTGTTTGTAAAGAAATGTGTACAATTCCTACATTTTCTATCAGATATTTTTGTTCAACCCTTCAAATTAAACGTTACAATCTGCACTTGAATTCTGTTGTAGAGGTTTCATTTCAAAACCAATGTGGTGGCATGCAGAGCCCAACTCGCAAAAATTGTGTCACTGTCCAAATATTTCTGGCCCTAACTGTATATATATATATACTAGAGGGAAGACCCGGCTTCGCACGGGTATATTACATTTTATGTTTGTGTAGTGGCCCCATAAGAATTGTCCAATTTTGCACTGGTGTATTTTGTAATGTGGTTTGTGTGTATGTCCATAAGCGTAATGTGATTATGTGTATCTCATTTTGGATGTCAGTGAAAAACCTGTGATCAGTTGTTATGGATACCTGGAGTAAAGCTGTATCTAATCCTTCCCCGTGTAGTACTGTGTTTAGATGCATGTGTCTAATCCTTGTTGGTGTGGTACTTTGTGCAGATGCACATATCTAATCCTCCCCATGTGATATTGTGTGAAGAGGCGCGTATCTAATCCTCCAGTAAGTGAAACTGTGTGCAGACGCGCGTATCTAATGACTCTGGCGTGTGGTACTGTGTGCAGATGTGCATATCTAATCCTCCCCCATGTGGAACTGTGTGCTGAGACGCGTATCTAATTCTCTGGCATGTGGTACTGTATGCAGAGGCCTGTATCTAATCCTCCCCTGTGTGGTACTGTGTTCAGATGCACGTATCTAATCCTCCCCTGTGTGGTATTGTGTGAAGAGGCGCGTATCTAATCCTACGGCGTGTGGAACTGTGTGTAGACGCGCGTGTCCAATCCCCCGGCATGTGGTACTGTGTGCAGAGGCATGGATCTAATCCTCCAAAGTGTGATACTGTGTGCACACACGTATCTAATCCTCCCCCGTGTGGTACTGTGTGAAGAGGCGCATATCTAATCCTACTGCATGTGGTACTGTGTGAAGACGCGTGTATCTAATCCTATGGCGTGTACAACTGTGTGCAGACGCGCGTATCTAATCCTCTGGAGTGTGGAACTGTGTGTAGACGTGTGTATCTAATCCTACGGCATGTGGTACTCTGTGCAGACGTGTGTATCTAATCCTATGGCGTGTACAACTGTGTGCAGACGCGCGTATCTAATCCTCTGGAGTGTGGAACTGTGTGTAGACACGCGTATCTAATCCTACGGCATGTGGTACTGTGTGAAGACACGTGTATCTAATCCTATGGCGTGTACAACTGTGTGAAGACACGTGTATCTAATCCTCCCCTGTGTGGTATTGTGTGAAGAGGTGCGTATCTAATCCTACAGTGTGTGGAACTGTGTGTAGAAGCATGTATCCAATCCCCCGGCATGTGGTACTGTGTGCAGACGTGCGTATATAATCCTATGGCATGTGGTACTGTGTGTAGACGCGCGTATCTAATCCTCCCCATGTGGTACTGTGTGCTGAGACGCATATCTAATTCTCTGGCTTGTGGTACTGTGTGCAGAGGCATGTATCTAATCCTCCAAAGTGTGGTACTGTGTGCACACACACATATCTAATCCTCCCCTGTGTGGTATTGTGTGAAGAGGCGCGTATCTAATCCTTCGGCATGTGGAACTGTGTGTAGACACGTGTATCTAATCCTACTGCATGTGGTACTGTGTGAAGACGCGTGTATCTAATCCTATGGCGTGTACAACTGTGTGAAGACACGTGTATCTAATCCTCCCCTGTGTGGTATTGTGTTAAGAGGTGCGTATCTAATCCTACAGTGTGTGGAACTGTGTGTAGACGCATGTATCCAATCCCCCAGCATGTGGTACTGTGTGCAGACGCGCATATATAATCCTATCGCATGTGGTACTGTGTGTAGACGCGCGTATCTAATCCTCCCCCATGTCGTACTGTGTGCTGAGACGCGTATCTAATTCTCTGGCTTGTGGTACTGTGTGCAGAGGCATGTATCTAATCCTCCAAAGTGTGGTACTGTGTGCACACACACATATCTAATCTTCCCCTGTGTGGTATTGTGTGAAGAGGCGCGTATCTAATCCTTCGGCGTGTGGAACTGTGTGTAGACGCACGTATCTAATCCTACTGCATGTGGTACTGTGTGAAGACGCGTGTATCTAATCCTATGGCGTGTACAAATGTGTGCAGACGCGCGTATCTAATCCTCTGGAGTGTGGAACTGTGTGTAGACGCCTGTATCTAATCCTTCGGTATGTGGAACCGTGTGAAGACGTACGTATCAAATCCTTCAGTGTGTGGAACTGTGTGCAGAAGCGCGTATTTAATTCTCTGGTTTGTGGGACTGTGTGCAGACCCGTGTATCTAATCCTCTGGTGTGTGATACTGTGTACTGATCTGTGTATCTAATCCTCTGATGCGTGTATCTCAGTTTGGATATCAGTGTTGTATTATGCATGTGGAGTGACCGTGTGTATTGCAGTTGGAATATGAGTGAAAGTCTTGCAGGTTTGTATTGGCTAAGGGGGGGGGGGGCATTGTGTTTGAAATGCTGTATCTCAGCAACAGTACGTCCGAGCGAGTTGGAGTCTCGTCTTAAACCTTCCCGGGTATCTGAAGTATCTCTGTACCAAATTTGGTGAAGATCGGTCCAGTCGTTTGGTTCGCATTAGAGCACAGACAGACAGACAGACAGACAGACAGACAGACAGACAGACAGACAGAAATTCATTTTTATAATATAGGGAGATATATATATATATATATATATATATATATATATATATATATATATATATTATACGGCAGGTATGGTGATTTGAACTTTAATTAATTAATTAATTAATTAATTAATTAATTTATTTATTTATTACTATTAACCCCCCCCCCCCTAGATTTTAATACAACTGTATTACAGATCTATGGGAGATTCGCTACATAGCTATTGACAAGCCTGGGAGTCTTCACTAGGTTCCCAGTTGTCAGAGGAACAGGTCGGCTCCTGCGATCTTACCACATAGTATACAACAGAGACCTGGTTGCAGAGTGGCCGCCATCTTTAAAGGCCTGGCATCTTCCTTACTATTACAGCAGATATCAGGAAGGGGTTTAAGGGGTTGGTCAATATTGAGAGACAATTTTTTGATGCCACATTCACAGAACAAATTTAGAAGTCTTATGGAGTGCATGCCTTAGTGGGTTACAGGCTCACAGCTGAGGAACCTACATAAAATTAGACAGTTGATTTTAATGATTTTTATGTTATCTATATATCTACAATATTTTTCATTTTTAACTAGATTGAACATTACATAAAAATATGTCTCCGTTGACATTTAATACTTAATTAAGAAACCTAATGCATTGTGGTCCTGCTGAACCAGGTGTGGACATAAAAATGTTATGTATCTTTTACATGGAAACTGATGCTACAGTATATTTCAGGCATTACGTCTAAAACAGCTTTATTTATGCTGCCACGGCTATTTCAGAAAGTAGCTGTCAGCTTCTATATAAATAGCTGCTGAATATTATAGACACACTGGTGACAGTTTAAGGATTGGTATTATCTTGGAATTTATCACCCTGATGCAAAGCTTTCCCTTAAATTAAAAAGGCAATGTCGCCAAATGAACATAAAAGAACATGCAGTAAACGACCCCTTATTATATATGAAAATTGTTTCATGACATTTAAATATCTCTAAACATACATGTTCAGTAAACAATTCCTTAATATAATGGGATTAGGAAGAACAAAAAAAAACACAACAAAAATGACCAGCGCATATGACAAATGGCAAAATTTTAAATTGCCTATTGATAAGATGAGTATACCCATTTTTATTCCATAACCAGTGCTTAAATTGGGAAAAAAAAAATAAGGGGAACTCTGCAATAATTATAATAATGGAGACCCAGGGGAAGATACAAACATACTAAACAATATTACTTACCTCTCCTGGGCTCCAGCGCACACTACTGATGTTGTTCAATGATGGAAGAGACATCACTTGAGCCAGGCTTGCGTCATGATGCATAAGAATGCAAGCGCGGCCCAAGTGACGTCTGTGACGTTATCAAGTAGATCTAAAGCCTTCCGGTAAGTAACAGTGTCTTTTATGTTCCCTCACCTCTCCTAGCCCTCTGCTCATTATACTTGGGGGCCTGAAAAGACCACCGTTTGTAATGCTAGCGGTGTTTGTGGGGCTCTTTATACCGGAACATTGAAAGACAGTTTATTTTTATGCCGTAACTGAGTTCTGGCGCGTTCCAGCCCAATTTAAGTACTATCCATAACACATTGTGTGATTCTGATCAACTAGCACAGAATGGAAGCTGCCAGGAAGCATTGTGTAAGGGCATCTTTGGAGCATACTTCGTTACTAATCATCTATATACCCAAAAAGGTTACGCTGCCTTATATGACGAAACCAGAACTAGATTATTGCAAGAATATCTCAATATGAATAGGGAATCTAAAAATCCATGGGTTTCCTGCCAAAGGGCTGTATGTTGATTCAAATTGATGCATCACAGTCAGATGACCCTGTTACCCCTCTATATATAATAATAAACTGGATTACACATTCAGAAATAATAGATACTGATCAACGAATGGGAAAGAATTCATTAGCATGTAGCAATAGTGAAAGGGTGAGTGACTGAGCTTTACCAAGATGATGTGTATCACTTTCCTTGTCTTTCATAAATGTACTTAAAGATGTGACTGATGATTGAAGTCATGGTGTTGGGTAACAGCATGGGCATGTTAAACATGTGTGTCGTTGCTGTACATGACTAATCTGCTTTTGTAATCTGATAACAAGTGATGTCAGCCAGAATATGGTGCAGAGGACTTTATCAAATGTGACGATGATAAATTAATAAAACTTTCCTGGATTATGAAAATTGCCTCAATAAATGTGCGGTTTCTATTAAATTTCCCACAATAACTGTTTAATATATTTCATCTTCAAACACAATTGTTTTTGATGTATATTATTTTATGCAAGGACCAATAATAACATCAGATATTTATTGGATTTTTAGATCTCCGCATGTGAATTTTACACATAAATCATTGCAGCACTTTTCACCTCTTGTAGTCTCTGCCTTGGCAATATAAATGTATTAATCAAAAACTGATGCTTGGGATTAGATAATAACGTAAAAGAACCCCTTAAATTAGATTTGCATGATTTTAACTATTCTTTAATCTGCTTCTGGGCAACCAAACAGATTTGTGTCAGCTGTTATTGCATTATGCCTTAATTGTCTTCCTTGAGTACAGCATTAGATGAAAGAGTATTGAATTGCACTCAGCATGGATTAGCTAAGCAGTGTCTGTGCTGCCAAAGACCAAATGGCTTTCCTTCCTTCTATATTTGTATGCTCTTGCTTTTTCTTCCTCTTCAGATAATTTCAATTACACTTCCATCTGCAAGGAATGAAATATCCTCTCAATGGAAAAACTAAGCACTGATATTGATGACTTCTTTTTCTCAAAGACTAGTGTCTATAAAAACTGTATTTGTCGCTGATCAAAACATAACAAGCAAATACCATCATGAGTTGAGAATGAACACCGACATTTGCAATGGAGTGGATAGGATTGCATTGCAGTGTCTACATAGTTCTGTGGCAGGAAGACAGCTCTGTCGGGGAAAACCCAAATACTCTCCTGTGCTTTACTTAGTGATATGAGCCTTTATTCTGGACAGCGGCACACCCTTAGGGTATGTTCACACAGTGGAAACCGTTTTCGCCATGTGAATTCTCCGCGCAGCTGGCCACTATGGAATGCCAATGGAGTACACCAGCATCCCGACGCGGTATCCGAATGAATGGGCGTAATCAGGAGTGAGTCTCGAGTCGTAGAATCCGCGGGAAGAAGGAGCATGTTGCTTCTTTTTTCCGCTAGCGGAAAAAAAATCGCTAGTGGGAAAAAAAAGTGAGCAGTTCACATTCACATAAATGGGAGCCTTTTTTGCAGGTGGATTTTTAGGCAGAGCCATTGCTTAAACGTAACATAATGCACCAAAAATATGACTAAACCAGCCGTTATCACTAGCCGTTGTGATAAATCTGCCAAATTTTCAGATTACACATGCAAATTTACACTTTCTAAGTATTAGTAAATATGAGCCAAAGTTTATTGGGCACATGCTTCCTTTTTCTTAGAATCCACATTCACTTTGTCCCACTGATGCACCACATTTATGCAAGTGTCTAGTAGTAACTAGAGATGAGCGAACACTGTTCGGCACAGCCGTTCCGAACAGCACGCTCCTATAGAAATTAATGGACGTAGCTGGCACACAGGGGGTTAAGCGACTGGCCGCCGGCAAAGTGTACGTGCCAGCTGCTTCCATTCATTTCTATGGGAGCGTGCTGTTCGGAACGGCTGATCCGAACAGTGTTCGCTCATCTCTAGTAGTAACCACAATAGTAAATCTTGGTCAGTACATATGGAACAGACTCTCCTTAACCATGCTTAGAATATCACTAAGGAGAAATTTTAGAGCCTGGTTTTAATAAAATGAAGTGAAATAGATTGATAAAGTATAATACAAAAATGTTGCCAATAAACTTTCCTACACAACAGTAAAAGTAAAATGAAATCTGGGTTATTTAAAGCATACCTCCACATATAAACAACTTTTCATAAATGAACAGTACAAGTGTATTTAAGAAACTTTGTAATATATCTTATTAGGGAGAATGGTTTCCGTCTCCAATCTTCAGGCTGAGTTCATTTTATATATTAGTCTATGAAATAGAGGAAGGGGAGGAAGGAAGAGGCTTCCAGAAAAAAGCACTCAAAAAATTGTTGCTGCCTCATCTCTGCCTCATGTAATAGATGCTGCTATAGTAATTCTAGCGCAGTTGGAATATTTTGTCTAGTCCTCACTGTTCCTAAGCAAGAAATGCTGTTAATTTTGGTGCCTAATATGCTATTTAGGCTCTGTACTGTCAGGAGGGCGGTGTCATACAGGAGCAAACAAGGGAGGTCATTCTGAGCTCTGACACTGGTTATCTCTGAATCCCACACCCCTGTCTGACACTGCCCTTATAATATTACAGAGCTTAAATAGCATATCGGGCACCAAAATTAATTGTTTGTTTCTGAGGAATGGCAGGGGCTATAGAGAAAGTTCCAACTGTGCTGGAATCAGCAGAGCAGCTCCTATTAATAGATGCAAAGTTGGTGGAGATGGTGAAAGGTCCTCTCTGATCGTGAGCATTAGCTCCCGATCTCCTCTGTACAATACAGGTGACCAACATCTTTAAAGACCTGAGATCCATCGTAATAATATGGTGGATATTGGGAAGGCGTTAAAAGTTCAAATCACCCCCCTTTCACCTATCATAATAAATTTGGATAAAAAGCGATCAAAACAATAGACATTCCCTAAAATGTCATAAATAGTAAATACATAATATCCTGCAAAAATGATACCTATTCATTTTAAAGGGTCACAACGTAAATAAAACTATAGAAATATGGTATTGCTGTAATTGTACCAATTCACCGAATACAGGTGACCTAATTTTAGCTGCACAGTGAAGACCAGTAAAACAAAGCTCATAAGAAAGATGTGCAAATGTACGTTTTTTCAAATTCCAACCATACAATCTGTCCCACGGAAACAAAGCCCTTATATGGTTCTGTGAATGGAAGTATAATGCAGTTATGGTTTTTATAAGGTGGGGAGTAAAAAAATGAAAATCGAAAAATGGCCGCTGCAGGAAGGGGTCAAATTTATGTAAGAACTTTGAAATTTTGAACTTTTATTGAAATTCTCTTCTCCTTTATTACTGTGACTACTTCATATTATTAGTTATCTATTGATTTTTTTTAAATTCTAATATGTAAGCAGTGTTTGACTTGGGCTACAATAGTTTTTTACTATCTTGTATATTTGGTCAATGTTGTTCCCAATACAGTATATATTATACTGGTAGCAATGGTGAAAACATTAATATTATCAACTTCTGGATTGCTTGCTGCTTATCATGGGTAAATGGGGTAAGGAAAATGCAGTATGTAGGATTTTTTTTGTAGATGTGTCTTGCACATGCCCATCCAATAGCATAACTAAAGTCTTGTTGAGCCCGAGTGCAAACTTTTGTTCAGGGCCGCAACACTTCCTACAGCAAATTCTTGATCGTAACAGTTACGGGTGCTGTAGTGGTAACTCAGATACTTGAAAGGGATATAACTATACTACCCACCACTGCAGTTATCAAAAATATGGTGATTGAGCAGCACAGTGTCTGGTATGTAAACAATACTGGAAGCTGCGTACTGTAGAAAACAGTCTAAGGCAGGGGTGCCCAATACGTCGATCGCGATCTACTGGTAGATCGCAAAGGACGTATGGGTCGATCGCGGGATGCAGGGATCCCCGGTGTCTGTCTGTTCACAGTACAGGCTGAGAGTCATCTCCGGACACTGGCAGGCGGGGCTGCCGCAGCCCCAGCCTGCCAGTGTCCAGAGATAACTCTCAGCCTGCGCTGTGAACAGACACCGGGGATCCCTGGGTGGCCACAAAACGCCGCTGCTCCTGCTCTCATGATCCGTCCGGCCCCGCCCACAGACACACCTGCCCCGCCCACAAGTCAGCCTGGCCCCGCCCATAGGCCCACCCCAGCCCGCCCATAGGCCCACCCCAGCCCGCCCACAGGCCCGCCACAGCCCTGCCCTAGTAGATCTTTTGCCTTGGTCAGCTAATAAAGTAGCTCACACGCTGAAAAAGTGTGAGCACCCCTGGTCTAAGAGATGTAAGAAATCACAGGGGGTCCAACAGCCAGGAGTCCCTGTTGATCAACTGTTTAGAGATACTGTGGTGCATTGACTCCTTTTCTATTTACTTTGCACAGTATCTGTTTTATAATCACTGTGCAATGTCATTACAGCCTGCAATAATAGTCCATGGCTGCTATAAAACAGATGGTGAATAGTGCAGGTACCCCACATACTATAATAAAATTGGCCTCAACAAAGTATTATATGCTATACAGTGGCTCCCACGCATTATAATATGCTTTACAGTGGCCCCCACACAGTATCATATGCTTTACAGCGACCTCCACACAGTATTATATGCTCCACAGTGGCCCCTACACAGTATTATATGCTCCACAGTGACCCTCACACAGTAAAATATGCTTCGAAGACATCCCAAAAGTACTATATGCTCTATAGTAGTCCCCACACAGTATCATATGCTCCACAGTGGCTCCCACACAGTAACATATGCTTCACAGTGACCCAACACAGTTTTACATGCTCTATAGTGGCCCCCTCACAGTATTATATGCTCTAAAGTGACCTCCACACATTATACTATGCTCCATAGTGGCCTTCACATAGTATAATATGCTATACAGTGGCCCCACACAGTATAATATGCTACACAGTGGCTGCCACATAGTATTATAAGCTCCCCAGTGGCCACTACATAGTATTATATTCTTCACAGTAGCCCCCACACAGTATATAATATGCAATACAGTGGCCCACACAGTATAATATGTTACACAGTGGCTGCTACACAATATTATATGCTCCCCAGTGGCCCCTACATAGTATTACATTCTTCACAGTAGCCCCCGTACAGTATATAATATGCAATACAGTGGCCCCACACAGTATAATATGCTACACAGTGGCTGCTACACAGTATTATATGCTCCACAGTGGCCCATACATAGTATTATATTTGCCACAGTAGCCCCATACACAGTATATAATATGCTATAAGGTGGCCGCACACAGTATAATATGCTCCACAGTGACACCAAACTGTATTATATGCATCACAATGGCCCCTACACAGTATAATATGCTCCACAGCAGTCCCCACATGTATAATATGTTTCACAATGGCCCCCACATTAAATAATATGCACCCCATAGTAGCCCCATAGAGTCTAAAATGCTCCCAAGAGCCCCCTAAAGCCACTTTAGGTGAAACATACAAAATTTGATGAATATTAGTGAGGTTTGGTCCTCTGCTTCTGTGCTATTATTATACTCTGTGGTCTCCTCAGACCCCACAGTATAATAAGTAGAGGCTGAGGGAAAGTGATTGCAAGTAACAAACACTTAAACTCACCTTTCCTCACCTCTCCTAGGCATTCTCATTCTGTCTGCCTGCGACTGAAGTGATGCGCCTCAGACGTCACTGCTGGGGCCTGTAATTGGGCCTCAGCAGTCACGTGGGGTGCGCTGCCATCATTACATCGTGGTGCCCTATGTGACCTTTGAGGCCCCAGGGGTTACTGGGTTGTGCAACCTCAGTCACAGGTCGGAAGAGCCATGGAGAGGAAGCAGAGGACTGTCAAAAGCCCAGGAGAGGTGAGTATAAATATTTTTTGTCGCCTCACCTGGGCTAGCATCGATTGGAAAGGGCCTGGCGATATGACAGGACCCTTTCCATTAACAAGACCGTTACCTTGACAGCCATAAACGGTGATAAGCCATCGAGCTCGGTTGTGGTCATATCCCTCGTGACTGCGATCATTATGCAACTGTGTCCACCACCACTGTTTTATATTCCTAAACTGCATGTACAGCAATCTCCTAGGACAGGACTAGGGCATAACAAAATTTGAGATTAGAGCCAATGGTCACACTGGTGTCTCAAACAAAACTGATTGGTAAGAGTGAAATCTTCACTAACACAGTGATAGTACAGAGCTACTTTTTCCCTTTTCTTTTCCCATATGCTGTTTTCCATCTATTATATTGTTCCAAAATAGATCATTTTTCCATACACTGAACAATATCTTTAACTTCCTGTAAACCTTTTTTAGGTTAACATGATTGCAGTAAATTGTGTTTTGCATTAGCAGTAAACTATGAAATAGTCTCCATTACAGGTAAATTTCTACAAATTGCTTGCTTTGCATTTCCAAGATGATTGGTCATGACGGACCTCCGTTCTAAGTCTCCTTCCTCCTCTAGCGCACCTGCCTGAGATCCTTTGCTAGTATGTTATCCTAAATGAGGGGAACACAGCTGTGTAGCGAGCTGATTAGGCAGGAACGTGTCAACAACTCAATCAAACTGCTGAGTCACCAGAAATAATGGAGCGTTAGTTCTGTTAATTATTGATAGTCTCTTAATTATATTCTACTTCTGCTGTTACAGATTATAATCTGATAACCATCTGTTTAGTAGATAATTGAGCAGTTTTGAAACAAATATTATTAAACTATTTTATATAATATATTGTGTGCTTTGGTGGCCTCCATATGGCACCAAATTATGGACTCTCCCCTCAATCTTAGCTCTGAAAAAAGGCATCCCTAGGGCAAGTCATTTTCTTTATTAGATTTCACATAGATATGCAGAATTTTTTTTATACTTTATGTAACGTTAGGTCCAAAAAAAAAAAAAAAAAAAATCTGCACAATGTGGTGGAAAAAAGCAGATCTTGACAGCCCTATCATCTGTTTCTTCACATTTTGAGAACAGCAGTGTACCACCGGACTGCAGCAGTTTATATTAAAATCAATACATTAGCCCATCTCATCACGATGAGCAACCCAGTTTGTTACATTGCTACAGTATGGCATGCTGTGTCTTTTTTGTTTTTTTTCTAGTTTATATGAATGGTCTCTTATTAGAATGTGAGTTCTAACAGTCATGTTGAATTAAAACGCTGTAGCTTATGTATCTAACAGTGGACAATCTATGTACAGTATATCAATTCACAACCTCATTATGGGAATTAAAGGCATTAAGAATTCTATAGCCTCAAAACCTTGAACCTTTTTCAATCATATGCCTAAATAATAATATAAAAGTTATTTTATGGAATTTGTCGATGCTGCACATTTTACTTCCTTTTATTTACATTCATTTAAATATCCAGACATCGACTTGAGGTAGTTTTACTTTGAATATTAGGTTATTGTCTTGCTGCGTAAAAGGGGACCTTTCACCACCTCCAATAAGTCCAGCTCTTTACATCATCTAATAGGCACTGCTCAACTGATTCTGGCACAGTTGGATTTTTTTTTTTTCTCTAGCCCCCACTGTTCCCGAGTATTCAATACTGATAGTTTTGGTGTGAGATTGTAGTTAAATATTAGTAATAGTATGGCACTATAATTTCGTGGGCACAACAGCTCCAGTGGCTAGTTCCTCTGGCCCATAACTAGCCATATGAGTCAAAAGATACTAACCTATCTGCAATGTACTGTGGATATCCCTTCCCAGGTTCAGGTTTCCTTGTGGGACAAAAAAAAAGTTTAATCAAAAAGTTTAAAACGTTAATAAACAATAAAAAGTAAAACAAAAAACACCTTTAGGTTTAATAAAAAAAACAAAAAAACAAAACACAACGTAAATGAAAAAATAAACAAACAAACATGTTAGTTGTTCCCATGTGTGTATAAGCCCCTACTATCCAAAAATAACATTATTTATCCTGTACGGTGAATGCCTTTAAAAAGTCATAAAAAAAATACCGCAATGTGCAAAATGACTTATTTGGATCACTTTGCTTTCCCCAAAAAATAACAATAAAAAGCTATCAAAAAGTCATACATGCCATACATTGGTACCAATAAAAAGTACAACTTGCCCTGCACATAATGAGCCCTTACTTATCTCTGTCAACAGTAAAAATATTGGTGTCAGAATACGTTGACCCCAGGAAAATTGTTCATTTTCCAATCATTCTGAACGTAAAACTCGTTCAGAGTGAGCAGCGTTAAAACAGATCCCATTGATTTCTATGGGTGCCGACATACGCGTGCTCCCCATTGAAATCAATGGGAGGCTTTTTTACCTATTGCTTTCAATGTGATACGCACGTATGCTGGCATGAATAGAAATCAATGGGATCTCTTTTAACGCCGCTCACTCTGAACGAGTTTTACGTTCAGAATGAGCGGATCGTTTACTCCGTGTGAAGGTTCCCTAACATTTGTAAAATCGGCAAAACCAATATGAGAGCGGGTTCACACCTGCGCCCGGTCTCTGCTTTGCAGGCTTCCGTCTTCTGCCCGAGAAACTGAACAGGAGATGGAAACTGGCAGTTAGTTTTCAAACCCATTAATTTGAATGGGTTCGCAAAGTGTCCGCCTGTGAGCGTCTTGTGTCTCTCTGAAACTTTTTTTTTTTTTAATTGTAAAACTGGTTTCACTGCGAAGACCAGAAGACACTCGCGGGCACTCATGGGTGGACACTGACTGCCGGGTTTCTGTCTCCTGTCCAACTTTTCGGGCAAAAGACGGAAACCCACAAAGAGGAGACCGGACGCAGCTGTGAACCGCCCTAAATATGGTATCACTGTAAACATAATGACCTGCCGGACAAAGCTGCCATGTCATTTTTAATGCAGAGTAAAAGCTATAAAAACAAAATGCAAAATACATGGTTGAATTGGATTTTGGGTAGGGATTTTCACTTGGACCCTCAAAAAACATTAATAATAGCTAAAAAAAATGGTGCTAAATAAAAGTACAACTCAATATGCCAATAATAAGCCCTCACATAGCTATGTTGATAGAAAAATAAAGAGGTTATGGATTTTGGAAGGCATGAAATGAAGATATGAAATAAGGCGCAGAGCATTAACGTACAAACTACTCTGTGTCCTTAAAGGGTTAATGGGAGAAAAATAATTATGACAGAATGCTTTAATTTACCCCAGCGATTTTGAGATTTTTTTTTGTGACATATTGGGGATAATTTATCAATCCTACTCTGGGTCTCGTTCACCACATTGTATGAATGTGGTTGGAATGGGGAGGGCCATTGCAGAGTAGCCCTGGCCTGACATAGTTATCATAACACCAGACAGTTTTCTGGCTTGAGTGATAACAGAAATCTAGGGCAGTTGTCATTTGCATCTTTTAATCGTACTTGACTTTATACTGACATTTATTTATTGGCCTATTTTTATAAACATTTAATATTTTTTCAATGATACATCCATTTAGCTGTAAAATGGACACAATTAACAGGGGTTAAAGGAGAAACTGCATAAAAAATGTTATGAAATTATATGGCTATATGGCTTTAGGAGGCCAGATTTTGCTTCAATAGTTTTTCGATAACATTAATATGATAAACAGTAGCATTTTGACCCTGCAGGAGTTTCATAGATTTTTTTTAACATTGAGCCTAGAAAATGAAAAATTCCATTATTTTCAATAAAATATCACTGTAGTCCTATATTTTTTTATATTCACAAGTGGCTAAAAGAGAAGATGCAACCTATAAAGCAATTTATCCCAAATATGGAATTACCTCACACGTACTAAAATGTCTGGGCACATAGCGGAGCACCGAAGGTGAGGAGTGTCTTTAGGTTAGGGCACAATCATTTCTGGGTGCCCAGACATCAGTTTACACCCACATACAACTGTTTTGTACACGGGATAATCTGCACAAAAGTTTTAGGAATCCATGTCTCTGTTGACACAAATAGCATATTTCAATTTTCCCTTTGCTCATTATACTTTTTATATTGTTAAGTGGGTTATCCTGGGTACAACAATGTCATACATGTGGGCATAAACTGCTGTTTGAACATACAGCTGAGTGCAGAAGGGAAGGAGCTCTGCCTGGCTTTTAGGCCAAGGCCCCACATTGTTGATCTGTTTTCTTTTTGCAGATTTTGCTGCTGTTTTTTGAGCCAAGGCCAGGAAGGGACTGAGCAGAATGGAGAATTATAAAAGCTTCCTATATATTTCCCATTCCTTTTGTAGTCACTCCTGGCTTTGGCTCCAAAAAAATGCAGCAAAATCTGCAATGAGAAAAGCTGCTGTTCTGTAAGGTGGGGCCTTTAGGCTTAAAGGGATTCTGTCACCAGTGTGAAGCATATTAAACCAGCACCACAGCTAGTTAGGTCAGGCTCACCGCAATGTAATGCCTTTTTCCTCATTAAATATTTTTGCCCAATTTTTCATTTATTTCCCAATATACAAAACGAGCAGTCTGGCGTACAGAGGATGGGTCCATTGCTCCAAACTGCTATTCTTCACATTGCTCTAATATGGTGGTGTGAATGTGAGAACACAGGGCCAAGCAAAATTTCAACATAACTTCCTGGCCCTTTCACTGAAAGAAGGGAAGGGGAAAGGAAGGACATATTAAAGCAGTGTGGAGCATAGAAGTTTGGAGCAATGAGTCCACCCTTGGGGCTTCAGACTGCTCATTTGCATTTTGTGAAATCAATGAATATCTTGAGAATAGAGTCACAAATTTTCATAGGGAAGAAGGGGTTAAATTCAGGTGACCGTGACCTATGTAATTGTGTTGCTGTTTTAATATGCTTCACTCTATTGACAGACTCTCTTTAAAGCGCAGACTTTTTTGACAAGTCAAGTTTGCAGCGCCCTTGAGGTGCAGTAAAGTGAAATCCTTTGGGAAGTGACGCCATTTTGAAAATTGCACCGCTTAAAGAATTTATCAACTATCAACTATCAACTAAAGTGAGTTTTAGTTTTCCACATGAGAATTCAGCAAATGGTTAAAAGTGAATAGGCAACCTTTATGAAATTCCCTAAACACCAAATTACCCACTATTTTCCCACCTAGGATGGGGGTGGGGACATTCAGGGGGCTCAATTCTGGTGTCTTTTCCCTCATAAATCCTGTGGGACTTGTAGGGGGGGATAAGAGCAGGACACCTTTGCCCAGCTGATTTACTAGTGTCATGACTTTTCTGATGTTAAGACCTCCCACAGATTTATAAGGGGTCTGCAGCCATAGCCTCTTCTTGAGTCTCTTGGTCCCTGCGCCAGTTGGACTGTTTATTAAGAAAGGCAAATGATTCAGCAGACTTAATTACTTTGTCCTAATTACTGTATTTTTCGGACTATAAGACGCACCTAGGTTTTAGAGGAGGAAAATAGCGAAAAAATTTTTTGAAGCAAAAACTGGTAAAATATTTAATATATGGGAGTTGTAGTTTTGCAACAGCTGCAAGGCCACATTGACAGGTGACCCTGCAGCTGTACGGGGATGCATAGAGCGTTTTTTTTTGCGGGTCCAGAAGTACTTTTTAGTTATACCATTTTGGGGAATATCTATTGCTTAGATCACCTTTTATTGAAAAAAACCCCCGGTGGTTTATGATATATGATTTTCTACTTTTATATATATATTCTAGGGACAGGAGGTGATTTAGAACTTTTATTTATTTCATATTTTTAAAGCTTTTTTTTTTTTTTTTTACTATTTTATTCCCCCCCGGGGCTTGAGCCTGCGGTCACTTGATCGCAAGTCCCATAGACGGCAATACAACTGTATTGCCGTCTATGGGACATTCTGTCTATTAGTATTACGGCTGGTCATAGAGACCAGCCGCAATACTAATACAGCAGTGACAGGCCGGGGAGCCTCATTAGGCTCCCGGCTGTCACCCGCACAGGTCGGCTCCTGCGATATCGCCACGCAGGAGCTGGCCTGCATCTTTACAGGTACGGGGCCGGTGGGGACCGGCCCCGGGGGAGAAGGGCCACCGATACTGACCCGGCATCCGCTGTACTAGAGAGGCGGATGCCGGGGAGGGATAGACACCGGGGCCTGAGACATCGCTGCCCTGCCCTGCATGAAGCCAGCGGCGGGGGGACGGAGGAGCGGAATAGCATCGCCCCTGCTGCTGGCTTCATGCAGGGCAGGGCAGCGATGTCGCAGGCCCCGGCACCTGTAATGGCGTCTATCACTTGCCGGCTTCCGCCTCTCTATTAGAGCGGGTGCCAGGCACCACACTCGGCCTATAAGACGCACCCTTCTTTTCCCCCAAAATTTTGGGGAAAAAAAGTGCGTCTTATAGTCCGAAAAATACGGTAATCAGATAAGGAGTAAAGAAAGGAAAAATACTTAAAGACAGGCACTTTTCTTTAGTTTGTAGAGTCTCCACATGAAACATTCCAGTCCATTCCATGCCAGTCCTTCGGTTAACTTTTTGTTTTGTGTGTACAATATCTATGACCTCCATTACAACATCCAATTTAGGCTCTGTATAGGGGTTGGGGAGTTAATAATTATAATGTTCATGGATAGGAATAAATCAGTATTTGAAGGACTGGTGAATGGTGCAGTTCATATCATATAGTTCAAGATAAATAAAACCCATTTCAGATTCTATTTCACACTGTAGTGTATCGTATTGACAGTGAAGAATCTTAGGTTAACACTTCCATTCAATCAATAATGTCTAGGTTGAAAAAGTCATTCTTATAGTTCAGTAAGTACATGGGAAACAGAAGCAATGTGGAAATGATGAAAGGCTAAAGCTCTCTTCTAGAGATGTAATGGTATATACTATAAACTTTCTAGCCGCCTCTCAGTCCATCATATCATAATGTACATAGCCAGCAAACATAATTGAATGAATAGGTGAAGGGTCAGGGACAAGATGAACAAAGTGAAATAAGAACTTTAAATCTAACCATATTGAGGATTATATATTGTACACAAATATTCTCATGGACACAAGAGCTAATGTCTCACATTTCCTTTCTCAGTGAGTTCAATTGTATTGGAACCCAAAAGACAATAAAACAAAATCAGAAAAAAAAATCTACTCTACAATTCTCACTGATGGCAAAAGTGCAATACTTTTTTCAGCTAAAGATAAGACATGGATGAAATGGAATGAGTAAAAAAATAACGGTCATTGAAGACCTCCACATTGGCATCACAGGTTAACTTGTTCGATTTTTGCAGTAGCCTAATAAAACAGGCTTATATAATGAATAGAGATGAGCGAGTAGTACTCGATCGAGTAGGTGTTCGATCGAATACTATGGTATTCAAAATACTCGTACTCGATTGAGTACTACTAGCTGTTTGAAGTTAAGATTCGATGGAGAAACAGCGTTGATTGGCAGAATGCTGCACAGCACTCCTGCGTCCTCTTCCGGCTCGGCATTCACTCTGCCTAGGCATCCGCGCATGCGCAGTCGGCTCTGCCTAGGCCCCGATGCCTAGGCAGAGTGAATTCCAGCCAGAAGACGCCGCGGGGGCGCTGCGCCGGGAGAAGACTTCAAGGGGAATCCAGCCCGACCGTCACTCGTGGACTTGGTAAGTATAATTTTATCAAATTTTGCGTACCCCCTGAAATGAGCATTTCCCCCCGTAGACTATAATGGGGTTCGAAATC
Organism: Leptodactylus fuscus; assembly: GCF_031893055.1. Taxonomy (NCBI): domain Eukaryota; kingdom Metazoa; phylum Chordata; class Amphibia; order Anura; family Leptodactylidae; genus Leptodactylus; species Leptodactylus fuscus. Next base: position 145,980,908 of record NC_134265.1, read on the forward strand.
CGTTCGAACAGCCGAACAGTGTGCGGCTGTTCGAATCGGATTTCGAACCTCGGACATTTTAGTGTTCGCTCATCTCTAATAACATATTAATGATTACTACCTCTAGTGCTCAAGTCCCATACTGGGACTAAAAAAATGTTTATTGAAAAAAAATGAAATTAAATAATGTAAAGTATTTATAAAAAAAATTGCTCCTTTCTCATAAATAATAGTCATATTTGGTATTGTCACATCTGTAGAAACCCATACAATTAAAAATGGCATTATTTATCCTCCACAATGAATATCATAAAAATAAAAACAGAAAGCAAAGACAGAATCATTGTTTTTAATCATCCTCTAAAAAAAAAAATCACTTATAAAAAAAATCGTACCAAGAGAAATTGTATCTCATCCCACAAACGACAAGCCCTTGCACAATTCTGACAATTGAAAAATAAACACTAAAACAAATGATTTTTAGGGAATAAGCCATTTTATTGTGCAAAAACAGTACAACATAAGAAATGTATTTAAATTTGGCATCACTCTAACCATAAAACCATAAAATAACGATAATATGTTATTTTTGCTGCAAAGTACACAGCACCAAATTCAGCACATAAAAGTATGGGAAACAGCCTCCTCCCACCGCATAAGTAATGCTATTACCTGTGGGGGGCACTATTACTGTAATAGTGAGCTAATAGTCCCCCTAACCCACATACCACTCCATGTTCTGTTGCTCTATATAGTTTTATTGCCCCATACAGAGCAGTAATCGGGTGGGCAGGATCTTCTCTTGCACACAGCTTGTTCCACAGTAGCCCCCTCCCCACACAGCATGGAAGGGTCCACAGTAGCATCCTCCTCACACAGCATGAAATGGACCACAGTAGCCCCCTCCCCACACAACATGAAATGGTCCACAGTAGCACCCTCCCCTCTCAGAATGCAATGGTCCACAGTAGCCCCCTTCCTAGACAGTACACACACAAATATACTTACCTGAAGGGCTGCGGAGCATCCTCTCTTCTGTTCACTGTGGGCACTGATGTCTTATGGCTTCACATCCGATGTAGAGGTCACACTCTGTACTCCTACACTGACGGCTTTCAGCTGGATGTGCATTTGCACAAACAGCTGAAGGCAGCAATCGCTCACTAACGGGAAATCCTGTACCGTATTCCCTGTAGTGAGCGATCCGGGCGACTGCACGCATGCCAGCAGAGGTGGCTACATGAAAGAGAAAGCAACGCTCACCTCATCACTGCTCTGTATGTACAGGTTATAGGATGGTAGAACAGGAAGCTTATAGCTTCCTGCTCTACCATTAATTTAAACTGCATCAGTGTTCTGTAGATGTTGATACAGTTGAAATTTTTGTGTGTGTACTTGTTGTGGCCCCAGAGTGAGCCCAACAAAGTCAGTCGCCACCCCCCTTCCCCCTAGCAATGCCTCTTGGTGGTGTCCATTTTTGTTAATTCAAGACAAATCGAGTGACTTGAAAAGGAATGGTTTTCCCTTCTGTAAAATCCATTCCTGACTTTGTCTCAATAAAACACAGCAGTCTGTAACAAAAAACAAAACAAAACAGCTTTTCCATAATGCAGGGCCTTAGCCTTAAAAGGGTTTTCTGGGCAACAAAAGGTTTTTTTTAAAAAATTTCTGTTAGAGCTATTATTGGGTTAATAAATGAACCCATATACCTTTAGCTATGTTTTGAGTGATTTCTGGGTATCTCTGGGAGCTTCTGGTATCTTCCGCATTCGTCTACATGCTTCAGCTTCCTTCTATGTAACTTCCACACTATCTACCTCTCACTGCACTCCCCCTCCTTCCTCACCCCCCCTCCTTCCTTACTCCCCCTCCTTTTTCTATCCCTCCCTCCCATACAACCCCTCCCTGTCTCTCTAGCAATCTCACCCCTCCCTACATAATCAGCTCAACTCTCAACCCCATTATACAATATACTTCCCTTCCTGTGAGACAGCGTATGCTCTTCTCCATCACTGCTTTCTCTGCAGTGATGATCCACCTTTACTGCACATGTGGAAGCAGCACAGTAGAGGTGGATTATTGGCAGCAGAGCAGTACTGTGATAAGCACTAGCAGTCAGAAAAGATGGATGAGCTGTCCCCCAAGAAGAAGCCTGGAAGGTAAGTATGATGGAGTGGATGGGGGGGATAGTAGTGATGATCTGTTTCTGGAAATGAGGAAACAGATTGTCACCAGATTATCAGAAAATGTTCCTGGGGAGGTCACAGGACCGCCCCAGGGATATGGGTAACTATACATTTTTTTTTTATTAATGATGTTATTTAGAAAGTAGGAGAGGGGAGGGTGTTTAGATTAGTGTAGGGATTTCCAGTTATCCCGGACAACCCGCAGCTATAAAGTGCTGCAGGAAAAACCACGCATTGCGGTTCTTCCTACAGAGCTTTAAACAGAGAGTTCACAGATTTTTCCTCCGCAGACATTCTGTTACAATTATATCTATGCAGAAACCGCGGACATGTCTGTAGATATAATCGACATGCTGCGGAGCGGTTTTTGCCACAAAGTGGGCATGGGATTTGCAAGAATCCTATTACATACACAGAAACCTCACATAACACTCTTGCAAAAAAAATAGCCCAAAAAGACTTCACAGTACCACATGGAAAAAGCACAAGCTAATGCAAGAAGACAATAATCAACCAATATATATAAAAAATGTATCAAATATTTTATTACACATTAAATAGCAGATCATTATTAAAAACAATAATGTACAGCAGGGCAGATGGATTTAAGCCAAAGACATACACAGATAGACACATAGAATAAAGAACGTGGGTTCTTATGCTAGACCATGTAAGATGAATAAAGGTAAGTATAGTAGCATAGAATAACACTTGTATAAATATAGCAAGGCTACAATAGTGCCAACCATAAAATACTGTTGGCAAAAAACACCCCTCCAAAAATATGTCCCTATAGATGTATAACTATATACTAATATTTTGTAATTATAGCATAAATAGCTGAGGACATATAGGAGGAGACAAATACAGTATGTAAAGTGTGAGGTAAACTACATAGATATTGCTCCCATCAATAAGGAATATAGATTACATATGTAATCACACTACAATGCAGCCAAAGCTATGTACATACAAAATACAAATAGCTCCTATAAGGCAATCAGCCAAATACCTGAAGTCATGTCTCCAAATAATAGAGGTCAGCTAGCAGCCACGATAGAATACTAACAAATAGGTAGACGGACCACCCCTACGCGTTTCGCCACTACTGTGGCTTCCTCAGGAGGTGACGAAAAATGCTGTGATTTTTCCAGCAGTGTTTCTGCCGCGGGTAAATTGCAATGTTTCCGACCCGTGAGGTCCCAGCCTTTAGGTTTATTCAAACATGGCAGAATTATTCTAACCAATATTTTAATTGAACATTGATAATAATAATAATAATAATAATAATAATAATACATTTTAGCACCAACATATTCCGCAGCACTGTACAATTTGTAGGGTTCAAGTACAGACAAAAAGATACATTATAAAGAAATAGTCATTTCACACAATCGGACTGAACATTAAATGAATGAGACAGTCACAGAACAAATATATCTGAAATGTACTTGACTTACTAGGTCACTAAATCAAACCCTGCTCCAATTTTATTAACTGTTTTTTACACCCATGTCTTACCGGTGCATTTCTAATTGTATAGACATGTAACATGTTTTATGTATGTGGTTATTCAGTTCGGAAGCAATCACATTTACTAAACATAACTTAAAATGATTTAAGATTAAAAAAAATTCATTGTACCCATTCAAAATTCTTCAAGATGATATAAGGAAGAATTATAGAAAGTCATAAATATGCTCTACCGTCAAGCAAACATTTAAGAAAATGTTGAATTTCAAAGAATCTTCCCATGCTGTGGCAGCCAGTTGTTAATCTCACTGACAGAAGATAAACTTCAATATTTAGGCAATAAAAGTGATGTTCATCTATCACAGTGTATAAATGACTCTGAGGTGCAGTACTGGATGTCCAGGCTTTGAGTTATCAACACTGCCACAGGAGCTAAGAAACCATTTAAATAAATGGCTAACATATCTTAGTCAAGAAGAAAAATGCCACCCCTGTAGATTGTTCTATATCTAGATCCCTCTGATTGCCTCTGTGGGTAAAACAAAGACTAATGAAACAGCTAATAAACTTCTTACAAGAAACTGAAAGATAAACATTACAATTCTGCTCTGTGATTAAACTTTACAGGAAAATATCAAAAATATATCAAAGTTATGAAAGACGTAGACATTGATAAAGGCTAAGACTCCATATTGCGAAATGTAGCTAAAAAAAAGCTGATGACTTTTTGCTACATTTTCCTCTGCATTTTATTCTTCCCCTATTAAATCTATAGGAAAATACTTGCAATCTTGCAAATAAAATTAACATATTGCATTTTTTTTTTAAAACCCAGCTTTTCAACAACTTTTTTTCCCCCTGAAGCAAAGAAGCGCTGTGGGAAAACCGCAGCGGCAGAGCTTCATGTTTTTTCCTGCATTGCTTTTCACAGAAAGTCCGCAGAGGTTTAATTTGCAGACTTTCTTCTTTCATTATACTTAGAGGTAAACCGCCAGTATTTCTATAAGGATAACTGAGATGCTGCAATTTCCAAAAGTGCGATGGTTTTGGAAATTGCAGCGTGTCCGCTGTGCATATTCTTCTGCAATGTGTACATGGGGTTCACTAGAATCCCATCCACTTTGCAGGAACTGTAAAATGCAGCATTTTTTGATGTGGCTTTTCCACCGAGGTCAAACCGTGGTGTTTACCCCACATGGGGCCCAGGTCTTAAGGATTTTTTTTATTCTCTTTTTCTATTTATGATCATATGGATGGCCAATTTGCTTTAGCTGCTGTTAACAGCATGGACTAGGTGACTTGTATAGAAGTCATAGTGAAGTGAAGGGGAATAAATAAGCTTTAACCATTACCTGGTGATGGTCGTATAAATGATACCTGTCATTGTATTACTGGCTGTGCTGGTAATAACCTGACTGCTACAAATCAATCTCCTGAGAACATGAAGTGTCAGCCTAGAATTTTAGACATTGCTTACATTTAAGTAAAGATATTGGAGGAGATTTACTAATACTGTCTAAAAGCTAGAGAGTGAAAAGTTATACTAGACAGTCTTAAAATGCGCCAGATTTATTATAGTTGCTGATGAAGGAAGATAAATCTGTCACATTATTAGACAGCCTAGTCTAACTTTACATTGTCTTGTTAGGTGGCACTTGGTATAATTTACATCAGAAAAATGGTATTGGCAATGGCGGTATTTTGGCGCATTTTTAGTGCATGCTGTCCCAAAGAGTAACTGTCATTTCAAATATTTTTTTTTAAACTAACAGTTTATGAGAACATGAGAAACTTTGTAATGAATTTTATCAGAGGAAATGCTCCTATTTGCAGTTATTAGCTCCTTTCCTGCCTGGCAAACTGCTCAGTTCAGTGAAAGAAAATCTGTCTCAACTAAAGACTGGCTGCAGTTCATACAATCCTATTGATAGGGAGGAGGGAGCAGAAAGAGGAGTGAATGAGAAACAGGGGGAAACAGACAACCTAGAGTAGATTACAGAAAGCTCTCTCCCTCACCAGAGCTTTAATCACATATAATTAACTCAGTCCTGCTAAGCCCTTATAAAAAATGGTTCTAAAAAATGATATAAAAGAAAGAAATCTTATTTTGTCCTCCAGCAGCTTGTTCCTCTTTGCTAGCTCCTGCCTCATTGGCATCCTCCTTCTGCTCCCCTGCCCCTCCCCATAGACCTCATTGTAATCTGATTTGTGAGTGAGTTAAACCTATGTTAACAGTGAAGACAGCTCTTACTGTGAAATGAGAAGTTTGCTATGCAGGAGAGGAGCTGGTAACAGTATTCTACAAAGTTTCTTATATTCACCTGAACTGTTACTTTGCTAAAAAAGAAAAAAAATTGAAATGACAGTTATGCTAAGGTCACACTAGCATGAGGATTTCTGTTCTTTGTTCGTATTGGGTATCCAAAAAAAAGGAAATCCAATCTACTTAAAAAGTTGTTAACCACAGAAACCAGTGGACCTTATTGACTATACTGGAGTCCTTCAGGTTTCCCCAAAATCGATGGAGAGAAAAGTCCTAATTGCAGGACTTTTCTCTTCACATATTTCAGGCAGATATGGGGACAGAGTCCCTTAATTGTCAACTAATGCAGGTGTGACCAAAGCCACATTTGTACAAGTGTCTAAAAAGTGTCTAAAATAAATATCGCTCCTCTCATAGTACACACTTTTATAATGCAAGTTAATTTCACCTATTGACCTATTGAATTAAAATAATACACAGGCCTTAGCCTAAAGAAGTATTGGTGATGTTTATAAAATAGGTCATTTTCTGATGATGCATTCACTTTGTAAATGAATAGTACAGGTGATCATAGTACTGTGAAATTGACTACTCTATCCATCTGAAGACAATTGCAGGTCACATGACTCATCTCTATAGAAGTCTATGGAAGGGGAGGTGAAAAAAACAACAACAACAAAAAAACGTTCAAACTCAACTTCTGTTACCTCTTTTGGTTCTCCTCACAGTATCCGGCAATCTACTACTGAAAACTGGCGCATTTCTGTGATTTCATTGGTCCTTGCTCAGTCCTAAGCTAAGTCTTCTTGTTTGGCCTCAGCTGTTAATCGAGCACGTTGAGTGTCATGACTTCATGATGAACAGTGTGTCCATGTGACCACTGGTGGCCCAAATACAGGCCTCAGCCATGACACATGGGCCAATGGCATCACAGAAGGGTGCCGGACATCATCAAGATAGCGCCAGACACCAGGAGGAAGCCCAAAGAGGTAACGGAAGGTGAATATGATTTTTTTTTTTTTTAACACCTCCCCACGGCCATCACCTCACAGTACTGTATAATGATGTCACTTTTCACTTTGACATAACTTCTGCTGTGTTTGCCTTAGAGAGCTAGAAATTGGACAGATAGGTTCCTAGGAGCCCTGACAGTGTTATACACTATGTTTCAAGCCAATTTTAGGTATGTTTCATTCTGGATTTGTTCGACCCGAAACGAATTGGGTGTCCGATCCACCAAATCTGAGCACAAAATGTATCTTGAGAGGTTTGCCCATCTCTAGATGCTATTTTTTTTATCATGCAATGGTCTTTTCTGTACTACTGTAACTTGAAACTGGACTAAACATGCAATGCTTAGTATAAGCCATCTCTCATCCCATAAGTCACTGCCTCACTGACTAGAGAACCCACGTTCTTGAGATAAGTTATAACCACAGGATATATACTTCTGGAACCCACATTTAACTGTCTGGGTGTACTCTTTTAATATAACAATGTATACATATATTAAGGGGGATGTTGTAAGAAAAACTGTAAGACCTATCAAGATTGTACATCCTAGGATCTGTGGCCATACTAATTATATCTATTAGTCTTTGTCATAATTAATGTGTATGACAGCTGTTATGACAGCTGTGCCACTACTTTCCTATACCGTTGTATGTATCTACAGAAAAAAAATCTCCAAAGAATTACCTAAATGCTGTACTATCTCTATTTGTATAAGGAGACTTATAAAAATATTATATTAACATTGTGACAAATGCAAAAATGAAGTTGTTATTTTTATTTAATGACTTGCCTGCCAAGAAGATACCCTTATTCTTACTTTCAGCAAGAACACTGTCACCTAGAATGAATTCTATGCTAATGTAACTGGCAAAAGATCTAGTGTTGGAAGGGACAACTCCATAATTTGAATGTGTCTTGTCAAGCAGAGATTTGGATGTTGTTTAATTTAGCACTGACTGCTGCTGCCGCTTTGCCTGTCAACACAGGCTGCAAAATAAAGAAGGCAATGAAATATAAAGGAAGGAATGACATAGCTTTTCTACAAAGTAATCTATCCCGGTACACATAAAAAAGGAAGAAAATTTAAGTGCAATTACCTGCCGAAAATAAATCTGAAACATGTAAATCACAAACTATCAGATTTGTTTAGGAAACTCTAATACTTTGGTAGGCCAACAAATCAATTTGAATATGAAAAATTTGCTTAAAGGCAGATGGTTGCAAATAATAACAACTTTCATTTTTGGCTGTCAATGAAAGCATATGTTCCTTTGGTGACTTTTTTCCCTTCAGGCGTCCAATTTTCACAGAACTGTTAGTATCCCAGGAGAAATGACAAAGCCAGATTTTAATACCATCACACATTATGAGTAAATATCTCGCTATTTTTATTCATGGTTTCAGCTTCATATGTTAATATCACCTCCTACTGAATTTGTTTCATAAGAAATTCATTAACTGGGCAAGAAAATGACCCCGCCAGGACATAAACTGTAGTAAGAAACCATGCAAGCCTATTGTAGCACATTTTTCAAGATTTTTATTACGTTTCTGAATTTTGTTGGTTGTGTCTAAATTTCAATAGCAATCACAATGCGTTCATTAGGGCCCCCAAAAATATGTCCCTCATTAATAATTTCCTCCCGGCATCAATAACTATTGTGCGTCCATTAAAATAATACTAATATAGTGCCCCTTATATCATGAGAATGACCTCACTGGTGCTCAGAAAGTTCCCTTGCTAGCTAGGGGTTAGTTTCTATGCTGAACTAGTTATATTTTTTAATGGTATATATTTTTCATCAAAAACGTGTAATGATTTTTTTGAGGGGATGAGGGAGAATGGAAAAAAACAGCCATTCCATTTTTGGGGTTTTGTTTGGTATTTTGTTCACTGAGCAAGACACATTAATTTTATTCTGTGGTATCATGACAATCATGGTATTGCCAAATTTGTGTTGTTTCTATGTTTTACTACTTTTGCACAATAAATTTGAAAAAATCATTTATTCCCACATTCTGAGAAGTATAACTTCTTTATTTTATAGCAAACACAGAAGGCAGACCTTGGAGCCATCACTAGGTCCCTGGCTGAAATGGAAATCCATCAGCCATCTGTTATCAGCCCTCTGTGATTTCTAGGACACCAAATGACTGACAGAGAGAGTATGCTTACTCTGTTTTACCATTCAGATAGCATGGCATGGTCGCTATGAGGGGTTAAGTAGCTAGGATCAACATTATCTTCAATCACACATGTGTAACGTAATAACATACATAAAGCAGACAACCACTGTGCATCCTATGCATTCACCTTCCCTATGCCGTACATTCATGGCAATTGGCATTAACTATATTGTACCAGCACTGCAAATCAATGGGTTACAGGCGATATAACCTATATAAATACATACTTTGTACATATATACTAATGACATACTTCTACTGAATTTCCCCTGATGTATACAGAAAAGCTGTATAGAAAGCATGCATTGTCAACCTACTGAGACTACTCTTGTGGCCAATGCAAAAACTGTAATATATACAGTCATAGGACTGTACGTTGCAAACTGGATAGTGAATAAAAAAACACCACCAAAAATTTTCTAAATGCTTCCAAAATAAAAATTCAAAAAGTTTAAAATAAAGCTATAAGTTCAAATCACCCCCCTTTCCTTAGAATATATATAAAACTAAACCATTACAGTGAAACACATACACATTTGGTATCCCTGTGTCCAAAAACACCCAATTTACAAACATATAAAATATTTTTTTTCATATGGTGAATGCCGGAAAGAAAATGAAAAGTAGAAATTTAAATAAATAGTTAGCAAAGCAATAGAAATAACTTAAAAGTAGACTTGCCCCCACAAAAAAGATGCCCTATGCATCTCTATATACAGAAATATAAAAAGTTACAGATGTCAGAATATAGCAATTTTAAGGAAAAATTTTTTTGCTAAGTTTTAGATTTTTGTTAAGGGCTTAAAATGTAAATAAAAAAGGGGCCACACGGTGGCTCAGTGGTTAGCACTGCAGCCTTGCAGCGCTGGAGTCCTGGTGTTCAAATCCCGCCAAGGGCATAAAACCATCTGCAAGGAGTTTGTATGTTCTCCCCGTGTTTGCATGGATTTCCAACCCATATTCCAAAGACATACTGATAGGGAAAAATGTACATTGTGAGCTCCATATGGGGCTCACAATCTACATTTAAAAAAAAAAGTAAATAAAAATGAATTACACCGAAACATAGAATACAGGTGACATGTCATTTTGACTGCACAGTGAACACTGTAAGAGTCGGCTCACATCTGCGTATGTATTCCGTCCGATTAGAGTCCACATGGAGACCCCCTGGTTGGAATAGAATCGCAATTGCAAGCGCTGTGCTGTAAAAGCACACGGGCCCCATAAACTATAATGAGGTCTGTGTGCTTGCTGTGCGCTGCCCGCACAAATCATTCATGTGAGCAGTGCATGGCAAGCACACGGACCCCATTTTAGTCTATAGGGTCTGTGTGCCTTAACTCCACAGCACTTGCTCATCATGCAGACTCCTCCGGATGGAATCCAAATGCTAATGAGAACCAGGGGTAACAACAAAGCCCACAAGAAAGTTGCACAAGTTCAGTTTTTCTGCAATTCTACCTCTTTCTGAATTTTTTAACAGAACAATTTTTCTTGCAAACATTAAGCCCTCATATGGATCTGTGAATGGAAAAACAAAAAAAGCTATGGGGTTTGGAAGGCACAAAGTCAAAAACAAAAATGGAAAAATATCCCCTATAGGAAGGGGTTAATTAGGATTATTGTGAGACCTGATCAGATTGTTTTACACCTACCCACACTAAAGGCTCGTTCACATCTGCGTCGCCCTCTCCGTAGTTCAGGTTTCCGTTTCCTGCCTAAAACAGAGGCAGGAGACGGAAGCCTGCAGGAGTCTCTCTCACCCATTCATTTGAATGGGTGAGAGAGATGTCCGGCCGTGTGCGGCGGTGAGCGTTTTGCGCTCTCCGCCGCGAAACCGGGTTTTATAATCCGGACACAGAGTCGGACATGCACTACTCCGTGTCCGGATAAAAAAATCCGGTTTCGCGGCGGAGAGCCTAAAACGCTCACCGCCGCACCTGGTCTATGGTTTCCGTCTTCTGCCACGCAGAAGACGGAAACCATAGAACGGAGACATGAACGCAGGTGTGAACCTAGCGTCAGCTAACATTTCCTACCCTAAACTATCCTTGCTACTCTATTCCTCAGAACCTGACCCCTCCATCTAGAAGTTACCCTGTGCTGCCTGCACATAGAATCTGTATATTCACAGATACCAGCTCGTGACGGGCTCATACAGCTTCAGTTATATGACCTTTTTCATTTAAGATGGTTGGAAAATTGTATCAAACAAGCCCTCTAATAGTTTGTCTCCCTATTTACTCATAGATTGTAAGCTCTTGCGAGCAAGGTCCTCATTCCTATTGTTTGATATGTTAATTCTTTTTCAAATTATAATGTCTCACATTGTCCGTTTATGTGTCCTCTGATTTGTAAAATGCAGTAAAATATGATGGTGCTATATAAATATAGCTGTTATTTTTTATCATAGGAGGATCAGTGATAGATTTTGCGCCATGTTACATGTATACATCTTTATCTGTATCCAGGACATGGTAGAAAAGGGGAGAAATGCCCGTGAAAAGTTTGACATGGGGTCTAGCCTTTCTAACCATATGATGGTTTCACACAAACTCCCAGTTGCTCAAAGTGGTAGTATAAAAATATACATGTGCACACCGTAACTATGTATGGCTTTGATTTCATACAAAAACATATGAAAACCTTTTCTCCTACAGAATCTGAAAGCAAAAAAAAAAAAAAAAAAATCCATGGTCCCTTGAATGCCTCATTACCTCATGGGAGGAGGAGGAGTTCTGCTATATAGTATGATATAGATGCACCATACAGATACAAAAGATGTGTCATTGACTTTGTAATAGAGAACTGTAGGAGGCTAAGCATAAGTAACAACTATTGTCATTGCGTGCTGAGTGCTGTAGCTTATTTCAATGGCTACCACCAATTGGACACCACTATTTTTAGGTAAGTATAGTTCACAACTTTTATTGTGAGACTTCTGTTTTTCAGAATGGAGCAGTGTAAATCTGTAAAATGTAAGCAACCAAAATTATTCATGTCATTGAACCCAATGGGTTATTTCCATAGGGAAAAAAATCATAGGGAATTACTGAAAGTTGCATCATTAATTTTCAGTTACATAACACTATTGTGACATGCACATCACAGTGCTAACAAATACATATTTAAAGGCAAACTCAAGAATTAGACAAAGATGGCTGCTTCATTCAAAACCCCTAACATCTGTTCACAGGTTGTGTATGATATTGAAACTCAACCCCTCTCTTTGTAATGAAACTGCAGCACAGACAAAACTGATGGACGGCTGTAGCACTGTTGTGAAGAAAGGCGGCCATGTTTATCTAATTCTGGACAACCCCTTTAATGAGATATTAGTGTATCTATGTAGCTATAAGCGAAAGCAGAAATTGATGTAATCCAAAATGACACAAATGCGTAGAGTATTTATTATCCTTTATTGTCCATTTTCAGTAAATATGTTAGCTAGCCTCTATGTGTCTCACCCATTGCTTAAATTGGGCCAGACCGTGCCAGAACTCAGTTCCAGCATAATTAGAAAATCATATAATTATGTATAATTTATACCTAAATTCTGAAAGACATTTTGTAATTTTGTTTTCCATATCAGACACATTTCTTTATACTATATAAAGAAATGTGTCTGACGGAGAATGTGGAAAATACAAAACAGTGTTACTTACCTCTCCTGGCTCTGAGCAGGCTTCAGGCCTACTTGGTGACATCCCAAACATCACATAGGCCAGAGCTTGCGTGCTTATGCATTGCGACGCAAGCCCCTGCTCACGTGACGTCCCATACATCATTGAAGATGATCAACATCTGCGGGGAGTGTGCCGGAACCAGGGAGAAGTAAGTAACAGTATTTTTTTATGTTTGTATCCTCCCCTGGGGCCACTATGGGGCACAATACTTTGTGCAGGGGCTCCTATGGTCATAATACTTTGTGCAGGGGCCACTATGGGGCATAATACTGTGTACATGGGCCACTATGGGGCATAATACTGTGTGCAGGGGTCACTATGGGGCTTAATACTGTGTACAGAGGCCACTTTGAGGCATAATAGTATGTGCAGGGCCCAGGGGCCACTATGGGACATAATAGTATGTGCAGGAATGCAGCTGGGTCGTCGGTTGGTCATACAGGCTCTTTGGGGGGGGGGGGGGTAATTATTCCAGAGTTCCTACTAAAATGTCTTTCCATTTTAATTACTGGTTCCACCAATTTAGCCAAATTATCACTACACTGAAAAGAGGAGTTGAAATCGCTGCCCTATAATACATCCATTATCATTAATAACATAGACAAATCAGGAGTAAATGTAGCAATGGTTTATGAATATTGCATGCTGGGACATTGCTTCCATAAATAATTAGAATAAAGTCCAAGATTCGCTGAGATTTAAAGGACACATCTATAAATCAATAATAATGTGCCGAGTCCTGTGAAGTGGTATAGTGGTGTGACTAGCAATGCATCTCACTTATCTAACACTTTGTTTCTATACATTTTAACCCTTTTTCATTTATATAACATAGTATTGCTTTTTCAGATTGACAATAACTAGTTACTGGAAAAAACTTGAGTCACCAAGAAGCAGTGAACAGAGGTTTCAGTGACTGACTGCAGAAAAGATCACATGAAGAGCTGGATTTACTTTCCAGCCTATATTCTGCGAACACTGTCAGTCACTTCAGTCTGAATACGCTAATTGCAAAAAATTGCGTAAGTGACTCACGTAAGGAACATTGCATACTCATATATTGTAGAGCTTGTTGTCAGTGTGGAGACTATTAAAGCTAAGAATTATAGTTACATGGCGAGCTGGTGTCCGAGTGGGTCCAAGGCCCAAGCTTTTTTGAGACATGCTCTTTGCAGGGAGGGGGAGTACATAATTTTTGATGTCACGTATTGTCAGTAGTCGATGCCGTGACAGTTCAGTGAGATTATTTATATAGGAATTATCTTTTATTGCAATACTGTCCGTAATGAAAATCAGGTGACTGCTGTAAAGAAAACAAGCAAGTGCAAGTCTATTTTAAGGCTTATTGGCGAGAATTAAAATTGTAGGAGTTAGTACTTAAAAAAAATCTAGAAAGTGAAATGGGAAATTTTAAAAACGTCATAAAAAATTCTTAAAAATATGTTTAGCTTGATTAGCTTTAATAAATAATGAAATTCATTGATACCATGTATGAAGTTAGAGAAATCTTGGTGCATAGATAAATCCAGAGGATAATTCCAAGAAGATTTAAAGAGGCAGCCTGCACTTCAGGACTCCAGACTTATTAAATTATATAAAAATCTCCAAACACTAACACAAATCCCCAGTGGCTACATGTTTCGTTTTAGCCTTTGCCAAGCCCTAAAAATACTGGGATGTTGGATAATAAAACAAGTCATGTGATCATTAGAATAGTATATTGAACTATTTTTATGCCAAACGCTTATTGCTCTCCATCGGAGGAAGGGGCACTGACCTGGAGCATATTGCCTGTATGAAGGACATTTGTAGTATGGAGAACCTCTCTTCATCAGAATGAGGAAGCTTTTGATGCTGTGTGGTCATCTTAGAACACATATTATATCTTAAAGAGTACCTTTCATGGGTTTGAGCACAGGAAGTTTTATATACTGCTGGAAAGCCGACAGTACGCTGAATTCAGTGCACTGTTGGCTTTCCCGATCTGTACCCTGGGTGAAGAGGTATTGGTGCCGGTACCGTAGCTCTTCACAGTCAGAAGGGCATTCCTGACAGTCTTTCAGGAACGTCCTTCTTCACCTATAGCGCTGTACTGTCAGAGCGGAGAGGAACGCCCCCTCCCTCTGCTCACAGTACTCATCCATAGATGACTATTATCTGGAGGGGAGGGGGCGTTCCTCCCCGCTCACACAGTACAGCACTTTAGGCACTGCTGTCCAGAAGGACGTTCCTGACAGACTGTCAGGACCGCCCTTCTGACTGAGAAAAGCTATGGTACCGGCACCGATAGCTCTTCACCCGGGGCATAGATCAGGAAAGTCAATCGTCCGCTGAATTCAGCGCATGGTCAGCTTTCCAGCAGTACATAAAACTGTCTGTGCCCAAATCCATGAAGGGTCCTCTTTAAAATGTCTCTAATTTGTTCCGCCCCTCACCCCACCCGTATTTTTTGTGTTATTGTTTGCCATTTCTTCTTTGCATGTACTTTTCAGTAATTGTTTCTACATTGTTCAGTGTTCTGGCCACATGTTGTGGTGTTGTGACTGTATATTTTTATACCATTTTTATTTCTCACTTTGTTGTTGTATAATTCATGAAAATTTCAATAAAAATTCCATAAAAAAAAAAAAGAAAAGAAACACATATTGAAAAGAAAACAAATACGTTCACAATGTGTAATTAGCCTAAGGTCACAAACACGTCTAAAAGAAGCCTTAAAGAGGACCTTTCACCACTTTTGGGCACATGCAGTGTTATATACTGCCAGAAAGCCAACAGTGCGCTGAGTTCAGCGCACTGTCGGCTTTCCCGATCCGTGCCCGGTGTAAAGAGCTTACGGTGCCGGTACCGTAGTGCTCTATGGTCAGAAGGGCGTTTCTGACCATTAGCCAGAGACGTCCTTCTGCCTCGCGGCGCCTATCGCGCTGTGCTGTGGAGCGGGGAGGAACGCCCCCTCCCTCTGCTCACACAGCTCGTCTATAGACGAGTATTATCAGGAGCGGGAGGGGGGAGTTCCTCCCCGCTCCACAGTACAGCGCGATTGGCGCCGCGAGGCAGAAGGACGTCTCTGGCTAATGGTCAGAAACGCCCTTCTGACCATAAAGCACTACGGTACCGGCACCGTAAGCTCTTTACACTGGGCACAGATCGGGAAAGCCGACAGTGCGCTGAACTCAGCGCACTGTCGGCTTTCTGGCAGTATATAACACTGCATGTGCCCAAAACTGGTGAAAGGTCCTCTTTAAAGGAGCTCTATCAGCAAAATTATGCTGATAGAGCCCCACATATGCGTGAATAGCCTTTAAAAAGGCTATTCAGGCACCGCTAAAGTTATATTAAACTACCCCCAGTTTTAAAATAAAATGCTAAAAAAGAATATGTTAAACTTATCTATTGAGCACGGTGGGTGGGTGGGCGGGCATTCAGGGTCCGACGTCATCTTCAGCCACGCCTACTCTTCCAGCGATGTCTTCGGGTCCCATCTTTCTCCGGCGCTCGTGAACTGCCATTGATAAAAAATGGCGCGGGCGCATGCGCAGTAACATGCTGCTACTTCTACTACTGCTACTGTGCATATACCTGCGCCATTTTTTATCAATAGCAGTTCGTGAGTGCCAGAGGAAGATGAAACCCGAAGACATCGCTGGAAGAGGAGACATGGCTGAAGATGACGTTGGACCCTGAATGCCTGCCCACTGTGCACGATAGATAAGTTTAATATATTCTTTTGTAGGGTTTTATTTTAAAACGGGGGGGTAGTTTAATAAAACTTTAGCGGTGCCTGAATAGCCTTTTTAAAGGCTATTCATGCATATGTGGGGCTCTATCAGCATAATTTTGCTGATAGAGCCCCTTTAACTGATATTGTGAGCAATATAATTCCACAACCATTATAATTCCATTAAACAACAGTAACCAATACATACTATCCAAAATATTAATGCTAAAATTCAAGGAGTGGTATTATCAATTTATTAATACTCATAAATTTAACAAGAAAATGTAAAGACCACCCTTGCCCATATATAGCCAAAACCCACAATAGCACAAAATCAAACCCTGCCTCTGATTTCATTCCTTTGGATATCTAGAGTAAACATCCAGAAAGTTTAAAGTCTAATCAATTTGTGAAGATGATCCTTCATTAAGGACTTAACTGTCCCACAGTGGCTCCTCCACACAGTATAATGAACCTTAGTGACTTCCACACAGTATAATGTCCCATAGTGGCCCATCCACACAGTATAATGTTCCACAGTGGCCCCCACTAAGTATATTATCCCATAGTGCTCTCCATACAGTATAATGTACCATAGTGGTCTCCATACAGCCCCTACAGTGTTGGTTTCAAATGCTACAAAAATATTGGGTTTGGCAGATGTTCCATGTTGAGAACACATTTATGGTCCATTGTTCATATCCTTCACTACCTTTGTCCATTTTGACAGCCAAATAGACTCAATGCTAGTCTGTGGGACCCTTTTTAACAGAAATGTAAAGGATTGTCATAAGTTTTGAAAATTAATCTGTGGATTTGGTAAAAAAAAAAACAGTAGACCAATGAAATGTATCCTTTCAGTTAATAACTTATGCAAAATTGATTATTCTTGGCCATCAAAAATGGCAATGGATGAAATTCATTGGTGAACTATTTTTAATGCACATTAGTCTGTTTTACATCAGTTAAAAATGGATCCATTGATTTCTGTTGGGTCTATGTATCTGTGAAAACAGACAAACATACAGTCAACTGTCAAAAATGGACAGTTTAAAAAATCGGACATGTGAATAGACAGATTGCACTCACACATCAAAATGGATGTGTGACGGATGTTGCAAAAACTTCAGGGTCAGTGCACATGGAGTTTTTTGGTGCTGATGTTGATGCTGAATCTGCCTCAAATTTTAGAGTTCTATTGGGAGGCTAATTTTGAGGCAGATTCAGCATTAAAATCAGTGCTAAAAAACTCCTTGTGTACAGACCCTCACAAAAAAACCTTAGTTTTTTTGCTGAGGGGTGAAAATAAACCTGTATAAGGGCCATTGCACATACCCTGAGTCTTGTCGGTGGAAAATGGTCCATTTGTGGGCCATAGCATCTGCATTGAACTCGGCTGTGTGCATGGGAGTCACTACGTCATAGTCAGCTATGATGCATTCAGCTTCCAAAACTGCCAGATCTCTACAAAAATGAACTGATAGCGTCATGTCAGTTACATTACAGTGAATAAAGGCTGTTTTAAAAAAAAAAAAAAAAAAAAAAAAAGCACACTACACGGCAGCATTACATTCAATAGGGGCTATTCACATAAACGTTATCTTAACAGTCCACTGTAACGAGCTGTAAAAATATACTTCATTTTTGTTTGATTTTACAGATCTCTCCATACATTACAATGTAATCCAAGAAAACCACTGCCCCTTATGTGCAAGATGTAATTGAAAATTAACGTTTTTCATGTCCATTTTGCATCTTGATGATTGTGTAACATCTCTGCCTGTTCTGGTCTCTGCATCACCCTCTGCTGGCATGCTGCGGTGCAGGAGACGTGTGCAGTATAACTTGCTTAGAGTTTTTTGTTGCATGGTCTAACACTGTCCTATTCCTTCACCTTGTTAATTGATTTTTCACCACACCCGTCTCCTTCACTTTCATTTCCTTCTGCTCCTCTAAGAGTTAAGTTTTGTTTTGCCCTGTGATTGACATCCTGCCTTCCTATCAGGTTCTGGGCGGGTTCTTCCTCCCTATTTATTCTTGGTTCGCATTCACAATGTTGCTTGCTATTGCTTTGTGTGTACTGGCTTTTTCTTTTGCTGTTTATGCGTGTATTCTGATTCCTGACCTCTGGCTTTCCCTATTGACTACTCTTTTGGATATCGATTTTGACTCTGCATTGCTCGACTGTTACTGACCCCTGGCTAGCTGACCTCCCTTTGTTGTTGGTTGTCTTGTCTGTGTTTTGTGTTTCAAATATATAGGAAGTGATCATCCAAGTTGCCACCTATTACCTAGGATAGAGCCTGGCAAGAGGAAGGGACAGTGGGGGGCTTCAGCTTAGGGCTCAATGTCTCTTGTGCCCCTTCCCAGGGTTTCCAGCAGCTACTGGGGAATTGCTGTCCTAGCAATTACCTTACAGATTGTAGCTTAACTGTAGCAACTGGAATATTCGGGAGCTCACTGCATTATAACTGATGCAGTAACTCCTATACACACGGCCAAGATCAGTCCAGGACATAAAGACAACACACAGACGGGACATAGTCATGGGCAAGGACCCTAAGGTCTCTTGCACATAACTGTGATGTTTTTGATAGGTCTAATGCCCAATTTTGATGGTAGTTTTGAATCATTTTTTTCTCGATTCTGTTCTGTTTTTGATGGCCAAATGTATTCAGTTTTGCAACTGTCAGTGAAAAAAAAGAAGAATTTCATTAATCTTTTTTTTTTCCCCTCCAGACTTATCCGCTTTTAACAGGTTCATAGATTTGAGTCTGGCAGGCTTATATGCACATTGGGAAACCTAGTATGTTTGTTTACCTTATATTTTTTTTTATTGAGAAAGAGGTTTTCTTTAAAATTTTAATTATTTAATACTTTCTTTTAAACTTTTTTAACTTTACTTTTTCATGCCCCACAAGGTGGCTTAATCACTTGATCTCTTATACAATTTACTGCAATACACGTGCACTGTAAGTGCTGGTAGTAGGGGATTCCATTATTAGGAGCAGGGCTGGCGTCAGCGTACGGCATAGTCGGGCAAGTGCCGGGGCCCCCAGAGCCTCTGGGGGCCCCCCGGCACTTGCCCGCCCCAGCACTTGCCTGTCACGATTTCAGCTCATCAGCGTCCGTCCGCCGATGAGCTGAATACGTAGGCGATTAAAGCAGTAGCTGTGAGTTCAGCTCCTGCTTTAAAGCTCCGGCCCGGCTTGCGTGTGTAGGCGCGATGATGTCATCACATCGCTCCTACACACGCAAGCCGGGCCGCAGCTAAGCAGGAGCTGAACTCACAGCTCCTGCTTTAATCGCGTATGTGACTGGAGTGAGAGAGAGGAGCGTCGGGGGAACGATGGAAGGTGAGTGATGGAAGGTGAGTGTAAGTGTTTGTTTTGTACTAAATATAAAGGTGGAACATAATGAAGGGGGCTCATGAAACTGGGGGGCAAATGAAGGGGAGGGGGGGACGGCATGACACTGGGGAAGATGAAGGGGGTAAGGAGAAAACGGCATGAAACTGGGGACAGAGATGGAGGGGGCCCAATGAAACTGGGGGGCAAATGAAGGGGAGGGGGGGAACGGCATGACACTGGGGAAGATGAAGGGGATGGGGGAGAGAACGGCATGAAACTGGGGACAGAGATGGCCCAATGAAACTGGGGGGCAAATGAAGGGGAGGGGTGGAACAGCATGACACTGGGGCAGAGACGGGGGACATGAAACTGTGGGCAGATGAAGGGGGAGAACGTGATGAAACTGGGGACAGAGATGGAGGGGGGGACATGAAACTGGGGGCAGAGGAAGGGTGTATATGAAACTGGGGGAGAGATGGAGGGGGGCATATAATTTACGGGTGACTGTAGGAGGATTGTACTGTGTGGGAGCACATGATAAATGAATGAGAATGGGTGGAATCAACAAAAGTGGGTGGAGCCAAATGTGCCCATTTTGCCCATCTTTCTACTCTTTAAAAATTGGGAGGTATGGCGTTGGTGACACCACACTCCTGCATGACGTCACTCGCTTCATCTGCGACGCACAGTGTCTTGACTCCCCCGCCTCCTTTACAAGGGGGCCCACTGAGGCTCTGTCGCCCAAGGGCCCATAAAAACCTTGAGCCGGCCCTGATTAGGAGAGCAAATAGTGTAGTCTGGGAGGGACTTGTGAGGGTCTAATGGCTGAAGTGCACATTGGAATTAGTGACACAGTTAGAGGTAAGCGAAATGTCCTGAAAGTTACTTCCGCAAACTAGGTTGCAAGTATATATCAAAGACCTCAAGGGTAATATATTGTACTAACTATGCCATAAGACAGGGGCAGTGATTAGAGAGCTCAAGAGCTTTTGTGTCAAGAAGGGTTTTTGTTCTTCAAGAACTGGGTTGATTTTCCTCTGGGCTATGAACTCTACTGTTGGGATGGGATAAACCTTAATAATAGGGTAAAGCTCTTGGGGAGAAGATCTCTAGTAGGTTGGAAGAATGTGTAAAGTAAGAACCTGGAGAAAGGGCAATAAAAACAGTTATAAAGCAAGACAGAAATTTTGGGCTAACTAACTGGGGTTAGAGCGGAGAGAAGGGTGAGAAAATTAGTATGGAAAAGAAGAATTTAGATAAGGAAACACATACAGTGCCTGCATACTAATTCCAGAAACCTCACTAACAAGACAGAGCAATTAGAACTGATAATATTGGAAGAGAAATATGACAGTGGGGATAAGTCAAACATTGATGGATGATAGCCTGTTAATTTACATAGTTTTAGTCAATTTAGTAAAAAAGAACTTCCAAATGGGAAAGGAAGAGGAGTTTGCTTTAATATAAAATCCTTAAGCCTATACTGCGTGATGACATATGTAAGGAGATTAAATATGTGGCTTACCTATGGTTATATTCATACAGAGATATTTATAGGCTGAAAAAATCCTATTTGGGAATTAGGGAACGGTTTCTGATATGTTTTTTTTCCCATGATGTGGTTTTTAACCCTTTTTTTACCGTTTTTTTACTCCAACACACTGTATGGACCTGAAAAATCAGCCTAAGGCTGCATTCACACTGAGTAACGCTGGCGTTTTTTGTGCTTATTTTTGCACATAGCGCCGTGTTAACGCTGGGTAACGCCGCGTTAACGCCACGTATACGCCACGTTAACGCTGGGCAACGCCACCGCAAAATAGCGCGGCGCAAACGCAGCGTATACGCGGCATTAAAGCAGCGTTACCCGGTGTTAACGCGGCGCTATGTGCAAAAATAAGCACAAAAAACGCCAGCGTTACTCAGTGTGAATGCAGCCTAAGGGGGCATTCACACTACGTAACGCCAGCGTGTATCACAGCCGTACACGCCGGCGTTACAGCAGGGCTGCTGAACACTTCCCATTCATTTCTATGGGAGCCGGCATGCGAGCGCTACCCATAGAAATGAATGGGCTGCTTCTTTCACTGCGAGCAGTTCCATTGAAGTGAATGGGAAGTGCCGGCGTATACGGCAAGCTTTGCTCATGCTGAGCCGTACACACCGGCACTTCCCATTCACTTCAGTGGGACTGCTCGCAGTGAAAGAAGCAGCCCATTCATTTCTATGGGGAGCGCTCGCATGCCGGCTCCCATAGAAATGAATGGGAAGTGTTCGGCAGCCCTGCTGTAGCGCCGGCGTGTACGGCTGTGATACACGCTGGCGTTACGTAGTGTGAATGCACCCTAAAAAAACACTAGCGGTAGGTGATGTCACTTTTTTTCTGACTACTACCAACTACCATTCAAATGAATGGGATGTGTATTTTTAAGCCGATTCTGTCTCAAAATGCTCCTGCAAAACACTCTGTGTGAAATCACTCTATATGTGGAAATAAGGTGAGCAATAAAAAATACTAACAGAAGTTTCTTACCAGTGTCCAAGTGTAATGGAAGAAGCTGAAAATCTACTAATAAGACAAATAGCAAAGTATAATAAAGTAATAACTATAACGGACAACTACCCAGCATTCTCTACATCTAGAAGATGAAAGTGTTACTATTTTCATAGACAAGGATTCTTCACAGTAAAAGCAGCGAGATTGAGGAAGCCCATGCCATAGCATGTTGTGAGGGTTAACACATTGTGTAAGAGTTGCCCGGATGCCTTTCTTGAAAGTAAAAATACCACAAGTTATGAAAACTAAGTCTTTGTTTAACTTGATGTATTTCCAGGAATTTATTCTGGAGTCAGAAATATTTTTTTTCCTTAATACAGGGGGAAAAAACATCTGCCTCATGTTCTTTTTGCCTTCCTCTGAATCAACATGGTGTGATTGTAGGTTGAACATGATGGATCTGTGTTTAATCCAATCATATCAATAATGTTACTTGAAAAATGGATTACCCTAGTTGACTACATAATAGTAATTAGTAGAATTTGATTTTCTATACTGCATAACTTAAAGCTACTGGACCATGGTGTTAAAAATATTATTGGACCTGCAATATATACACAACTGGTTGATGTAGCATTTCGCTCTTTTAGTGTATGTTCACATATAACAGTTGCATCTGTATCAGTTTTTTGTCCCTTAAGTCATTACAACAGATGCCAAAACTGATTCAAAAATGCATCAGTGTTTACCATAATGGTCAAGTAAAAGGTAGTACTTACCCCCACCCCCCCACCCAACCTCATTCCTCCCTCTCACCTGGTCCCAGCTGTCAATGGTACCAGGCATACTAAAAGCAGCATTGCTCTCTTTTGTCCCATTCACTACTGTGGGAGTTACCGGAATAACTTCTCCCAAGAAAAGTTAAAGTTTTTTTATGCTACTAACTTTTCTAGTTCTAATTTTGAAGGTATACGGGATTATTTGGACTACTTCAGATCTGTTGAACTCCATCGATAATCACTATTTTTAATGGTCAAAGAGATATGAGGGGTGTTTCTTTTTCATTAATTAAGTTTTTTAATACTTTATTACTGCCGACATCTGTTTGAATGTATCCATTACTAAGGTGGGGCCTTATGTTAACTAGTAAAAACTACTACACCCTATCTGGCTGGTTATAAAAAAAAAAAAAAACATAAGGGACCTCCTTTTTTAAATTATTTAAAAAAAAAAAAAAAAACCAAGGCATCTCCCCAGTTTTTATAACAGCCAAATATGATGAAGTAACAACAGGCAGGCATTACCACGGTGGGAAACCCCGTGGTTTTTAGGCCTTGCAAGCATAACAACACCAGCCAGTACCTGAAATTTTCTAAATGGTTGTATACTAGCTCATACCCGGCTCTTATCAGTATCCCTGGTGGTGGTGGATACTGGGGTAATAATGGAAGGTTAGTGGTAGCCTTTTTACTGGTTAACACTAAGCCCCACCTTAGTAATGCATCCTTTCAATCAGACAGCTGTCCATTACTAAGGCTGTAATAAAGTATTTTGAAAAAACACAGACACACATAAGAGAATTTTCTATTGAAATCCCTCTTGTCCATTTTATTTAACAAAAGAAAAAAAAACAATCCTAAGTCAGACAATCAACCATGGAATTACTGCTAAACAAAATTAAAAAAAACAAACTCAAATTAAGGTTGTGGGATGTCTGCAGTGCATATCTTGTATGCAACTGAGGACCGAAGGAAAGCATGGTAACACGAAACAGCCATTGTCCATACAGTTTGGGTCTAATGGCATACTGCTGCATGATGTTTGTCCTGTGATGAGCTACAAATAAAGCAGTGCCGTTTCGCGAGGTTGACTCCTTGAACAACTTCACACCCCCACCCTTGATCAACCCACTCAACAACAGCAGCTAAAGTAACCACTTACATGCTGCAATTGTGGCAAAGAGTCTATTGTAGCTGTAAGTTACAAAGCCTGCTACCGCTATTGCTCCTTCTATTTTCTAACCCTGGCAAATCAGTGCCCCCCACACAGTGTAATGCCCTATTTTTTGCCTATTCAGAGTATTCTCCTCGGTAAACCCCCCCCCCCCCCCCTCCCCCCACACACACACACAATATAACTCCCCATTAGAGCCCCCACACATAATTAACATTAACAGCAGCCAGGAGAAACATTCATCTTCATATCTTCAAGCCCTGATATCTTACACTAACCAGTAGCAGGGATCAGTCAACCCCTGCTGCCTCTAGTGCTAGGGAAACAGGACTTGGGAATAATGGGTGGGAGATTAAGCTTTCTTCTGGTTGCTGTCATTATGAAATATCAGAAAAGCGGGCAGTAAGCAGCAGATGAGTATCCTTGCAATAGAGCAACCCCTGACCAAGTACAGTGGAGAAGATGGCAATTGCTGGCTTCACTACATAAGAGTAGGGGGGTGGGGGAGGGGGGGGGTTGGGCAATAGCAATAGCACCTACCCTACAGGAGGAATTGCCAAGCCCTAAAGGGAAACCCCTGCTTGGTTACAGTAGTAAAGCCGGCAATTGCTACCCTGACCTATGTTCCCTTAATTCTTCAAACACATTTTTATACTGGAATTGAATTTGAAATAAATAATGATATATTTACATGCAGCAAACTTGTTGCAGAAATTTCTGTGACTCTCCAATTCATCTGAATGTGGTGTGCAGAAAATCATATTCTTGCCACTACAAAACAGATTTTCAGTTACAAACATTCTGCAGCAAATCTGTTATGTGTGTCACCTCAAGATATTAAGAACTTATTTTAGTTTTGTTTACATAATCAGATAACCTTAGTTACTTTTACCCCTTCCAAACATCCACCATATTATTATGTCAGATTTGGGGTCTTTAAAAAGGGTAGCCTCCCAGAGCAGGCTCCATAACCATCAGGTATCAGTTGCTTTACACAGTGGGGCTCTAACAGTAATGCCCATTATTACAGTCCTCTCTATTTGTGGGATTAACTGTTTCTACAGCATCCGATTACCCCCTCTCCCTGCCATCCAGTGTGATCCTCCCCCTGCCCTTCACATTTTACTTTTTTTTATGTAGATTGTGAGCCCCACATAGAGCTCACAATGTACATTTTTTCCCTATCAGTATGTCTTTTTGGAATATGGGATGGAAATCCATGCAAACACGGGAGAGAACATACAAACTCCTTGCAGATGGTTTTATGCCCATGGCGGGATTTGAACACCAGGACTCCAGCTCTGCAGGGCTGCAGTGCTAACCACTGAGCCACCGTGTGGCCCCCCTTCACATTTTACTGCCTGTATGGCTCCCACGCAGTGAGCTCATGCCACCCTTCCAGCAGGCTTCAATAGTTATATAGGGATTTTACCATAGACTGCAATGCTGTGGTATGGTGGTATGGTACAATCAACCTACTGGTTGCAGGTTCAAGTCAACTAGGTGGATATCAAGCATATAAAATTTAAAATCATCCCCTTTCCTTAGAATGTATATAAAAATAAATAAACAAAAAAAAACCATAAATTTATTAGATATCCCTGCGTGCAAAAAATATTATCCGTAGTGGTAAA
The DNA here is from genome assembly GCF_031893055.1 of Leptodactylus fuscus. Lineage (NCBI taxonomy): Eukaryota > Metazoa > Chordata > Amphibia > Anura > Leptodactylidae > Leptodactylus > Leptodactylus fuscus. The sequence goes on from NC_134265.1 coordinate 146,006,851, forward strand.
AAAAGAATAAAAAAATCACTGAATCGCCATTTTTTAGCCATTTACACGCTACAAAAAAATTGAGTATAAAGTGATCAAAACATCAGGTATAAAAAGTTACAGTGGTCACATTAAAGACTAAAATAAATGTTTGCATTTTTCTACATTTTTTATTTTTCTAAAGGTATTAAAATATAACAAACACTACATCATTCTTATTTTTTCCAGCTTTCCAGTACATAGTACATAATATTAAAAGGTAACATTACCAAGTACAATTTGTACTCTCAAGAAAATCCCTTACAAGGCCGTGAGAACAGAAAAATTACAAAATTACAATTTTTTGGAAGGAAGGCAATTAAAAAATACAAAAATGACAAATGGTTGCAGTGAGAGGTGGTTAATACAGTCATATATATTATATATTTTGCCAGAAATTATAGATAGAGCGATAGATAGATAGATAGATAGATAGATAGATAGATAGATATGAATGGATGGAAAGATAGATAGATAGATAGATAGATAGATAGATAGATAGATAGACAGACAGACAGACAGACAGACGGATAGATAGAGAGAGAGAGAGAGAGAGAGAGAGAGAGAGAGAGAGAGAGATAGATAGATAGATAGATAGATAGATAGATAGATAGATAGATAGATAGATAGGATAGATAGATATGGATGGATAGTGATGGATAGATGATAGATAGATAAATAGATAGATATATATATGATAGAGAGATAGATAGATAGATAGATAGATAGATAGATAGATAGATAGATAGATAGATATAGATAGATAGATATGATAGATAGATATGGATGGATAGTGATGGATAGATGATAGATAGATAGATAGATAGATAGATAGATAGATAGATAGATATACGATAGATAGATGATAGATAGATAGATAGATAGATAGATAGATAGATAGATAGATAGGGATGGATGGATAGATAGATAGATAGATAGATAGATAGATAGATAGATAGATAGATAGATAGATAGATAGATAGATAGATAGATAGATAGATGATAGATAGATAGATAGATAGATAGATAGGGATGGATGGATAGATAGATAGATAGATAGATAGATAGATAGATAGATAGATAGATAGATAGATAGGATGAATGTCAGAGCAGGACCTTCTATACTTCTACTGTAAAGTTATTCTACAGTGAATTTAAAATTAATGTGGAATTCTCAACATAGTTTTGTTAAAATTATTTTTAATGTTGTTCTCTGCTTTCTTCTTTTTGTGACAAAAGCGTTTTAAATTATATATTAACGGAAAAAGTAAACAGAATAAAATGGCTCATTAAATATTAATGGAAGATGTAGTGCAATTGTCCTGCGCTGCACTTAAAACAGCCTGAATGATTGAGCTGTGAATTGCTTTCCCAAGGGTATTGAAATATTCATCACTGCTATTTAATAAATGTTCACAGCCACTCATGTTTACACTACACTGCTTGCCAGAGAGCGCTTACTACAGAAAACACTTTAATGGAAGGTGATTTTTTTCTCCACAGTGAGTCAAGTCAAATTATACAGACAGTGAGGATGTGGAGACAGGCAAATCTCTGAACTGACAAATAAGAGTCATGCATAACTTAACAGAATGCATTGTTGGAAAAGTGCTGTGTGGTAAAATGACTTTCCACCTTAAAAAATATTTACAGGCCTAAAAAATTAATCAGCATTTTATTTATTTATTTTAACAATAAACAATTCTTTTCTGTTCCAAATCGATTTTCTAAGCAAGAATGCATACCGAGGAAAAACAGTCTTGTTCCGAGGATATATCTAAGTATGTATTTATGCAACTGGAAAAAAAAAAGATGTAAAAATTATACAATAGAAGAAAAAAACAGATCAATGCTGCATACAAATACAGCAATTACAGTAATAATTGCCAATACAGAGCTAGTAATGGGATATGAATGTATAATGCTCAGTGTCATGCTATATTAACTAGAGATGAGCGAACAGTGTTCTATCGAACACATGTTCGATCGGATATCAGGGTGTTCGCCATGTTCGAATCGAATCGAACACCACGTGGTAAAGTGCGCCAAAATTCGATTCCCCTCCCACCTTCCCTGGCGCCTTTTTTTGCACCAATAACAGCGCAGGGGAGGTGGGACAGGAACTACGACACTGGGGGCATTGAAAAAAATTGGAAAAAGTCATTGGCTGCCGAAATCAGGTGACCTCCATTTTAGACGAATAGTGGATTTCAAATCCGGGTCATATGAGAATGTGAACTTTGTGACTATGAGACAGGGATAGCTGTACAGGCAGGGATAGCTAGGGATAACCTTTATTTAGGGGGGAATGTTATTAAAAATAACTTTTTGGGGCTCTATCGGGTGTTTAATTGTGATTTTTGTGAGATAAACTTTTTCCCATAGGGATGCATTGGCCAGCGCTGATTGGCCGAGTTCCGTACTCTGGCCAATCAGTGCTGGCCAATGCATTCTATTAGCTTGATGAAGCAGAGTGTGCACAAGGGTTCAAGCGCACCCTCGGCTCTGATGTAGCAGAGCCGAGGCTGCACAAGGGTTCAAGCGCACCCTCGGCTCTGATGTAGGAGAGCCGAGGGTGCACTTGAACCCTTGTGCACCCTCAGCTCTGCTACATCAGAGCCGAGGGTGCGCTTGAACCCTTGTGCACACTCTGCTTCATCAAGCTAATAGAATGCATTGGCCAGCGCTGATTGGCCAATGTATTCTATTAGCCTGATGAAGTAGAGCTGAATGTGTGTGCTAAGCACACACATTCAGCTCTACTTCATCGGGCTAATAGAATGCATTGGCCAGCGCTGATTGGCCAGAGTACGGAACTCGACCAATCAGCGCTGGCTCTGCTGGAGGAGGCGGAGTCTAAGATCGCTCCACACCAGTCTCCATTCAGGTCCGACCTTAGACTCCGCCTCCTCCGGCAGAGCCAGCGCTGATTGGCCGAAGGCTGGCCAATGCATTCCTATGCGAATGCAGAGACTTAGCAGTGCTGAGTCAGTTTTGCTCAACTACACATCTGATGCACACTCGGCACTGCTACATCAGATGTAGCAATCTGATGTAGCAGAGCCGAGGGTGCACTAGAACCCCTGTGCAAACTCAGTTCACGCTAATAGAATGCATTGGCCAGCGCTGATTGGCCAATGCATTCTATTAGCCCGATGAAGTAGAGCTGAATGTGTGTGCTAAGCACACACATTCAGCACTGCTTCATCAAGCCAATACAATGCATTAGCCAGTGCTGATTGGCCAGAGTACGGAATTCGGCCAATCAGCGCTGGCTCTGCTGGAGGAGGCGGAGTCTAAGGTCGCTCCACACCAGTCTCCATTCAGGTCCGACCTTAGACTCCGCCTCCTCCGGCAGAGCCAGCGCTGATTGGCCGAAGGCTGGCCAATGCATTCCTATGCGAATGCATACTTAGCAGTGCTGAGTCAGTTTTGCTCAACTACACATCTGATGCACACTCGGCACTGCTACATCAGATGTAGCAATCTGATGTAGCAGAGCCGAGGGTGCACTAGAACCCCTGTGCAAACTCAGTTCACGCTAATAGAATGCATTGGCCAGCGCTGATTGGCCAATGCATTCTATTAGCCCGATGAAGTAGAGCTGAATGTGTGTGCTAAGCACACACATTCAGCACTGCTTCATCAAGCCAATACAATGCATTAGCCAGTGCTGATTGGCCAGAGTACGGAATTCGGCCAATCAGCGCTGGCTCTGCTGGAGGAGGCGGAGTCTAAGGTCGGACCTGAATGGAGACTGGTGTGGAGCGATCTTAGACTCCGCCTCCTCCAGCAGAGCCAGCGCTGATTGGTCGAGTTCCGTACTCTGGCCAATCAGCGCTGGCCAATGCATTCTATTAGCCCGATGAAGTAGAGCTGAATGTGTGTGCTTAGCACACACATTCAGCTCTACTTCATCAGGCTAATAGAATACATTGGCCAATCAGCGCTGGCCAATGCATTCTATTAGCTTGATGAAGCAGAGTGTGCACAAGGGTTCAAGCGCACCCTCGGCTCTGATGTAGCAGAGCTGAGGGGTGCACAAGGGTTCAAGTGCACCCTCGGCTCTCCTACATCAGAGCCGAGGGTGCGCTTGAACCCTTGTGCACACTCTGCTTCATCAAGCTAATAGAATGCATTGGCCAGCACTGATTGGCCAGAGTACGGAATTCGGCCAATCAGCGCTGGCCAATGCATTCTATTAGCCCGATGAAGTAGAGCTGAATGTGTGTGCTAAGCACACACATTCAGCACTGCTTCATCACGCCAATACAATGCATTAGCCAGTGCTGATTGGCCAGAGTACGGAATTCGGGCCAATCAGCGCTGGCTCTGCTGGAGGAGGCGGAGTCTAAGATCGCTCCACACCAGTCTCCATTCAGGTCCGACCTTAGACTCCGCCTCCTCCAGCAGAGCCAGCGCTGATTGGTCGAGTTCCGTACTCTGGCCAATCAGCGCTGGCCAATGCATTCTATTAGCCCGATGAAGTAGAGCTGAATGTGTGTGCTTAGCACACACATTCAGCTCTACTTCATCGGGCTAATAGAATGCATTGGCCAGCGCTGATTGGCCGAATTCCGTACTCTGGCCAATCAGCACTGGCTAATGCATTGTATTGGCTTGATGAAGCAGTGCTGAATGTGTGTGCTTAGCACACACATTCAGCTCTACTTCATCGGGCTAATAGAATGCATTGGCCAATCAGCGCTGGCCAATGCATTCTATTAGCGTGAACTGAGTTTGCACAGGGGTTCTAGTGCACCCTCGGCTCTGCTACATCAGATTGCTACATCTGATGTAGCAGTGCCGAGTGTGCATCAGATGTGTAGTTGAGCAAAACTGACTCAGCACTGCTAAGTCTGCATTCGCATAGGAATGCATTGGCCAGCCTTCGGCCAATCAGCGCTGGCTCTGCCGGAGGAGGCGGAGTCTAAGGTCGGACCTGAATGGAGACTGGTGTGGAGCGACCTTAGACTCCGCCTCCTCCAGCAGAGCCAGCGCTGATTGGCCGAATTCCGTACTCTGGCCAATCAGCACTGGCTAATGCATTGTATTGGCTTGATGAAGCAGTGCTGAATGTGTGTGCTTAGCACACACATTCAGCTCTACTTCATCGGGCTAATAGAATGCATTGGCCAGCGCTGATTGGCCGAATTCCGTACTCTGGCCAATCAGCACTGGCTAATGCATTGTATTGGCTTGATGAAGCAGTGCTGAATGTGTGTGCTTAGCACACACATTCAGCTCTACTTCATCGGGCTAATAGAATGCATTGGCCAATCAGCGCTGGCCAATGCATTCTATTAGCGTGAACTGAGTTTGCACAGGGGTTCTAGTGCACCCTCGGCTCTGCTACATCAGATTGCTACATCTGATGTAGCAGTGCCGAGTGTGCATCAGATGTGTAGTTGAGCAAAACTGACTCAGCACTGCTAAGTCTGCATTCGCATAGGAATGCATTGGCCAGCCTTCGGCCAATCAGCGCTGGCTCTGCCGGAGGAGGCGGAGTCTAAGGTCGGACCTGAATGGAGACTGGTGTGGAGCGACCTTAGACTCCGCCTCCTCCAGCAGAGCCAGCGCTGATTGGCCGAATTCCGTACTCTGGCCAATCAGCACTGGCTAATGCATTGTATTGGCTTGATGAAGCAGTGCTGAATGTGTGTGCTTAGCACACACATTCAGCTCTACTTCATCGGGCTAATAGAATGCATTGGCCAGCGCTGATTGGCCGAATTCCGTACTCTGGCCAATCAGCACTGGCTAATGCATTGTATTGGCTTGATGAAGCAGCGCTGAATGTGTGTGCTTAGCACACACATTCAGCTCTACTTCATCGGGCTAATAGAATGCATTGGCCAATCAGCGCTGGCCAATGCATTCTATTAGCGTGAACTGAGTTTGCACAGGGGTTCTAGTGCACCCTCGGCTCTGCTACATCAGATTGCTACATCTGATGTAGCAGTGCCGAGTGTGCATCAGATGTGTAGTTGAGCAAAACTGACTCAGCACTGCTAAGTCTGCATTCGCATAGGAATGCATTGGCCAGCCTTCGGCCAATCAGCGCTGGCTCTGCCGGAGGAGGCGGAGTCTAAGGTCGGACCTGAATGGAGACTGGTGTGGAGCGACCTTAGACTCCGCCTCCTCCAGCAGAGCCAGCGCTGATTGGCCGAATTCCGTACTCTGGCCAATCAGCACTGGCTAATGCATTGTATTGGCTTGATGAAGCAGTGCTGAATGTGTGTGCTTAGCACACACATTCAGCTCTACTTCATCGGGCTAATAGAATGCATTGGCCAGCGCTGATTGGCCGAATTCCGTACTCTGGCCAATCAGCACTGGCTAATGCATTGTATTGGCTTGATGAAGCAGTGCTGAATGTGTGTGCTTAGCACACACATTCAGCTCTACTTCATCGGGCTAATAGAATGCATTGGCCAATCAGCGCTGGCCAATGCATTCTATTAGCGTGAACTGAGTTTGCACAGGGGTTCTAGTGCACCCTCGGCTCTGCTACATCAGATTGCTACATCTGATGTAGCAGTGCCGAGTGTGCATCAGATGTGTAGTTGAGCAAAACTGACTCAGCACTGCTAAGTCTGCATTCGCATAGGAATGCATTGGCCAGCCTTCGGCCAATCAGCGCTGGCTCTGCCGGAGGAGGCGGAGTCTAAGGTCGGACCTGAATGGAGACTGGTGTGGAGCTATCTTAGACTCCGCCTCCTCCAGCAGAGCCAGCGCTGATTGGTCGAGTTCCGTACTCTGGCCAATCAGCACTGGCCAATGCATTTCTATGGGGAAAAGTTAGCTTGCGAAAATCGCAAACTGACAGGGATTTCCATGAAATAAAGTGACTTTTATGCCCCCAGACATGCTTCCCCTGCTGTCCCAGTGTCATTCCAGGGTGTTGGTATCATTTCCTGGGGTGTCATAGTGGACTTGGTGACCCTCCAGACACGAATTTGGGTTTCCCCCTTAACGAGTTTATGTTCCCCATAGACTATAATGGGGTTCGAAACCCATTCGAACACTCGAACAGTGAGCGGCTGTTCGAATCGAATTTCGAACCTCGAACATTTTAGTGTTCGCTCATCTCTAATATTAACGTCACTGAAGAGGTCATGATCATCATTACGTGGTTATGTTATATTTAAACTATGCGGGAAAATATGCGCAGCAGACATGCTGCGATTTCCAAAACTGTTGTGGTTTTGGAAATCGCAACATGTCAATTATACCTACGGAAACGCCAACAGTTTCCCTATAGATATAATGGGAGCAGAGGTTTCCTCTGCAGACTTTCTGTGAAAAGCGCTGTGGGAAAAACCTTGATGTTTTCCTGCCATGGTTTATCCCACAGCGCTTTTTTGCTGCAGCCCGCTATGTGGGGCCCTAGCCTAAACGTGAATTCACATGTATCTGATTTTTTGCAGACATTTCACTGACTGAAAATTCCAAAAACATACATGACATTGTTTCTCATAGATTTTTGATGGTTCTGTTCATTTCAGATGGTACAGTTGCAGAAATGTTAGGATGGGTTTACACTGGCGTAGGTGTCCAACAGTTAGTGTCTGTAGCTAATGTCGGCGCAAGATTTTAGCACTGGACCAATTTTTCAAGCGGACAGAAGAATTCTCCATTTACGATTTTGCTGTCCATTTGAAAAATCAGACATGATTGTAAACGGACACTATATAAATAACGCAGCGTATACGCTCCTAACTCCCATTGAAATGAATGGGAGCATTTTCAGCGCGTCATCTGCCGACACGTGTATACGTGCCAGATCATACGCAACGTTACATCGTGTGAATGCACCCATAAGGACAGACACGGAGACTAAAGGACACAAAATAATATCCCATTTAAAATAATGGAAATTGTAAATGGACTCAGCTAGTGTCCGATGCTAAAATCTTGCGCGGACATTAGCTACGGACACTGCTGTCGGACACCTACGCTAGTGTGAACCCAGCCTTATAAAAAATGTTATCGGGGCGGAGCCTGACCGTCAATGCGTATGGCAGCTTGAGCCTGCAGCTCCAACGCATCTCTGCCATAATCCAGCCTCAACACACTCCCTGACGCCTCAAGATGGGCAAAAACAATCGGGATAGTAGTGGAGAACCCCCGGGCACCCCTATGGGGAAGAATCTTGCACCGGACTCCGGTAAAATACTTAAAAAGAAAGGCGCTCAGTCCCCGCTGGCGCTTCGCAAGATGGCGCCCGCCGATCACATGGAGGACTCGGATGAGGAGAGCACTACCAGCGTGGATAGGTCCAACCTCATTTCATCCGCGATTACCAGATCATATCTTAAAAAAGTCTTATCCCAGGCTATTGCTCCGGTGCTATCAGAAATAGCGGAGATGAGAGCAGATATGCAAAAAATGGACAATAGGGTAGAGGCCCTGGAATCCACCTATGACGCAGTTTCTGAATACTCGGAGGCCTCAGCTAACCACATAGCCCTACACCATAACCATCTCAACCGCACCTATGATATGTTGGAAGACCTTGAAAATAGGAACCGGAGGCGAAACATTCGCATTAAAAACTTACCAGAGTCCTATGATCCTGACTCCCTCCGGGATACGGCTGGTTCTATATTCTCCATGCTCCTGGGCCCTGAGAAAGGTAAAGCAATCCAGATCGAGAGAATTCACAGAGCCCTTAGGGCTAAACCCAAGCCTGATGAACCGCTTCGGGACATTATTTGCGGCCTACTCACCACGGTCGATACAATGGCCATTTTATCTGCTGCGAGGGACAAGCGCCCTCTTCTGTTTGACCAACACGAGATCCAACTATATCAAGATATCTCCCCCACCACGCTTGCGAAGAGACGAATCCTGCGACCACTCCTGGAGGCTTTGAAGGAAAAAGGCCTCCCATATGCGTGGTTGTTCCCGTTCGGTCTGTCAATCCAAAACCAAGGCCGGAGAATCATCATCCGCACCCCGGGAGGACCTCACCCGAGCTTGGCCGGTCCTGGGTATATCCCCGATGGCGCTTCCCTCATGGCTGTCCCTACCAGAGGATGTCTCAGAGCTGCCGACCGTTCCCCGTCTTCCGACCAGAAACAGGCCCTTGCAACAGCGCCCTCCACGTTCTCCCTTTGGTAGACGCGGTCTTGGAAGGCAGTTCCAACAAGAATAGGCTTCATTCTCTTCTACATAGCGATTCTTCTTGCCATTCTTTCGGATCTACATGTGAGTTACCAGTTTTCACTGTCATTGTTTGAGGTGGACTACTCCTTAAACTACTATACCGTCTCCCCCAGACTGTTTGCCTGTTACCTCCCTCACCTTGCTCCCGGGGTATCCTAACCCATAGACTATTCCCATTCATTCATGTCTCCCCCTCCCCCCCTCTCCCTCTCCTCCATATATGGGAGCTCCGCGGACTTTGACACCGTTTATTTTTCCTGGTGATACAACAGGTGAACTCTCCATCGTATTTCCGCTTTACGTTCTTATCCCTTATAGTGTGAATTTTGGTTAACACGACTACCCTGGACTTTTACTGGTTTTACTAATTTGTCGCATTGTGTCTGCTTAGGGCCTACTTCATTGCGCAGTGAGTTTCTGTTTTTGTACTTATGGCGGGGGTGCGCTTCCCCCACCCCCCGGGCTCTTGCCCGCGGGCTGGGGGGACCGACCCGTTGCCGGGCTCTGACCTTTCCACCCCCCCCCCCCCTACTCCCTAGCTCTTCTTTTCCCTCCCTACCCCTTTGCTATTTTCCCCATCTGCTTTACCCCGAGACTCACTGCGTTTTGCCTATTGTCTTTATGACGCAATCGCTCATTGATCAGACTTGATAGAGTTGCATATTGTTTAAGGATTATTCTTTATTCTGGTTAGTCTGGTTATATATGTACATTTTGCTTGTTTTTTCTTTTTCTTTCCTTTCTTTTTCTCTCGCTACTGAGGCGACGTGGACGTGTGCCCTTTACCGTCTGCTAGGTGATGCCTCCTTGCCGGTGAATAAGTGCATACATTCCATGGGCCCCTACCCATCCTGCCGCACACTTTCTATAGGTCATATCACTCTGTATGGTTGGTGTTTACAATATGTTTTTATACTCGCACCTGTATCCTACTACTAGATTACCCCCCCCCCCCCCCCGATTTCAGGCCCTCTGCCTACTCTCTCTTTTCTTTCTCTTATCTAGTCTTCTTGGTGTCTTTTCCATGTTTATATCTATAGAGGCTGGTAGTATGGCGATTCCCGATCAGGAGTATCTTCGTTTCCCCCCATATTGTTCCGGACCTGTAGGTCCTTTTGGTACTGGGTGACATTTCAGGCACTGTCACCTACCCAGCCGCGTTGATTTGTGTTGACCTGCTGGATTGTGGTAGCTTGGTGCTACAGCACGCTTATACTTTACCTCCCCTTATCCTTCCCATATCACCCGAACTTTTCCTCCCTTACTCTCCTCCCTTTACCCACCCTTGACCTCACCTCTCTTCTTGCTTATCCTCTCTCCTATTTTCCCCCCCCTCCCCCCCCTCCCATATCTCTCTATCTCTCTTGTTTTCATTGCTTTTCTCTCTCCTTCTCTTTCCTTCTCTTGTCTCACTTCTTACTCTTTCAACCAGCCGTCATGACAGACGCCACCTTGGTATCCCTCAATGCACATGGCCTAAATTCTCCAAACAAGAGATCTCAATTGTTTACAATTCTCAGGAAACTGAAGTCGAGAATAGTTTTCCTCCAAGAGACGCATTTTAAATCTGGTAAGATACCTAGATTCCCAATGGCCACATACCCCCTCACCTTTCACTCCACGAACCCTTCCAAATCAACCCTGGGAGTTTCTATATTATTTCATCACTCCATTCCCTTCGTATGCTCACAATCCTACGCGGACACAGAGGGTAGGCTGCTTCTAGTCAAAGGCTCTATTGCGTCACAAATATACACATTCGCCAATCTGTATGTACCCAATAAGGGACAGACCGCATGGATTTCTCAAGCCTTACATACAATTGAATTGTTTGCAGAAGGCCCGATTATACTGGGAGGTGACCTTAACGTAACCCTTAATCCCTCTCTTGATACTTCAACAGGTACTTCTGCCGTCCCTCAAAAGGCCCTGGGGAAATTATGCCAACTATTCCATGATATGAATCTTGTAGACATCTGGAGAGCTCAACACCCCACCACAAAAGACTTTTCTTTTTTCTCTAACCCCGCAGGTCTTACCAAAGATTGGATTACATATTTGTATCTCGTAGCTTGCTACACTCCATCACTAAATCCCAGATTGGAAATATCAATATCTCCGATCATGCACCAGTATGGGCTGATTTGACACTTCACCAAATACCAAAGAGAGATTGGTGTTGGAGACTCAACGAGGCGCTGCTGGACCATGATGACATAGTGAAATCTGTTAAGGAGAATCTCCACTCGTATTTTCAACTGAACGCCATCCCTGAAATCTGCCCCACGATCACATGGGAGGCACATAAACCTGTGATAAGGGGTGTCTTTATATCTCTTGCGTCTCACCTTAAAAAGAAATCTCAGGCCACTTTAGACAAGCTTTTGTCGGACATTGCACACATTGAGCGCATTAGAAAGAGAAGTAGACAACTCACACTACAACCAGAACTCTTAGCCCTTAGAGAAAAACTGAGAGACTGCATTAACGCTCGCACAGCAAAACATTTCTTGCATCATCAACACAGGCTCTATGCGCATGGTGACAAATGCGGTAAATTAATGACTTCCCTGATCCATAAAAGAAAAACTAAATGCTTCATTACCAACGTTAAAGATGCCTCTGGAAAATCCCACTCGCTCACAGATAAGATCTCGGCGGCCTTTTTATCTTTCTATACTGACCTTTATCACCTAAATCGCTCAGACTCTGCGGAAGATACTTTAGCTAAAAAAAAAAAAATGTCAGAATTCCTTGCATCTGTCCCTCTCCCAGAGATTTCAGCGGATGATGCGGCACTGTTAGTAGATCCGATCTCTCATGATGAAATTAGGAAAGTGCTTTTGAGCTTCCCTCCTGGGAAGAGCCCAGGTCCTGACGGACTTCCGCTTCACTATTATAGAACATTCCAAGCAGAACTCCTACCCCACCTCTCCCGCTCTTGTAATTCTCTTCTCCAAGGCACCCCTCTCCCTATTGGGGCTCAAGAAGCTCACATCACCATACTCCCCAAGGATGGCAAAGACCCAACCCTGTGTGGCAGTTACCGGCCAATATCCTTATTGAATCTAGACCTTAAAATTTGGGCTAAAATTCTGGCGTCTAGGATTAAACACTTGCTGCCAACGCTTCTCCACCCAGAACAAGTTGGATTTGTTCGAGGCAGAGAAGGGAAGGACAACTCCCACCGCCTCATCCATGCCATAACACATGCTCGCCTTTCTCGCTCTCATCTAGCCTTATTGAGTTTGGATGCCGAGAAGGCGTTCGACAGGATAAATTGGTCCTTTATGTCAGCTGTACTACACCGATTCGGCTCCCCCCCCAATTTGTCACCGCCATCCTCTCACTGTATAATAGACCCCACGCGAGACTCAAAATCAATGATACCCTCACCAAGCCGTTTGACATACATAATGGAACTAGGCAGGGATGTCCCCTTTCCCCCTCCCTTTTTGTTTTAGTGCTGGAACCATTATTACAAACAGTTAGAGCCCACCCAGGTATCCAGGGCCTCCACTTGGGATCGCAGACCCTCCACTCAGCCGCCTTCGCGGACGATGTACTTTTCCTAGTAACTAATCCAATAGAAGGTCTCCCGCTTCTCATTGAAATTCTTAATGACTATAGCTATATCTCAGACTATAAAATTAATTACGACAAATCTGTCATCCTGAATGTAACAATCCCCTCCAGAGTCCAGCAGCAGATATCCTCTAGTCTCCCTTTTAAATGGTCATCGACCTCTATTAAATATTTGGGAGTCAACCTCACCGCAAACCCCCTGCACCTATACGCTAATAACTTCCAAACTTTACTTAATGAGATACGCACGAAACTTGATTCCTATCGCTCTCTGCCTCTATCCTGGTTTGGGCGCAAAAATCTAATACAATCTTATGCCCTACCTACTATCCTGTACCGTCTGCACATGGTCCCCATCCGTCTCCCTCCGTCCTTCTTTAGAACTATTCGCAGCATGTTCTCTGGATTTCTCTGGAACGCCAGACACCCCCGCTTACCGCTTGTCCTTCTTATGAAGAAGAAATTGGCCGGAGGCATCGGTCTTCCAAATGTACAGGATTACTACAAGACAGTCCAGCTGAAAAGATGGACAGAACTTGCCTTCCCAAACTCCTCGTCCCCATTTTTTCAATCCAATTCTGTGACATTTGGCCGAGAAACTCTAGCGACCCTCTGGCTGTATGGAATGCCGGGTCATCGCCCAAAACATCTAGATCAACTGATATTAGGGGCATGTGAAACATGGAAACTGTTTAGGGAAGAGCTGGCCCCTCACCCTTCACCGCTTCTACCGGTTTCTCTTCTCCCGAACCTCCTCAATAAGTCCTCCTCAGCATACTCCACGATGTGGGGACGACTTTCCTCTCATTGCCTACTAGACATTCTAAACGACGATTTACGTGTAGATTTAAACAAACTGGAAACGTTGGCATCCGTAAAACCGCTCTCCTTTCTCCACAAACTTAACCTCCACACTATAGTGAATGCCTGGTTCACCGATAACACTCTTCGAACGGCGCTCACCCCCTTTGAGAGAGCTCTCGCCTCTCAGGCGACATTACTCCGCAAAACGTCATATGTTTTACCGACCTTCGTGAGTCCGCCTAGGATCTGTAAGCCCACCTTCATATCCTCATGGGAAATGGAGTTACACTGTTCTTTCTCCGAAGAACAAGTTAAACAGATTCTACTAAATTCCCAAGGGTTCTCGAGGTGTGTACGTCTCCAGGAGGTCCACTATAAATTACTGACGCGCTGGTACCGAACCCCACAATGGCTCCACCGAATGAAACTTGCTCCCTCTGACCGGTGTTGGAGATGCCACGCGGATGTGGGCACCCTCTCCCACATCTGGTGGTCCTGCCCAGCTATTACTGACTTTTGGAGGGAGATTCAGGCTACAATCCGAACCTTAACTTCTACCTCTTTTACGCTTACACCTCAAATGGTCTTATTATCCCTAAGCTCTCCTGAGTATCGCCCCTCCAAAACAAATTTGACCTCCTACTTGTTATCGGCTGCAAATTCTCTTATTCCCATTAAGTGGCTCAACTCTGAACCCCCCACCAAACAAGAATGGATTGGCAAAGTGAACCAAATAGCCAGATTCGAGGAGATTTCCGGCTGGAAGTCCCGAACACACGACAAATTTGAAAAAATCTGGTCTCCTTGGAAGAAGCTGTTTACTTGAATATTTCTATATAGCCTATGGCATTGAGAGACATTGAGATTCTATCCACACCCCTCAATTTCCTCCCTTAACTACCCTTTCACCTTTTCCCCCATAACTTCCCCTCCTCTCTCAACTTCTCACCATCTCCTCATACCCAATATCCTACGTGTCCCGAGTCTTTCCCCTCTGTACTCTGCTCCCCCCTAAAATACCTTCCTTCCCCTTCCTTAACCAACCTCCCTCCCCTTCTGCCCCCAACCTTAGCCATACCGCTTCTAAACAGCTGTGACCCTGAGCTCTCTGCAGTCCGGCAGCTTGAACAGATGTTTTTCAGTATATCTCCTTATCCGTTATTAACCGCAACTTTTGCGCACGGTTGCCTCTTTAGGCATGATGATTGTAAATTGTATTTTCTGTATATGCTTACTATGTTGGATACTTTATATTGTATTCTTTAATAACCTAATAAAATTTTGAAAAAAAATAAATAAATAAATATGTTATCATTTGTGAATATACTCTTACAGGGAAAATCAATGTACGTGTGTTATACTCAACAGGCTGAATAAATATATATGGAGCAGAGTGGAGAAAAGTACCCTACAGTATGTATGAGACTAGTAAAGGATTATCTTATCTTATCTTATTTAGTTTATAACTGATATCCTTATTGATATTTAAACTATGTTTAGATAAGGACCTTAGTTTTTCCATTCAATCCTGAGCTATAATGGGGAAGAAGGGGCAATAGTCTTATTATATGGTGCCCCAGCGATCTGCTGAGATGCCGGAACAATCACAGGCAGCGCGTGAGGAACAAGTTCAGCAGCAGGACAGCTTAAAAGCTGCCGAAACGCCGGAACAGGCAAACCATCGACGGGAGCAATTTTCTGAATATAGGCGCATCAATAAAGCCAATTACACGCAGACGAAGTCGCAGGCAGAGGCTAGTATGGTATAAAGCATGTAAGAATTTGAAGGCCTCCTGTATTGTGAACTCTTATTCTAGTCTATGTTAAATATACATACCTATGGTTTTTCATTAGTAAGTCATATATCAGCATTAATTTACAAAATAATAAAATTCAAACATGTCATATCTTTATCTCCAATAGTACTGCAATTATACAAAAGTAATAATAAAAATATCGCCCCAAACCATAATCAGTTTTAAATACATTTACCAAGTATCAGATCAGAAGTAATTATAATTTCCCAACATTTAAGCAATATTTATTATGAAGAAATATTACTTTTTAGAGATTTTATTACAATTTTAATGATGAAGACTGAGCATCTGATAACACCATCTACTGCAAAAGTCAAGTAGGACAAATAAAGATTAATGAAGGAGTTTTTTTTTTTAATTCTGTAGTGTAGAAATATGAAATTGACATAAAGAGGCTAATCCTGAAGAATATGAGAAGAGGCATGAATAATTACTTGACTAAACTTTTGCACCACAGTAACACTTAATACATTTGATAGACTATTAAAAAAATTGTGAGAACTATGAATTAAGGAGATTATTTGGTAAAAAAAAAAATGTTTCTATTATAATTATTCATTGTGAAATATTTCAGACTCTATGGAGAATAATATTTTAGCTTTGATGTTGTCCGTTTAAAGAGATTCTACCATCTCCCCTAAACATATTCAACTGTCGCCACCATGTTACTGAGTACATTACACTGATAAACAACATACCTGGAACATTCTCGCCCGTCTGGGTTTTGGCGCCATCCTCCAGCCGCATGCTGCGGGGAAGGAAACGTGTTTGGCTGTGATTTCTTCTTTTGGGTTCTTCTTTTATTGTCTGAACACTGTCCTATTGCCTCACCTCAGTAATTGATATAATTAATTTATAGTGAAATTTGCCACCACACCCATATTCTTTACCTTAGTTTCTCTCTGCTTCTCTAACAGTTAATTTTAGCCTACCTGTATGATTGTCAACCTACCTTACTATCAAGTCTGGAGCGGGTTCTTTCTACCTATTTATTCTTGGCTCACATTCACATTTGTGCTTGCTATTGCTCTGTGTGTACTGGCTATTTACTCATGCTGTTTGGTTACCTATATTCTTATTGCTGACCTCTGGCTTTACCTTTGACTATTCTCTTGGATTATGATTTTGTACTACGTTGCTCGACTGTTACTGACCCCATGGCATCTGACCTTCCTTTTTTGTTGTTTGTCTTGTCTTGTCATTCAACACATATACCTAGGAAGGGCGTGTCGACCAGTTGTCACCTGTCGCTTAGGACAGGATTGGCAAGCAGGAAAGGATGAGAGGGGTTTCAGCTTAGGGCTCACTGTCTTGTCGTGCCCCTCCCCCCAGGGATCACCAGCAGCTACTGGGTAATTGGTCCTCTAGCAATTCCTTTACAATACCTCTGTTATATGTGTCACTTTTGTAGTCTTATACAAATGGTTGGACTACTGGGGATAGGCCTTCATCTCCCTGGAGCATTGGTCTTGCTATTCAAGTAGGATGGTGATGCCATAGCAGTGGAAGGATCAACCTTCACTGCAGTGGGAGGCACAGACAGAAGGTTGTAAGGGGTCTGAGTGGCAAGAGCAGTATTCCAGAGAGTTAAAAAAAATACCACTATGTAGAATGTATCGCAATAAATATTTCTCAATTATCTGAATTCTGTCCAAAGTTACAGTATATCTAAATAACCAGAAAAATAAAGGGCAACATCCTTAGGTTGCTATCAACCAGCTTTCCTTGGCTATAAAGTGATTGTCCTAATTGGTTGCTTTTTTAAATTTGATTTTATAAAATATAAAAGAAGAAAGAAAACTGTGAAAAGTGGATTGGCCACCCAGAGGACCAAGTGCACAGACGCCACTTATTCAAGGGGAAATTTTTAAATGACTGTCACATGGTCATTATAGAACCCATGAATTTGAATGGGTCTTTTCACATGGCACTATCAATGTCTACTCATGTCAGTTTTTTTGATGGCCGTGAAAAAAAAGGCACAAAAAACCCCAGAGATGTGAATAAGCACATTGAATTCAAAGTGTTCTCAAAATGAATATTTGACGGAAGTTGCAATAATGGCCATTACATGTCAGTTTTTCACAGTCATGATGAAATTAGAAGAAAAATTACCAAAAGCAGGAAGTCGCTATAAAACATAACTGGTAAAGGCAGGAAAGGCAGGTGGTGATGAGAGACTTAAAAGACTGTGTCTAGGTAACAAAAGAAAATCATCTGTGCCAGTACAAAGTGAACTGTCTGTATGTGGTTTGCAGTTGAGTGCAAGAATCATTTGGCAAAGGCAGAAAGAATTTCATCTAAATAAAAGAATTCAATGAAAAACCCATATTTATCACTCAAACATTAATAAGTGGACAGAGGAAAAATGCAACAGAATAATCTGTTAGTCCGCCTCCCACCAACAACCTATAGGAAGTAGACCATAGTACCCTTCAATTTGGGTGTCATTTGCCTCACCTTAATTGTTTTGGAGCCCTGGACCACTAGAAGATTCTCTAGCAACTCTGGTGAGCTAGTCCAGCACTGGATGGTATCAAGTACATGAGGTGAAGAATAAGAGAATATCTGCATTGCATTACAGCTACCATGAAGCCCCCACAAAAGGTTTGTGCAGATGTCTGTTGTGTGATCAATGTTTTATCAATGCGACTGTAAATGTAAAAAAAAAACCCACATAAATGAAATACTTAAGCACCTTCGGCACCTGTTTTTTCCAAGATAATGAAGCCTTTATATTTCAACAGTATTCAGCTATAGGTTACGTTGCTATGTGCAAAAAGTGGTTTCAGAATAATCATATTACATCACAATAATGGCCTGGAGTTAACTATGTCCTTATCTCCATAAAAATGTATGAAACTTATTAAAGAAACTTATTAGGGTATGTTCATACGGCAGAAACCTTTTCCACCGCGTGAACTTTTCAGTGTGGCTAGCCGTGATGGGATACCGATGCAGTGCATCGGCATCCCGTTACAGCATCCCGCTCCAAATTAGGCCTGAATAAATGGACCTAATCGGGAGTGAGTCTCGCACCGCGGACGCCACAGGTGACTCAGCCTGCAGAATCTACGGGAAGATAGGGCATGTTGCTTCTTTTTCCTGCTAGCTGAAAAAAGCGGGGGAAAAAAGCAAGTGGCTCCCATTGAAGTGAATGGGAGCCTTTTTTGCAGGTGGATTTTGAGGCAGATTCCGCCTTAAAATCCGCCTGCAAAAAACTCTGTGTGAACAGACCCTTAAACAGACACAGGTTCCTGTACAAAATATGGAATGGGCTCCCTTCTAGCATGTGCTCTCTTATGTTTCAGAGAGGCCTTTGGGTCTTCAGAATCTCCAGGGTCCAGTAGTGACTATTACCTCTGCTATAGCAATGGACATAACGGACCAATGAATAAAGCAAAGCAAATCTTGGCTTCATTTCACATCACCTAATAAACAAAGAAGCTTGGTTCACTCCATGTGAAGGCATTGTAAGTCTGTAATTATGGATAAAGGTTTCCCAACTAAGTTCTAATTGACATGGTGAGTTTTTAATTTTTTATTTCTATTTTTTTTGCGTTTATTTTAGTGTAAGTAATATTTATAACATACAAAAAGAGCAAACCTAGAACTGTGCCTTACATCAATTGTCACATTATATCATATTTAAACAGTTATGACACTAAATAAAACAAGTATGCATTCTACTGGGGTGACTACCCTTAGTTTCTCTATCCCCACATCTGCTAGCCCGAATCTTCAGTGAGCAGGAGAATCCCACTCCACCTCTCTCTGCTCTATAGAGCTCTATATGTGAGGCCAAATATGGTGACTTATATAATGTAAACAAGCAGGCATTGAAGATAAGGAGCAGGAGAACAGCTTTATAAGTGATGAAGGAAACAGATCTCCAAAATAAGAGAGAGATAATCCTTTAATAGTCCCACCGTGGGGAAATTTCAGTATGTTACAGCAGTATGATAAGACAGATACAGGATAATAACAAGTAATATATTACAGAAGGAGACACACATAAACTGAGAAAAATACTAGGTATCCATTGCAGCTAAGGAAGAAAAGAAAGAAAGAGAAGACTTCAGGATCATTTAGCTCTCTCTCTTTGCTTCGTCTAATGTACATTATGTAGCCTGATCATGGTTGGTAGCAAGGACCTCCGATAGCACTCCTTCTCACACTTGGGGTGAAGCAGTCGGTCACTTACAGAGCTGCCAAGTGCTGTCAAGGTCTCATACATGGGGTGGGATTTATTCTCCTGCATGGAGCTCACAACGGACAGTGTCCTTCTGTCACCCACCACCTGTATTTCCACCAACCACCTATACAATGGCACTGGGTCCAGGGGGCTCCCCAGGACAGAGCTGGCCCTTCTAATCTGCCTGTCAAGTCTTTTTCTGTCCCTGGTTGATATACTGCTCCTCCAGCAGGCCACACCGAAAAAGATGGCTGAAGCAACCACCGAGTTGAAAAAGGCCTTAAGAAGTGCCCCCTGGACTCCAAAGACAATCAGCCTCCTGAGCAGGTAGAGCCTGCTATGACCCTTTCTGTGCAGCGCCTCCAGGTGATCAGCCCAGTCTAATTTATTATTGAGGAGCACACCCAGATACTTATAGGTCTTGACTATCTCAATGCATGAACTTTGGATCTCCACAGAATTGGAGAGATATTATGATGTTCCTTATTTTCAGCTGTACTATTCATTTATGAAAAGTTGTTCATAACTGTTGGTATGCTTTGAGCAACCTGCTTTAGGAGGCATTGGCAGTAGACTGAATGCCAGAATTGCTCTATGTATAAATCTGAAATATTTATCTCCTTATTTCTCATTTAGCGCAGAACTTTTCACTGTCTGCCAACCTTTAATAATCTTATCCCTCTGGCCTGTATTCCCCAGCTTTATGGTCTAAGACCGAAAAAAAGATGATTTTTTTTTCTTAGTAGTCTGCCATATAAAAGCAAAATTGACTGAAGAACTGAGCTTGAGAAAAACATTTTGTCTAATTTATTCTCCTAAACCTCCTTACACACATCTTTCAAATCATCCATATACACTATGTGATCAAAAGTATCCGGACACCTGGCTGAAAATGACTTACAAGTTCGTGGTGCCTTCCATCGGTAATGCTGGAATTCAATATGGTGTTGGCCCACCCTTAGGGCTAGTTCACACGGGGACATGGACGCTGATTTTGACAGCAGATTTTGCGGCCAAATCAGCGTCCATACAATGTCCACACTATGTGAACTGCTCCCGCCGCGACCATCGCGGTCGCGGCTTTCACCTCCACTGTCAGCTCAAATGAATGAGCCGACATGGAGGGCGCTGCGGCTGGGCGGAAGCCGCGGCTCATCGCGAGCGGCTTCCGCCCGAAAGATAGGTCATGTCGCTTCTTTTTCTGCTAGCGAGCTAGCAGAAAAAAAAAAGCGAGCAGTTCACATAGGGATACATTGTATGGACGCTGATTTGGCCGCAAAATCCGCTGTCAAAATCAGCATCCATGTCCCCGTGTGATCTAGCCCTTAGCCTTGATGACAGCTTCCACTCTCGCAGGCATACGTTCCATCAGGTGCTGGAAGGTTTCTTGGGGAATGGCAGCCCATTCTTCGCGGAGTGCTGCACTGAGGAGAGGTATCTATGTAGGTTGGTGAGGCCTGGCACGAAGTCGGCGTTCCAAAACATCCCAAAGGTGTTCTATAGGATTCAAGTCAGGACTCTGTGCAGGCCAGTCCATTACAGAGATGTTATTGTCGTGTAACCACTCCGCCACAGGCAGTATGTACAGGTGCTCGATCGTGTTGAAAGATGCAATCGCCATCCCCGAATTGCTCTTCAACAGTGGGAAGCAAGAAGGTGTTTAAAACATCAATGTAGGCCTGTGCTGTGATAGTGCCACGCAAAACAACAAGGGGTGCAAGCCCCCTCCATGAAAAACATGACCAAACCATACCACCACTGCCTCCGAATTTTACTGTTGGCACTACTAATGCTGGCAGATGACATTCCCCGGGCATTCGCCATACCCACACCCTGCCATCGGATCGCCACATTGTGTACCGTGATTTGTCACTCCACACGTTTTTCCACTGTTCAATCATCCAATGTTTACGTTCCTTACACCAAGCGAGGCGTCATTTGGCATAGACCTGCGTGATGTGTGGCACCCAATCACCTGACCACGTTCGAAGTCCGTGAGTTGCGCGGAGTGCCCCATTCTGCTCTCTCATGATGTCTAATGTCTACTGAGGTCGCTGAATTGGAGTACCTGGCAGTAGGTGGCAGCACAATGCACCTAATATGAAAAATATATGTTTTTGGGGGTGTCTGGATACTTTTGATCACATAGTTTATATATATGTTTGTGTTTTACTTTTCTTGTCAGTAACTGTTGTTCTTCAATGAATTCTTTCATGTTTCATTACATTCTACATTACATTGTCTCTTCCCCCATAGATGTAAGCCCTCGCAGGCAGGGCCCTCTACCCCACTGTGCCAGTCGGTCATTGTTAGTATTACATCTACCTGTACATTCTGTGTATTGTATGTAACCCCCAAATGTAAAGCACCATGGAATTAATGGTGCTATATAAATAAATAATAATAATAATAATAATAATTGTTTTTCGAATAATATACATGATATATGATGATTCATTAAATGCCAATCAGGCACCTATTTTTATACATTTTTTACAATTTTGGCCACTATGAGTTAACAAACCGTTGCATTATGTATGTCACTCATTAGCACAAACTTTAAGGTTGTTTCAAATGAGTATATTTGATCATGTAAAAACATGTTAGAAGTCCTTCCTTTCACATGCACTACTGTCCTGTACTGTAATCATGATTTCACTATTTGACAGAAGTGCTCAGGGGTGGCAGGGACTACTAGTGAGTAGAGATGAGCGAGTAGTACTCGCTAGTAGGTATTCGAAATACTCGTACTCGCTATTCGAATGTAAAAGTTCGATGCAGAACCAGCATTGATTGGCCGAATGCTATACAGTCGGCCAATCAACGCTGGTTCTTCTCCTACCTTTAGAAGTCTTCTGCATGCAGCTTCCCCGCATTTCCCCCCCATAGACTATAATAGGGTTCGATATTCGATTCGAGTAGTCGAATATTGAGGGGCTACTCGAAATGAATATCGAACCTCGAACATTTTACTGTTTGCTCATCTCTACTAGTGAGCTATTCTTGGACTCGTGGGCCCTGCTAAGTGTTCTTTTCTGGAAATATGGTCCATATCCCATATAGTAAATTACAACTGAAGCCTATAGTTGCAAGCAATGTTGACATAGATTAGTCATAGCCTCAACATAAGGCTGAGTTGCCCCCAGTGCTGTTTGAGTGCTGGGGCCCACCCCCCGTGCTGCGAGATAGCTAATTTGCTTACTGAGAAAAACTGGGATTGTAGGCGAACGAAGAAGACAACGAAAGGTAGGAAAAAAATAGCCTTTGTTAAGGCTATTCCGACATGGTACCTAGAAAAAATTGTGTCTGAGTGATAGGATCCCTTTAAATGTTTTGCCATGGCCTGCAGTGTCTCTGGATTTGTCTCCTATTGAGCACATCAAGGATGTCAATGATTGACAATTGCAAAGGGAGCTGCCAACATCCAATTTTGATTATTTTTGCACCCAAATGCATTTAGCATGGCATAACGTTTCCTAGACAACCATAAATAACCATGTTGTTGGCATGCCAAGGCATAGAAGTGTATATATTTCTACACATGGCACTCATACTCGAGATGATCACCTTGTTTCCATTTTTTAAAAAAAATCCTTTTGTGATTATGAACATGTCTATAAATTCTTGATATTTATAATTCCAAGAAGTTTCCTTCTTGGTGTTGTGCTGTCAATGTTGAGGAGTATATATAGATATACACAAATATAATGTACTGTATGTAACCCCCAAATGTAAAGCACCATGGAATTAATGGTGCTATATAAATAAATAAATAAATAATAATAATAATAATAATAATAATTATATATATATATATATATATATATATATATATATATATATGTATTTCTAAACAGTGTCATGTACGTTTGTTCAAGAGATAAGTAGATACAGAGTTATCCTTAGAACAAATTATATTACTACTGTAATTTTAAAGGTCTATAAAAATAAACTTGTTAAAAATATGTAAACTTGGTTGCAATAAAGCTTGTCAATTTAGTCTTTCCCACACATGATATGAGATAGCTAGGGCAGTTATAAGCAGCCTCATTAAGTATTGTTTCATGGAATAAGCCATAAGAACGCTCACTGGGAAAGACAGGGTAGAAGACACATTAGCCGTGCATTAACTTTATTGCGCTTTTGCCTGTAGGGATGACAACGTGAACTTGTCTTATTACAGGTAGAGCCATTAACAATGCCAGTGATTACAGCTAATGGAATGCATCCTGCAGTAAATTAAAATTAAAACCCTGGTGCTAAATGTGAATCATTGCTCATTACAGCCTACTCCAAACATAAAAGGGAATGTTCAGCTCTTTCTCTAGCTTTATTTCCAAGTAAAATGTGCAGTTCAGCGTCTCAAGATGATGAGTGATAATACTGCATAATAAACATATGATATAATGTTTCACCTCTGCTAAGGAGGAACAATGGTCACCTCTATAAATGCAATTGAGAAGTGAGTTTATAAAAGTCATGAATAAAAGACACAAAAATAACTAAATAAAAAGCGAACAAACCCATAGACAATAATGTTTCCTGAAATTAGCTATTAATGACTAGGCAACTAAATATTGATACTCATGTTTTGAATACATATACACTTACCCCTTTTATTGTCCTTCCTACATTCTGACACTAGAGGACTCTAGGTACATTTTCATTGGTCTACATGAAGATGGTGTCTATAGCATCAGATTGCCCTTAGATTTTATACTTACCGATATGTAAGTATAAAACACATCAACTTATCTTCAAATGGATTAAGTACTTCAATTTGTCATGAAGCCAATTGAATACAACATTGTGACATGCTAGCACAGGGGATGTCACTTTGAAAGGGCCCTGATGGTAATTGCAGGAATGACTCAGGAAGGCTGTTGTGGAGTTGAAACAGGTTGAACTTGACTTCAGTAACTGAACAAATAAACAGGCAACTTCGAAATGGGAATTGTACTCTCTGAGTATTCCACTAATCAAGCCTTGGTATTGGGAGGATGCCCATTGATGTTTAGGGAATATGCTGCACTCCACTCCAACTCTAATTCCAATTCTCAGCCTCCTCCAGCAGCAGATTCTGGGGGCTATAATCCAGGATAGTCCTGACAGGGATCTGGTTCCCCTGAAGAAGATGTCGGAGTAACAGACCAGAGTATACCCACAGTCCAGACTATACCCCGGAGTATAAATTAACCTAGGCCAATTCATACCCCTCAGGCCATATTATACTCCCATCAGTAGCGTTGAGTGATATACATAAGAATTACTTAATTTTTCAACATTTTATTGGGGATTCAACTTTGTCTGGTAAATTAAGTAAGAAAGCAAACTGACTTAAGACTCTAAACACATAGACTTTTATTACTTTAACCAGAAAAATGTGACTGTTCATAATATAGTACTATGACTGTCGTTCTGCTGTCTCAAATATCATGTCTTCGCTCTATCTGAAACTAAATCTCTCATAGACTGAACTACTACTGTTTCCACCATCTAATAGATCTTTCCTTGATACTGTATATCCATTGCAGTCTCAGGCCTTACTATAACTCCTAGGCAGCATGCCCGCTGCCTCAGGGTTGTGTTTTACTCAGACCTTTCCTTCATCCCCTATATTGAATCACTCACACGTTCATGTCACCTCCACCTCAAAAACATCTCCAGAATACGCATTTTCCTTACCAGAGATACATTAAAGACACTTATTGTCTCTCTGATTCATTCTTGCCTTGACTACTGTAACTCCTTACTAATCGGTCTTCTCCTTACTAAACTCACCACTCTACAATCTATTCTGAATGCAACGCCCAGGCTCATCTATCAGTTTAGACGTTGCAGACTAACTTTATATGTCCAGGCACCATCTGCATGTTAAAGGACACGACCGGTGACGGCTCATACAGTTTTGTTTGTGTAATGACAGTAACCTCTATTACAAAACTGTATGACCACTGTATACGCAATGCCACCCCTGCTACCTCGTGTCACCCCCTCTACCTCATAGATTGTAAGCTCTTCTAAGCAGGGCCTCAGTCCCATTGTGTGAAATGATTAATTCCTTGTAATGTATCTTTTTGTCTGTACTTGAACCTTACAAATTGTACAGTGCTGCAGAATATGTTGGTGCTATATAAATAAAATGTATTATTATTATATAGTAAAAGAAATTACGTCTTGAAACTCAGCTTATAACGGTGGCTTGACATGGAGTGATTATCGGCCGAATGTTTATGGGTCACCTGATCAGTACACAACATGTCATACACTGATCAAATGACCCAGAAGCCCCAGGAGATAGAAGACATCGCAACATTCAAAAGTTGCAGCCAGAGAAGCAAGAAATGGTAGCTGGTGGAGACATGGAGGGAAGAATGGTTGTCAGTGTATTTAGCACATCAGGGTTGGCATCATCTGAAATGTCACAGAATTGTTACTTCACAGACAGAACCTTCTATCACTTAGTCATATGATCGCTCCCTATATGTGCTTGTCTAAATTAAATATGCAATATATGTTTTTTTTCACTTTCCATTATCTCCTCTCTGCATGTACAAGACATTTAATGCATGTGAGCTATATTTCACATAACGATTGATTGGTTTTATTTCTTCATTACTATATTCTCAAGTGGTGAGTTTAATTACCCACATTAACGTTAGTGTCTCATCAGAGAATAAACTATTTTTATCAAGTTTTTTTTTTTTGTAAAGGGAGTTTGTCAGGTCTAAAATGCCTCCCTAACCAGTAGTAGTGCCATGTTAATAGGAGCAGAAACCAATGAAGAAATGCAGAAATAATAATCTTTCTATGGATAATCAGCTTGCAATTGCACTGAGTTGTAACCTGATTTACTAGATTTGCAACAGACAGCTGAAACTGCCCCAGTTCTCACTTTGGCACACTGTCCAATGCCACCCTTGGAGTAGGTTAGCAAACGGTAAATCAGGCCCGCCCCAAGTGCACTTGCATGCTGATTTCCATGTCAATAAAAAAATAATCTCTGCATTACCACAAAGGTATATTTTGCTCCTATTAAAGACCCATACACAACATTACTGTTGGTTTGGAAGGCATTTTAGACTTGGCAGACTCCCTTTAAACATTTTGTTATGTCATGTTGAGGAAATGCAGCTTTTTGAGCCAATGATAAGAATGGCTACAAAACTAATGGGGAATATATAGGAAGCATTTATGCTTCTCCCTCTTGCTTTATCCACTCCTGGCTTGGCTCAAAACAAGGCCACCAAATCTGTAACAAAACAAGCTGCGTTTCCACCTAAAGAATGTTTTTTTTTTTAATTTTGTGTCCAAACCTATTTTTTTAAAGTAGCTATGCATATCAATATCTCTTTGCCGAGTGCCACTTTTGCATCCCTCATTGTCTCTTTGAAGTCCATTTTCCATTTATTGTCCAAAATCAGAATTGGCCAATGTAATGGAGAAATGAAATAAAAATGAATACAAATATTAAACTGAAGTACCAAATCGGCAAAAAAAAATTAATTTCTGGATACAGATTACAGAGGACGGAACTCTACCAACTCTTTTTGAGAGCAGATTCTTCACACCCTGAGCAAATCATAAGAGCCATTCCAATATGACAGTTCTTAAGAATGAAAAGAATTTATTTTACTGGAGGAGAACTTTGAGCATAGGATTTACATGAACGGTTCCAAGAGTGAGGATATCATAGGAAAAAATAAGGAAAGTGTAACAGAGAGCAAAGGAGAGTAAAAGACAGAAACTCCTCTGCCCCAATTCTAAATTAAAAAGGAAGGAACAAAATTAGGTGAGATGAATCTCTAAGTACAATGGCCGCTGGCAGCAAATGAGTAAAGTTTTTGAGAAACAATAGGGGGTTCTGAGAACAAATCCAATAATAAAGAAATTTATATCTGACTATTCCAAGATAACTACAAGATTCCAAAACAACAAATTTATGATATATGTATGTTCACAGCCACTATATTCCTCCAAAGAACTTATGGGTTACAAAAAGTCCAAAGTGGGTTGTTGTTATCCTTGAGGTTAATCTAAAGCATGAAGCAATGTGGATCAAGCATCTGAATTTGTGGATTTGAAAGGAGTAAAAAGTTAAAGAAAATAATACATTTTATCAATTGTAACACAATGGGAATGATTTATTATGCCTATTATGCTTGCCAGCTCATCTGTAAAGGTATGACCAAGAGACGGTATTAGAGAACATACTGAGGGATATACTGGAAGCAGCAATAATAGGAGATCCTACTCAAATAAAAACCATTCCAAGACATTTCAAAAGATTTCAGAACTGCAATCCTGATCTGTTAACCCCTTCCCGCTGATGGCATTTTTTGATTTTTGTTTTTCGTTTTTGACTCCCCTCCTTTCAAACCCCATAGCTTTTTTAGTTTTACACTCTCAGAGCTATATGAGGTCTTAATGTTTGCGGTACAAATTTTTCTTCATGATGCTACCATTAATTATTCTGTACAATGTACTGGGAAGATGGAAAAAAAATTCAGAGTGGAGTGGATTTGAAGAAAACGTGCATTTGTGCGACTTTATTACGGGCTTCGTTTTTACGGCGTTCACTGTGCAGCCAAAATGACATGTCACCTGTATTCTAAGTTTTGGTACGATTCTGAGGACACCAAATTTATATGGTTTTATTTACATTTTAACCCCTTAACAAAAATCCAAAACTGTGTTAAAATTTTTTTTTTCTAAAAGTCTCTATGTTCTGACACCCGTAACTTTTTATACTTCTGTGTATGGGATGCATAGGGTGTCTTTTTTTGCGGAACAGGTATACTTTTAAGTTATACCATTTGTGGATAGGTCTATCGACCAGATGGACCATGGGCCTCTTGGCTGCTCCTCAGTGTAAAAGACTGATCACAGTAGTTCTGAAATAGCATACGGTATGTCAAAATGTTATTAGTAAAGATTAATTTTTGAAAATGTATCACAATTCTGGTGTAATTTGCAACATAAAACTGAAATCAATGCTTGATGAAGAGGAATGAGGTTTAACACATAACACTTTGCAACTTATTACCAAAAACTAAGCCAACTCAAACCTTGTCTTGGTTGCTGATTTTGGTATCAACCCCCTGAAACTCATCCTTGAATTGGCTACAACATTGTTCAAGAATACACTGGAGATGAGTTCCTCAAACCATTTCTTCAGAGGTCTCACTGTTCAAAAAATGGTAACACCTGGATGTCACTTGCAGTTATTATCCTAGTCAAAAAAAGGACTTTGTATAAAGTTTGGAAAATACCTTGGATCATCCTGTGTTCCTGAGACACAACTGTAGTAACCACAGTGATCAAAACAATCCATTGTGGTCCGATCTCAGATGTAGCAGTGTTGAGCGCACAGCTCTGC
This sequence comes from Leptodactylus fuscus, assembly GCF_031893055.1. Taxonomy (NCBI): domain Eukaryota; kingdom Metazoa; phylum Chordata; class Amphibia; order Anura; family Leptodactylidae; genus Leptodactylus; species Leptodactylus fuscus. The sequence goes on from NC_134265.1 coordinate 146,035,820, forward strand.
TACACCTGAGATGTAGCAGAGCTGTGTCAACACTGTTTTACCTGAGATTGGACCACAATGGAGACTGCTGTAGACCAATCTTAGACTCCGCCTCCTCACAGACGAGCTTCCGGCAGAACCAGCATTGATTGGCCGAATGCTGTACATTGTATGGCATTCGGCCAATCAACGCTGGTCAATGCATTCCTATGGGAAAAAGTCAGCTCCCGCTCAGCACTGCTATACCTGAGATGTAGAAGTACTGTGCACTCAACGCTGCTATATCTGAGATGTAGCAGCACTGTGTCAACTCTGCTATACCTGAGATGTAGCAGCGCTGTGTCAACTCTGCTATACCTGAGATGTAGCAGTGTTGTGCGCTCAACGCTGCTACATATGAGATGTAGCAGAGTTGTGTCAACTCTACTATACCTCAGATCGGACCACAATAGAGACTGCTGTGGACCGCCTCCGGCAGAACCAGCGTTGATTGGCCGAATGCTGTACACTGTATGGCATTCAGCCAATCAACGCTGGTCAATGCATTCCTATGGGAAAAAGACAGCTCCCACATTATTAGTGGCATAATACAGTGACTTTGGCGTGTTAGCTGCCGCCAGACATGCTTCCCCTGCTGTCCCACTTGCATTCCAGAGGTGTTGTCATCATTTCCTGGGGTGTCATATTGGACTTGGTGACCCTCCTGAGTCGAATAGTGGTTTCCCCTGAAACTAAGCTTTTTTCCCCATAGACTATAATGGGATTTGATATTCGTTCGAATAGTCGAATATTGAGGGGCTATTCGAAACGAATATCGAATATCTAATATTTCACTGTTCGCTCATCTCTATTAAATAGCACACCGATACTGTATGTTTTAGTATATTTATAGTGTGTTGTGTACTGTATAGATTGTTTTGCCTTCTGTTCCCTTGTGTCATGTACTTTACTATGTTCATATTGTACAATGTGCAGCACTTAGTACTGGTTCAGTTCACCCAAGGTTGTCTGACAGACTACAGACTTCTTGCCTCTCCTGTGCTGTCAGACTGTCTCCTTGGTCTTGAAAGCTTTCCTGGCAGCCAGCAACTTTACGCAATCTACATTTGCTGTATTAAATCTCAAACTGAGCAGAACATTTTAATATGTTCATTGAAATTGCAGCAATTACTATACAATTGGAGCTTGAATGTAGTAACATTTTAATTCTTCTGTTCCGACCTTTAGGCATTCTTCATTTGCCCATCAGCCCTAACCTTATCAAACCACAAGATAACATAAAACTATTTCTATGTTTTACACACTAGTAAATGTAAGGTGAAAGAAAAATTAACAAAACCCTGGAACAGATTTACTAAGACTGGTGTTTCATACGAGAATTCTAGTCAAAAGTCTGCGATATTCCAAATATAATATAGAGGTGCAGAAATCTGGCAGTTAGGTTCTGGTGTAAACCTGTCAGGCAATGGTTGGCACTGTCCCTACAACTAAACTCAAATGATACTTTGTGAAAGTACTGCAAGCAAAGAAATAGCAAGTGGCAAAACATGGCTTTTCCAAAAATATGCAACTTCCAGAAAACTAGCACATAAGACACAATAAATTCCCCCTTATGTGAACAAAAATATAGATAATTAATAGAGATGAGCGAACAGTGTTCTATCGAACTCATGTTCGATCGGATATTAGGCTGTTCGGCATGTTCGAATCGAATCGAACACCGCGTGGTAAAGTGCACCATTACTCGATTCCCCTCCCACCTTCCCTGGCGCCTTTTTTGCTCCAGTAACAGCGCAGGGTAGGTGGGACAGGAACTACGACACCGGTGACGTTGAAAAAAGTAGGCAAAACCCATTGGCTGCCGAAAACATGTGACCTCTGATTTAAAAGAACAGCGACGCCCAGCTTCGCGTCATTCTGAGCTTGCAATTCACCGGGGACGGAGGTTTCCGTCCAGTTAGCTAGGGCTTAGATTCTGGGTAGGCAGGGACAGGCTAGGATAGGAAGGAGAAGACAACCAACAGTTCTTATAAGAGCTAAATTCCAGGGAGAAGCTTGTCAGTGTAACGTGGCACTGACGGGCTCAATCGCCGCAACCCAGCTTTCCGCGGATTCTGAATGAAATACACTGACAGTGTATTCCCGTATACCCGATATATACCCCCGATACCCGTTCCAACGGTGTGCCCCCCCCACCTTCACCCCAGAAATACCCTGCAAGTCCCCTAGCAATAGAATTGGGGCTATATACACCCACTATTTTTGCTACTGCCATATAGTGCCATTGTCTGACTGGGAATTCAAAGAATATATTGGGAATACAAATACCCTCATTTCTTGCTACTGCTATATAGTGCCATTGTCTGACTGGGAATTCAAAGAATATATTGGGCTTACATATAACTTCAATTCCAGGGAGAAGCTTGTCAGTGTAACGTGGCACTGACGGGCTCAATCGCCGCAACCCAGCTTTCCCAGGATCCTGAATGGAATACACTGTCAGTGTATTCCCGTATACCCGATATATACCCCGATACCCGTTCCAACGGTGTGCCCCCCCACCTTCACCCCAGAAATACCCTGCAAGTCCCCTAGCAATAGAATTGGGGCTATATACACCCACTATTTTTGCTACTGCCATATAGTGCCATTGTCTGACTGGGAATTCAAAGAATATATTGGGCTTACATATAACTTCAATTCCAGGGAGAAGCTTGTCAGTGTAACGTGGCACTGACGGGCTCAATCGCCGCAACCCAGCTTTCCCAGGATCCTGAATGGAACACACTGACAGTGTATTCCCGTATACCCCATATATACACCCCAAATCCCCGTTCCAACGGTGTGCCCCCCCACCTTCACCTCAGAAATACCCTGCAAGTCCCCTAGCAATAGAATTGGGGCTATATACACCCACTATTTTTGCTACTGGTATATAGTGCCATTGTCTGACTGGGAATTCAAAGAATATATTGGGGTTACGTGCACCCACAATTTTTGCTACTGCTATACAGTGCCATTGTCTCACTGGGAATTCAAAGAATATATTGGGGTTACGTGCACCCACAATTTTTGCTACTGGTATATAGTGCCATTGTCTCACTGGGAATTCAAAGAATATATTGGGGTTATGTGCACCCACAATTTTTGCTACTGCCATATAGTGCCAGTTTCTGACTGGTAAATCAAAGAATATATTGGGGTTACGTGCACCCACAATTTTTGCTACTGGTATATAGTGCCAGTTTCTGACTGGGAATTCAAAGAATATATGGGGGTTACGTGCACCCACAATTTTTGCTACTGCTATATAGTGCCATTGTCTGACTGGGAATTCAAAGAATATATGGGGGTTACGTGCACCCACAATTTTTGCTACTGGTATATAGTGCCATTGTCTCACTGGGAATTCAAAGAATATATGGGGGTTATGTGCACCCACAATTTTTGCTAATGGTATATAGTGCCATTGTCTGACTGGGAATTCAAAGAATATATTGGGGTTACGTGCACCCACAATTTTTACTACTGGTATATAGTGCCATTGTCTCACTGGGAATTCAAAGAATATATTGGGGTTACGTGCACCCACAATTTTTGCTACTGCTATACAGTGCCATTGTCTCACTGGGAATTCAAAGAATATATTGGGGTTACGTGCACCCACAATTTTTGCTACTTGTATATAGTGCCATTGTCTCACTGAGAATTCAAAGAATATATTGGGCTTACATATAACTTCAATTCCAGGGAGAAGCTTGTCAGTGTAACGTGGCACTGACGGGCTCAATCGCCGCAACCCAGCTTTCCCAGGATCCTGAATGGAACACACTGACAGTGTATTCCCGTATACCCCATATATACACCCCAAATCACCGTTCCAACGGTGTGCCCCCCCACCTTCACCTCAGAAATACCCTGCAAGTCCCCTAGCAATAGAATTGGGGCTATATACACCCACTATTTTTGCTACTGGTATATAGTGCCATTGTCTGACTGGGAATTCAAAGAATATATGGGGGTTACGTGCACCCACAATTTTTGCTACTGGTATATAGTGCCATTGTCTCACTGGGAATTCAAAGAATATATGGGGGTTATGTGCACCCACAATTTTTGCTACTGGTATACAGTGCCTTTGTCTCACTGGGAATTCAAAGAATATATTGGGGTTACGTGCACCCACAATTTTTGCTACTGCTATACAGTGCCATTGTCTCACTGGGAATTCAAAGAATATATTGGGGTTACGTGCACCCACAATTTTTGCTACTGGTAGATAGTGCCATTGTCTCACTGGGAATTCAAAGAATATATTGGGCTTACATATAACTTCAATTCCAGGGAGAAGCTTGTCAGTGTAACGTGGCACTGACGGGCTCAATCGCCGCAACCCAGCTTTCCCAGGATCCTGAATGGAACACACTGACAGTGTATTCCCGTATACCCCATATATACACCCCAAATCACCGTTCCAACGGTGTGCCCCCCCACCTTCACCTCAGAAATACCCTGCAAGTCCCCTAGCAATAGAATTGGGGCTATATACACCCACTATTTTTGCTACTGGTATATAGTGCCATTGTCTGACTGGGAATTCAAAGAATATATTGGGGTTACGTGCACCCACAATTTTTGCTACTGGTATATAGTGCCATTGTCTCACTGGGAATTCAAAGAATATATGGGGGTTACGTGCACCCACAATTTTTGCTACTGCTATACAGTGCCATTGTCTCACTGGGAATTCAAAGAATATATTGGGGTTATGTGCACCCACAATTTTTGCTACTGGTATATAGTGCCATTGTCTGACTGGGAATTCAAAGAATATATGGGGGTTACATGCACCCACAATTTTTGCTACTGCTATACAGTGCCATTGTCTCACTGGGAATTCAAAGAATATATTGGGGTTATGTGCACCCACAATTTTTGCTACTGGTATATAGTGCCATTGCCTGACTGGGAATTCAAAGAATATATTGGGGTTACAAATACCCTCATTTCTTGCTACTGCCATATAGTGCCAGTTTCTGACTGGTAATTCAAAGAATATATTGGGGTTACGTGCACCCACAATTTTTGCTACTGGTATATAGTGCCATTGTCTGACTGGGAATTCAAAGAATATATGGGGGTTACGTGCACCCACAATTTTTGCTACTCCTATACAGTGCCATTGTCTCACTGGGAATTCAAAGAATATATTGGGGTTATGTGCACCCACAATTTTTGCTACTGCTATATAGTGCCATTGTCTGACTGGGAATTCAAAGAATATATTGGGGTTACAAATACCCTCATTTCTTGCTACTGCCATATAGTGCCAGTTTCTGACTGGTAATTCAAAGAATATATTGGGGTTACGTGCACCCACAATTTTTGCTACTGGTATATAGTGCCATTGTCTGACTGGGAATTCAAAGAATATATGGGGGTTACGTGCACCCACAATTTTTGCTACTGCTATACAGTGCCATTGTCTCACTGGGAATTCAAAGAATATATTGGGGTTATGTGCACCCACAATTTTTGCTACTGGTATATAGTGCCATTGTCTCACTGGGAATTCAAAGAATATATGGGGGTTATGTGCACCCACAATTTTTGCTACTGCTATACAGTGCCATTGTCTCACTGGGAATTCAAAGAATATATTGGGGTTACGTGCACCCACAATTTTTGCTACTGATATATAGTGCCATTGTCTGACTGGGAATTCAAAGAATATATTGGGGTTACAAATACCCTCATTTCTTGCTACTGGTATATAGTGCCATTGTCTGACTGGGAATTCAAAGAATATATTGGGGTTACGTGCACCCACAATTTTTGCTACTGGTATATAGTGCCATTGTCTCACTGGGAATTCAAAGAATATATTGGGGTTATGTGCACCCACAATTTTTGCTACTGCTATATAGTGCCAGTTTCTGACTGGTAATTCAAAGAATATATTGGGGTTACGTGCACCCACAATTTTTGCTACTGGTATATAGTGTCATTGTCTGACGGGGAATTCAAAGAATATATGGGGGTTACGTGCACCCACAATTTTTGCTACTGCTATACAGTGCCATTGTCTCACTGGGAATTCAAAGAATATATTGGGGTTACGTGCACCCACAATTTTTGCTACTGCTATATAGTGCCAGTTTTCTGACTGGTAATTCAAAGAATATATTGGGGTTACGTGCACCCACAATTTTTGCTACTGCTATATAGTGCCAGTTTTCTGACTGGTAATTCAAAGAATATATTGGGGTTACGTGCAACCACAATTTTTGCTACTGGTATATAGTGCCATTGTCTGACTGGGAATTCAGAGAATATATTGGGGTTATGTGCACCCACAATTTTTGCTACTGCAATATAGTGCCAGTTTTCTGACTGGTAATTCAAAGAATATATTGGGGTTACGTGCACCCACAATTTTTGCTACTGGTATATAGTGCCATTGTCTGACTGGGAATTCAAAGAATATATGGGGGTTACGTGCACCCACAATTTTTGCTACTGCTATACAGTGCCATTGTCTCACTGGGAATTCAAAGAATATATTGGGGTTACGTGCACCCACAATTTTTGCTACTGGTATATAGTGCCATTGTCTGACTGGGAATTCAAAGAATATATGGGGGTTACGTGCACCCACAATTTTTGCTACTGCTATACAGTGCCATTGTCTCACTGGGAATTCGAAGAATATATTGGGGTTATGTACACCCACAATTTTTGCTACTGCTATATAGTGCCAGTTTCTGACTGGTAATTCAAAGAATATATTGGGGTTACGTGCACCCACAATTTTTGCTACTGGTATATAGTGCCATTGTCTGACTGGGAATTAAAAGAAAATATGGGGGTTACGTGCACCCATAATTTTTGCTACTGCTATACAGTGCCATTGTCTCACTGGGAATTCAAAGAATATATTGGGGTTACGTGCACCCACAATTTTTGCTACTGGTATATAGTGCCATTGTCTGACTGGGAATTCAAAGAATAGATTGGGGTTACAAATATCCTCATTTCTTGCTACTGGTATATAGTGCCATTGTCTGACTTGGAATTCAAAGAATATATTGGGGTTACGTGCACCCACAATTTTTGCTACTGGTATATAGTGCCATTGTCTCACTGGGAATTCAAAGAATATATTGGGGTTATGTGCACCCACAATTTTTGCTACTGCTATATAGTGCCAGTTTCTGACTGGTAATTCAAAGAATATATTGGGGTTACGTGCACCCACAATTTTTGCTACTGGTATATAGTGCCATTGTCTGACTGGGAATTCAAAGAATATATGGGGGTTACGTGCACCCACAATTTTTGCTACTGCTATACAGTGCCATTGTCTCACTGGGAATTCAAAGAATATATTGGGGTTATGTGCACCCACAATTATTGCTACTGGTATATAGTGCCATTGTCTGACTGGGAATTCAAAGAATATATTGGGGTTACAAATACCCTCATTTCTTGCTACTGCCATATAGTGCCAGTTTCTGACTGGTAATTCAAAGAATATATTGGGGTTACGTGCACCCACAATTTTTGCTACTGGTATATAGTGCCATTGTCTGACTGGGAATTCAAAGAATATATTGGGGTTACAAATACCCTCATTTCTTGCTACTGGTATATAGTGCCATTGTCTGACTGGGAATTCAAAGAATATATTGGGGTTACGTGCACCCACAATTTTTGCTACTGGTATATAGTGCTATTGTCTCACTGGGAATTCAAAGAATATATTGGGGTTATGTGCACCCACAATTTTTGCTACTGCTATATAGTGCCAGTTTCTGACTGGTAATTCAAAGAATATATTGGGGTTACGTGCACCCACAATTTTTGCTACTGGTATATAGTGCCATTGTCTGACTGGGAATTCAAAGAATATATGGGGGTTACGTGCACCCACAATTTTTGCTACTGCTATACAGTGCCATTGTCTCACTGGGAATTCAAAGAATATATTGGGGTTACGTGCACCCACAATTTTTGCTAGTGGTATATAGTGCCATTGTCTGACTGGGAATTCAAAGAATATATGGGGGTTACGTGCACCCACAATTTTTGCTACTGCTATACAGTGCCATTGTCTCACTGGGAATTCAAAGAATATATTGGGGTTACGTGCACCCACAATTTATGATACTGGTATATAGTGCCATTGTCTGACTGGGAATTCAAAGAATATATGGGGGTTACGTGCACACACAATTTTTGCTACTGCTATACAGTGCCATTGTCTCACTGGGAATTCAAATAATATATTGGGGTTATGTGCACCCACAATTTTTGCTACTGCTATATAGTGCCAGTTTCTGACTGGTAATTCAAAGAAAATATTGGGGTTACGTGCACCCACAATTTTTGCTACTGGTATATAGTGCCATTGTCTGACTGGGAATTCAAAGAATATATGGGGGTTACGTGCACCCACAATTTTTGCTACTGCTATACAGTGCCATTGTCTCACTGGGAATTCAAAGAATATATGGGGGTTACGTGCACCCACAATTTTTGCTACTGCTATACAGTGCCATTGTCTCACTGGGAATTCAAAGAATATATTGGGGTTACGTGCACCCACAATTTTTGCTACTGGTAGATAGTGCCATTGTCTCACTGGGAATTCAAAGAATATATGGGGGTTATGTGCACCCACAATTTTTGCTACTGGTATATAGTGCCATTGTCTGACTGGGAATTCAAAGAATATATTGGGGTTACGTGCACCCACAATTTTTGCTACTGGTATATAGTGCCATTGTCTCACTGGGAATTCAAAGAATATATTGGGGTTACGTGCACCCACAATTTTTGCTACTGCCATATAGTGCCAGTTTCTGACTGGTAATTCAAAGAATATATTGGGGTTACGTGCACCCACAATTTTTGCTACTGGTATATAGTGTCAGTTTCTGACTGGGAATTCAAAGAATATATGGGGGTTACGTGCACCCACAATTTTTGCTACTGCTATATAGTGCCATTGTCTGACTGGGAATTCAAAGAATATATGGGGGTTACGTGCACCCACAATTTTTGCTACTGGTATATAGTGCCATTGTCTCACTGGGAATTCAAAGAATATATGGGGGTTATGTGCACCCACAATTTTTGCTACTGGTATACAGTGCCATTGTCTCACTGGGAATTCAAAGAATATATTGGGGTTACGTGCACCCACAATTTTTGCTACTGCTATACAGTGCCAGTTTCTGACTGGAAATTCAAAGAATATATTGGAGTTACGTGCACCCACAATTTTTGCTACTGGTAGATAGTGCCATTGTCTCACTGGGAATTCAAAGAATATATTGGGGTTACGTGCACCCACAATTTTTGCTACTTGTATATAGTGCCATTGTCTCACTGGGAATCCAAAGAATATATTGGGCTTACATATAACTTCAATTCCAGGGAGAAGCTTGTCAGTGTAACGTGGCACTGACGGGCTCAATCGCCGCAACCCAGCTTTCCCAGGATCCTGAATGGAATACACTGACAGTGTATTCCCGTATACCCCATATATACACCCCAAATCACCGTTCCAACGGTGTGCCCCCCCACCTTCACCTCAGAAATACCCTGCAAGTCCCCTAGCAATAGAATTGGGGCTATATACACCCACTATTTTTGCTACTGGTATATAGTGCCATTGTCTGACTGGGAATTCAAAGAATATATTGGGGTTACGTGCACCCACAATTTTTGCTACTGGTATATAGTGCCATTGTCTGACTGGGAATTCAAAGAATATATTGGGGTTACGTGCACCCACAATTTTTGCTACTGGTATATAGTGCCATTGTCTGACTGGGAATTCAAAGAATATATGGGGGTTACGTGCACCCACAATTTTTGCTACTGCTATACAGTGCCATTGTCTCACTGGGAATTCAAAGAATGTATTGGGGTTATGTGCACCCACAATTTTTGCTATGGTATATAGTGCCATTGTCTGACTGGGAATTCAAAGAATATATGGGGGTTACGTGCACCCACAATTTTTGCTACTGCTATACAGTGCCATTGTCTCACTGGGAATTCAAAGAATATATTGGGGTTACATGCACCCACAATTTTTGCTACTGGTATATAGTGCCATTGTCTGACTGGGAATTCAAAGAATATATTGGGGTTACAAATACCCTCATTTCTTGCTACTGGTATATAGTGCAATTGTCTGACTGGGAATTCAAAGAATATATTGGGGTTACGTGCACCCACAATTTTTGCTACTGGTATATAGTGCCATTGTCTCACTGGGAATTCAAAGAATATATTGGGGTTATGTGCACCCACAATTTTTGCTACTGCTATATAGTGCCAGTTTCTGACTGGTAATTCAAAGAATATATTGGGGTAACGTGCACCCACAATTTTTGCTACTGGTATATAGTGCCATTATCTGACTGGGAATTCAAAGAATATATGGGGGTTACGTGCACCCACAGTTTTTACTACTGCTATACAGTGCCATTGTCTCACTGGGAATTCAAAGAATATATTGGGGTTACGTGCACCCACAATTTTTGCGACTGGTATATAGTGCCATTGTCTGACTGGGAATTCAAAGAATATATGGGGGTTACGTGCACCCACAATTTTTGCTACTGCTATACAGTGCCATTGTCTCACTGGGAATTCAAAGAATATATTGGGGTTATGTGCACCCACAATTTTTGCTACTGCTATATAGTGCCAGTTTCTGACTGGTAATTCAAAGAAAATATTGGGGTTACGTGCACCCACAATTTTTGCTACTGGTATATAGTGCCATTGTCTGACTGGGAATTCAAAGAATATATGGGGGTTACGTGCACCCACAATTTTTGCTACTGCTATACAGTGCCATTGTCTCACTGGGAATTCAAAGAATATATTGGGGTTACGTGCACCCACAATTTTTGCTACTGCTATACAGTGCCATTGTCTCACTGGGAATTCAAAGAATATATTGGGGTTATGTGCACCCACAATTTTTTGCTACTGGTAGATAGTGCCATTGTCTCACTGGGAATTCAAAGAATATATGGGGGTTATGTGCACCCACAATTTTTGCTACTGGTATATAGTGCCATTGTCTGACTGGGAATTCAAAGAATATATTGGGGTTACGTGCACCCACAATTTTTGCTACTGGTATATAGTGCCATTGTCTGACTGGGAATTCAAAGAATATATTGGGGTTACGTGCACCCACAATTTTTGCTACTGCCATATAGTGCCAGTTTCAGACTGGTAATTCAAAGAATATATTGGGGTTACGTGCACCCACAATTTTTGCTACTGGTATATAGTGTCAGTTTCTGACTGGGAATTCATAGAATATATGGGGGTTACGTGCACCCACAATTTTTGCTACTGCTATATAGTGCCATTGTCTGACTGGGAATTCAAAGAATATATGGGGGTTACGTGCACCCACAATTTTTGCTACTGGTATATAGTGCCATTGTCTCACTGGGAATTCAAAGAATATATGGGGGTTATGTTCACCCACAATTTTTGCTACTGGTATACAGTGCCATTGTCTCACTGGGAATTCAAAGAATATATTGGGGTTACGTGCACCCACAATTTTTGCTACTGCTATACAGTGCCAGTTTTTGACTGGGAATTCAAAGAATATATTGGAGTTACGTGCACCCACAATTTTTGCTGCTGGTAGATAGTGCCATTGTCTCACTGGGAATTCAAAGAATATATTGGGGTTACGTGCACCCACAATTTTTGCGACTGGTATATAGTGCCATTGTCTGACTGGGAATTCAAAGAATATATGGGGGTTACGTGCACCCACAATTTTTGCGACTGCTATACAGTGCCATTGTCTCACTGGGAATTCAAAGAATATATTGGGGTTATGTGCACCCACAATTTTTGCTACTGCTATATAGTGCCAGTTTCTGACTGGTAATTCAAAGAATATATTGGGGTTACCTGCACCCACAATTTTTGCTACTGGTATATAGTGCCATTGTCTCACTGGGAATTCAAAGAATATATTGGGGTTATGTGCACCCACAATTTTTGCTACTGCTATATAGTGCCAGTTTTCTGACTGGTAATTCAAAGAATATATTGGGGTTACGTGCACCCACAATTTTTGCTACTGGTATATAGTGCCATTGTCTGACTGGGAATTCAAAGAATATATGGGGGTTACGTGCACCCACAATTTTTGCTACTGCTATACAGTACCATTGTCTCACTGGGAATTCAAAGAATATATTGGGGTTACGTGCACCCACAATTTTTGCTACTGGTATATAGTGCCATTGTCTGACTGGGAATTCAAAGAATATATGGGGGTTACGTGCACCCACAATTTTTGCTACTGCTATACAGTGCCATTGTCTCACTGGGAATTCAAAGAATATATTGGGGTTATGTGCACCCACAATTTTTGCTACTGCTATATAGTGCCAGTTTCTCAGTGGTAATTCAAAGAATATATTGGGGTTACGTGCACCCACAATTTTTGCTACTGGTATATAGTGCCATTGTCTGACTGGGAATTAAAACAATATATGGGGGTTACGTGCACCCATAATTTTTGCTACTGCTATACAGTGCCATTGTCTCACTGGGAATTCAAAGAATATATTGGGGTTACGTGCACCCACAATTTTTGCTACTGGTATATAGTGCCATTGTCTGACTGGGAATTCAAAGAATATATTGGGGTTACAAATACCCTCATTTCTTGCTACTGGTATATAGTGCCATTGTCTGACTGGGAATTCAAAGAATATATTGGGGTTACGTGCACCCACAATTTTTGCTACTGGTATATAGTGCCATTGTCTCACTGGGAATTCAAAGAACATATTTTGGTTATGTGCACCCACAATTTTTGCTACTGCTATATAGTGTCAGTTTCTGACTGGTAATTCAAAGAATATATTGGGGTAACGTGCACCCACAATTTTTGCTACTGGTATATAGTGCCATTGTCTGACTGGGAATTCAAAGAATATATTGGGGTTACAAATACCCTCATTTCTTGCTACTGCCATATAGTGCCAGTTTCTGACTGGTAATTCAAAGAATATATTGGGGTTACGTGCACCCACAATTTTTGCTACTGGTATATAGTGCCATTGTCTGACTGGGAATTCAAAGAATATATTGGGGTTACAAATACCCTCATTTCTTGCTACTGGTATATAGTGCCATTGTCTGACTGGGAATTCAAAGAATATATGGGGGTTACGTGCACCCACAATTTTTGCTACTGCTATACAGTGCCATTGTCTCACTGGGAATTCAAAGAATATATTAGGGTTATGTGCACCCACAATTTTTGCTACTGCTATATAGTGCCAGTTTCTGACTGGTAATTCAAAGAATATATTGGGGTTACGTGCACCCACAATTTTTGCTAGTGGTATATAGTGCCATTGTCTGACTGGGAATTCAAAGAATATATGGGGGTTACGTGCACCCACAATTTTTGCTACTGCTATACAGTGCCATTGTCTCACTGGGAATTCAAAGAATATATTGGGGTTACGTGCACCCACAATTTTTGCTACTGGTATATAGTGCCATTGTCTGACTGGGAATTCAAAGAATATATGGGGGTTAGGTGCACCCACAATTTTTGCTACTGCTATACAGTGCCATTGTCTCACTGGGAATTCAAAGAATATATTGGGGTTACGTGCACCCACAATTTTTGCTACTGCTATACAATGCCATTGTCTCACTGGGAATTCAAAGAATATATTGGGGTTACGTGCACCCACAATTTTTGCTACTGGTAGATAGTGCCATTGTCTCACTGGGAATTCCACAAATAATTTGGAGATTCATTCACCCTACTTCTCAGGCTCTTGCCATATTCACCCAGGTTGTCAGTGCTGCACCAGCTCGTTCCCAGACAGCTCGGCCCGAAAAACACGTTACCTATATAGAGGATTTGGACAATGAAGACAACATGTTCTAAATCTAATGTCTGCACCTTCTCCAGAATTAAAATAAAGGCAGCGTTTAACTTTCAAATAGCACTGCACAAAGGAAGAGCTTATCAGCTTGTCTCATGACATGCTACTGAAAAGTGTCATTTGTGTATCTTAATGTAAATATAGTTGTATAAGCTTTTTGGGTTTTAGGCACTGCCAAGTTATTTATTACCACCCGCTCCCTTATAATGAATATGACGCCAAAGTCACTGTGGGTCTTCAGAGCTCACAGCTTTGGTTGACATTTGTCTTGCTCTCTGTCGGTACCAGCTGTCTTTTTGGATACCGTAAAGTTATGTTGACTTTATTAACAGCTATAGAAGCTTTAGCCAGGTTGTGACGGTGTGTAACCCTAACAACACTAAGTGGGATACACATTAATAGTCAGTCTATGTACGCTAAACGTATCACTGAAGTAATTTTTTTTCCCTCTCCCCTAATATAAGAAAGGAACAGACATTAGACCTAGACCGGGGTTCGAGGCTTGTAAAAATCCAGTATTATTTGTTCTTCATGATGTGAAATATGTGTAGAAAAGCAACCCAAGATGAAGTCAGCCATGTGTGCCAGTGTGTTACTTGGCATGCCTTTGCTGGCCCCAACTGAAAGGGTCACTCTCCATTTCCTCCATTTTCCACTCCCCTTCACACCATTTGTGGTGAAGCAATGGGATGCACTGAAGTGCACCCTCTAGCCTCTTGTGGGACAGGGACATCAGATGCCAATCCAACCCCCTCGTCTTCCTCCGCCAGCCAACGGTGCGAAGATGAGAGGAGTGTGCTCTGAATGTATTCTGCCTAGCAGAGGCTAGTTCTCACTTACGAAAATGGCCCCACTTTGACCTGTATATCAGGCACAATGGTGTAGGTTTCAAAGAAACATGGCACCAACAAGTTGAAAAACGTGGGCCATGCGTGGACCATGTTTGAGTCTGGCAAGCTCCAGATCTGCTACCAGGTTCCAGCCATTATCACAGGCGCAAAAATGCCAGGCCCCAGGTGTAGCAGGGAAAAAAAAATGCCATCTCAGCCAGGATGGCATCCCTGACCTCGGAGGCACTGTGCTGTCTGTCCCCCAAGCTGATCAGTTTCAGCACGGCCTGCTGACATCTCCCCACGCCAGTGTTACAGCGTTTGCCGCTAGTAGCTGGGGTGGAGGTTGCAGCATCGTAGGGTTTCAGTCTACTCCTGCCATGAATTTTGGCCTGGGAGAGGAGATAGGCCACCCCAGTTTACACCCGGGGAACAGACTCCACCACATTCACCCTGCCTGTCATTAAAGATAAGCACTGCAGCATCCCTGACCACAGGCGCTTGTCCATGTGTCGGTGGTCAAGTGGACCTTGCAGCAAAGCGCAGAGCTCTGGGCCCGACTGATGTTATGGGACACATGCAGGCACAAGGCAGGGACAGCACACCAAGAGAAGTAGTAACGGCTAGGCCCAGCATAGGGAGGTGCCCCAGCTGCCATCTGCTGACGGAAGGCCTGGGTCTCCAGAAGCATAAACAAACACCAACATCTCCAGGGCCAGCAGTTTATCGATGAGGCTGTTAAAGGCTTGGGCATGGGGGTGGGTTGTGTTGTACTTCTGCCTGCAATGAAAAGCTTGGGAAATGTGGAGTGGCTGGGAAGAGGCGCATGATGGTGCAGGCCAAAAGGGCGCATGAGGGTGAACTCCCCAATGTGTCAGAGATAGGTGTGTAGGTGTCCTTGCATCATATACTTGCACCATATTTGGCTTTGGAAGTTAATTTTGTGCCAAAAAGTGGTTAAGACAGCGATCCCTCAGCTACTCCCGTTACACTGTCTAGTGAAATTACCATCTTTGGAAGTGGACCACCACTTGTAAGATCCCAAAGGAAGCAGGCAAGAGATGTGCAGTGCAGAAAAAAAGATGAGAAAATAAGTGTAGGCTGTAGAGCACAGAGGGATCGGAGAGGACAGAGCTGGTGTCGGCCAGGTATTCCCACAACATGCGCCTATACTTGTCCCTCCTGGTGACACTAGGCCCCTGAGTGGCAGTAATTTGCCCAGGGGGGCCATTAACGTGTTCCAGACCTAGGAATAAGTCTTCCAACAGGGTAGAGTTTTGCATGCCTTTGCTTCTACCCACTGTTTTTGCTGCTTAGCTTCCCTCCACATCTACACTGCTTTCACCCCTAAACATCACCCCAGTTTATGCCTTTGTTTCTACCCTGTTTTTTTTTGTTGAATTAGCTTCCCTCCACATCTACACTGCTTTAGCCCCTAAACATCACCCCAGTTTATGCCTTTGCTTCTACCCTGTTTTTTTGTTGTTGAATTAGCTTCCCTCCACATCTACACTGCTTTAGCCCCTAAACATCACCCCAGTTTATGCCTTTGCTTCTACCCAGGTTTTTTGTTGATTTAGCTTCCCTCTACATCTACACTGCTTTAGCCCCTAGACATCACCCCTGTCCATGTGGGGTCGGTGGCCTCGTCATCCACCAACTCCTCTTCCAATTGCGCACTGGCCCCTTACTGCAAACCGCACATGACCACAGCTTGCCCTGATGGCAACTGTGTCTCATGATCCCCACTTAGGTCCAGACAAGTCGGTGGCGGGTCCAAAACCCAAAAATTGGAAGGAAATGGCGGATGCTGCAGTATTTCTAACACCTGTTCCTGGTGCTCGGGCCTGGTCTGTGTTGTACCCTGCACCCTGCTTAACGCAGCTGCCATATCCGAAGTTGTGCTGAGCGCATGCTAATGTTTCGTGTCCAGTGCAATGGATGGGATGGGATTTCACATAAGTCTGCCACCCATGGCCACTCATGGTTGAGCAACTGAGGGAGTTGACTTTGACGAACCCGAGGGTTTTGGAGTTGGAACTACATCAAAGGTCTGTGCTGCTCACACACTCTGCTCAACACATGATATGTTTAGTGCCAGCAGTGTGGAGACGTCGCACAACAGCCGTTGTTCCAGCAGGTACAGGCGTTGTAGGAGTGCATAGAGGCTAGCAGCGGCAACTATAGACTTTGAAAACTATCCGCACAAGCGCCACACTTTCACCAGTAGCTCAGGAACATTGGGGTACCTTTTTAAAATGATTAGCAGCAATGAGTTAAAAATGTGGCCCAGGCATGGAATATGTTGCAGGCTGCCAAGCTACAGAGCCAATCCCAGGTTACGGCCATTATCACACATGACAACATGCCTGGGCCCAGGTGCAGTGGCAAAAACCACATTGCCGTCTCATCGAGGATGGCATGACTCACTTTGTAGGCAGTGTGCTGTCTGGCCCCCAAGCTGATGAGCTTCAGCACGGCCCGCTGACGTCTCCCCACACCAGTGTTGCAGCGTTTCCAGCTCGTAGCTGGGGTCAATTTAACAGCGGAGGAGGGTGGTGTTTCAGCCCTCCTCCCAGGAATGTTGTGTGGGGAGACAAATCAGGCCACCACATTTTGCGACCCGGTCCACGCCTCAACTGCATTCAACCACTGTGCCCAAATTGAAAGGTAGTGTCCCTGTCCGCATGCACTTGTCCATTCGTAACTGGTCACATGGAACTTTAGGGCTAAGCGCTGAATTTAGGGACCGCCTCATGTTTGGGGGAAAGTGCTGGTGTGGACAGCACAGTGCGGTGGCGCAGTAGACACTCTGCCCAAAAAGGGCAGAGTGTCCCCCAGCCGGGATTCCAACATCTCCTGGGCCAGATTTCTTGAGATGAGGCCGTTGAAGCCTTTGGCATGTGGGTGGGTTGCGCTGTACTTTAGCATGAAATGAAAGGCTTGGGAGATGGGGAGTTGCTGGGAAGAGGCACATGATGGCGCGGGCAAAAGGAGAAATGGCAGGAAAAGGTGAGGATAAGGGTGAACTCCCCAAAGTGTCAGAGGCAGATGTGGAGGTGTCCTGGCTGCTGGTCTGGACTGCAGCGCCAGCCCTGTCAACAGTGGGAGAGGCAGTGGCCGCCAGGCCAAACGACGATTATCCTGCGCTTGCTCTCACCCACTGAGCTCAGGGCTTGCCTTCCAAATGATGGCACCCGCAAGAGGTGGTGAGATTCCTCTCCGCAGATCTCCAACCCATCTTGGACTTGCAAATTGCACTAAATTTGTCATGTAACTGACATGCATATGATGAGTCTATCCATTGTCTGTTCATTTTGGTGAAAGTTAGCCTGTCAGCTGACAGACAGCTGTGCTTGCCAGTGATGATGCCACCGGCTGCTTGTACCCCCAGTTTTTGCTGCTTAGCTTGCCTCCACATCCACACTGCTTTTGCCCCTACACATCACCCCTATCCATGCCTGTGCCTCTAGCCATAAGTCTGCCACCCATGGAAACTC
Organism: Leptodactylus fuscus; assembly: GCF_031893055.1. Taxonomy (NCBI): domain Eukaryota; kingdom Metazoa; phylum Chordata; class Amphibia; order Anura; family Leptodactylidae; genus Leptodactylus; species Leptodactylus fuscus. The sequence continues at coordinate 146,054,105 of NC_134265.1, forward strand.
ATGGTGCAGAAAGTGAGGGAGCTGACTCTGAGGAACCCTTGGGTTTTGTAGCTGGTACTCCATCAAAGGTCTCTGCTGCTCACACACCCTGCTGAACATATGGTATCTAGGGTTAGAGCGTGTGGTGACCTCGCACAACAGTAGGTGCTTCAGGCAGATGTAGGCCTTGCTGGAGTGTATTGCGGCTAGCTCCAGGTACTGTAGACTTGGGAAAGTGGGTGTCCAAGTGCCGCACTTTCACCCTTAGCTCAGCTAATTTGGGGTATGTTTTTAAAAATCATTGCACCACTACATTGAACACGTGGGCCAGGCATGGAACGTGTTGGAGGCTGGCAAGCTCCAGAGCCCTCCAACAAGACAAAAAAGCCTGACCCCAGGGGCAGCGGGCATAAACAAATTGCCATCTCATCCAGGATGGCATCCCTGACCTCAGAGGCAGTGTGCTGTCCGTCTCCCAAGCTGATGAGCTTCAGCCCAGCCTGCTGACGTCTCCCCACACCAGTGTTGCAGCGTTTTCAGCTCGTAGCTGGGGTCAATCTAACAGCGGAGGAGGAGGAGGGTGGTGTTTCAGCCCTCCTCCCAGGAATGTTTTGTGGGGAGACAAGTCAGGAAAATTCTTGAAACAGGGGAGAGTTTTGCATCTTTGCCCTTGCTGCCTATGGACATCCCTTTGCCTCTAGCCACCATTTTCCCTGCTTTGCTTGCCTCCACATCCACACTGCTTTTGCCCCTAGACATCACCCCAGTCCATGCCTTAGCTTGTACCCCCAGTTTTTCCTGCTTAGCTTGCCTCCACATCCACACTGCTTTTGCCCCTAGACATCACCCCAGTCCATGCCTTAGCTTGTACCCCCAGTTTTTCCTGCTTAGCTTGCCTCCACATCCACACTGCTTTTGCCCCTAGACATCATCCCTATCCATGCCTCTGCCCCTAGCCATAACTCTGCCACCCCTGGAAACTCATGGTGCAGAAACTTTGGGAGCTGACTTTGAGGAACCCTTGGGTTTTGTAGATGGAACTCCATCAAAGGTCTGTGCAGCTCACACACCCTGCTCAAGATATGGTATTGTAGGGTTTCAGCGTGTGTGAATGACGGACAACAGTAGCATCGGTACATTTGGGTATGTTTTCAAAAAACTTTGCACCACTAGGTTAGACGTGGGCCAAACATGGAACGTGTTGGAGGCTGGCAAGCTCCAGAGCCGCTACCAGGTTCCAGCCATTATCACAGGCGTAAAAATGCCAGGCCCCAGGTGTAGCAGGGAAAAAAAAATGCCATCTCAGCCAGGATGGCATCCCTGACCTCGGAGGCACTGTGCTGTCTGTCCCCCAAGCTGATGAGCTTCAGCACCGCCTGCTGATGTCTCTCCACACCAGTGTTTTAGCGTTTGCTGCTAGTAGCTGTGGTGGAGGTTGCAGCGTCGTAGGGTTTCAGTCTACTCCTGCCATGAATTTTGGCCTGGGAGAGGAGATAGGGTACCTCAGTTTGCACCCCGGGACCAGACTCCACCACATTCACCCTGCCTGTCCTTAAAGATAAGCAGCATCCCTGACCACAGGCGCTTGTCCAAGTGTCGGTGGTCAAGTGAACCTTGCAGCAAAGCGCGGAACTAAGGGCCCACCTGATGTTGAGTGACACGTGCTGGTGCAAGGCGGGGATGCCACACCGGGAGAAGTTGAGACGGCTAGGGACGGCATAGTGAGGTGCCACAGTTGCCATCAGGTCCGGGAAGGCGGGAGTTTCAACAAGCCGGAACGCCAACCTCTCCTGGGCCAGCAGTTTAGCGATGTTGGCGTTCTAGGCTTGCGTGGGTGGGTGGTTAGCGGTGTATTTCTGCCGGCGCTCCAATGTCTGAGAGATGGTGGGTTGTTGTAAAGAAGCGCCTGATGGTGCCTTTGATGGTGCAGGAGAAGGAGATAAGACAGAAACAGGGGAGGATGAGGGAGAAGTCAACAAAGTGGCGGAGGCAGATGAAGTGATGTCCTGGCTCGTCCTCTGGAGTGCATCGCCAGCACTGTGAGCAGAGGCAGTGGCATGAACGGCGGGCGACATTTGTCCTGCCGTTGCTGCCTGCCACTGATTCCATTGCTTGGATTCCAAATGACGGTGCATTGAAGTGGTGGACAGGTTGCTCTTCTCAGGGCCCCTACTCGATTTCGAAAGGCAAATTGTGTAGACGACACTATATCTGTCCTCGGCGCATTCCTTGAAAAAACTCTACACCTTCAAGAAACGTGCCCTCAATGGGGGAGTTTTTCTGGGCTGGGTACAAAAGGGAACATCTTCGGACATTCCGGGTCTGGTCTGGCTTCGGCAAAGCAGCTGACCGCTGCCTCTGGACATGTCTCTGCCTCTAGCTACCCTTTTTGGTGCTGCACCTGCCTCAACATCCACACTACTTTCCCAGCTTGACATCCGCCTTGTCCAGGTGGGGTCGGTGTCCTCGTCGTCCACCACCTCCTCTTCCAACTCCTGTCTCGCCTCCTCCTCCTGCACAATGCGCATGTCAACTGGCTTCCCTGACAGCAACTGCGTCTCATCGTCGTCGATGAGGGTGGGTTGCTGGTCATCCGCCACCAAATCGACCGGAGATGGAATGGAGGAGACTCTAGTGTTTGAGCATCTGCACACAGATACTCGTCTGTTAGGTCCGTGGAATCGCGAAATGGAGGGGCAGGTTGCGGTACAGTCAAAGGAAGGGAGAACAGCTCTGGGGAGCAGGGAGAGTTGGGGTTATTGTTCTGGGAAGATTGGGAATTTTGGGTGGAAGGAGGACAAGACTGTTGGGTAAGAGGAGGTAGAGGCTGACTGGCTGGTGGACAATGTGCTTTAAGCGTTATCCGACAGCCATTGCAAGACCTGTTCCTGGTTCTCGGGCCTACTAATCTTTGTACCATTCAGCCTAGTTAATGTGGAACTTTTGTGCAAAGCACAGAACTTAGGGCCCGCCTGATGTTAAGGGACACACGCTGGTACAAGGCTCAACTCACCCTAAGTGCCAAAAACACTGCTGGTGCAAGGCTCTACTCATGCCAAGGGCCTCAATCTCTGCTGGTAGCTCAGCTTAAGGTCCTATAACTTTGTTTGGAAGGGCTCATGTTAAGGGCTAGAAAAGTGAATTTTGGAAGGTCTTACCACATCACACACACACACACACACACACACACACACACACACACACACACACACACACACACACACACACACACACACACACACACACACACACTCAAAATGACAGTTAAGGGTGAGGGCTTTTGGAATTCCCATTGCCTATTCCATTTGTGGTTGTCATGGGGAACGTGATTTAAAGGGGTGGTTGTTACTGTTTGTTGAGCTTAAGTTGGGGTTTGTGTCCATCCATTTGGGGAGTAAAGAAGGTTTCCAGGTATTTTCCCACTTTGATAGAGGTTTTTTTGAATGTGGAAAGTGTGTAGTTGTTAGGCAGTGATGTTGGGGTAATAGAGGGTCTTTGGTGTGTTAGATGCCCCCAGACATGCTTCCCCTGCTGTCCCAGTGTCATTCCAGAGGTGTTGGCATCATTTCCTGGAGTGTCATAGTGGACTTGGTGACCCTCCAGACACGGATTTGGGTTTCCCCCTTAACGAGTATCTGTTCCCCATAGACTATAATGGGGTTCGAAACCCGTTCGAACACACGAACATTGAGCGGCTGTTCGAATCGAATTTCGAACCTCGAACATTTTAGTGTTCGCTCATCTCTAATAATTATAAATAAAGTCTTATACTGTGAAGTGGATTTCTTTAAAGATAGCCTGACAGGTCCAAAAATCCCCCCCACCTTCACATCCCCACTAATAATAATAGCGCTGTGCAGGGGTCTTTCATTGGAAATATACTTAGAGGACAAAAACCAATGATGTAATATATCAGTTATAATCATCTTCTTTCATGAGTATGCACAAGAGATAGCAAGTGCACCAAAGGCAAACCTCATCTGGGAGATTTGCTTACAAATGCCTTGTGAGGGCAGTAGTTGGACTGAAGTTCCAGAGAACACCTGAAGCACTTGCAACTGTCCATAGGTAAAACCGATCCTCCCTCAGTGCACTTGCAGGCTAATTGGCATATCCATAAAAAGATTATTAGGTCATTATCGCATTGGTTTGTGACCCTAAAGGTATGCTTCTGCACCTCTAAGGGAGGGTTCATACGATGTAACGCTGCACCCATTCTGATTGTAAAAACATGTTCAGAATGAGTGCGTAAAAAGCATCTCCCATTGACTTGAATGGGAGCCAGCATACATACGCTCCCCATTGAAATCAATGGGAGGCTTTTTTTCATTATGCCAATGTTTTACGTGTGTAATATAGTCTCTAATAGAGATGAGCGAACACTAAAATGTTCGAGGTTCGAAATTCGAATCGAACAGCCGCTCACTGTTCGTGTGTTCGAACGGGTTTCGAACCCCATTATAGTCTATGGGGAACATATACTCGTTAAGGGGGAAACCCAAATCCGTGTCTGGAGGGTCACCAAGTCCACTATGACACCACAGGAAATGATGCCAACACCTCTGGAATGACACTAGGACAGCAGGGGAAGCATGTCTGGGGGCATCTAACACACCAAAGACCCTCTATTACCCCAACATCACAGCCTAACAACTACACACTTTACACACTCAATACCACCTCTCTGACAGTAGGAAAACACCTTGAAACATGTGTATTTGGCACTTGCAGTGAGGAGAGCTTGTCACCAGCAGTGAATTTGGCCCTTGTAGTAAGTTGAGGTTGGCACCAACATTTGTTTTGAAAATCAGGGTGGATTGAGCCTCTAACCAGCAGAGTTTGGGCAAATTCATGGTGGAGGGAGCCTCTAAAAACCCCAGTTTGGACCAATTCATGGTGGAGGGAGCCTCTAAAAACCCCAGTTTGGACCAATTCATGGTGGAGGGAGCCTCTAAAAACCCCAGTTTGGACCAATTCATGGTGGAGGGAGCCTCTAAAAACCCCAGTTTGGACCAATTCATGGTGGAGGGAGCCTCTAACCAGCCCAGTTTGGGCAAATTCATGGTGGAGGGAGCCTCTAAAAACCCCAGTTTGGACCAATTCATGGTGGAGGGAGCCTCTAAAAACCCCAGTTTGGACCAATTCATGGTGGAGGGAGCCTCTAAAAACCCCAGTTTGGGCAAATTCATGGTGGAGGGAGCCTCTAAAAACCCCAGTTTGGACCAATTCATGGTGGAGGGAGCCTCTAAAAACCCCAGTTTGGACCAATTCATGGTGGAGGGAGCCTCTAAAACCCCCAGTTTGGACCAATTCATGGTGGAGGGAGCCTCTACACAGCCCAGTTTGGGCAAATTCATGGTGGAGGGAGCCTCTAAAAACCCCAGTTTGGACCAATTCATGGTGGAGGGAGCCTCTAAAAACCCCAGTTTGGACCAATTCATGGTGGAGGGAGCCTCTAAAAAACCCAGTTTGGACCAATTCATGGTGGAGGGAGCCTCTAAACAGCCCAGTTTGGGCAAATTCATGGTGGAGGGAGCCTCTAAAAACCCCAGTTTGGACCAATTCATGGTGGAGGGAGCCTCTAAAAACCCCAGTTTGGACCAATTCATGGTGGAGGGAGCCTCTAAAACCCCCAGTTTGGACCAATTCATGGTGGAGGGAGCCTCTACACAGCCCAGTTTGGGCAAATTCATGGTGGAGGGAGCCTCTAAAAACCTCAGTTTGGACCAATTCATGGTGGAGGGAGCCTCTACACAGCCCAGTTTGGGCAAATTCATGGTGGAGGGAGCCTCTAAAAACCTCAGTTTGGACCAATTCATGGTGGAGGGAGCCTCTAACCAGCCCAGTTTGGACCAATTCATGGTGGAGGGAGCCTCTAAAAAACCCAGTTTGGACCAATTCATGGTGGAGGGAGCCTCTAAAAACCCCAGTTTGGACCAATTCATGGTGGAGGGAGCCTCTAAACAGCCCAGTTTGGGCAAATTCATGGTGGAGGGAGCCTCTAAAAACCCCAGTTTGGACCAATTCATGGTGGAGGGAGCCTCTAAAAACCCCAGTTTGGACCAATTCATGGTGGAGGGAGCCTCTAACCAGCCCAGTTTGGACCAATTCATGGTGGAGGGAGCCTCTAAAAAACCCAGTTTGGACCAATTCATGGTGGAGGGAGCCTCTAAAAACCCCAGTTTGGACCAATTCATGGTGGAGGGAGCCTCTAAAAACCCCAGTTTGGGCAAATTCATGGTGGAGGGAGCCTCTAAAAACCCCAGTTTGGACCAATTCATGGTGGAGGGAGCCTCTAAAAACCCCAGTTTGGACCAATTCATGGTGGAGGGAGCCTCTAAAAACCCCAGTTTGGACCAATTCATGGTGGAGGGAGCCTCTACACAGCCCAGTTTGGGCAAATTCATGGTGGAGGGAGCCTCTAAAAACCTCAGTTTGGACCAATTCATGGTGGAGGGAGCCTCTAACCAGCCCAGTTTGGACCAATTCATGGTGGAGGGAGCCTCTAAAAAACCCAGTTTGGACCAATTCATGGTGGAGGGAGCCTCTAAAAACCCCAGTTTGGACCAATTCATGGTGGAGGGAGCCTCTAAACAGCCCAGTTTGGGCAAATTCATGGTGGAGGGAGCCTCTAAAAACCCCAATTTGGACCAATTCATGGTGGAGGGAGCCTCTAAAAACCCCAGTTTGGACCAATTCATGGTGGAGGGAGCCTCTAACCAGCCTAGTTTGGGCAAATTCATGGTGGAGGGAGCCTCTAAAAACCCCAGTTTGGACCAATTCATGGTGGAGGGAGCCTCTAAAAACCCCAGTTTGGACCAATTCATGGTGGAGGGAGCCTCTAACCAGCCCAGTTTGGACCAATTCATGGTGGAGGGAGCCTCTAAAAAACCCAGTTTGGACCAATTCATGGTGGAGGGAGCCTCTAAAAACCCCAGTTTGGACCAATTCATGGTGGAGGGAGCCTCTAAACAGCCCAGTTTGGGCAAATTCATGGTGGAGGGAGCCTCTAAAAACCCCAGTTTGGACCAATTCATGGTGGAGGGAGCCTCTAAAAACCCCAGTTTGGACCAATTCATGGTGGAGGGAGCCTCTAACCAGCCCAGTTTGGACCAATTCATGGTGGAGGGAGCCTCTAAAAAACCCAGTTTGGACCAATTCATGGTGGAGGGAGCCTCTAAAAACCCCAGTTTGGACCAATTCATGGTGGAGGGAGCCTCTAAAAACCCCAGTTTGGGCAAATTCATGGTGGAGGGAGCCTCTAAAAACCCCAGTTTGGACCAATTCATGGTGGAGGGAGCCTCTAAAAACCCCAGTTTGGACCAATTCATGGTGGAGGGAGCCTCTAAAAACCCCAGTTTGGACCAATTCATGGTGGAGGGAGCCTCTACACAGCCCAGTTTGGGCAAATTCATGGTGGAGGGAGCCTCTAAAAACCTCAGTTTGGACCAATTCATGGTGGAGGGAGCCTCTAACCAGCCCAGTTTGGACCAATTCATGGTGGAGGGAGCCTCTAAAAAACCCAGTTTGGACCAATTCATGGTGGAGGGAGCCTCTAAAAACCCCAGTTTGGACCAATTCATGGTGGAGGGAGCCTCTAAACAGCCCAGTTTGGGCAAATTCATGGTGGAGGGAGCCTCTAAAAACCCCAGTTTGGACCAATTCATGGTGGAGGGAGCCTCTAAAAACCCCAGTTTGGACCAATTCATGGTGGAGGGAGCCTCTAACCAGCCTAGTTTGGGCAAATTCATGGTGGAGGGAGCCTCTAAAAACCCCAGTTTGGACCAATTCATGGTGGAGGGAGCCTCTAAAAACCCCAGTTTGGACCAATTCATGGTGGAGGGAGCCTCTAAAAAACCCAGTTTGGACCAATTCATGGTGGAGGGATCCTCTAAAAACCCCAGTTTGGACCAATTCATGGTGGAGGGAGTCTCTAAAAACCCCAGTTTGGACCAATTCATGGTGGAGGGAGCCTCTAACCAGCCCAGTTTGGGCAAATTCATGGTGGAGGGAGCCTCTAAACAGCCCAGTTTGGGCAAATTCATGGTGGAGGGAGCCTCTAACCAGCAGAGTTGGGGGAAATCAGGGTGGAGGGAACCTCTAACCAGCAGAGTTGGGGGAAATCAGGGTGGAGGGAGCCTCTAACCAGCAGAGTTGGGGGAAATCATGGTGGAGGGAGCCTAGTATTAGCAGAATTGTGCAATGCTTATGGTGGATGAGTATGAGGATGCGGAGGAATTGGAGAGGTTGAGCACAGACATGGAGTTTCATGTTGGGGTGCTTTACACAGGTGGGCACAAAAATGAAGACTCTATCCAGTGGTGGTTCATTTTTATCAAAGTGAGCCGGTCAGCACTCTCAGCTGACAGACGGGTGCGCTTGTCAGTGATGATGCCACCGGCTGCACTGAACACCCTCTCAGATAGGACGCTGGCGGCAGGACAGGACAGCACCTCCAAGGCATATAGGGCAAGTTCAAGCCACAGGTCCAACTTCGACACCCAATATGTGTAGGGCGCAGAGGGGTCGGAGAGGACAGGGCTGTGGTCGGAAAGGTATTCCCGCAACATGCGCCTATACTTCTCACGCCTGGTGACACTAGGACCCTCCGTGGCGGCACTTTGGCGAGGGGGTGCCATCAAGGTGTCCCAGACCTTAAACAGTGTGCCCCTTGTTTGTGTGGACCGGTGAGAACTTGGTCGCCTACTGGAGGAACTGCCCTCCCTGCCGCCAACGTCACATGCTGGAAACATCTCCATCATATTCTGCACCAATTGCTTGTGGCAAGCATTGATGCGATTGGCCCTCCCCTCTACTGGAATAAAAGAGGAGATGTTGTTTTTATACCGGGGTTCAAGGATAGCAAAGATCCAGTACTGGTTGTCCTCCATGATTTTGACAATACGCTTGTCGGTTGTAAAGCACCCCAACATGAACTCAGCCATGTCTGCCACAGTGTTAGTTGGCATGACTCCTCTGGCCCCACCGGAAAGTTCAATCTCCATTTCCTCCTCATCGTCCATGTCTACCCATCCGCGCTGCAACAATGGGACGATTCGAAGTTGTCCGGAAGCCTCCTGTATCACCATCACATCATCGGACAACTCTTCTTCCTCCTCTTCCTCCTCCTCCTCCTCCATTAAACGCGATGAAGCGGACAGATGTGTGGACCTACTCTCCAGCTGTGATGGATCGGATGCTATCCCTGACTCCTCTGTGTGATCTGAGTTATCCCTGATGTCAATCAGGGATTCTCTCAGAACACACAAGAGCGGGATTGTAAGGCTCACCATCGCATCCTCAGAGCTCACCCTCCTTGTGGACTCCTCAAACACCCGTAGGATGTCACAAAGGTCTCTCATCCATGGCCACTCATGGATGAGAAACTGAGGCAGCTGACTTTGTGGCACCCTAGGGTTTTGTAGCTGGTATTCCATCAAAGGTCTCTGCTGCTCAACCACTCTATTCAACATCTGAAACGTTGTGGCACATGCAGGCGTTGCTGGAGAGATTTTAAGCTAGCAGCGGCTACTGTCGACTTGCGAAAGTGGGCGCACATGCGCCGCACTTTCACCAGTAGCTCTGGAACATTGGGGTAGCTCTTTAGGAAACGTTGCACCACTAGGTTGAAGACGTGGGCCAGGCATGGAACATGTTGGAGTCCGGCAAGCTCCAGAGCTGCTACCAGGTTCCGGCCGTTATCACAAACAACCATGCCTGGGCCCAGGTGCAGCGGCTCAAACCATATTGCCGTCTCATCGAGGAGGGCATCCCTCACCTCGGAGGCAGTGTGCTGTCTGTCCCCCAAGCTGATCAGCTTCAGCACGGCCTGCTGACGTCTACCAACGCCAGTGCTGCAACGTTTCCAACTCGTAGCTGGGGTCAATCTAACAGCGGAGGAGGAGGCGGTGGCGGAGGAGGAGGCGGTGGAGGAGGAGGAGGAGGGGGGTGTTCTTCTCGTGTCCCTGCCAGGAATGTTAGACGGGGAGACGAGGTACACCGAGCCAGTTTGGGAAGCAGTCCCAGCCTCAACTACATTCACCCAGTGTGCCATCAGTGAAATGCAGCGTCCCTGTCCGCATGCACTTGTCCACGCGTCGGTGGTCAAGTGGACCTTTGTGCAAAGCGCGGAACTAAGGGCCTGCCTGATGTTGAGTGACACGTGCTGGTGCAAGGCGGGGACGGCACACCGGGAGAAGTAGTGACGGCTAGGGACGGCATAGCGAGGTGCCGCAGTTGCCATCAGGTCCAGGAAGGCGGGAGTTTCAACAAGCCGGAACGCCAACATCTCCTGGGCCAGCAGTTTAGCGATGTTGGCGTTCTAGGCTTGCGCGTGTGGGTGGTTAGCAGTGTATTTCTGCCGCCGCTCCAATGTCTGAGAGATGGTGGGTTGTTGTAAAGAAGCGCCTGATGGTGCCTTTGATGGTGCAGGAGAAGGAGATAAGACAGGAACAGGGGAGGATGAGGAAGAAGTCAACAAAGTGGCGGAGGCAGATGAAGTGGTGTCCTGGCTCGTCCTCTGGAGTGCATCGCCAGCACAGTCAGCAGTGGCAGTGGCAGAGGCAGAGGCAGAGGCAGTGGCAGTGGCAGTGGCGTGAACGGCAGGCGGCCTTTGTCCTGCCGTTGCTGCCTGCCACTGATTCCAGTGCTTGGATTCCAAATGACGGCGCATTGAAGTGGTGGACAGGTTGCTCTTCTCAGAGCCCCTAATCAATTTCGAGAGGCAAATTGTGCAGACAACACTATGTCTATCCTCGGCGCATTCCTTGAAAAAACTCCACACCTTCGAGAAACGTGCCCTCGAGGTGGGAGTTTTTCGGGGCTGGGTACGAACTGGAACATCTTGGGAGATTCCGGGTGTGGCCTGGCTTCGCCTAAGCTGCTGACCTCTGCCTCTGCCTCTAGCTACCCTTTTTGGTGCTGCACCTGCCTCAACATCCACACTACTTTCCCCGCTTGACATCCCCCCTGTCCAGGTCGGGTCAGTGTCCTCATCATCCACCACTTCCTCTTCCAACTCCTGTCTCATCTCCTCCTCCCGCACAATGCGCAGGTCAACTGGATGCCCTGACGGCAACTGCGTCACATCATCGTCGATGAGGGTGGGTTGCTGGTCATCCACCACCAAATCGAACGGAGATGGAGGAGACTCTAGTGTTTGAGCATCTGGACACAGATGCTCCTCTGTTAGGTTCGTGGAATCGCGACGTGGAGGGGCAGGTTGAGGGACAATGAAAGGAGCGGAGAACAGCTCTGGGGAGCAGGGACAGTTGGGGTTATTGTTCTGTGAAGCTTGGGAATTTTGGGAGGAAGGAGGACAAGACTGTTGGGTAATAAGAGGAGAGGAGGCAGAGTCTGACTGGCTGCTGGACAATGTGCTGTAAGCGTTATCCGACAGCCATTGCAAGACCTGTTCCTGGTTCTCGGGCCTACTAAGGTTTGTACCCTGCAGTTTAGTTAATGTGGCAAGCAACCCTGGCACTGTGGAGTGGCGCAATGCTTGCTGCCCCACAGGAGTAGGCACGGGACGCCCTGTGGCTTCACTGCTATCTTGCTCCCCAGAACCATTCCCCCGACCTCGCCCACGGCCTCGTCCACGTCCCTTTCCGGGAGCCTTACGCATTTTGAATTCCCAGTCAGAAACTGGCACTATATAGCAGTAGCAAGAAATGAGGGTATTTGTAAACCCAATATATTCTTTGAATTCCCAGTCAGACAATGGCACTATATAGCAGTAGCAAAAATTGTGGGTGCACGTAACCCCAATATATTCTTTGAATTCCCAGTCAGAAACTGGCACTATATGGCAGTAGCAAGAAATGAGGGTATTTGTAACCCCAATATATTCTTTGAATTCCCAGTCAGACAATGGCACTATATAGCAGTAGCAAGAAATGAGGGTATTTGTAACCCCAATATATTCTTTGAATTCCCAGTCAGAAACTGGCACTATATGGCAGTAGCAAGAAATGAGGGTATTTGTAAACCCAATATATTCTTTGAATTCCCAGTCAGACAATGGCACTATATAGCAGTAGCAAAAATTGTGGGTGCACGTAACCGCAATATATTCTTTGAATTCCCAGTCAGACAATGGCACTATATACCAGTAGCAAAAATTGTGGGTGCACGTAACCCCAATATATTCTTTGAATTCCCAGTCAGACAATGGCACTATATAGCAGTAGCAAAAATTGTGGGTGCACGTAACCCCAATATATTCTTTGAATTCCCAGTCAGACAATGGCACTATATACCAGTAGCAAAAATTGTGGGTGCACGTAACCCCAATATATTCTTTGAATTCCCAGTGAGACAATGGCACTATATACCAGTAGTAAAAATTGTGGGTGCATGTAACCCCAATATATTCTTTGAATTCCCAGTCAGAAACTGGCACTATATGGCAGTAGCAAGAAAGGAGGGTATTTGTAACCTCAATATATTCTTTGAATTCCCAGTCAGACAATGGCACTATATGGCAGTAGCAAAAATAGTGGGTGTATATAGCCCCAATCCTATTGCTAGGGGACTTGCAGGGTATTTCTGAGGTGAAGGTGGGGGGGGGGGCACACCGTTGGAACGGGGATTTGGGGTGTATATATGGGGTATACGGGAATACACTGTCAGTGTATTCCATTCAGGATCCTGGGAAAGCTGGGTTGCGGCGATTGAGCCCGTCAGTGCCACGTTACACTGACAAGCTTCTCCCTGGAATTTAGCTCTTATAAGAGCTGTTGTGGTTGTCTTCTCCTTCCTATCCTAGCCTGTCCCTGCCTACCCAGAATCTAAGCCCTAGCTAACTGGACGGAAACCTCCGTCCCCGGTGAATTGCAAGCTCAGAATGACGCGAACCTGGGCGTCGCTGTTCTTTTAAATTAGAGGTCACATGTTTTCGGCAGCCAATGGGTTTTGCCTACTTTTTTCAACGTCACCGGTGTCGTAGTTCCTGTCCCACCTACCCTGCGCTGTTATTGGAGCAAAAAAGGCGCCAGGGAAGGTGGGAGGGGAATCGAGTAATGGCGCACTTTACCACGCGGTGTTCGATTCGATTCGAACATGCCGAACAGCCTAATATCCGATCGAACATGAGTTCGATAGAACACTGTTCGCTCATCTCTAGTCTCTAACAGTCTCTACATAGCAATATTTTTTGTTTTGAAAGAATTTTACCCCACTCCTTTAAATGGGTTGTCCAATCCCTTAAAATGTTTTACCAAAAGTTTATAATATAAAAAAACTTAGGTTAAGGCCTCACTTGCAGAGAAAAACAGTTTTTTTTGTAGCTTTTACTGCAGTTTTTTGAGCCAAATCCAGAAGTGAATTGAGTGCAATGGAGAAGAATAAGAGCTTCCTTCATATTGTCCATTCCTGTAGCCACTTCTGGGTTCGGTGCAAAAACCACAGCAAAATCTGAAACAAAAAAATCTGCTTGTCCGCAAAGTAGGACTTTAGCTTAAAGCCCCACACTTCCAAAATGTAGTGTTTTCAGCTGCAATGCAGTGGAAAAAAATGCTCATGGATCCTCCTCCTTCCCCGTGCCCCAGTCCCCTGAGTAACCTAATAATCTCGCAATCTCTGGCTATTACTTATCGATTTGAACATGTGAGTACTGTAGCCAATTGCTGACTGCAGCAGACATCTTTTGAGGTCACTGCTATGTTATACCATTTTAAGGTTCTAGTAAAAAAAATTGGGCTTCACAACACCTGTAACAGAAGGCACTGCAGTTTTCATATATTACAAATGGCTACTGAAACATTTTATTTATCTGTTTTAAATTGAATTGTATAGGTTGAATTCAGTTTTGCTTGCAAAGTTATGGGAGTAGACTTCTTGCATGAGTTATAGTAACTACAGTAGCAGGATTCAGGCTTGAAATATCTTGACTTTGCTAAGCCGCTTGGCACACCTGCATTCACCTTTCTTACCTTCCACTCATATCCCGTCAGTATCTGTGATCCTAGGATAATATGAAACGAGCTTTATAAATTTTATATATTTATTAATCCGAGTGGGTCGGTACTAGCCACTAACATATACTGAAATACATTTCAGTGGATGTCAAACAAATACAGGTAAAAGCAAAATACAGTACAAAAAATGAAATGGGAATAAAAAAGTAGAAAAAGATAATATCAAACAAAGTTGTAGTTTGGTTTGCTGAACTTCACTCCTAGACCTTGGGCACGTGCTTAAGGGTTAGTTCACACGGGGACATGGACGCTGATTTTGACAGCGGATTTCGCGGCCAAATCAGCATCCATACAATGTCCACACTATGTGAACTGCTCCCGCCGCGACCATCGCGGTCGCGGCTTTCACCTCCGCTGTCGGCTCAAATGAATGAGGGCGCTGCGGCTGGGCGGAAGCCGCGGCTCAGCGTGCGCGGCTTCCGCCCGAAAGATAGGTCATGTCGCTTCTTTTTCTGCTAGCGAGCTAGCAGAAAAAAAAAGTGAGCAGTTCACATACGGATACATTGTATGGACGCTGATTTGGCCGCGAAATCCGCTGTCAAAATCAGTGTCCATGTCTCCGTGTGAACTAGCCCTAAGTCAATAATAGAGCCTGAGTCTGCTCACATGGCTTCCAGGATAAGAAGTCTTAAGCCTCACTGCTAGGCCCCAGGGCACTTGTTTAAGTCCACAGTACAAAATGCCTCACATCTTTCCAGGATCAGAGAGAGCATTTTCCTCCAGCTGAGACCATATCAATCTCCCAGTCTCCTCCCTGAGGGATGTCACTAGGAGGAGAAGTCCCGCCCTCCATCTTGAAACCAAATAACTATGAACAGTCAGAATTCCTCACCAGATGACCGCAGTGTTAAGCAAGTGGCATGATGGGGTTCGTGGCGAGATCCCCATCGTGTAGACACCAAGGATGACACCCTAATTCCCTTTGGGTAATGAATTCAGTGTCTAGATCTTTTCCCTGTGCTGGACAGTAACATGTCTGGATTTGAATCGTTCGAAAGGTTCTCTTGGGTAAATAGTGTCATAAAACCATATTTCCTTTGAAGTTTTGCCTACAGACACAAAGTCTCCTTTTGGTGTGCTCAGATGTTCTACCAGCCACCTGTCTTCAGGAACCCCCCATGGGGTGATGTACACAAGATTTATCAAATATGACTTTTTAAGAAGTCCCAAAAATTTAGCATTTTCACAGAAAGCTGTGGGTGCAGAAAATAGAATGTAATCTCAGAAGGTAAGTTTTAGGCTATATTCTCCTGACCATGTTTGTTTTCCGGCCGTGAACAATGGATAAATTGTCTGTTTTTAACAGTCCTTTGCATCCATTGTGCATCTCTTCTGTGTCTGTCTGTTTTTGAAGCTGTCTGTCAACTGTTTGGCATCCATTTTTAATGGACAATTAAAAAGAATAAATTTCATTGTTTTATTTTGAGCCAACCCATTGATTTATTTTATCGGTCAATACTCGGATACAAATCCATATCTCACTGTTTTTTGAATAAGGCCTTAGATTTAAATATGCATCCAATCTACCAAACATTGTGTAACATTTCATAAATTTGGTGAAAACCAGCACAGTTCTCATCACAACTGACTAAAATTGCCCTCATGTGGTATCTCTCCCCAATGAAAGAGTGCTATAGTCTTGTTCTGTGTCATGTGTAGTAGTCCCTGTAATAAGTTGCATCCATCATGCATGTCAATAGTATGATCCTGTGTTCCCTACCTCCACCTTTATAATGGAGGAGATGCCTGCTTATCATTGTAATTCTTCTGTATTCTAATCTGTTGTACTCAGCTTGTAATAGTCAATATTCTGATGATATATTCGATTTACTTGTTAACAATACCTTGATTGATGGAAATGGCAAATTAAGTTACTTATCGCTCAGGGAAACCATAGGTATGTGGAATAAATGATGATACAATTTTGTTGTTGCCAGCATAGCAGATTGCTTCATGTTTATGTGTGGGAAAACATTAATTAAACATGTAATGTGATAATGGGTGTGTGCATTCAACCCTAAAATAATTGGATAGGTTTATGTGTCTTTATTACTGTTCCCAGTTTATCAAATTAACATAAAAAATAATTATAGGGAACTTGCACCTAGAGCCAATTGTTAATAAATAGTTGCCATGGATATTACTTGAAAGACGTGCAGAAAGGTAATTGCAATATAAACACCAGTTTGAAAGTAGGTCAAATAGCAGGAAAGAGCAAAGACTGAAACTTCTTTTGCCATTTTAGTAATATATGCATTTTTCATCTTCTCTCTCCCTATCTCTCCTCTATTTAAAGGAAACATATCACATTTGGGACATTAAACCAATGGACCAGATCATTATAGATCGGTGGTTTAGTGTCCCGATCCTCACAGTGTCTGTGGCCATAATTAAAATAAAAATTCCATACTTACCCAGCTCCTGTATTCTCAGAGCTCATGCAGTTCTTTTTTGGAGAGGGAGTAGTACACCCCGGCTGCTCTGTGCATTTGCTGGATCTTGCGTGCATGCGCAACAAACCGGAGGTGTACTTCACTGCCTTGAGTGAAGAACTGTGCAGGCGTACCAGTTCTGAGACAGTGTGCCAGTCTGCTGAGTCTCATTGGACGTTTATCTAGGTAAGTATAAAGGTTTTTGTTTTTAATTGTAGCCAGTGTTAGGATAGGGCTACATGAGTGGTTTAGTGTCCCAAAAGTCCATAGAAGGTTACCTTCAGGTTAAAGCCCCACGTAGCGAGCCGCAGCCAAAAATGCTACGGAAAAGACTGCAGAGGAATTGCAACGCTTTTTGTCCACAGCATTTTTCACAGAAAGTCCACAGAGTTTTCCTCTGTGGACTTTTTGCTCCTATTATACCTATATATGGAAAATGCCAGCGCTTCTTTAGGTAGAATTGACATTCTGCGATTTGCAAAAATGCAATTTTTTTTTAAATTGAAGCATTTCAGCTGCAGATTTTTTTTCTGCAATGTGTGAATAGGATTAACCAAAATCTATGGGGTCCACTGGTTTTCCCTTTGTAGGTATTATAATAAGCAGCCTTTTTCTATGGAGTTTGTGTCACAGCCAAAACGCTGCATGTTCACAACGTGGGACCTTGACCTTAAGTGGTTATGGTGGAGTAGAGCTCTAAAATGTCTAAAGTCTAAAATGTCTAAAGTCTAAAATGCTATGCACTAATTGAAAGGAATAAAGAGTCCATATTTATAAAGCCGAGGTGTATTTCACTGCTGTGAGTGAAAAGCTGTGCAGGCGTACCAGTTCTGAGCCAGTGTGCTAGTCTGCTGAGACTCAATGGACGTTTAAGTATAAAGGTTTTTATTTTTTATTGTATTAGGAAGCCAATACTGACTTTCCAAATACAATAACCACTATTGGAAGTACTACTAGTATGCCTAAGTCATTTAAACCTGCTTAGTTTCTGTACTACCAGATTCACACTAGGACTAAAATACTATGCAGTAATTGTAATTAATTTTATTTATATAGATTTGTAGATGTCATGTAGTTCTGAACAATGCAGCCCTTATTGATGCCAGTTGAGAGATAGTTGCACGCGTGACATTACCATGATGCACAAAATCATTAAAGGGTAGATGACATGACTGAATGATAGCTACCATAAGTTGTATAAATTATTAGCATTAAAACACTGTATAGTTTGTTATTGCTAGTGAAAAGAATATGGACAATTTAAAAAGACTAGCTTGCAATGCAGCAGTTATAATCATATTCTGTGTTGGTGTAGGTTGTGCTAAATTTATTGAAGGGCACCTGCCCCTTAATCATTTTTGGTGTACCTCAGAATATCTGTGTGCAAGAAACTGCAATTTATACCACCTACCCACTAGGGTACAAGAAACTGCAATTTATACCCACTACCCACTAGGATAGACTTCAGGTCTTATTTATCCCATGGTAAAGTGAGCTGGACGCAAATGAGTTTGCACAAAAATCTGCAACTTTTCTAGGTTGGTAAACTCACCCCATAGATTTATAGTCATGGTAGTTTTTAAAGTTATGCGTTCTTGGCATTAAACCAGGAAGATCAAGGTGAAGCGTGGACAAGTGTAATTAGGGGAAGATAAGAAATAGATTTATGAAAAGTAATAAGGGAATAATATGGGTTATAACCCCGCATTATGCAGTAAAGACTTCTGGGAAAGTCGGACATAATGTTCAGGGTGCTTCCCATAGAGCGCAGCATAACAGAGGCACTGTCTCCCTGTTTACATCTTGGGAGACAGATTTGCATATTCTTCCCATGTTCCCTTGCAGTGGAGCAACTATGACTGTATAAGTCTCCACACACCTGAAAAGGTGGTCTCTCCCTAAGGATGGACGTTATCCCCATAATCTGAAAAGTAATAAGTAATATTTATCAGTAATTTTTTGGGAGGTGATTCTCATGAAAAATTTGTCATCAGCAAAGATGTTACTATACAGAATTTTACTAAGATTGAATGTTTTAGATTCTATGTCCAGTTAAACAAAATACACAACAATTCCATATTTATGAGTTAAATTGAATGAAATGCTTACTGTAGTATAGATGTTTTTGTATTCCAAAGCTTAACATTTGTGTCAAATACTTGGTTTTAATCATGTATTTTATGTCATCATGACCTAGATCCCTGCCGGTGACATATGAGATAGCGTGTTGTCTTTCCTTAGATGGTATAGTAGAACTTGATGGATGTATTCTCATTCCTAAACTCATTACAACAAGCTTCCCATCCATCTAGTAAAATGCTATGATACAGAGTTGGAAGGTGCTATAAATCATATTATTTCAGCCACTTCAAGCTAATTCATTAGAAATGCTCACAATATATATTACAAATAGAAAGTCAACATAGTACATAAGTTTTTTAAGGGGAGCGTATATTGAAGAACAAAATATTAATTTGTTCATGGTGCGATAACTTATCCAGAGTTTAATTTGGTGAGTGGGATTGTCCGGCTGCCATACTATTGTATTCAACAGCACATTAGCTTTTGCTGTGAAATGCAAACTTTTTATGAAATATCATGCAACCAAAAATGAGCACCAAGTAAGGTTTTTTTTATAGATACCATTTGATAAGTTCCCCGCCTTGCCCTATATTACTCCTCCACTTGACTATTAAGCTTAGATGAGATTTTTTGGGGGGGAGTATGCTTTAACATGCTGGTATATCAAAGAGCAAACACATACATTACATATAATGTAGCATAGCCTTAAACTGCAGTTTAAATATACTTAAAAAGTAGGTATGATTGTATGATAAAATAGTGAAAAGAATATTATCAGCTATGGATAACTTGAGCTGAAAATGTTGTGCATTTTCGATAAAGTATGTGTGACATTATTTTATTTCTGACAGTGGAATACAAAGCAGTTGATCATATTTCAATCTCAATATGAAACACTTAACATAGTAATGTTTCTTGTGAACATCTATACAGGGATGTAACCATTGAGCCCCATATTAAGTTGTTTTTTTTTAACTTATATTTTATTAAAAGATTTTTCAACTATACAAAATGTAGTACAATACTGTACTGTAGTCACAGTTCAAAGGCAAGACAGGAAATGTTTTATAGATTAATTTTCAAGTTAGTAATTAACAATGTAGTACAAATGGTATTTTCCCTCCTTTACTGGTTCCCACCTGGTGTAATGTCGCCTTTAGATTGCCCCCTTTATTGGTCCCCATTTAGTATTTTCCCCACACAGTATACAGCCCTTTTATTGGCCCCCATATAGGTGGTCTACCCTTTTATGGGTCCTCAATACAGTAAGTGCTCCCTTTACTGGCCCCACACAATAAGTACTCCTTTTACTAGCCCCTATAAAGTAAATTCCTCCTTTATTGGCCTCAAACAGTAAGTGATCCCTATACTTGCCTCCAAAGAATTACTTTAGGCTGCTTCCTACTGGATTATTCCAGCAGGTAATGGTCGATAATCATTTAACTATCTTACCCATAGCCGCCTCTCTTCTTTGGCTCCAGTTTTGTGCTGCATATTACGTCATGATACTGAACAACATCAGGATGAGACATTTGGACATTGTTCATCATCATGATGTAATGTTGGGAACCCTGTGGGGCTAAAGCACAGATGGCTGTGGGCAGATCTTGGTAGGGGTAAGTGAATATCTGGCTGGTACCTACTTAGGTAGTCCAGCGTGTAACAGCTGTCTCTTTATAAAAAAAAAAAAAAATCAAACCCAAAGCAATCTCAATACTAGATAAAACACATAGATAGTAGATACCCAACACAAACTCAAAGCACCAACTAAGTATCGATGTATAATTAATAACACAAAAAAAATCAGTTTTAAATTTAAATAATTTATTGTTATAAAAATTTTAAATGTCAAGCATAATGGTATGAGGAAAACACAAACACATAAAAACATTTAAAAACAACATGTCAAACAACAAGAGTGGAGGTTGCATTGGAATGAGCAACTTCAGCAGGTGTATAATTTGCTGGAATCAAGAAGTCTCAATAGTGGTGTAAGGGATGAAAACAGCCACAATTAATACGTGTATAGAAAGGCCCTGTATTCTGTATATGTAAATATAAAGAGGCTCCTATTGCCGACAGTATCGCAAAATCAGGGCACCTAATTGAAAAATGTTTGTGGCATTGCAAAAATCATCCTCACATCACCATTGTATAGTTAGAGCATATAAGGTAACAAAATCAATGTGAAGTTACACACACATGCCAGTATTACACATGAGCCAGCCTACATAGGGCAAGGATTGTAATGCGTAAACATAGAACTTTGCTCACCAACTGCGACCTCCACTCTGAGCCCCGTCAGCCGTTTCGCCCCTGCTTCTTCAGAGGGGATATGAAATTTGCTGCAGGATTACCAACAGGTTGTAGTACCCATAACAGTCACCAGTTGACACCCAGATGGGTAGTAGTAACTGTGGCAGGGCTGGAACAAAATAAAACTTGAAGTATGGGAAATTACTGTGGATCCAGGACGGCAATGTCAAGGGTGGAACAAGGATGGAAAGTGGTCACAGGACACTACAGATATGGAGTATGAAACAAGGGACACACAGAGACATCTTCAGAAATCAGTCATGCCTTGCACTTATTGGGGCATTTATTAAGACAGCTGTATGAAATGCCAATCTTAATAAATCTGCCCCATTGTATTGTAAGTGTATCCAGAATGGAGATCTACACAAGTTAGTAACTGTCACAGAATTCTATTATAATACCAATCCGCCTCACTCACTATCCAGTTCCACCCACGTTTGCACACTGTGGCAAGTAAGATATAGAGCAGGTTTATGGCACATGCCTGGTACAAGTTAGGGTCTTGCACCATATATGTGCCACAATATCATCCCTCTACACCAGAGAATTGGCATAGAGGGATTTAGAAATCCCCCCCAATGCTCACCATCTTCATAACCAGCCACATAAGTTTGCATTCCAGCTCAACACATCTCCATATTACTATCTGATCCTAATTAGACTGACGTATTACAACAATAATTTTAGATATAATGAAGTCTTAACTATAATTATAATCACAAGTAACACAGTGTTTAGAACGTAGGTTCTCCACCCTTTTAAGCAATAATCCATTCCTGTATATTATATTGTACATCATTTCATAGCCTGTAATTAAAGAGAACATATAGGTGGGGTCTCTTAGTTTCTCATACATTTAGATTCTGATGTAAATTATAGTCATTTGCACACATTTATATGAATATCACAAGGCTGTAGAAAATTCTTCTAATTTGTATTGCACTTAACAGAAACCCACACACTCAGGGCTGGCACAATATGTAATTATGGGAGTGCTCAGGCTTGTGCTTTCACTGGATTGCTATTGATTTCAGCAGAAATCTCCCACTTCCTTTCAGGCCTGATTTTCGGTGCATTTGATTGAACTAAGTAACACTTTAATTATTGAGATTTCTAAGTGTGATATTGAAGTTATTATTTCAAAGCCATGTTGCAATCGCTCACTTCTTGACAGAAATACATTTGGTAATGTATAAAATGTAATTTATTTATTAGCATGTAAAGCCGTTACTGAAACCTTCTAATATTATAGACTTACATGAAAGATTCAACATAATGTATATTATGTGAATGGAAATATTACACAACAAGAGAGGCTCTGAAAAGACGCTGCCAAATTGCTAACCTGGACTAGATAGGTCCCGGGACACTCAATTAAACATACCAAGAAGATGTTCATAGTAAGACTGAGACAGAGAAGGTTTAAGGTATTATGTGCCCCAAGTACCCACTAGGCATTCTATAATATGAGGAACTAGAAAAACTTGACCCACATACCAGGTAATTGAAGGGACCTCTTAAATGTTTACCTCAGTCTCTCTACCTAGTGCAGTGTCCACAGTGCACACACAGGCAAGGCAACCTCGTCATAGTCAGACCCCATCAATCACCATTTAAATCCCTTCAACATATATGCCAGACTAAATAATAATAATAATAATAATAATAATAATAATAATAATAATTAATAATAGTAACTTTATTTATATAGCACCACCATATTCTGCAGCACTTTATAAATCAGAGGACACATGGACAGTATTAGACATTGCAGTGTGACAAAGAAATTAAAATAGCAAACAATAAGAGTGATGGCCCTGCTCGCGAGATCTTATAATCTATGAAGAACTATGGACAAACAAGAGGCAAGAGGGCTTGTCTGGTCCAATGGTCCAACCATCTTTTAATAAATAAAAAAATATAACTGAAGCCTTATGGACCCGTCACTAGCTAATATTTGTGAATATACAGATATTAAGTGCGTGGAATGCAGGGTAACTTCTAGAGTCATGTGATAAGCCTGACTAAATAGATGTAGTTTAGGGCACATTTGAAGCTGTATTAATCTGATTGTCCGGGGTAAAGCATTCCAGAGCACTGGTGCAGCTCAAGGAAAGCCTCTAAAAATAGGAGCACACTACTGTTCAATAATATAGTATATGTATTATGAATAGTTATGCAGAAGACACATTAGAAATGATAAGAAAGTGTCAAGAAGCATATCTTCATTAGTTATGCAGCATTTTTCCATTCGTAGCAGCTAACACTAAAACTGTTAATTGATCCTCACCATAAGATATGAATAGATTGTTCTTCCCTGAAATTAATAAGTGGGTGACGCTTTGAAATGATATGCTTCTAGGAGACGAGGGCTTACTCCTTTGAGGCTCTCCAGCAATTAACACAAGTAGGTTATTTGGCATGTTTCTATTTTAATATGAAGGTTATATTTCATTTTCTGTAGATCTTAATTTAATATCTTGGCATATCTACAAATAAAACTATGGCAAGAAAATTTGCATACATTAAAACTAATTGCTGTGTTATTAAAATAATAGCTGCATTTCATGGTTTGTCAATATATCCATCATAGTAATATTTATGAATGCTACAAATCAAACAAGAGTCTATGACACAGAAGACTTACTGTGTGTTCCTATGATAAGGCACACAATAAATGTGAGGTTATTTCTTGTTAAATCACGAATGCTGACACAACTGGGTATCACAGATAAGCACTGCAGAAATATATTCCTCAAGATATGTGTCTTACTGTCATTGACTTACAGGTGGATGTATGAACATTATTTCTACAGAGGTACATTAGATGCCAAAATCCCTCTAAATCACTTTTCTATATCTTTTGTGTGAGTCTAGCTTTGATTCCTCACTCTATTCTTTCTAGCATATATCTTTGACCAGGTTTTTACTATGACACAGCTCTTTTATGATCTGATATGTGTTTGTGCTCTAATTACTATAATGAAATATATCGGTCTTGGCTTGGTATATGGATCTGAGCAATCTCAGAAAAAGACAGAAGTCAATACCTAATGAAATACATAGTGAAAGTTGGCTCTGGGAGATTGTTTAAAGGGAACTGACCTCTGCCTATGTATAAGGAAAATGTTTGTTTTGTACCGTGTTAGCCAGTGGGTAGGAAATATAAAAAGCAAAAAACTTGAGAGTCTTCAGTAGTTGATACCTTTTTTAATGGCTAACTAATAATGATGACAGATTACAATGTTTTTAAGCTCTGGGCTTCTTCTTCAGGTATATCTAAAACAATTTCTTAAGGATGCATATTTATGTACAAAAGGACGCTCAGGAATAGAATTCTAGGAAGGAGGGTGGAAGAAGGTTATTGGTACATACAAATAAACAATTAATCAGTTTGCAATGTTCTCATCAGTTCAGAGAGTGTCTTTTATGGCTGTCCAGGTTCAGTGATTTCTGAAGGATGCCATGAACCCATGTGACAGATTCATTCCTTCTTGCACTGTTTGAAGCAGGGTCATAAACTTGTACTCATCAATCCGTCTCTCTTTCCTAGATTTAAAATTCCCTCTTAAAACCAAAATTTTCATTGTCATTGGTGATATTATGATCTTCATTGCTGAAATGTTTTAACACGGGAAGGTCCATTCTTTGTTCTCTAATTGTATGGCGATGTGAGTTCATCCACATTCTAAGCTTCTGACCAGTCTCACCAACATACAGATTTTCAGTGGAGCATATTATTAAATACACTACATTAGGTGTGTTACAGGTGAACACACCTGGGATTTTATATTCCCTGTTAGAATTTGGCATCTCTATCTTGTCAGTGGTCAGTATGTGAGGGCAGGTTTTGCACCTTTTCTGTCTGCATGGAAATGTTCCTGTGTTAGTTGGAGGTGACATTGAGCTGCTAATAACCATATTCCTGAGATTTTTTGGCTGTCTATAGCACAGGAGAGGGAGGTCTGAAAATATGGATTTTAGACGGCTGTCTTTTTGCAGTAGTGGATGTAATTTACATGTGATTCCTCTCAGCATCTCCAGGTGGGGGTTATATGTGACGACCAGGGGCACCCGATTGTTTTCCTGTTTGGTATTGTATTTTAATAACTCTGATCTTGGTATTCTCGTGGCCCTGGTGATTTGGTTTTCAATTGTTCTTGGATACAGAAATCACTGAACTGAGACAGCCATAAAAGACATTCTCTGAACTGATAAGAACATTGCAAACTGATGAATTGTTTATTTGTATGTACCAATAACCAATAACCTTCTTCCACCCTCCTTCCTAGAATTCTATTCCTGAGTGTACTTTTGTACATAAATATGCATCCTTCAGAAATTGTTTTTAGATATACCTGAAGAAGAAGCCCAGACCTTCGAAAAGGTATGAACTACTGAAGACTCTCAAGTTTTTTATTTTTTATATTTCTCTGCCTATGTAGTAATGCATGGCCATTAAAACCAACCCTCTCCAACTGGTACTTAATTCCTCCAATGTTGTGTCATTGCAATTCTCTACTTTGAATTCATCACAAGACCTGTGTATTAGTTTCTATTATTGAATGCGCTGTTACTTCTTCCACATGTCCTCTACCAAGAGCAGCCTGTGTGGAGAAGATGGCACCTGTTTGTACGTCACTTGTTTCTGTTTTGTCCTATTAAAATTGAAGTAGAAATTGCATCCAGGTAGTCCTGTAATTCACCAATATGGGGCTAGATACTGTTACTGCTGTGACAGCATCTGGCTTCTTATATTTAGTTTCTACACCAACCTCTGTTATACTGTAATAAAAACCTACACAATGCTTTAATTTTAAGAAGCTTCAGCTTGTATGTTCTAGTGTATTTCTGTGTGGAATCCATCTCTGATCCTTGTGACATCAATTTTTTGAGGATGCTAAAAAAATTATGCTGATGTAGCAGAATTTGATCATATGTAGATTGCACTAGTGCAAACCACCTATGATGCTGCCAGCTATTCAAATGACTTGCTGGATGGTCCCTGTGTTCATTTGCATGTCAGGAGCTGTCCAGCAATTCATATGAATATCTGACAAGCTCCTGCTTCTGCGTACCTCTAAGGGTGCCTTCACACAATGTAATGTGCAGCGTGATCTGGCATGTATATGGTGTGTGAGAGTTTGCGCGCCGTAAAAGCTCCCATTGATTTCAATGGGAGTTAGGATCGTATACGCCGCGTTATTTTGCAGCCGTGATTTTATGGCCGCAAAATCACGGCTGCAAAATAACGCGGTGTATACGATCCTAACTCCCATTGAAATCAATGGGAGCTTTTACAGTGCACAAACTCTCACACGCCGTATACGTGCCAGATCACGCTGCACATTACATTGTGTGAAGGCACCCTAAATCCTATCTAACACAGAAGTGTTACTAACATTGATTTAGTGTGGAGGCAGCTGACGATTTGAATGGTATCAAAACCTCAAAGATGGATAATGGGACAACATACAACTCATAAGCTGCTTCCATGCTGAATCAATATTTTTACACTCCAATATGATTGGGTTACTCGCAGACACATTGACAGTGAGTCACTTTAGCATTTCACTTTCAATTTCACTGGAGTAGCTCCAGTCTCATAGCTAGTGCAGGGACTCTTATGTAGCTTAACAATAGAGATGAGTGAGTAGTACTCGATCGAGTAGGTATTCGATCGAATACTACGGTACCACTCACTGTTCGAATGTAAAAGTTCGATGCAGAACCAGCATTGATTGGCCGAATGCTATACAGTCGACCAATCAATGCTGGTTCTTCTCCTACCTTTAGAAGTCTTCTCCGTGCAGCTTCTCCGCGGCGTCTTTCGGCTCTTCCGGCTCTTCATTCACTCTGCCAGACATCAGGCCTGGGCAGAGCCGACTGCGCATGTCCGCTTGTAGTGCGGGCCGATGCCTGGCAGAGTGAATGAAGAGCCGGAAGATGCCGCGGGGACGCTGCAAAGAGAAGACTGCACGGAGGATCCAGCCCGACCCTCACTCGTGGACTTGGTAAGTATAATTTGATCGAACGTTGCCTACCCCTGAAACGAGCATTTTCCCCCCATAGACTATAATAGGGTTCGATATTCTATTTGAGTAGTCAAATATTGAGGGGCTACTCAAAACGAATATCGAACCTCAGACATTTTACTGTTCGCTCATCTCTACTTAAGAAGTCCTTGCACTATCTCTTTGTGACACAGCTTGACAATACCATGATAACAAGGGCCACAGGTTTTGGCCCTTCCCCACCTAATAATACCAGCCTGTAGACACATCCAGTGCCCAGCCATCACTTTAAACACCCAGATATTTTAACATAACTGATGAGGTTGGATGTAGACATCAAGTCCAATCTATAATCCTACAGTATTGATCCAGAGGAAGGCAAAAACCCCATTAGGATGATGCCAATTGCTATAAGTCAATCATTGTTAATCAACGTAAGTATAAAACCCTAGACCAACTTTTCTTTACTGAAAATCTAAAACTGTAATCTGTAATATTTTTCCATTCAAGAAATTTTTTGAATTTTCAGAATGAATCCACCATCACCAAATCCTGTGGCAGTGAGTTCCATAGTCTCACTACTCGTACAGTAAAGAATCCCCATCTATATTGGTGCTGACATTATCTTTCCTTTTGGTATAGAGGATGTCCCCTTGTGACTGCCATGGCCTATGAGTAAAAAGATCATTAGAAAGGTCTTTATATTGCGCCATCATCTATTTCTACATTGTTATTAGATCTCTCCTTATCAGACTTTTTTTTAAACAAAATAGCGCAAATTTTTAAATCTGTCTCTATATGCCAATCTTCCCATTGCTCTAATTGTCTTGGTTGCCCTTCTCTACATGATCTTTAGTTTTGTTTTGTATTCTTATACACTGGGGCACAAAGTGTGGACATATTAGTGATTTGTATAGCGGTATAACTATGTTCTTGTCAGGAGTGTCTTATGCCTCTTCTCATGCATCCCATAATTTTATTTGTCTTGGTAGCAGCTGCTTAGCACTGGTCACCAAGTCTTTTTCATTGGCAGTTCTACCCAATAATTTACAATTAAGCACATAATCATACATTTTATTTCCTCTACCAAAATGCATAACCTTACACTCGGCTACATTAAACTTAATTTGCTAAGTCTTCGCCCATGCTTCCAGCTTCCCTAGATGCCCCTGTAATATTCTACTATTGGACCATGTGGGGCGCGTATTGGTGCGTGACATACACACAAGGTAATGATCTATTACTTCATATGCCATCTTATGTGTCTGCAATGATAAAAAACAATCTTTTCCTTGGCTACAATCTTTAGTCACTCAGAGTCCCTTCATGTATTGTTTCATATACAGTTGTTGATTATTGACTTCTTTCAGTTCATGGAGAGTATTCTTTTATTGAATCTTGCATTGACTCATTATAGTGGATATTATACTATGGAAGCCTATTAGTGTGTATCTCGCTGCACTTACTGTGGTTGCGCCATTTATCTCTGTATTTATGTATTTATTTATATAAAACACTTTTTCAATAAATTTATACAATTTTAAGAAAAAATATCTCTTTTTGATGTGGTAGTTGGTCTGTTGGCCAATGTAGTTGTATTAGTGATACTACCCAAATTGCCCTATATTTTTGTTTGGGATACTATTGGACCATATCTGTCTCTTCTCGCCACCCTTGGTGGCATTGTGTGTTGGAGTAAAACCTGGCGGTTAGTATCATCCTTTTCATTAGCCTACACTAAGCACTGCCAATCTGACAGTGGCCATTACTAAGGCAGTAATAAAGTATTTAGAAAATATATAAAAACATTTTTTATTTAAATAAAAACTCCTACAGGCAACCTTATTTTACAGTTCTATAAAATAATAATAATAATAATAATAATAATAATAATAATAATAATTAATAATAACAACAACAATACTATTACTAATAATAATAAAAAATAGATTATTGACGGTGTCCAACAAATCCAACATCAAACACAAATAAACAGCAGTATGAAAAACATATAAAAAGCCACACCTACAGTTGTCTTCTTTCATCTGTCTTCTGTGGTAAATGAATAGAAACCAGAATTCTATTAACCCTGTTTTCTATCCCAGTGCAGGAGAACTATTGATGAGCATGATGAACCTACTATTGGCACCTCAAAACAAAATCTAGGGGCTGCATTTTGGCCCAAGGCTTTCTTTACCTGAACCAGACCAGGATGTGCTGCTTGAAAAAGCGAACGTAGGATCTGTCCTCAGCTGGTTGTTCAGTTTTGCCGAGAAAGCAGACTATTTGAAGAAGAAGCAATGTGGGGAAATGCAACAGTAATGGTACAGTTTCAATGGCAATTTCTGGCTGCCTGCTCCCATGGCACATTTGCAAAATGACTGGACAAATGTGGACATGAAGGGACAATACAAAGAACTTTCTAAGGATCTTTTTTCTCCTAGGCCAGTGACAGTGACAAGAGGACATCCGCTACATCTAGAGGAGAGAAAGTTTCACCAGCAACATACAAGGGGATTCTTTACCGTAAGAACAGCGAGGCTCTGGAACTCTCTGCCCCAGGAAGTGGTGATGGCGGATTCATTGAACAAGTTCAAAGAGGGCTGGATGCCTTTGTTGAAGAGAACAATATTACTGGTTAAAGACTCAAGATTATAAGGACATGTTGATCCTGGGTTTTATACTGACTGCCAGATTAGAGTTGGGAAGGAATTTTTTCCCCCTGAAATGGGGCAATTGGCGTGAACCTTATGGGGTTTTTTGCCTTCCCCTTGATCAACACCGTAGGGGATTGTAGGGCTATAGGTTGGACTTGATGGACTGATGTCTTAATCCAACCTCATCTACTATGTAACTATGTAAATGTAACCTTACGCAAATACAACTGCCTTTACATTGAAGCGTATGAAAGATGCAATGGCTGGAATCAGCAGAGAGTTAGTTGTCCAATTTTTTATGCAATTTCTTCACTATGCCTAATTACATTCAAAATATTGTCACATAAAAAAACAGGGCATTTGTGACTGCTCATTATCAAGTAAACTGTTTTGACAACCTGATTTTACTGTGATCACCTTAATAATCTGAGCAATTACAAGGATAAACATTGATGGATGGGACATGAACAGTTATAGTAAGATGTGTATTACTAACATTAACATATCAGTTTACGCTGACTGCAATTTTCACATATGATAAGGAATGGTTGTAGGACATGGGGCATAGAATAATGATGCAAAATATTTCCAAGCACATATAATGGTGCAAACTTATTGTGTCGTTTGCTTTTCACATACTAGGGAACACCTGAGGCATGAAAGCAGGTATTTACGTAATTGACATATCCACACAATGCAAATTACAGCATGTATTCATTATGGGATAATTACACTTGGCTTGGACAACATTTGTGACAGTGATTATTCTTAAGATCATCTCCTTGGAAAACTCAATAGCAATTACAGTTAAAAAGAAGATATGAACTGTGCACAAATAAATCCTTTTTTGGTAGAATAAATGTACTATGTACTGGAAATCTCCAGGAAAGAAATGAAGAATTATGAAGATAATCTTGTTTCCCTTAGTCCTAACAGCGGCACAATATGGGGGTATTTCTGCCCCTGTGTGCTGGTAGGACAGGTGGAATTTTAATTAGCCAATTAATTAATCATGACTTGCCCTATAAGAGGGCACAAGGACCTCCCCCCTGCATGTATATACAAGAGTAACATAATTATACATAGGTAACACAATATATTTATAACAATGACAAAATTCTTCTGGGTGGGAAGTCTTGTGCTGCTACAGATAATGAACAGTCACTCGGTGTTATGCTGGTGCTCGGAAATGGCCTCTCACCGCCATATTAGTATAACCAAAGAAATTTCCGGCACTCAATTGGTATGCTTCCAAAGGTGAAAATTTATTTTAACAAAAAACGTTTCGGTCTAAAAGACCTTCGTCAGTTTGTCGGTAGGAGATATGAGTAGTAGGAAGCCAAATGTGGTCATGTGGGAAATCCAGAAAATGAAGATGTATCTTCATTTTCTGGATTTCCCACATGACCACATTTGGCTTCCTACTACTCATATCTCCTACCGACAAACTGACGAAGGTCTTTTAGACCGAAACATTTTTTGTTAAAATAAATTTTCACCTTTGGAAGCATACCAATTGAGTGCCGGAAATTTCTTTGGTTAAGTCTTGTGCTGCTGTTAGGACTAAGGGAAACAAGATTATCTTCATAATCCTTTTTTCCCTGTCGTCCTACCAGCAGCACAATATGGGGAGTTAGCAAGTAATCCCCTAGGTTGGGTCTTCACCACAAACTGCATTTAAAACCGTGTGACCAAAAGCAGTAGCTTCTGAAGCTCGAGTGTTCAGGCGGTAGTGGGACACAAAGGTTGACTCCGAGGACTAAGATGCAGCAGAGCAAGGCTTTTGTCTCTGCCCAGGAGGTGGAAACCGATCTCGTGGAATATGTCCCTAGAAGGGGCGGAAGAGAGAAATCTTGGGTTGAATAAGAGATCTTAATTGTCTACTTGACCTAGCGTGAAATTGAGGCTTTGGAAGCCTTAAGCTCTTTGTGTCTCCCCAAGAAGTTGATGAGGAGGTTTTCGGACTTCCTGAAGACATGCGTACGCTTGAGGTAGATCCTCAGGCATCTCACGAGGTCCAGTGTATGGAACTTTTCTTCGCCAGCAGAGGAAGGAGATGGAAAAAAGCTAGTAAGATGATCAGCTGGTTTATATTTGTGGTGGAAGAAATTTTGGGTCTGAAGCCCAGAAGGAACCTAAGTTGAACACGATCCGGAAAAAGGAGGTATATGGCTTCTCTGAAGACAGAGCTTGTAACTCACTGACCCTTTTTGCTGATGATATAGCCAGAAGAAATGCTGTTTTGTAGGTCAGGAACTTTAGTTCAACCTCTTCCAGAGGCTCAAAAGGCTTTGTGAGTAGTGCCAAAAGTACCGTATTGAGGTCCCACGGGTGGGCAGGTGTGGTAACCACAGGTCTCAGTCTAGCTGCCCCTTTGATAAAGGTGCTTACTAAAGGATCTTGAGACAAACGCCTCCCCAGATAGGAGGACAGAGCGGCTACATGTACCTTTAGGGTGGCAGCAGCGAGCCCTCTGTCTAGTCCATTCTGAAGAAAATCCAGGATCGCCCTCACTGGGGGATTGGAGGAGTCCACTTCATGCTCAAGACACCAGGCATTGAAGATGTTACCAATTCTTCTGTAGTTGTTATTAGTAGACACAGCTCTGGCGCTTGCGAGAGCCTTTAGAATGGCTTACGACAGTCCTCTATTCCTTAATAGGGACTGGTCAACCTTCAGGCTGTCAGGTTGAGTCTCTTCAGATCCTGGCATCTCAGCTCTCCTTGGGTTACCAGGTCTGGGAGGGGGGGAATCCTCCAGTATATGCCTTGACTCATTTTTATGAGCTGGGCAAACCAAGCCCTTTTTAGCCAGAATGGGATTACGACAATTCCCGAGGCTTGGTCCTGTCTATTTTTATCAATACCTTTGGTATGATTGGAATTGGAGGGAAGATGTGGAACAACCTCCACAGGATGGACAGGGCATCCACTGCCAAGGGATTGTCCTCCTGGTACAGAGAGCAAAAAGTCCCTACCTTGGCGTTGAGTCAGGTTGCCATTAGATCGACCTCCGGGAGACCCCATCTCTGGACGATCTGTTGAAATACATCTGGACTGAGAGACCATTCTCCTGATACAGTGATACCCCAACTCAACTGATCCGCTACTATGTTCAGGGAGCCCTTGATGTGAACAGCGGATAAATGGGTCAGATTATTTTCTGCCCAGGAGAATATAAGATTCGCCTCTCTGAGCAGGACTGGAGATCTGGTGCCGTCTTGTTTGTTCAGATAGATTACAGTGGTCATGTTGTCTGAACGAATCGTCACTGCTTTGCCTCTGAGTTCCTGAGCAAAGTGAAGAAGCGCCAGGTAGACTGCTCTGAGCTCTTTGATATTGGACATTCTCAACTCCGGTCTCCTCCAACGACCTTGCATAGTCTTGTCTTCCAGATGGGCTCCCCATCCCAGATGGGATGCATCTGTTGTCAACAGGGTCCACACTGTTGGGACCAAGGACCTTCCATCTTTTAGGTGAATCCACCATCTGAGGGAAAGACGGGAACTGGGAGAAAGGCAGATCTTCTTGTGAAATCCCATTGGAGAGCCATTCCAGGTTCTCAACACTTCTGTCTGAAGGGGACGCAAATGCCAGAAGCATGACATCAGGCCGAGGACTCTCATGACGGTGCGAATGATAACTCGCCGGGTCAAAATTAGGAAGCGGGCGGCAGCCTCTATTCTCAACCTCCTTGGGCTGGAAAGGAAGATCTGCATTGACTCTGAATCCACAATGAAACCCAGGAACTTCTTCCAGGTAGCTGGCAGGATCTCTGATTTCTCCCAATTAACTATCCAACCTAATTTCTGTAGGAAGTTGATAGCTATCTGGAGATGATGTTGGAGGATTGCAGCAGACTGAGCTTTTATGAGCCAGTCGTTCAAGTAGGCAACGATGAATAGGCCTTGTAGTCTGAGGGCGGCGGTGACCGGAGCAACCACCTTGAATACGAATGGGGCTGAGGAAATGCCAAACGGCAGTGCGGTGAGTTGATAATGCTCTCTGTGGTCGGCCATATAAATGGGGATTCTGGAATACTTCCTTTGAGGACAAAAAATAGGGATATGGAGATACGTGTCTTTGAGTTCTAGAGTGATCATTACTTCTCCCTTCTGTAGAAAAGATGTTATAGAGTCTACAGACTCCATCCAGAATGATTTTCTTTCTATGTATCAGTTGAGGTACCTTAGATCGATAATCATTCTCCAGTCTCCTGAAGGTTTTGGAACTAGGAAGACTGGAGAGTAAATCACCAGACCGAAGTCTGAGGGAGGAACCCTTTTTTCGAGCCCCTTTTGCGATATACTCCGCAACCGAAGCTTCCAGGATGGCTTGCTGAGCAACAGGAAGAAGCTGGGTGATGACAAACCGTTCGGGAGGTAGATGATCAAACTCTATGGAGTAACTGCATTCTACCACCTGTAGAACCCAAAGATCTTCTATGTGGGTTCTCCATGCTGCTGAAAAATGGAAAAGATGCCGTCCAACATGAATTATGGCCACAGAGAGCGGCGCCCCATCAAAATTCAGACTTCTTTTTGGGGTCATCCCTGGATTACCATGACCCGCACCGCTAGGACGGTATCTAGATCGCCATTGTTGCTGGCGTCTAAGGCCAGATGTTGACCCTCGACCCCTAGGAGGGGGAGGTCTCCTTCCTCTAAAGGCTTGCGGCAAGGATTTCCCTTTGCCCTCAGCTAGACCTTCCATGACGTCATCCAGCCCTCGGCCGAGTATCTTCCCATGCTCAAAGGGAAGGGAGCAGAGCGCAAATTTTGAGTTGAGACCAGCTCTCCAGGGTTTTAGCCATAGAGGCCTCATGGCGGCCATAGACATAGCTATGGATTTGGAGGTGAGCTTTAGCTGTTGTCTGAATGATTCCGAGATGTAGTCCACTGCTCTGTGGAGGTTACCCATGGAAGCTAGCATGTCATCACGAGTCGATGTCCCGTTCAGGTTGAGAAAGATGAGTCGGCAGATAATCAGACACAGCAGTTGAGGCTATGGCTACTGAGACCTGAGATGAACTGGCAGAATACACCTTCTTTAGATTGGAATCCACTTTCCGATCCAGGAGGTCCTGAAGATTCGAGCCATTTTCTAACGGGACTACAGTCTGATGTGATAGTTTAGCCACCATGAGGTCCACCTTCTGGGGAGGCCCCCACTTGTCCCATTGTGATGGGTCCATGGGGAACAGGGACCTGAAGACTCTCGTAGAGGAATTGTCCCTTCTCAGGTTGTTTCCTATTGATGATGCATGATGCTGGCCAGAGATGCGTCCGCATGGAAGGTAATGTGACCCCCCAGAGGCGGACGTGGAGGCTTCCCCATCAACATCCTGGTCAACTGTAGACCGGATGGACTTCAGCAGCCTTGTAGTCTGGTCAAAATAGAAGATAGGTCTGCTGGAATAAATAGATTCATTATCAGACGATTCTGAGTCGTCGCCAACCTGGAGCCTCTCCATAGAGAGGAGCGACAGGGAAAACCTTTCAGGGCACGGCTTCTTTGTGAGCTGAGATACAGAAGTACGGATGTCTACCAGAAGTGAGGAGATACTTTCACTTTTATTCCGGATCCATACTCACCAATCCACCTCCTTGTAGAGGGTCTATAATCTGCACCAGCAAGATGTTTCTG
The DNA here is from genome assembly GCF_031893055.1 of Leptodactylus fuscus. Taxonomy (NCBI): domain Eukaryota; kingdom Metazoa; phylum Chordata; class Amphibia; order Anura; family Leptodactylidae; genus Leptodactylus; species Leptodactylus fuscus. The sequence continues at coordinate 146,089,206 of NC_134265.1, forward strand.
CTCATGATGCTCCTACAGGAGCAGAGGTAGCAGGTACTCAAGGCAGGTAGCCACCTCTAGGAGGCCAGTAGCCGAGTCATGCAGATGCTGCAGATGGCAGATTGCAGAAGGTAACAGTAAGATCAGCCAAGTAGTCAAGCCGACACAGTAGGTGTTAGTAGGCAAGTGACAGGCAGCCCACAGGCAGATGCTGCAGATGGCAGCAGGAAGATCTAGGCTTCGGGTAGAGTACAAACAGTATTGAACTCTAGACCTGGTGCACTCAACATAAAAGTCTGTTTCCTTACAGACTGAAACACAAAAAAACCTCCTTTTTTTTTTTTTTTTTTTTTTTAAGGGACTTCCTCACTCACAAAAGTAGTCTTGGTGCACCTTCAGCTTACCTCACCTGAGCTGTGGGAGTTGCTGGAGAAAACTTACTGCCATCTCACAGGATGCTGTTCACATTAGCTGCGCTTCAGGGCAGTGGGTGAAGCCCAGCCAGACAGGTGCGCACAAGCCATAGCAATTGCACAGGCCATAGCAATAGACATAAGTGCTCAGACTATGCACTAAGCATAAAGGGAAAGCTGAAATCTTCCCCACAATTTCCATGCCTGCGACTGTAACACAAACAGGCACATACAGGCCATTGCAATAGACATAAGTGCTCAGACTATGCACTAAGCATAAAGGGAAAGCTGAAAGCTCCCACAATTGTTTCCATGCCTGTGACTGTAACACAGACAGGCACATACAGGCCATTGCAATAGACATAAGTGCTCAGACTATGCACTAAGCATAAAGGGAAAGCTGAAAGCTCCCACAATTGTTTCCATGCCTGTGACTGTAACACAGACAGGCACATACAGGCCATTGCAATAGACATAAGTGCTCAGACTATGCACTAAGCATAAAGGGAAAGCTGAAAGCTCCCACACAATTTCCATGCCTGTGACCACAGGCCACAATAGATTCCACGCTGTACTGCGGCACAGATAAGTGCGCACAGGCGCCGACAAAACACAACGGAAAGGAAGTTGACAGAGTGCCGTAGCAAAAAATATCAGTTGCACTAAACACAAAGGAAAGCTGGAGAGGACTCAGCTTACCTTACTGGGCAGTGAATGAGCTGTGCACAGCTGAGCCATCAGAACACCCTGCAGAGCAGGTAAGACAAAACCTAAATCTTTCTCTCAGAAAGAATGAAAAGGGAAAGAAAAAGGGAAAGAAGAAGGGTTAACAGACACCTTCTTCCAACCCCTACAGGAGGCCACAGGGCCTCCTCACCACCTGTCCGGTCACACAGGTCAGAAAAAAACAGGCAGGGGGAGGTCCTTGTGCCCTCTTATAGGGCAAGCCATGATTAATTAATTGGGTAATTAAAATACCGCAGAAATACCCCCATATTGTGCCGCTGGTAGGACGACAGAGAACCAGTGATGAACAGACTAGTTATGGCAGAGTAATGACATTACCAAAGAACATATTAGATATTCTTAAATACAAGTCAATGCAGAAATGTTTTTCATTATCATACTGTGCACAATAGTGCCATGAGAATGGGCACAGCACTAGAAGGGTGTAGTAACAGGATGGACTCAATAGAGATGATATTACGTGGGGCCAGGATGTACTTATTCATGGACTATCCTTAGTTAAAGCTATAATCAGTATATATAACATATAATCAGTGGTGGTAAGATAGTCAGCCCCAGCACCAATCAGCTGTACAGGCTGCTTCTGACCCTGTGTTGTGTAGAGTGCGGGTGTCAGAAGCAGTCCGTACCGCTGATTCTCTGATAACTCTGATCGCTCTGTAGTGGCCCAGCACACATACAGCAGTTCATCTTCCAATAAAGTCAATGGGTAAAGGATACAGGTAATCACCTTTGGATCTGGTTCCAAGGGATAGCAATCCTGGTATTCTGAAGGCATCGGAAGGGTTAATGTAATATGGCAGAACCCAGCAGCTATGGTGTCTGCCATATTTAAAGAATATAGATGTGAATGCATCTTAAGTTTTGCAACCTTCACAGTGAAACACTCCTTTCTCTAGACTTGTGCGGTGAGTCTCAGCAGTTTGTACCTATCTTTAGCTAGATCTACTAACCTATGATACATCTACAGATAAGAACTGGGTGAACTTAGGGTAATGCACATATTGAATATTACATGAGGATTTTCATGAGACACATCCACATTATAATCCTGTACCAGTAAAGTCCAGGAGATTCTTTAAAATATCATGCCAATTTTATTCTTAGGGGACTTTCACACTACCGTTAGTGTCCGCTCAGCAATGTCCGTGGCAAATGTCTGTACAAGATTTTAGCAACGGACAGTAGCTGGTCTGTTTGCAATTTCCATTCATTTCAATGGGATTTTATCTTGTGTCCTTTAGTGTTCATTTGTGTCCTTTATTATCCGTTTACAACAATGTCCGTTTTTTCAAGTGGATAAAAAATTCTACATGCAGGAATTTTCTTGTCCGTTTGAAGAAATGGACAGTAAGTGTCCATTTTTTTCTTTTAACATTGAGCTCTATGGGCAATGGACATATAACGGCAATGCACCTTCTGAGCGGTCTCCAACGGTAGTGTGAACCCTACCTTACACTGATGCCTTTTTAACCACCTGAATATCTTATTTACCTTGACATCAGCTGTCGGGCACTAGAAGTTATAGGTAAGAATGTCATCCATGAATATATACATAATTTCATGTATGTGTCAGCTATAGGGTTGAACGATCGTGTTCGGAAAAGATTAGATTCCGATTGGAGATCGAGAAAATTTCATGATCGTCATCGGAATTTCGAACACGATCTTTTTATGTGGGATCGAGATCGGTGATTTTTCCCACAATGCTTTGCTTAGCCTTCACACTGAGTATACGCTGTATACTCAGTGTGAAGGCTCCGCTGCAGTTCCATAGGAATGAATGGAAGCAGCTGACACACAGCCTTAACCCCCTGTGTGCCGGCTGCCTCCATTCATTCGAATGGGAGTCTAAACTAACATCTCTAGCAGCTACTTACCTCTAGAGATGGCTGCTCTGGTGCCCTCCTTCATCTTGCCTCGCTGCGGGTACAGGGCGGGGAGACGTGACGTCTCCCCTCCCAGTACCCGCCCACACTCTCCTAACCCGCCCACACTCTCCTAACCTGGCAGGGAGGGGGCAGCGAAGGAAGAAAAGCAGCGTGGAGCAGCAGCGAGGTGAAGAATGAAGGCACAGGGCACAGGACCAGCCATCTCTGGAGGCAAGTAGACACCAGGGGGGACTAAGTAGCCAGAGGATTAAAAAAAAATCCTCTGGCTACTTTAGTGATTCACTACACAGCGTGGATTCTAACAATTGTTAGATTCCATGCTGTATAGTGAATAGGATTGCTTTTAAAATCCGATCTCCGATTAATAAAAAAATCCCATTGACTTGCATTGGGATCGGAATTGGGATCGAGATCGGGTTCGAATGAAAAATGATCAGAAATCGGATTTTAAAATCGATCCTGAAAAGTCAAGATCGGCTCAACCCCAGTCAGCTAGTTTTATCTTGTGTAATTATGCAATGTGTGATGATGATATGTGTTATCACATTCTAATATTATAATATTTATTTCTTAGACACTTAAGAGGTGACCTTATTTACCTAGGTAAATAAATGTGTGGCCAATACAAAGAACTGGAACAGCATTTTATCATTTTCAAAGATCTTACAGGGGACATTCATTACTTGTGGAGAAAAGGTCATTTAGACAATAATAGAGGAAAAGGTTCTGTCCAGTTAGAATAGACAAACTATGAAATGCAATGAATAATAATGGCTGATACTATCATAGTACTCACAAATGGGTCAAAACCGTATCTATTAACAAATGGCACTGATCTAAGAATTAATTATGTATAATTAATGTAGAAAGGTTCAACTTGATGAAACATTGCTACATAATAAATCTATGTAACCTATGATACCATTCAGCTCATGTGTTTTTCTAAGGGCCCCTTCACACGACTGATACGCTGCCTGATTCTGAACGTTAAAACACGGTCAGAATCAGCGCGTATAAAGCAGATCCCATTCATTTCAATGGGGAGCCGGCATACGAGCGCTCCCCATTGAAATGAATGGGCTGCTTTTTACTCTACGAGCGCTCCCATTGAAGTGAATGGGAAACGCTCACGTGTACAGCTCGCCGTGTGAAGGAGCGCGGTGCTCGGCTCAGTCCGAGCCGTACACGTGTGCGCTTCCCTTTCACTTCAATGGGAGCGCTCATAGAGTAAAAAGCAGCCCATTCATTTCAATGGGGAGCGCTCGTATGCCGTCTCCCCATTGAAATGAATGGGATCTGCTTTATACGCGCTGATTCTGATTCAGAAACAGGCAGCATATCAGTCGTGCGAAGGGGCCCTAACTGTTGCAAGCCTACTATTAAGCTGGTCCTCCTGACTTTTCTCCAATATCTGACATTGTGGGAGATAAGGGCTGGGCAGATAGATAAGCTGCTGCCCAAACTCTATGGTAGTGGCTTCCTTCCTTTATTCAGGACACATGCACTGATCAGATGAGCCAAGTATGCATGTGTGTGTGGGAATTCGAAGAGATAGCTGTCAAGCATTGGCCAGCAAGTATCTTATGTGTAGAGTTAACCATCATCCTTAAGAGGTCCTTAAGAAATACGTTACGAGTTGTCACTCACTTGATTGTCTTTCATACTCTGTACTTCCTTTTTATATAATACATTTATTTCCCTGAAATTCAGTATCCTGTTTGTTTCTAATCAGACATAATCTTGATTTTTAGATTTTTTTTTTCTTTTGTGTTCTTCTATCGATCCCACAATACCTTAACACCACATCAAATTGACAACTACAGCCAGTATCACCTCTGGAATGTATAAATATCCTTCTCTCTATATTTTGTATAAAAATCTAAGAGACTATAAGTAAACGATAGAGGCTTTATTAGCATCTTCTCCATTATAACTGTATGACAGAAGTCTGTCTAAACATCAGCAGTCACTAATAACAGGAGTATGTGCCACATCCATTCCTCTGTTGAGAGGATGTGTGGGTATAGTTCATGAAGTTTCTAAGTATAGTAAGTTGATTGATTCTTTTAGAAAAGAGAGACATATTCTCAAAAAATCAGAATGAGATCTCATGACCCAACTGAAGAGAAGCATCATACAAATTTCCAGAAATTAATAACTAAATAATGTTCTAATAGTTGAATTCTATAAATCGGGGGCCTTGAAATAAATAAATCATAGAGTGGTTCAAGACACAATACCTTAGAGGGAATCTATCACCAGGTTTATGCTGTATTTGCGGACAGCATAAGGAAGTAACAGAGATCCTGATTCCAGTAACGTATTACTTAGATTTTTTTGCTGTATCCTAAAATCACTAGTGATTTTTCAAGTGATTGACAGATTTCTCCCTATACACAACGTAGGGAGAAAGCTGTTAATGAATATAAGTCATAGAAAACTTGGCTTGGTTGTAGATGAACAACAGAAATTTCAGAAAACTACTGCATGAGTATAATGAAATGACACTATGTTGTATTCAGGGTCTCTCTCACTACTTTACGCTACTCTTGCATAAGGAGTGGGATTAAAATGGTGTCCAATTCCCTTTAAATATTACAAATTAGGATATTTTCTAAACATTTCTTCATTGATTCTCCAAAATATGAGATTTGCTACCAATCCTGAATTTGACAAATTATTTCTACTATCTTTTTTAGAAAGCTTATTAATATCAATGATATCATCCATTGGGTCTCAAAAATGCAAATCTCTCCGATTGACTGTGACTCTTGGCCCTGGTGGGCTATGGTTTAACTTGGATGTTTATAGCACAGGTGCATTAGAAATTTCATATGTAGCAATTGCAAATATTAATAAGACACAACAGGAAGAATATCATAGAGTGAGAGATAAATGCAAGTCTCCTTGCCTCCAAGCCCAAAGATAATAATGCTATTTGAAATATGAACACAATTGTTAGTAATACAAAAATAATTTCAGCAAATGGTGTGTAGAACTCTTAGCAATATACAGTAAATGACAATTTAGAACTGCATACGTTCAAGACACCCAGTGGGGTAGAAGAATAGACCGAAACACAGCATTATGTTGGATAAAGTCTATGATTTTGTAACAAGTAAGCAAAACGAGTCAAGCAGAAAAACCCAATGGCCCTTAGCTGTCATCAAGTTATATATTTTCATCATTTTCTCAGTTCTCATTATACACTCAGTCAGCACTGATGATAATATCTGCAGAATGTGTGTTCGTGTGTTACTTTCAATCTAAAAACATGATAGCTTCATTCAATTGTATAATGCCTGCTGAGAAAAAAATCATGTAAATAGAGACTTGGAAGAAATATGAAAGTTCTATCCGGAGCTGAAGGTGATCAATCATTATAATGATAACTAGGATAATTACATATTGAATATTGCTAAATACAAACATACATTTTTATAAAATAGGGATAAGTCGTAGGCTTATTGGGATATAGACAGAATGCGAGATATAATGATAGGGTGATAAAGAAATGGAAGCCATCATTATCATCATTATAGAAGAAGGTCAGCAAGAAAATCATTAGATGTATCTTCCACTTATATTAAGTTGACAGTAAATCTGTACAACAGGGCTTCTTCAATCTTTTTATGGATTTCCATATAAAAAATGAGTATAATAAGATGCATAGTTTGTCATTAGCTAAAATGGAATGTTTACTGAATGTGAGAATATAAGAGGGTAATTATCATGCAATTCACTGCACTGCAATGTGTACTGAAGATACACAGCTGATTATAAGCTAATTGGCTAAGCTGCAATTTCCCTTTTTTTATACTGTAGATGATACATTTGCTAATTACTTCCTAATTAATACAAGTGGATATCCTGCTAATTTCAGATCAGCAAGCTAATCCTTGTTTCATAAATTAAATAACTCATTATGTTCTGTTGTTCTAATTGATAATGAAGGGGTCATTTGCAAGAATTTTAAGATGTGAAAAACATATTTGTGGATAAATAGGATGTGATATGGCAGGGAGCACAACTCTGTTTGCAAATGCACAGTTAATTCATCTTGCCATTAGTGGATATATAGTCATTTATACCACAGACCGTTTTAGAAACCATTAAAAACAAGATAAGGCTATGTTCACGTTTCTGTCTGGATATATAATTTTCTGTTCTGTTGAGAATTCAGGTAGGGCAGGGCCATGTGAATCTAGATGAATCCTATTGACTATAAGACTGGGGGCCATGTTGTGAATACGAGGTATTTGGCTTTGTATTACAATAACTGAAAAGTTGATGAGATTGTGGCTATCCCCATTCACACATTGCAGAAAAAAATCTGCAGTGGGAATGCAATGATTTAAAAGATGCTAGTTGCTTTGTTTTTTTTGTTTTTTTTTAAATCACAGATACCTACGGATACACTGGCAGTTTCCATATAAGTATAGTAGAGCCAGAAAGTCCACAGAGGAAAATGATGGTGTCAATCATTTTGCCTATACTGGGAAATAACCCCATTAGGACATTTAACCCCTTCCCAACATCCGTCGTAAAAGTATGGCGGATGTCAGGTATTTAAATATGGTGGCCGCTCAGGAGCTGAGCAGCCGCCATAGACACCGGGTTTCTGTTGCATTATAAATTTTGTCATGGATCACTGGTACCTGGAAATAGGTCTGGGGCTGGCAATCCACTACCATGACAGCCTGCTTACTGACTTGTCTTGCAATATGTTCTATTACAGGCTGCTCAATGTAATGTAATGCATTGATCAGACTCCTGTAATTAAAGACCTCTGGAGGGGGGTCTAATAACTGTAGTAAAAAAAATAAATAAAATAAAATCACCTGCCTTTCCTAGAACACATATAACAATAAAAAAATAATATGAAAAAAAATACACATTAGGTATCACTGTGTCTGAAAATGCCCAGTCTACAAATTTATGAAGAAATTTTTGCATATGGTGAACACCTTAGCAGGAATAAAAAATAAAAAAGTGTCAAGCCACTTTTTTCCCTCTTTTGCCTCTCTTAAAAGCTTGAATAAAAAACAAAGTCAAAAATATTCCCCAAATTGTTATAACTAAAAGCACTTCTAGCGATGCATAAAAAAAACCATCTTATGCATCCCCGTACATGAAAACATGAAAATATAAAGAAGTTACTGGTGTCAGAACATGGCGACTACAAACAATTAATTTTGTAGCATCCCATATTATACAGGTGATACGTCATTTCGGCTTCACAATAAATGTCGTAAAATGAAGATCATAAGAAAATTATGCAAACTAAGTTTTATTCAAATTCCACTCCCTTCTGATTTTTTTATAGCTTCAAAGTACATCGCATAAAACATTAAATGGTAACATTATGAAGTAGAATTTATCCTGTGAACATTAATCCCTCATATGGCTCTTTAACATTCCTGATTCAATTGTTGTTGAATTAATGTGGCACAGTCATTATTTTTATTTTTTAACGTGATCGCTGAGGCCAATCAGTGACCTCAGGGGAAGGGAACCAGGATGTCACAGCCAACAAGGAGTTCTATAACAAGAAGGCAGCCAATCTGCAGGACAACCATGCAGGGAGACCACGCAGCACCAGGGACAGGTGGGCATGATTTTTTTTTTTTTTTTTTACTTTTTTTCACTTCCCCCATCCTATTTTAACAATATTTGATTTGTCCTTGGCCCAACATTGTGAAAATGCAGTGCTTGTGGTGGAAATGCCACGGCAAATAACGTTGAATTTTACATTATCTGCAAAGTGGATGTGATTCTGGCTAATCCCATCCACACATTGCAGAAAAAAATCCAAAAATTTGCAGTCTGTTCCCAGCCAGTTATTTCTACCTTTGGGCTATTTAAGGCAGCTCCTTTTCCTGATGAAAGGATTCTTAGTATGTTAGATGCAGGGGTGGTACTTGGTTCTGCAGCCGTACATATGATATACCCATGTACTGACACTTGGCTTATTGACTATGACCCTGCCTGCTGATCTCTACTCTGCCTGTCTGTACACATCTTTCGATTCACTGACAATTTGACAGATATATTTAAATGAAATATCCCTGACAGCTGACAACATTTATAGGGAGTTAATACCTCCTTACAGTTGCTTTGTCTAATTTAAAATATTAGACATATTTAAAAGAAGAGCAAAAGATTCCAGAAAAAAGAGAGAGGTCAAATACTTTAGCATTGTAAGTAGTGACAGCTGGGATCAGGGGCGGGACCAAGAGGACAAGTTCCTCGAATCACGTCAGCTGATCTTCTTCCTCCCATACTCTAATTATTATTATTATTATTTATTTATATAGCACCATTGATTCCATGGTGCTTTACATTTGGGGGTTACATACAATACACAGAATATACAGGTAGATATAATACTAACAATGACCGACTGGCACAGTGGGATAGAGGGCCCTGCCCGTGAGGGCTTGCAATCTATGAGATTCTAAGGCAGTGAGATTCTAAGGCAGTGAGATTCTAAGGCAGTGATGTCGAACCTATGGCACACGTGCCAGAGAAGGCACGCAGAGCCCTCCATGCTGGCATGCGTGCGGTTGCCTGGATCGCTCACCAACGGGGAATCCGGTACAGGTAAGTTTTACAAGACCTTTGATGCTGGATCTTTTACTTCTTTTCCCCTCTCTAAATGGAAGTACTTCAGAGGAAACTACCACCATTGGTAGATAATATAGGTATGACAATGCATGAACCTAGGTGCTGACTGAGCCAACCCATAGAAAGGTCCTCCCCCCAAAAAAACCTGGCCCGGTAATCTTTGGTTACCCCCTTTATTAGTCCTCATACAAAAATGTAACCCTTTACTAGTCCTCACACAGCATATAGCTCCCTTTACTGACCCCCACACACTTTATTGTCCCCTTTACAGGTGCCCATACAATATATGGTCCCAATTACTGACTTCTGCACAGTATATTGTTTTCCTCTGTGTAAAACGTATTAAGTTATACACTACTCATTATCATATCCTATACATATTGGTAATAGTGGAAATATAATAGTCCAGAACAAGAGTAGAATCCACTGTACTCTTATATGTTCATGCAAGACTATCAAACTTTATTACATCTCATAAATTGCATATGTTAAAAGTGCGTAGTAGGATTATTGGGTTAGTAACAAACATTCATGTCATATAGACATTTCAGTCCAACAAGGACCTTCCTCTCCCTTTCCGCACCTTAGACTTATAAGTAAGTTGTGATCTGATCCCTAAGCGAGCTGATTTTAATAAGATATACTACAAAGTTACTTATGTTTGCTTATACTGTTGCATTATTCTAATCTTATGTATTGTCTGTGGTAGTTGAAATGTAATGATTATAAGTGCCACATTATAATTAAAAATGCTAACACGGATCCTTATCATTTGATAAACTGCTATGAATATATTAATGGCACATATTGAGTAGTGTTAGTCTGTTACAAGGTGATAAGGAACAACTGTCATAATGTTATGAAGTCGATCTTAAAGATTAAGTGAAGCTTAATGAACAGACAGTATTGTGCAATGCTATGTTGATGGGTGCACACCTTTTTTTCACAGCACTGTGTCACCTCACTATTGATTTTGTAGTCCATCAATGTCCAATGAAAGTGACCTTTGCAAAAAAAAAAAAAAGCTAAAAAAATGTATTGCATTTAGAGATGAGCGAACACTAAAATGTTCGAGGTTCGAAATTCGATTCGAACAGCCGCTCACTGTTCGAGTGTTCGAATGGGTTTCGAACCCCATTATAGTCTATGGGGAACATAAACTCGTTAAGGGGGAAACCCAAATTCGTGTCTGGAGGGTCACCAAGTCCACTATGACACCCCAGGAAATGATACCAACACCCTGGAATGACACTGGGACAGCAGGGGAAGCATGTCTGGGGGCATAAAAGTCACTTTATTTCATGGAAATCCCTGTCAGTTTGCGATTTTCGCAAGCTAACTTTTCCCCATAGAAATGCATTGGCCAGTGCTGATTGGCCAGAGTACGGAACTCGACCAATCAGCGCTGGCTCTGCTGGAGGAGGCGGAGTCTAAGATAGCTCCACACCAGTCTCCATTCAGGTCCGACCTTAGACTCCGCCTCCTCCGGCAGAGCCAGCGCTGATTGGCCGAAGGCTGGCCAATGCATTCCTATGCGAATGCAGACTTAGCAGTGCTGAGTCAGTTTTGCTCAACTACACATCTGATGCACACTCGGCACTGCTACATCAGATGTAGCAATCTGATGTAGCAGAGCCGAGGGTGCACTAGAACCCCTGTGCAAACTCAGTTCACGCTAATAGAATGCATTGGCCAGCGCTGATTGGCCAATGCATTCTATTAGCCCGATGAAGTAGAGCTGAATGTGTGTGCTAAGCACACACATTCAGCACTGCTTCATCAAGCCAATACAATGCATTAGCCAGTGCTGATTGGCCAGAGTACGGAATTCGGCCAATCAGCGCTGGCCAATGCATTCTATTAGCCCGATGAAGTAGAGCTGAATGTGTGTGCTAAGCACACACATTCAGCTCTACTTCATCGGGCTAATAGAATGCATTGGCCAGCGCTGATTGGCCAGAGTACGGAACTCGACCAATCAGCGCTGGCTCTGCTGGAGGAGGCGGAGTCTAAGGTCGGACCTGAATGGAGACTGGTGTGGAGCGATCTTAGACTCCGCCTCCTCCAGCAGAGCCAGCGCTGATTGGCCGAATTCCGTACTCTGGCCAATCAGCACTGGCTAATGCATTGTATTGGCGTGATGAAGCAGTGCTGAATGTGTGTGCTTAGCACACACATTCAGCTCTACTTCATCGGGCTAATAGAATGCATTGGCCAGCGCTGATTGGCCGAATTTCGTACTCTGGCCAATCAGTGCTGGCCAATGCATTCTATTAGCTTGATGAAGCAGAGTGTGCACAAGGGTTCAAGCGCACCCTCGGCTCTGATGTAGGAGAGCCGAGGGTGCACTTGAACCCTTGTGCACCCTCAGCTCTGCTACATCAGAGCCGAGGGTGCGCTTGAACCCTTGTGCACACTCTGCTTCATCAAGCTAATAGAATGCATTGGCCAGCGCTGATTGGCCAATGTATTCTATTAGCCTGATGAAGTAGAGCTGAATGTGTGTGCTAAGCACACACATTCAGCTCTACTTCATCGGGCTAATAGAATGCATTGGCCAGCGCTGATTGGCCAGAGTACGGAACTCGACCAATCAGCGCTGGCTCTGCTGGAGGAGGCGGAGTCTAAGATCGCTCCACACCAGTCTCCATTCAGGTCCGACCTTAGACTCCGCCTCCTCCAGCAGAGCCAGCGCTGATTGGCCGAATTCCGTACTCTGGCCAATCAGCACTGGCTAATGCATTGTATTGGCTTGATGAAGCAGTGCTGAATGTGTGTGCTTAGCACACACATTCAGCTCTACTTCATCGGGCTAATAGAATGCATTGGCCAATCAGCGCTGGCCAATGCATTCTATTAGCGTGAACTGAGTTTGCACAGGGGTTCTAGTGCACCCTCGGCTCTGCTACATCAGATTGCTACATCTGATGTAGCAGTGCCGAGTGTGCATCAGATGTGTAGTTGAGCAAAACTGACTCAGCACTGCTAAGTATGCATTCGCATAGGAATGCATTGGCCAGCCTTCGGCCAATCAGCGCTGGCTCTGCCGGAGGAGGCGGAGTCTAAGGTCGGACCTGAATGGAGACTGGTGTGGAGCGACCTTAGACTCCGCCTCCTCCAGCAGAGCCAGCGCTGATTGGCCGAATTCCGTACTCTGGCCAATCAGCGCTGGCTCTGCTGGAGGAGGCGGAGTCTAAGGTCGGACCTGAATGGAGACTGGTGTGGAGCGATCTTAGACTCCGCCTCCTCCAGCAGAGCCAGCGCTGATTGGTCGAGTTCCGTACTCTGGCCAATCAGCGCTGGCCAATGCATTCTATTAGCCCGATGAAGTAGAGCTGAATGTGTGTGCTTAGCACACACATTCAGCTCTACTTCATCAGGCTAATAGAATACATTGGCCAATCAGCGCTGGCCAATGCATTCTATTAGCTTGATGAAGCAGAGTGTGCACAAGGGTTCAAGCGCACCCTCGGCTCTGATGTAGCAGAGCTGAGGGTGCACAAGGGTTCAAGTGCACCCTCGGCTCTCCTACATCAGAGCCGAGGGTGCGCTTGAACCCTTGTGCAGCCTCGGCTCTGCTACATCAGAGCCGAGGGTGCGCTTGAACCCTTGTGCACACTCTGCTTCATCAAGCTAATAGAATGCATTGGCCAGCACTGATTGGCCAGAGTACGGAATTCGGCCAATCAGCGCTGGCCAATGCATCCCTATGGGAAAAAGTTTATCTCACAAAAATCACAATTACACACCCGATAGAGCCCCAAAAAGTTATTTTTAATAACATTCCCCCCTAAATAAAGGTTATCCCTAGCTATCCCTGCCTGTACAGCTATCCCTGTCTCATAGTCACAAAGTTCACATTCTCATATGACCCGGATTTGAAATCCACTATTCGTCTAAAATGGAGGTCACCTGATTTCGGCAGCCAATGACTTTTTCCAATTTTTTTCAATGCCCCCAGTGTCGTAGTTCCTGTCCCACCTCCCCTGCGCTGTTATTGGTGCAAAAAAGGCGCCAGGGAAGGTGGGAGGGGAATCGAATTTTGGCGCACTTTACCACGTGGTGTTCGATTCGATTCGAACATGGCGAACACCCTGATATCCGATCGAACATGTGTTCGATAGAACACTGTTCGCTCATCTCTAATTGCATTCAACAATGACTCATGTTACTTGATCAAAGTCATGATTGACCTCAACAACCTCAATCACATCTCATGTCGCCACTACACCTTATGAGTAAAGTAGCATTGTCATTTCATACTTATTTTACTAAACTTTGATAAGAGATGATAAACTGATAAATTTTACATGAAAATGGAGCTCCAAAGCTGAATAACACAACGTACTTGAAAACTATAGAATTACCTCTACAAGGTACTGTTTAGGGTTATAACAAATTTACTGCTGACATTAAATGTCTCTGTCAAAGCTGACTGAGGCTCAATTTTCCTGGAGGTGCATGGATATAGCCATTTTGGGGCAATCCATTAAATTCAGGAGCCTATTGAAGGCCCCCTTGGTTTGTCATTGTAAGTATTATATTACAGGTTGCTCTATACTATTTTTCAATGCACTAGCACCATAGTGCTTTGCATTAGTGACCAATTCCCCTGGGCTACAAGACCCCTAGGGGGACTAAAAATTATAGAAAAAAAAAGAAATATAATTTCTAATCACCCCCTTTCCCTTAAACATACATAAAAGTACACATTAGTGTCCAAAAACAGTCTACAAACTCATATAATACAGGTGACGTCAATTTGGCTGTACAGTGAACCCGGTAATAACAAACAACACACAAACATAGTTTTTCTGCAATTTCACCCCTTCCATTTTTTTTTAACAGCTTCCCAGTACATAATATGAAATATTAAATGATACCATTACAAAGTACTATTTGTACCGCAAAAACTAAGTCCTCATACGGCTCTGTAAATGGAAACCTATAAAAGTTAAGGCTTTTGGAATGCGGGAAGTCAAAAATGAAAATTAATAAATCGAAAAATGGCTGCGGCAGGAAGGGTAAAGAAACATGTAACAATTGCTATTAATATTTAAGATTACATTTAATATTTTATGGCATTGTATGTATTCAAAAAGATCAGAATACAAAAATCGTCTTCTTCTAAAATTACTTCTAGCAAATGTGAGAACATGTTGGGGAAGCCCGGAATAGTGGTAGTACAATTCCTATTTCAGCCAATTTAAAATGTACATTTTAGTTATATATATTAGCAGCTGACAATTTTTCAAGAAATAACATAAACTGGTAAATGAAAACTAAAATAAACTTAAAATAAAAGAGTAACAGGTTTGTATATTTGGGCAAAGGTTTCTAGTACACGTTCTACCTTTACTGATCTCTCCAGTCAAACTGTTTCCAATAACGTGAATGACCAGCCTATGAAACTAGATATGATATGATATGATATGATATGAAAAAGATATGGATATGAGTAAATAGATGGCATCTGGTGCTAAATAAACAGTCTGTTTAAAAACACACAAAACTTTTTTGGGAAGGCAGATGTATTATTGTTCATAAGATAAGATAATCCTTTAATAATGCCACCATGGGGAAATTTAGTGTGTTACAGCAGCATGGATAATACAGTAATATATTTCAATTAAAAAAAAAAACAACACATACAAAGTCAGAATAGCAGATAGAGAAAAATACTAGGAGTCATAGCAAAAAAAAAAGACTTCAGGATCATTTAGTTCTATGTGCAGAGTGATCTTCGCTTAAGTTGATGTTGATTATACAGCCTGCCCGCAGCAGGGAGGAAAGACATCCGATAGCGCTCCTTCTCACACTTGGGGTGAAGCAGTCAGTCACTGACAGTACTGCCCACTGCTGTCACGGTCTCATACATGGGATGGGAGTTGTTCTCCAGCATGGAGCTCACCACAGACAGTATCCTTCTGTCACCCATCACCTGTATTTCCACCAACCACCTATACAATGGCTTTTACAAACACTCCAAAAATTATCCCTTTTTGGGGCAGAAGAAAATATTTGGTGTTTGGGCACTGAAGAAATAATGGATTTTTTGTTTGTTTTATTACATTGATGTAGGAAGGGGGAGGAATGTGCTGAAGATGCTGAACAGCAGTTTAAAAAATTTGACCACATCAAATAAACTTTCCCCTGATGAGTCTATATGTAGTCCCACTTACTCAACAATTCTTCTTCACCTACTGCAACTTTTGATTACAATTGTTGGACAACCTACCCCCAATCTACTTGTCCCATTTCTTCTGTCAATGACGCAGTTGAGCAGCCATTGTAACTTATATGATCGCATGGGCTTCAATTTGCTGCCATGTGTTGTACTGGAGCACTGTCCATAGAAGTTGGGGGCTGGCGAGCAGGTCTCATCCATTATTTACAAATAAAAAGACACACAGAGGGAAAGAATTTTATGTGCATTCGCCCCCCAAAAAAATGCTACCTTTGATATGCCTTGTATGAATCTTGCGATATATATTTCAGTATACGCCAGACTACTGATATAAATATTAATAATTAATATGAAAATGTATTGATAATTAAAAGGGTTTCCAGGAATTGTAAAGGTGTAAAATTGGATAGGAAAAAGTACACTCACCTGACCCTGGCAACTTCCATTTTCCACCGCTGATGACAATTCAGGCTTGTGCCAGCACCCCACGTGACCGCTGAGGCCTATCAGTGGCCTCAGTGGTCACTAGTAGAGATGAGCGAACAGTGAAATATTAGAGATTCGATATTCGTTTCGAGTAGAGCTTCAATATTCAACTACTCGATCAAATATCGAATCCCATTATAGTCTATGGGAAAAAATGCTCGTTTAAAGGGAAACCACTATTCGACTAAAGGAGAGTCACCAAGTTCATGAGTAGCAGGAGGAGAGTGTTTAGGAGGAGCACTGTACAGTTAAAGCGAACAGACCCCATTATAGTCTATGGGGTCCGTGCGCTTTAACTGCACAGTGCTTGCGGTTGTTCTGATAAAAAGTAAGCTCCCTCATAACTGCAAGCTGCCATTTCTCCTGACTAACAAAGATGAGCCTGTGGCAAATCAACGCTGGTTCTGCAGCAGGTTCATCCTTGCTAGTTGGGAGAGCTGGCAGCTTGCTGTTACGAGGGAGCTGACTTTTTTGTCATAGGAATGCATTGACCAGCATTGGTTGGCCAGTGTACAGCATTCGGCCAATCAACGCTGGTTCTGCCGGAGGCTCGTCTGTGAGGAGGCAGAGTCTAAGATCGGACCACAATGGAGACTGCTCTGGTCCAATCTTAGACTCTGCCTCCTCACAGAAGAGCCTCCGGCAGATCCGGCGTTGATTGGCCGAATGCTGTACACTGGCCAATCAACGCTGGCCAATGCATTCCTATGAAAAAAAGTCAGCTCCCTCGTAACAGCAAGCTGCCATCTCTCCCGACTAGCAAGGACGAGCCTGCTGAGCGTTGATTTGCCGAATGCTATACACTGTATAGCATTTGGCCAATCAACTCTGGTTCTGAATTGAATATTTACTGCGAATATCTAGTATTATTCGATCAAGTACGAATATTTTGAATACCATAGTATTTGATCGAATACCTACTCGATCGAATACTACTCGCTCATCTCTAGTCATTTGTGATATATTTGAGCAACTTCCAGTGACCAATGGAGCCACTGATTGGTCTCAATGGACATGTGGATCACAAATCTTCTGGCAACAAGGTGCTAGCATGAGCATGAACAGAAATAAGTAGAGGAGAACTAGGGGCAAGTGAATATGCTTTTTTTTCATTATTTATTCATTACCCTCCATAAGGGTTGCTCTAATTCATGGACAAACCCTTCCATAACGCTACCAGTGAATTGAAGTATGTGTGGTACTAGCTGCTTCATCTGTTTACATGAGAGGTACACTAATAAATACATGTGACTATAACAATGATAAATAAAAGGTATGTATTTGTTTTGGTGTCTCTACTCTTAGTGTAGACACAGTGGGGCAACTTACTACATAATCTATGCCAGAAAATTGTCATTGACGTGGCACATCTTTGGTGCATGGCTCATATTGGTGCCAATTTTTCCTTTTACATAACCCACTTGGCATTCTTAAGAGAGTGAGTAGAGGGGGTGGGGATCAAGGAAGGCTGAGGTAGAGGCTCCTTGGCCCATCAGACTCACCATATCCCATGCCCTTGACTCAAATGGAGTCTAATTCTAATGCGCAACACCTCGCATAGTGCATGAGAATTACTAAGAGGTTGGAGCCTTTTAATAATTTCAGCATATTTTGCATTATCCAGGTAATGAATTAACACTAATTAAAAAAAACAGTCTTAATAAGTCTCCTCACCAATATATCTCTGTAATGAGCCCATTATCAATTGTATGATTGGAGAGAATAAATTTATTATCCCAAACCAGTTATCATTTTGCGCTTTTTAACCACATGAGGACCGCCGTACGTAAATTTACGGCCTCATGTGCTGGTACCTAAAGACCGGACTATTGCCGAAATACGTCCGGCCTTTAGGTACCTTTCTGGCAGGGGGAGGGGTGCGGGGGGGACAGGGGTTAGGTGTTACTAACACTAAAAAAAGGTGTTACTAACACCTAACCCCTTCCTCCATAACGTCCAGTCGGAACTGAGTCCGACTGGACGTGTTAACCCTTTCGATCGCACCGTCAAACATCACGGCGCGATCGAAAGGGATCCGCCGACAGGTTAACCCGATCGGCACCCCCAGCGGCGAGATCGGGGGGTGCCGATGTCAGTACAAGGTAGTCTGGGGTCTGGCCAGTGACCCCAGACTACCGGAGCCCCCACATACCTGGTGATCCTGCCAGGCGGTGGAGGAAGTGAGCGATGTGTCTCACTTCCTCTGCAGCTTACAGGACACGAGCAGGCTCATGTCCTGCTCGTGTCCTGTCTGCTACTATACAGACTCAGTTGATGCTTTCATCAAAGCATCAACTGATTGAAGTGTCCTAAAGGGACACATGAAAAAGTAAAAAAAAAGTTAAAAAAAAAAAAGTGTATGAAAAAAGTAATAAAGTTCTAAAGTCCAAAAATCCCTTTTTTCTATACAAAATTAATTATATAAAAAAAAGCACTAAAAATTAAAAAAAAGCAATGCATATTTGGTATCGCCGCGTCCGTAACAACCTGTACAATAAAGCTGAAATAATATTTAATGTACACGGTGAACGTCGGAAAAAAAAAACGGAAAAAACTCGCCGGAAATAATGATTTTTTGCCATCTCATCCTACAAAATATGCTATAAAAAGTGATCAAAAAGTCATATTCACCCCACAACAGTGCCAGACTTAGTATCGCATAAAAAAATAACATAAATGAGGTATCGCCGTAACCGTACCGACCCGCAGAATAAAGGACACATGTTACTTATGCTGTACGCTGCATGGCGAAAAATTTAAAATGTAAAACTCAATGCAGGATTGATTTTTTTTTTTTAATTCAGCAAGAAAGAGTTAATAAAATGTAATCAGTAAGTTGTAGGCACCCAAAGATGGTGTCATTACAAAATGCATCTCATCCTGCAAACAACAAGCCCTTATATGGCCATGTCACCAGAAAAATAAAGAAAATATAGCATCTAGCAATGTCAAGGCAAAACCCCCCAAAAATCGCCAAATTATTAGAACACAACTGGATGCGGCAGGTAGGGAATATATAAGCTGTGCGAGCGAATATCAGGGGACACCCCAGATTTACAGCTTATGAGCGAAAAAACACCAGAAGTGACCCCCAGAGTGACTCCCCCAATCATAGGAGCTACTGGGACATAGTAGGGAATTTGGTGTCTGCAATGTTCTCCGCACCGCTTATATATTCCCTCTTCACCATCCACTGTGCAGTCACGTCTGGGATACAAATACTCACTACACCCCCTCTACACTCCGGTGCAGTTTTCAAAATGGGGTCACTCCTTTGGGGAATCCACTTTTCTGGTACCTTACAGGCTCTACAAACATGACATGGCGTCCAGATACCAAACATCAAAATCTGTACTCCAAAAGCCGCATCGCGCTCCTTCGCTTCTGCGCCCTGCTGTGCGCCCAAACTGCAGTTTATGACACATGTATGACACTGGTGTACCCGTTATATCGGACGTAATGTCATATGTGGGTATAAACTGATATTAGGGCACAGCTGGACACAGAAGGGAAGAAGGGTTATTGGGTTTTTGGAGCACAGACGGTTTGGTTTTTGGATGCCATGACACTTTTGTAGATCTGAAACGCCAGTAAAGTGGAATCCCCTGATATGTGACCTTATTTTGGAAACTACACCCCTGAAGGATTTCTCCAGGGGTACAGAGAGCATTTTTAATCCCCAAGTGTTGCTATAACTTATTATCCATAAATGAATACGAAGCTGATTGTGAGAGGTGAAAATGACAATTTTTCCAGGAATACGTCATTTCAGTGCGTAATATGTTGTGCCCGCCTTGTATCAGAGATGAACGCTCTAAAAGCTGTTGTGCCCGGGATACCCGCTTACCAGGTTTTGGAGTGTCTCTGCTGACATAAGTTGGGCACAACATATCGGGCACTAAAATGGCGAATCTCTGGAAATTTTTCATTTTTAACTTCTCATTATCAGCTGTGATTTCATTTCTGGAAACTAAATAAATGCAACACTCAAGGGTGAAAAATGCTCGCTACACCACTTGATAAATCCCATGAGTGGGCTAGTGTCCAAAATGGGGTGACATGTCTGCGGATTCCACTTTATTGGCAATTCAGGGGCTTTGCAAAAGTGGCATGGTGTCCTAAAACCAAACTGTGCTCCAAAAACCAAAATAGCGCTCCTTCCCTTCTGTGCCCGGCTGTGCCCAAACAGCCATTTATACCCACATATGGCATTAAGTCCGTTATCCGGGGTACACCAGTGTCATACATGTGGGCATACACCGCTATTTGGGTACCCAGCAGGGCGCAGATGTGAAGGAGCGATATGTGCTTTTGGAGTGCAGATTTATATTCTTTGTTTTTGGACACCACGTCACATTTGCAGAGGCCCTAAAATTGTCCCTACAAAATGGGGTCACTTCTTGGTGAATTCCAGTTTACTGTCACCTGTGTAGTTTCTAAAATGGGGTCACAATGGGGGGTTTCCATTGTATTGATACTTTAGGGGCTCAGCTAATGCGACATGGCACCTGAGAACGATTCCAGCCACATCTGCTTTCTAAAAGCCAAATAGCGCTCTTTCCATTCTGAGCCCCACCGTATACCCATACAGCAGATTATGGCCACATATGGGGTATTGCCGTGTTAAGAAGAAATTGTGTAACAAACTCTGGGGGGCTTTTAATTCTTCAGCTACTTGCAAAATTAAAAATATGGCGCTAAATGGACGATTAATTGGAAAAAAAGTCATTTTTCATTTTTACGTCCCATTGTTAATAAAATCTGTGAATCAGCTGTGAGGCCAAAATGCTCACCAAACCCCTAGTTAAATTCTATGAGGGGTGTAGTTTCCAAAATGGGGTCACTTTTAGGGGGTTTCCACTTTATTGGTACACTAGGGGCTCTGCAAATGCGACATGGCACCTGAAAAATATTCCAGCAAAATCTGCCCTTCAAAAGCCAAATAGCGCTCTTTCCATTCTGAGCCCCGCCATGTTCCCATACAGTAGATTATGACCACATATGGGGCATTTCTGTGTTCAGGAGAAATTGTGTAACGAACTTTAGGGAGCTTTTTTTCCTTTATCCTCTTGTGAAAATGAAAAATTTGGGGCTAAATTGACAGTTTGTTGGAAAAACATTAAATTTTCATTTTCATGTCCCAATGTTAATAAAATCTGTGAAACAGCTGTAGGGTCAAAATGCTCACTCTACCCTTTGATATGTTCTGTGGGGGGTGTAGTTTCCAAAATGGGGTCACTTTTAGGGGGTTTCCACTGTATTGGTTCTCTAGGGGCTCTGCAAATGCGACATGGCACCTAAAAATTATTCCAGCAAAATCTGCCATCCAAAAGCAAAATAGCGCTCCTTCCATTCTGAGCCCCGCCATGTTCCCATACAGCAGAATATGGCCACATATGGGGTATTGCCGTGTTCAGGATAAATTGTTTAACAAACTTTGGGGGGCTTTTACTCCTTTAACCCCTTGTGAAAATGAAAACTTTGGGGATAAAGTGACATTTTAGTAATTTTTCTTTTACACATTCCAATGTTAGTAAAATCTGTGAAACAACTGTACGGTCTAAATGCTCACTATACCCCTTGATGAATTCCGTGAGGGGTTTAGATTCTAAAATGGGGTCACTTTTGGGGGGTTTCCATTGTTTTGGTACGCTAAGGGCTCTGCAAATGTGACATGGTGCCTGAAAATTATTCCAGCAAAATATGCTGTTCAAACACCCAGTGTCACTCCTTCCCTTTCGTGCACTGCCGTGTGCCCAAAAATCAGTTTACACCCACATGTGGGGTATTTCTGTGCACGGGAGAAATTGCATAACAAAATGTGAGATGCATTTTCTCCTTTAACCCTTTGTGAATGTGTTAATTTTAGGTCTAAATGAATGTATTAGTGAAAAAAAATGAAATGTCTAAATTTGACCTCCATATTATTTTTATTCTTATGAAATGCTTAAAGGGTTAACAAACATCCCAAATGCTGTTTTGAATAATTTGAGGGGTGTAGTTTTGAAAATGGGGTGATTTATGTGGGTTTCTATTATATAGGCCTTTATAATTCCTTAAAAACTAACCTTTAATTGTCCATATAAAAATGGGTAAATCCAATATAAAAAATTATATGTGGCAGTGATAAACACAAAAAGTGCATTTAAAAACCCATGAACTGGCTGACGCGTTTCTGGGTATGCTATACCCCTTAGTCATAGCCTATGACTAAGGGGTATAGCATACCCAGAAAC
Source organism: Leptodactylus fuscus (assembly GCF_031893055.1). Taxonomy (NCBI): domain Eukaryota; kingdom Metazoa; phylum Chordata; class Amphibia; order Anura; family Leptodactylidae; genus Leptodactylus; species Leptodactylus fuscus. Next base: position 146,111,773 of record NC_134265.1, read on the forward strand.
GCGTCAGCCAGTTCATGGGTTTTTAAATGCACTTTTTGTGTTTATCACTGCCACATATAATTTTTTATATTGGATTTACCCATTTTTATATGGACAATTAAAGGTTAGTTTTTAAGTAAATCTCAGGAGTGCGGACTGGAATATTTTTTCTACTACTCGACCTTTCGTCTTTCCCTGGAGTCCGGGATCATTCAGCCGTGCACCCTGAAGATTGGTGAGCCTATGTTTTAAACTTTTTCTTTTTGCTTCACACCTTTATAATTCCTTTCAGAACTGAAGTGTTCCCTAAAAAATTAGTTTGAGGAATTTTCTTGTAAATCTGGAAAATCGCTGTTACACTTGTAAGCCTTGTAACATTCAAAATGAATTAAAAGACGATCAAAAGATGATGCCGATATAAAGCAGAGATATGGGAGATAATATTTATTCATGTATTTGGATGGTATGACTATCTGCCTGAAAAGCAGAGAATTTCACATTTTGAAAATTGCAATTTTTTCCAAATTTCCATCAAATTTGCTAGTTTTTTTATAAATAAATACAAAAATATTGATTAGTGTTTACCACTAACATGAAGTATAATGTGTTACGAAAAAACAATCTCAAAATCACTTGTGTAAGTTAAAGCGTCTCAAAGTTATTGCCATTTAAAGTGACACATGTCAGTTTTGAAAAAAGAGGCCCGGTCCTTAATGTACTTCTGGGCCTGGTCCTTAACCGGTTAAGCCTTTAAAAGTGGATACCACAGGTTAGTATATGACCTAAAGAAAAGTGATTGTACAATATGGTTGCACTTTGTGAAGAGCTCAAGGTCATCAAACTCTTTTCAGTTACCTGAATATACCATACATAATTGTCTATCAAAAAAAAAAAAAAAAATAGAAAATAGCTTCCTAAAGAGACCTATAATACTATGAAGACTCAATCTATTCATATACACAGGGCTGTGTTGTAGTAAAACTGAACATTTTCCATGTACTACATCATTTTTCACATAAATAAGACTCTTCAATTATATGAATTGTAAAGTCAATTATAAGCAGAATAGCTTTTATAATATTATGTTTTCTCTTTTGTACACTGGTGCTGCTTTTTTTTTGTAAAGCTCGAAGAAAAGAAATAAAGACTTGGAAGTATCCAGACAGACTGTAAGTGATACTTTAATGAGGATTTAATTATTCTGGCATAAAAAGGTAGGTAAGCTAAATAAAAACAATTTATACAGACAGCATCTCTGCAGCTGTAATTGGAAGAGGACTACATGAGCTCTTAAATAATAGGTCCTTAAATCACAAATTGATGTGGGAGTGAATAATGACACCCAGGTGTAAATCTTTCAGTTGAGTACTGTGCTGAATACCTAATGACTTAATTACCTCCAATGCAAAATTTTAATTCCGAGTAAGTGTCATCGGTGAGATTGCATTAAAATGTGAATCAAGCCATCAAAAAGTGTAAAACAACTGACTACTGTAGATCAATGGTGCAAAATAATTCTTGTATCTTACATGTAAAGCGTTAATACATTGGGCAATGGTGTAACACATCACTACAAGATATCATCTGTGAATATGGAAACTGATCAAAGCAATGTATTATAGTATTATTAATTATTAGTGGTAGTATAGCTATCATTACTGTTATGTTGTTATGATTATTGTTCTGGTATAAATGTATTTACTTTTTCCAAGCATTTTTATAGTGTCAACTTGGAGATAGTACATGATATAACATTTACTATGGAAATATTATCCCCTAGAAACATATTTACTAATGTGTTATGCCTAGAATCTGGTTTAAAAGGTACAAAGTTTGTAAAATTTTTGGCAAAAATTGTTTCACCTAGTGTTGGTAATTGTCAAAGTAGAATGACATGGAGATGAAGCATGTAGATATAGATGAATGGAAAGGCGAAAATTCTAGCTGTGGGGCAGAACAATTAAACTAGGAATAGGGGGGAGGGCAGGCAGACTTTACAGTGCTAGATACAGTCATGGCTGTAAGTGTTGGCACCCCCAACATTTTTCGGGAAAATGAAGTATTTTTCCCATAAACTGATTGCAATTAGACATGTTTTCTTATACATATGTTTATTTCCTTTGTGTGTATTGGAACAACACAAAAAACTGAGAACAAAAGACAAATTGGACATGATTCTACACAAAACTACAAGAATGGGCCAGACAAAATTGTGGCACCATTTCAAAATTGTTTCAAGCATGCAATGCTCGTTCAAACTCACGTGTGGAAAGTAACAGGTGTGGGCAAAGTAAAAACCACCTCTGAAACCAGATAAAAAGGAGAGGAGTTGACTGTGTGTCTTTGTGTGCCAATCTAAGCATGGGCATCAGAAAGAGTAGAAGACAACAGTCTAAGGATTTGAGAACCAAAATTATGGAAAAATATCAACAGTCTCCATGGTTACAAGTCCATCTCCAGAGATTTTGAGGTTCCTTTTTTCATGATGTGCATCATAATCATGAAGTTTACAACCCATGGCACTGTAGTTAATCTCCCTGGACATGGACAGAAGAGAAGAATTGATGAAAGATTGCAACATAGAACTGTCCAGATGGTGGTTAAGCATCCCAAATCAAGTTCCAAAGAAAGTCAAGCTGTCTTGGAGACTCAGGGTGCATCAGTGTCAGTGGAAACTATTTGTTGACATATGAATGAAATGAAATGCTATGGAAAGAGACCCAGGAGGACCCCACTGCTCACACAAAGACATAAAAAAGCTAGACTGTAGTTTGCCAAAATGCACGTGGGGAAGCCAAAATCGTTTTGGGAAAACAGAATGAGATCTACAAAGTAAAGAACACATTACCAACAGTCAAGTATGATGGGGGTTCAAAGATGTTTTGGGGAACAGAAGTGGATGGCAACAAAGCACTAGAGAGGTATGAAATAGCCAGCAATGAGTCTGGATCTAAATCCCATTGAACACCTGTGAAGAGATCTTAAAATTGCTGTTAGGAGAAGGAAGCCTTCAAATATGGGGGACCTGGAGCAGTTTGCAAAAGAAGAGGAACCCAAAATTCCAGTTGAGAGGTGTAAGAAGCTTGTTGTAAGTTAAGGGAAGTGATTGACTTCAGTAATTTTTTCCAAAGGGTGTGCAACCAAATATTAAGTTGGGGGTGCCAGTAATTTTGTCCAGCCCATTTTTGGAGTTTTGAGTGAAATCATATAATTTTGGGCATTTTTCTCATTATTTTTGTGTTGTTCGAATACACACAAAGGAAATAAACATGTGGATGACAAAACATGTATAACTGCAATAATAGGAGAAAGAGGCAAATGTGGGTGAAGATTGTGAGGATATGGATTCCTTGTGTTTGAAATTACATAAGGATCTGAGCACTGATAAATTACTTTATTGCATAATCTATAGACACCCCAACAACTAAGGAGTTGGGAAAATTGAGGAATTCTACCCCCCCCCCCCAAGTTTGTTTGCTTTTTTTTTTATAATGTAGGTGGAATCAGATTAGATTATGGTCACTATCACCAAGGTTTCTGCCAAGAATGACATTTCCAACAAGTTACACATTATTAGAAATGATCAGTTCTAGCAGAGGATCTTCTACAAGCTGGACCATAAAATTGTTCTGAAATAAGCGGATAAGTTTCCTTCCCTTTGCAGCCATTGCGGAAACATAACCTCAGTCAATATCTGGATAGTTAAAATCTCCCATCAAGATCACTATACTCACCTGTGCCGATCAATGCCCCTAGAATCCCATCCACTTTTCTGTGACTGTAAAACGTCACGTTTTTTTCTGCAGTGTTTCTGCTGTGGGCAAACCATGGCATTTACTCCATGTGGGGCTCTGGCCTAAAGGGGATTTCTCAATTTTAAGTAGATCTTTGACAGACCTTTACTTTACTAGAAACAGATTAATGAAATTGCAATATACTTGGTATTAACTAACTGATACTAAATAGTGGAAAGTGATTGGCACAAAAGAGGACAGTAGTTTGTTACAGATAGATTTGGATGCATTATAGGCTTGAGCAGAGGAATCACAAATGAGGTTTAAGACTGATAAAGTTAAGCATATAGGTAGGAAAAATGCATGCCAAGATTACTTACTAAATGACAAAATACTGGGTAAAACTGACATAGAAAAGTACATAGACAATTTAGGTGACAGTAAACTTAACAACAACAACCAGTGCTGGGCAGCTGCTACTAAGGCGAATTATTAAAGATCAAATCATCAATATTAGGGTTATTTGGTTTAGAAAAAAGATGAATGGGGGTGATCTAATAGCGATGTATAAATATAAATGGCCACCTTTCCACCCTCACAGTGTTTTTCTTTAAGGCTAAGGCCCCACGTAGCAAAACTCAGCAAAAAAAAAAAAACTGCAGAAAAAACTGTGGCAGAGTTTCCAGAGGTATAATTGACGTGCTACGATCTAAAAAAAAAAAAAAAAGTTTTTGAAATGCAGCTTTTCCGCTGCAAGTTGTCAATGGAATTATCCAGAGTCCTATTTGCTTTGCAGACACTGTAAAATGCTGCATTATTGCGATGTGGGGCTTCAGTCTAAGGCCAGGGCCGCACGGGATGAAATTGCCACGATTTACCTGAGGCGGAAATGCGAATCCTATGCCCACTTTGCAGTAAAAACTCCATTTGGACATGCAGTGATTTCCAAAATTGGTGTGGTTTTGGAAATTGCAGCATGTCAATTACACCTACAGAAATGCTGGCATTTCCCCATAGGTATCATTGTAATAGAAAGTCCAGGGAGGAAAACTCTGCAAACTTTCTGTCTACAGCGCTGCGGGAAGAACCACAATGCATTGCTGCCATAGTTTTTCCTGCAGCACTTTTTTTCTGCAGGACATCCCATGGGGCCTTAGCCTAAATAAATTTCCATGCAAAAATATTGATTACTTGCCCAATGGATAGTAAGAGAATAGAGAAGGAAGCAGACTGCTCCATTCTCTGTCTAATGGTTTAACAGAGTCACTGTAGCTTACCATTAAAGTGAATGGGGTCTGATCTACTGTAACCTAGTCTGGCCACTATGCAAATAATGGAGCTGTTTACTTCCTGCACTATACTCTGTCTATCTGCTGCTTGGTGGAGGTGCTATTGTTCCGATAGACCATAAATACTTTTAGCCCAGAATACTATTTTAATTTAAAACTTTTAATCTATTATTATAAAGTGGTTCACAGGAATAAATAAATAAGCATACTCTCATAATATATATTTATGGGAAGAATATGCAAATCTGTCTTCCATGATGTAATTAGGAAGTCAGGTGCCTCAGTGTTGCAAACCACTGGAATGTGCAAGCCTGTCTTTCCAATAAAGGCTGCTCCCTTTAACATTATGCTCGACCTTCCAAGAGGCCTTTGTTTTGCAATGATGCTGGGATTATTACCAGGTATAGTCTCTCAACCGAGGACGACTGTTTCGATGTTATTGCATCTCGTCAGCCCGATGTAAAGAAGACTAACCTAGTAGAGGTGAGAGGCTTAGAAAGGGTAAGGGGGGCATCGTCCCTCCTTAGGGAGAGACCACCATATAGGTGTGTGGAGACTTATTAAGCCTTTAGCCCCCCTTAATATATATTTATTAATAGATAAAGTATACTCTCATAATATATATTTAATAATAAATAAGTATAGCCAGATAATATATATTTAATAGTAAATAGAGATGAGCGAACAGTAAAATGTTCGAGGTTCGATATTCGTTTCGAGTAGCCCCTCAATATTCGATTACTCAAATCGAATATCGAACCCTATTATAGTCTATGGGGGGAAAATGCTCATTTCAGGGGTAAGCAACGTTCAATCAAATTATATTATATTCTCCTTGCGGCGTCTTCCGGCTCTTCATTCACTCTGCCAGGCATCGGGCCTGGGCAGAGCCGACTGCGCATGCCCGCACTACAAGCGGACATGCGCAGTCGGCTCTGCCCAGGCCCAATGCCTGGCAGAGTGAATTCAGAGCCAGAAGACGCCGCGGGGAAGCTGCACGGAGAAGACTTCAAAAGGTAGGAGAAGAACCAGCGTTGATTGGCCGACTGTATAGCATTCGGCCAATCAATGCTGGTTCTGAATCGAACTTTTACATTCGAATAGCGAGTGGTACTCGATCGAGTACAAGTATTTCGAATACCGTAGTATTCGATCGAATACCTACTCGATCGAGTACTACTTGCTCATCTCTAATAGTAAATAAATAAGTATATTCTGATAATATATATTTAATAATAAATAAGTATACTCTCATAATATATCTTTAACAATAAATAAATATATATTCTCTGTATTTTTAATTATAAGTAAAGTATACTGCAATATTATATTTTTAATAATAAAGTATAGTCTCATTATATATTTTTCGACCTTAGTAAAAGGGTTTATGTGGAATAAATGTATAATCATTAAATCAGTATAACAAAGTGCCATGTGACAAAATTATTTTAGCCAGACAGTTGATGATGTAATCAAATAGGAACAGAATCATCCTAATTTATTTCTCATACATCTTGGGTCTCTAAATTGTTTCTGAAAAGGCACATAACTGATAAAAATAATACTCCAAAAGCGTCATGCTGGCCAAAGTGTCTTGAAAAATGATTAAATGTATTAACCCCTTAACGACCGGCCCATAGTAAAATTACGTCGGCACTGACAGGTCCTTCCTGACTGCCCTATAGTAAAATTACGTCGGGCAGTCAGGATAGATTTTAATCCTATCAGTGCCGAAATTCACCGGGTTTTCAACTAACTATGTTAGCTGACAACCCAGTGAACATCCGTGGGCCGGCCATTACCCGACCCCAGTCCGGCGATCGCCACTATTCATTGAATAGTGACGGCCGCCATCTTAGAAGGCCTTGCGGCCTAAATCTGTAGTTTTTAGGCCACATCTCCGATCAATGTCGGAGATGTGGCCTAAAAACTATAGATTAGGCCTATACTTACATTCCGCAGCGCTGAGCTCTGCATTTAACCCCCTCCTCGCCGGCCGCCACATCCAAAATGGCGCCGGCGGCGCCATAACACAAAGATCAGCGGCTGAGGAGGAGGGGGGAGGTGAAGGGTCCCTGCTGTCTGCTACCGGAGGTAGCAGACATCAGGGACTTGTGACCAAGGACAGAGATTTTCTGTCCCTGGTCACGCGATCGTCACTATTCATTGAATAGTGACGGCCGCCATCTTGGAAAGCCTTGCGGCCTAAATCTGTAGTTTTTAGGCCACATCTCCGATCAATATCGGAGAAGTGGCCTAAAAACTATAGATTAGGCCTATACTTACCTTCCGCTGCGCTGAGCTCTGCATTTAACCCCCTCCTCGCCGGCCGCCACATCCAAAATGGCGCCAGCGGTGCCATAACACTAAGATCAGCGGCCGAGGAGGAGGGGGGAGGTGAAGGGTCCCTGCTGTCTGATACCGGAGGTAGCAGACATCAGGGACTTGTGACCAGGGACAGAGATTTTCTGTCCCTGGTCACGCGATCGTCACTATTCATTGAATAGTGACGATCAATGAATCGCCATTTTTTTTTCTAGGTCGTCGCCTAAGTTTAGAGTTTTTAGGCCACATCTCCGATCAAATGTCAGAGATGTGGCCTAAAAACTCTAAACTTAGGGTCTACTTACCCTCCTGCTGGACCCCTGCTGCTGTGCTTCCTCTTCCTCCGGCAGCCGGCTCCAAAATGAGGCTAGCACCAGCAGCACAGAGGTGCTGCTGGGCCGGAGGAGAGGGAGACCTTGCTGTCAACTGCCTCAGGCAGCTGACAGCAAGCAGAGGTGATCCTATATGCTGATCACTGGTATACACTGTATACCTGTGATCAGCAATGTGTAAAAAAAAAAAAAAGTGAAAGTAAAAAAAGTGAAAGTAAAAAAAAGTGAAAGTAAAAAAAAAAAAGTGAAAGTGAATAAAAGTAAAAGTAAAGTTTATTATTTCCTCCCTCTCTAATCAGTCTGGGGGCAATAATAAACCTTACACAGGGCCCCTCACACAAAACACACATAATAAAGTTTGATTTTACACACTGACAATTCCCCCCCTCCCCTTCCGCCCGGAGGCAGAATATTGTAAATAGTAACTGTAAATTACATTTTTTTATTGGTTACGTGACATGTGATCAGTGTGATAAGCCAATCACAATGTTCGATGTCACATATATGTAAAAAAAAAAAGTATAATGTAAGTGCTGTGTCTGTCCCTCCTCCTAGTAGTAGTTTGATGAGAGGAGAGAGAGACACATCGCTACTATACAAAGAGATTGACAGAAATCACTTCACAATTACAATTACATTGTATTTCTTGTGTTCCCGCATTCCCTGATCACCGCAAGATCACCTTCAGATCTGCGGATCATATACCGGAACGAAGTGCTCCGCTGTGCTTCGTCCTTTTTTTTTTTATTTCACATTATCCTTTTTTTCCCCATACAAAAAATTTAAAAAAATACAAAAAAAAAATACCCCACTCCCTGTTAGTTTTAATTTTTTTTCTAACTGATAGTTGGTTTGGTCGCCAGACATCAGATCACCTGTTTGCAGAGCGAAGCAAACGTCTCGGTTTTTGTGATAGCAGTGCCAGTGTAGGTAACTGAAAACCAACTAAAATGTCCAGTAGGCTGTATAGCGCGGAGGAAGCATACGCTTTGCTTTGCTCCAGAAGCTCTGGCAGTGATATGGACAGTGCGTCAGAGTATGTCCCAGCAGCTAGTGACGACTCTGATTCTGACTCTGCCTCTGGTCCTCAAAGCCCTTTGCTAGTTCAAGCGGAAATTGCGTCAAGTGCAGGCCCTAGCACTGCGGTTCCTGGGCCTAGCACTGCGGTTCCTGGGCCTAGCACTGCGGTTCCTGGGCCTAGCACTGAAATGTGGGAGTCCTCTGTTACATTTGTGCCCCAAACACCCCTATTTATTGCAACACCTGCAATAAATGCTGATGTCGCAGGCTTTACCCCCATTAATTTTTTTCACTTATTTGTGACGGACCAAATATTGGAATTAATTGTCCAGCAGACAAACATCTATGCTGGACAATATATTTCAGCCAATCCCACATCCGTCTATTCCAGACACTGGAACCCCACTAATGTCCCAGAAATAAAAAAGTTTTTGGGACTTACATTGTTGATGGGATTGGTGAAAAAACCTACAATAAGATCGTACTGGAGTGCCACAACTATCCACGCAACCCCCTGTATTTGCAGCAGTACTGACCCGTTTTCGTTATGAGACCCTCATGAGATTTCTTCATTTTACTGATAATTCCAAAGTGCCCCCTAGATCTGACCCTGCCTACGATAGACTAAATAAAATAAGACCCCTGATTTCCCTCCTCCAACAATCCTTTCTTTCCTTATACACCCCCGAACAAAATTTGGCAGTTGATGAATCCCTAATGAATTTCAAGGGTCGACTTTCATTCCGCCAGTTCATCCCCTCGAAGCGAGCCCGCTATGGAGTGAAAGTCTACAAAGTTTGCGAGAGCTCCACAGGTTATACCTGCAACTTTTTTGTGTACGAAGGTAGGGACCGCCAAATCAATCCCCCACGGTGCCCAGAGAGCATTGGCACAAGTGGGAAAATTGTCTGGCAACTGATGATACCTTTTCTCCACTTAGGGTATCATGTGTATACCGACAATTTTTATACTAGTGTCCCCTTGTACAAAGGTCTTCATGCTGCAAATACAGGGGCCTGTGTGACAGTACGCAAGAATCGAGTGGGGCTACCAGCACAATTGGTGTCAAGGAGAGTAGCAAAAGGACAGTCGTTCAGTTTGGCTAGTGACAATATGTTGGCGGTCAAATGGAATGACAGGAAAGTTGTCTATCTCCTTTCGACCATCCATACTGACACCACTGTGTTGGTGAGAGAAAGAGGCTCGGCTACAGAGAAAAGAAAACCCCTCTCTGTAACCGAATATAATAAATTCATGGGGGGGGGGGTGGATATATCTGACCAAGTCCTGCAACCATATCTGGTCAAACGCAAAAGCAGAGCCTGGTACAAAAAACTGTCTGTGTACCTAATTCAAACTGCCATGTATAATTCGTATGTAGTGTTCAAAAAGTCACAGGGATCGAAAACATTTTTAGAATACCAGGAGGAGGTTATTCAAAATCTGTTATTTAATTCCCCCATGCCAGAGTCCATATAACAATCAGAGGAAATTCGTAGACTCACTGAACGCCATTTTATGCATCCCGTCCCTGCCACTCAAGCTAAGACCAATGCCCAAAAACGTTGCCGTGTTTGTAGCAAGAATGGGAGGAGGAAAGATACTAGATTTTTTTGCCCCACTTGCCCATCCCAACCCGGACTCTGTGCACACCCCTGCTTTGAAATTTATCATACCATTATGAATTATTGATTTTATTTGAAGGGAACACCATAAAGGAGGGTGGGGGTCTGTTTCAGGGAGGCAAATCATTTATATTTTCTTTTAGGTTTATGTTTTTGTCCAATTATTATTTCTACCATTACAAATTTCTTGGACTACTATTCCCTGATTTGGTCACTCACAAATTTATTTCTCCCCGTTACTAATTTCTTGGGCAATTAATCCAGGATTTGATCACTAATAAATTTTTATTATTAAAAAATTGTCTTTGTCTGAGATGAGTGACCATTCACAAATTTTTATTCAGATTCCAGGGGCTAGCCATTACACAACGGAACGGCTTCGTTTTTAGAGATAATGTTTCTTTGGGACATCAAAGTTTTGTTTAGGCCATTCCATACCTCCACACGCATGATATGGAGCCTTAAATTCATTCATTTGTTCCATGAAAGCCAATGGGTACTCTCTTTTTTGGGCCCTACCGTGCATCTGTACATGGGATTAAGGCCATAAAGTGTACATTTCTGAACACGGGAGAAGTGGGGTGATATATTTTGGGGCTGTAAACACACTTCATTTTCATGTGATGTGTGCAAAAAACTGCCTTTAAAATTACATTTTTGTGTAAAAAAGGTGAAATTTTTTTGTTTGAGTCCACTTTTTTCAAAACTTATAGGGTCAAAATACTCACTATACCTCTCAATGAATACCTTAAGGAGTCTAGTTTATAAAATGGGGTCATTTATGGGGGTTTTCTATTGTTTTGGTAACTCAAATACTGTTTGAATGTATAATGGACCTGAAACATTTTGAAGCAAAAATTGTGTCTTGAAATCCAGTTGGCGCTCCCTTCTTTTTGGGCCCTACCGTGCATCTGTACATAGGATTAAGGCCATAAAGTGTACATTTCTGAACACGGGAGAAGTGGGGTGATATATTTTGGGGTGTGTTTCTTCATTTTCATGTGATGTGTGCAAAAAAACTGCCTTTAAAATGACATTTTTGTGTAAAAAAGGTGAATTTTTTTGTTTGAGTCCACTTTTTTCAAAACTTATAGGTTCAAAATACTCACTATACCTCTCAATGAATACCTTAAGGAGTCTAGTTTATAAAATGGGGTCATTTATGGGGGTTTTCTATTGTTTTGGTAACTCAAATACTGTTTGAATGTGCAATGGACCTGAAACATTTTGAAGCAAAAATTGTGTCTTGAAATCCAGTTGGCGCTCCCTTCTTTTTGGGCCCTACCGTGCATCTGTACATGGGATTAAGGCCATAAAGTGTACATTTCTGAACACGGGAGAAGTGGGGTGATATATTTTGGGGGGTGTTTCTTCATTTTCATGTGATGCGTGCAAAAAAACTGCCTTTAAAATGACATTTTTGTGTAAAAAAGGTGAAATTTTTTTGTTTGAGTCCACTTTTTTCAAAACTTATGGGGTCAAAATACTCACTATACCCCTCAATGAATACCTTAAGGGGCCTAGTTTATAAAATGGGGTCATTTATGGGGTTTTTCTATTGTTTAGGTAACTCAAATCCTGTTTGAATGTGCAATGGACCTGAAACATTTTGAAGCAAAAATTGTGTCTTGAAATCCAGTTGGCGCTCCCTTCTTTTTGGGCCCTACCGTGCATCTGTACATAGGATTAAGGCCATAAAGTGTACATTTCTGAACACGGGAGAAGTGGGGTGATATATTTTGGGGTGTGTTTCTTCATTTTCATGTGATGTGTGCAAAAAAACTGCCTTTAAAATGACATTTTTGTGTAAAAAAGGTGAATTTTTTTGTTTGAGTCCACTTTTTTCAAAACTTATAGGTTCAAAATACTCACTATACCTCTCAATGAATACCTTAAGGAGTCTAGTTTATAAAATGGGGTCATTTATGGGGGTTTTCTATTGTTTTGGTAACTCAAATACTGTTTGAATGTGCAATGGACCTGAAACATTTTGAAGCAAAAATTGTGTCTTGAAATCCAGTTGGCGCTCCCTTCTTTTTGGGCCCTACCGTGCATCTGTACATGGGATTAAGGCCATAAAGTGTACATTTCTGAACACGGGAGAAGTGGGGTGATATATTTTGGGGTGTGTTTCTTCATTTTCATGTGATGTGTGCAAAAAAAACTGCCTTTAAAATGACATTTTTGTGTAAAAAAGGTGAATTTTTTTTGTTTGAGTCCACTTTTTTCAAAACTTATAGGGTCAAAATACTCACTATACCCCTCAATGAATACCTTAAGGGGCCTAGTTTATAAAATGGGGTCATTTATGGGGTTTTTCTATTGTTTAGGTAACTCAAATCCTGTTTGAATGTGCAATGGACCTGAAACATTTTGAAGCAAAAATTGTGTCTTGAAATCCAGTTGGCGCTCCCTTCTTTTTGGGCCCTACCGTGCATCTGTACATAGGATTAAGGCCATAAAGTGTACATTTCTGAACACGGGAGAAGTGGGGTGATATATTTTGGGGTGATTTTCTTCATTTTCATGCAATGTGTGCAAAAAAACTGGCTTTAAAATGACACATATTTGAAGAAAATGAAAATGTATTTTTTTCATAATTTGTAATAATTCTTGCAAAACAATATTTATTTGATCAAAATGCTCACTATACACCTCAAAGAATACTTGAAGGGGTCTAGTTTTCCAAATTGGGTCATTTAATGGGAGTTTCTATCATTATGCCACCTACTCCTGTCTGCAAACATAGCTTGGTACAGGAAAAAATCACATACTCAAAATTTCCAAAATTTACTTAGAAACTTGCAAATTGTCTAAATTACTCAAATATGCTAAAATTATTTCAAATATGCTTATAACTAGAGATGAGCGAACAGTGTTCTATCGAACTCATGTTCGATCGGATATTAGGCTGTTCGGCATGTTCGAATCGAATCGAACACCGCGTGGTAAAGTGCGCCATTACTCGATTCCCCTCCCACCTTCCCTGGCGCCTTTTTTGCTCCAATAACAGCGCTGGGTAGGTGGGACAGGAACTACGACACCGGTGACGTTGAAAAAAGTAGGCAAAACCCATTGGCTGCCGAAAACATGTGACCTCTAATTTAAAAGAACAGCGACGCCCAGCTTCGCGTCATTCTGAGCTTGCAATTCACCGAGGACGGAGGTTTCCGTCCAGCTAGCTAGGGCTTAGATTCTGGGTAGGCAGGGACAGGCTAGGATAGGAAGGAGAAGACAACCAACAGCTCTTGTAAGAGCTAAATTCCAGGGAGAAGCTTGTCAGTGTAACGTGGCACTGACGGGCTCAATCGCCGCAACCCAGCTTTCCCAGGATCCTGAATGGAATACACTGTCAGTGTATTCCCGTATACCCGATATATACCCCGATACCCGTTCCAACGGTGTGCCCCCCCACCTTCACCCCAGAAATACCCTGCAAGTCCCCTAGCAATAGAATTGGGGCTATATACACCCACAATTTTTACTACTGGTATACAGTGCCATTGTCTGACTGGGAATTCAAAGAATATATTGGGAATACAAATACCCTCATTTCTTGCTACTGCCATATAGTGCCAGTTTCTGACTGGTAATTCAAAGAATATATTGGGGTTACGTGCACCCACAATTTTTACTACTGGTATACAGTGCCATTGTCTGACTGGGAATTCAAAGAATATATTGGGAATACAAATACCCTCATTTCTTGCTACTGCCATATAGTGCCAGTGTCTGACTGGGAATTCAAAGAATATATTGGGGTTACGTGCACCCACAATTTTTACTACTGGTATACAGTGCCATTGTCTGACTGGGAATTCAAAGAGTATATTGGGAATACAAATACCCTCATTTCTTGCTACTGCCATATAGTGCCAGTTTCTGACTGGGAATTCAAAGAATATATTGGGGTTACGTGCACCCACAATTTTTACTACTGGTATACAGTGCCATTGTCTGACTGGGAATTCAAAGAATATATTGGGGTTATAAATACCCTCATTTCTTGCTACTGCCATATAGTGCCAGTTTCTGACTGGTAATTCAAAGAATATATTGGGGTTACGTGCACCCACAATTTTTACTACTGGTATACAGTGCCATTGTCTGACTGGGAATTCAAAGAGTATATTGGGAATACAAATACCCTCATTTCTTGCTACTGCCATATAGTGCCAGTGTCTGACTGGGAATTCAAAGAATATATTGGGGTTACGTGCACCCACAATTTTTACTACTGGTATACAGTGCCATTGTCTGACTGGGAATTCAAAGAGTATATTGGGAATACAAATACCCTCATTTCTTGCTACTGCCATATAGTGCCAGTTTCTGACTGGGAATTCAAAGAATATATTGGGGTTACGTGCACCCACAATTTTTACTACTGGTATACAGTGCCATTGTCTGACTGGGAATTCAAAGAGTATATTGGGGTTATAAATACCCTCATTTCTTGCTACTGCCATATAGTGCCAGTTTCTGACTGGTAATTCAAAGAATATATTGGGGTTACGTGCACCCACAATTTTTACTACTGGTATACAGTGCCATTGTCTGACTGGGAATTCAAAGAGTATATTGGGAATACAAATACCCTCATTTCTTGCTACTGCCATATAGTGCCAGTGTCTGACTGGGAATTCAAAGAATATATTGGGGTTACGTGCACCCACAATTTTTACTACTGGTATACAGTGCCATTGTCTGACTGGGAATTCAAAGAGTATATTGGGAATACAAATACCCTCATTTCTTGCTACTGCCATATAGTGCCAGTTTCTGACTGGGAATTCAAAGAATATATTGGGGTTACGTGCACCCACAATTTTTACTACTGGTATACAGTGCCATTGTCTGACTGGGAATTCAAAGAATATATTGGGGTTATAAATACCCTCATTTCTTGCTACTGCCATATAGTGCCAGTTTCTGACTGGGAATTCAAAGAATATATTGGGGTTACGTGCACCCACAATTTTTACTACTGGTATACAGTGCCATTGTCTGACTGGGAATTCAAAGAATATATTGGGGTTATAAATACCCTCATTTCTTGCTACTGCCATATAGTGCCAGTTTCTGACTGGTAATTCAAAGAATATATTGGGGTTACGTGCACCCACAATTTTTACTACTGGTATACAGTGCCATTGTCTGACTGGGAATTCAAAGAATATATTGGGAATACAAATACCCTCATTTCTTGCTACTGCCATATAGTGCCAGTTTCTGACTGGTAATTCAAAAAATATATTGGGGTTACGTGCACCCACAATTTTTACTACTGGTATACAGTGCCATTGTCTGACTGGGAATCCAAAGAATATATTGGGAATACAAATACCCTCATTTCTTGCTACTGCCATATAGTGCCAGTGTCTGACTGGGAATTCAAAGAATATATTGGGGTTACGTGCACCCACAATTTTTACTACTGGTATACAGTGCCATTGTCTGACTGGGAATTCAAAGAGTATATTGGGAATACAAATACCCTCATTTCTTGCTACTGCCATATAGTGCCAGTTTCTGACTGGGAATTCAAAGAATATATTGGGGTTACGTGCACCCACAATTTTTACTACTGGTATACAGTGCCATTGTCTGACTGGGAATTCAAAGAATATATTGGGGTTATAAATACCCTCATTTCTTGCTACTGCCATATAGTGCCAGTTTCTGACTGGTAATTCAAAGAATATATTGGGGTTACGTGCACCCACAATTTTTACTACTGGTATACAGTGCCATTGTCTGACTGGGAATTCAAAGAGTATATTGGGAATACAAATACCCTCATTTCTTGCTACTGCCATATAGTGCCAGTGTCTGACTGGGAATTCAAAGAATATATTGGGGTTACGTGCACCCACAATTTTTACTACTGGTATACAGTGCCATTGTCTGACTGGGAATTCAAAGAGTATATTGGGAATACAAATACCCTCATTTCTTGCTACTGCCATATAGTGCCAGTTTCTGACTGGGAATTCAAAGAATATATTGGGGTTACGTGCACCCACAATTTTTACTACTGGTATACAGTGCCATTGTCTGACTGGGAATTCAAAGAGTATATTGGGAATACAAATACCCTCATTTCTTGCTACTGCCATATAGTGCCAGTTTCTGACTGGGAATTCAAAGAATATATTGGGGTTACGTGCACCCACAATTTTTACTACTGGTATACAGTGCCATTGTCTGACTGGGAATTCAAAGAATATATTGGGGTTATAAATACCCTCATTTCTTGCTACTGCCATATAGTGCCAGTTTCTGACTGGGAATTCAAAGAATATATTGGGGTTACGTGCACCCACAATTTTTACTACTGGTATACAGTGCCATTGTCTGACTGGGAATTCAAAGAATATATTGGGGTTATAAATACCCTCATTTCTTGCTACTGCCATATAGTGCCAGTTTCTGACTGGTAATTCAAAGAATATATTGGGGTTACGTGCACCCACAATTTTTACTACTGGTATACAGTGCCATTGTCTGACTGGGAATTCAAAGAATATATTGGGAATACAAATACCCTCATTTCTTGCTACTGCCATATAGTGCCAGTGTCTGACTGGGAATTCAAAGAATATATTGGGGTTACGTGCACCCACAATTTTTACTACTGGTATACAGTGCCATTGTCTGACTGGGAATTCAAAGAGTATATTGGGAATACAAATACCCTCATTTCTTGCTACTGCCATATAGTGCCAGTTTCTGACTGGGAATTCAAAGAATATATTGGGGTTACGTGCACCCACAATTTTTACTACTGGTATACAGTGCCATTGTCTGACTGGGAATTCAAAGAATATATTGGGGTTATAAATACCCTCATTTCTTGCTACTGCCATATAGTGCCAGTTTCTGACTGGTAATTCAAAGAATATATTGGGGTTACGTGCACCCACAATTTTTACTACTGGTATACAGTGCCATTGTCTGACTGGGAATTCAAAGAGTATATTGGGAATACAAATACCCTCATTTCTTGCTACTGCCATATAGTGCCAGTGTCTGACTGGGAATTCAAAGAATATATTGGGGTTACGTGCACCCACAATTTTTACTACTGGTATACAGTGCCATTGTCTGACTGGGAATTCAAAGAGTATATTGGGAATACAAATACCCTCATTTCTTGCTACTGCCATATAGTGCCAGTTTCTGACTGGGAATTCAAAGAATATATTGGGGTTACGTGCACCCACAATTTTTACTACTGGTATACAGTGCCATTGTCTGACTGGGAATTCAAAGAGTATATTGGGAATACAAATACCCTCATTTCTTGCTACTGCCATATAGTGCCAGTTTCTGACTGGGAATTCAAAGAATATATTGGGGTTACGTGCACCCACAATTTTTACTACTGGTATACAGTGCCATTGTCTGACTGGGAATTCAAAGAATATATTGGGGTTATAAATACCCTCATTTCTTGCTACTGCCATATAGTGCCAGTTTCTGACTGGGAATTCAAAGAATATATTGGGGTTACGTGCACCCACAATTTTTACTACTGGTATACAGTGCCATTGTCTGACTGGGAATTCAAAGAATATATTGGGGTTATAAATACCCTCATTTCTTGCTACTGCCATATAGTGCCAGTTTCTGACTGGTAATTCAAAGAATATATTGGGGTTACGTGCACCCACAATTTTTACTACTGGTATACAGTGCCATTGTCTGACTGGGAATTCAAAGAATATATTGGGAATACAAATACCCTCATTTCTTGCTACTGCCATATAGTGCCAGTGTCTGACTGGGAATTCAAAGAATATATTGGGGTTACGTGCACCCACAATTTTTACTACTGGTATACAGTGCCATTGTCTGACTGGGAATTCAAAGAGTATATTGGGAATACAAATACCCTCATTTCTTGCTACTGCCATATAGTGCCAGTTTCTGACTGGGAATTCAAAGAATATATTGGGGTTACGTGCACCCACAATTTTTACTACTGGTATACAGTGCCATTGTCTGACTGGGAATTCAAAGAATATATTGGGGTTATAAATACCCTCATTTCTTGCTACTGCCATATAGTGCCAGTTTCTGACTGGTAATTCAAAGAATATATTGGGGTTACGTGCACCCACAATTTTTACTACTGGTATACAGTGCCATTGTCTGACTGGGAATTCAAAGAGTATATTGGGAATACAAATACCCTCATTTCTTGCTACTGCCATATAGTGCCAGTTTCTGACTGGGAATTCAAAGAATATATTGGGGTTACGTGCACCCACAATTTTTACTACTGGTATACAGTGCCAATTTCTAACTAGGAATTCAAAATGCGCAAGGCTCCCGGAAAGGGACGTGGACGAGGCCGTGGGCGAGGTCGGGGGAATGGTTCTGGGGAGCAAGGTAGCAGTGAAGCCACAGGGCGTCCCGTGCCTACTCCTGTGGGGCAGCAAGCATTGCGCCACTCCACAGTGCCAGGGTTGCTTGCCACATTAACTAAACTGCAGGGTACAAACCTTAGTAGGCCCGAGAACCAGGAACAGGTCTTGCAATGGCTGTCAGAGAACGCTTACAGCACATTGTCCAGCAGCCAGTCAGACTCTGCCTCCTCTCCTCCTATTACCCAACAGTCTTGTCTTCCTTCCTCCCAAAATTCCGAAGCTTTACAGAACAATAACCCAAACTGTCCCTGCTCCCCAGAGCTGTTCTCCGCTCCTTTCATTGTCCCTCAACCTGCCTCTCCACGTCACGATTCCACGAACCTAACAGAGGAGCATCTGTATCCAGATGCTCAAACACTAGAGTCTCCTCCATCTCCGTTCGATTTGGTGGTGGATGACCAGCAACCCACCCTCATCGACGATGATGTGACGCAGTTGCCGTCAGGGCATCCAGTTGACCGGCGCATTGTGCGGGAGGAGGAGATGAGACAGGAGTTGGAAGAGGAAGTGGTGGATGATGAGGACACTGACCCGACCTGGACAGGGGGGATGTCAAGCGGGGAAAGTAGTGTGGATGTTGAGGCAGGTGCAGCACCAAAAAGGGTAGCTAGAGGCAGAGGCAGAGGTCAGCAGCTTAGGCGAAGCCAGGCCACACCCGGAATCTCCCAAGATGTTCCAGTTCGTACCCAGCCCCGAAAAACTCCCACCTCGAGGGCACGTTTCTCGAAGGTGTGGAGTTTTTTCAAGGAATGCGCCGAGGACAGATATAGTGTTGTCTGCACAATTTGCCTCTCGAAATTGATTAGGGGCTCTGAGAAGAGCAACCTGTCCACCACTTCAATGCGCCGTCATTTGGAATCCAAGCACTGGAATCAGTGGCAGGCAGCAACGGCAGGACAAAGGCCGACTGCCGTTCACGCCACTGCCACTGCCTCTGCCTCTGCCTCTGCCACTGCCACTGCTGACTGTGCTGGCGATGCACTCCAGAGGACGAGCCAGGACACCACTTCATCTGCCTCCGCCACTTTGTTGACTTCTACCTCATCCTCCCCTGGTCCTGTCTTATCTCCTTCTCCTGCACCATCAAAGGCACCATCAGGCGTTTCTTTACAACAACCCACCATCTCTCAGACATTGGAGCGGCGGCAGAAATACACTGCTAACCACCCACACGCGCAAGCCTTGAACGCCAACATCGCTAAACTGCTGGCCCAGGAGATGTTGGCGTTCCGGCTTGTTGAAACTCCCGCCTTCCTGGACCTGATGGCAACTGCGGCACCTCGCTATGCCGTCCCTAGCCGTCACTACTTCTCCCGGTGTGCCGTCCCCGCCTTGCACCAGCACGTGTCACTCAACATCAGGCGGGCCCTTAGTTCCGCGCTTTGCACAAAGGTCCACTTGACCACCGACGCGTGGACAA
This sequence comes from Leptodactylus fuscus, assembly GCF_031893055.1. NCBI lineage: Eukaryota > Metazoa > Chordata > Amphibia > Anura > Leptodactylidae > Leptodactylus > Leptodactylus fuscus. The sequence continues at coordinate 146,131,932 of NC_134265.1, forward strand.
GTGCATGCGGACAGGGACGCTACATTTCACTGACGGCACACTGGGTGAATGTAGTTGAGGCTGGGACTGCTTCCCAAACTGGCCCGGTGTACCTCGTCTCCCCGCCTAACATTCCTGGCAGGGACACGAGAAGAACACCCCCCTCCTCCTCCTCTTCTACCGCCTCCTCCTCCGCCACCGCCTCCTCCTCCGCCACCGCCTCCTCCTCCGCTGTTAGATTGACCCCAGCTACGAGTTGGAAACGTTGCAGCACTGGCGTTGGTAGACGTCAGCAGGCTGTGCTGAAGCTGATCAGCTTGGGGGACAGACAGCACACTGCCTCCGAGGTGAGGGATGCCCTCCTCGATGAGACGGCAATATGGTTTGAGCCGCTGCACCTGGGCCCAGGCATGGTCGTTTGTGATAACGGCCGGAACCTGGTAGCAGCTCTGGAGCTTGCCGGACTCCAACATGTTCCATGCCTGGCCCACGTCTTCAACCTAGTGGTGCAACGTTTCCTAAAGAGCTACCCCAATGTTCCAGAGCTACTGGTGAAAGTGCGGCGCATGTGCGCCCACTTTCGCAAGTCGACAGTAGCCGCTGCTAGCTTAAAATCTCTCCAGCAACGCCTGCATGTGCCACAACACCGGCTTTTGTGCGACGTCCCCACACGCTGGAACTCAACGTTTCAGATGTTGAATAGAGTGGTTGAGCAGCAGAGACCTTTGATGGAATACCAGCTACAAAACCCTAGGGTGCCACAAAGTCAGCTGCCTCAGTTTCACATCCATGAGTGGCCATGGATGAGAGACCTTTGTGACATCCTACGGGTCTTTGAGGAGTCCACAAGGAGGGTGAGCTCTGAGGATGCGATGGTGAGCCTTACAATCCCGCTCTTGTGTGTTCTGAGAGAATCCCTGATTGACATCAGGGATAACTCAGATCACACAGAGGAGTTAGGGATAGCATCCGATCCGTCACAGCTGGAGAGTAGGTCCACACATCTGTCCGCTTCACTGCGTTTAATGGAGGAGGAGGAGGAGGAGGAGGAGGAAGAAGAGTTGTCCGATGATGTGATGGTGATACAGGAGGCTTCCGGGCAACTTCGAATCGTCCCATTGTTGCAGCGCGGATGGGTAGACATGGAGGATGAGGAGGAAATGGAGATTGAACTTTCCGGTGGGGCCAGAGGAGTCATGCCAACTAACACTGTGGCAGACATGGCTGAGTTCATGTTGGGGTGCTTTACAACCGACAAGCGTATTGTCAAAATCATGGAGGACAACCAGTACTGGATCTTTGCTATCCTTGACCCCCGGTATAAAAACAACATCTCGTCTTTTATTCCGGTAGAGGGGAGGGCCAATCGCATCAATGCTTGCCACAGGCAATTGGTGCAGAATATGATGGAGATGTTTCCAGCATGTGACGTTGGCGGCAGGGAGGGCAGTTCCTCCAGTAGGCAACCAAGTTCTCACCGGTCCACACAAACGAGGGGCACACTGTCTAAGGTCTGGGACACCTTGATGGCACCCCCTCGCCAAAGTGCCGCCACGGAGGGTCCTAGTGTCACCAGGCGTGAGAAGTATAGGCGCATGTTGCGGGAATACCTTTCCGACCACAGCCCTGTCCTCTCCGACCCCTCTGCGCCCTACACGTATTGGGTGTCGAAGTTGGACCTGTGGCTTGAACTTGCCCTATATGCCTTGGAGGTGCTGTCCTGTCCTGCCGCCAGCGTCCTATCTGAGAGGGTGTTCAGTGCAGCCGGTGGCATCATCACTGACAAGCGCACCCGTCTGTCAGCTGAGAGTGCCGACCGGCTCACTTTGATAAAAATGAACCACCACTGGGTAGAGCCGTCATTTTTGTGCCCACCTGTGTAAAGCACCCCAACATGAAACTCCATGTCTGTACTCAACCTCTCCAATTCCTCCGCATCCTCATACTCATCCACCATAAGCGTTGCACAATTCTGCTAATACTAGGCTCCCTCCACCCTGATTTCCCCCAACTCTGCTGGTTAGAGGCTCCCTCCACCATGAATTTGCCCAAACTGGGCTGTTTAGAGGCTCCCTCCACCATGAATTGGTCCAAACTGGGGTGGTTAGAGGCTCCCTCCACCATGAATTGGTCCAAACTGGGGTGGTTAGAGGCTCCCTCCACCATTAATTGGTCCAAACTGGGCTGGTTAGAGGCTCCCTCCACAATTAATTGGTCCAAACTGGGCTAATTAGAGGCTCCCTCCACCATGAATTGGTCCAAACTGGGTTTTTTAGAGGCTCCCTCCACCATTAATTGGTCCAAACTGGGCTGGTTAGAGGCTCCCTCCACAATTAATTGGTCCAAACTGGGCTAATTAGAGGCTCCCTCCACCATGAATTGGTCCAAACTGGGTTTTTTAGAGGCTCCCTCCACCATTAATTGGTCCAAACTGGGCTGGTTAGAGGCTCCCTCCACAATTAATTGGTCCAAACTGGGCTAATTAGAGGCTCCCTCCACCATGAATTGGTCCAAACTGGGTTTTTTAGAGGCTCCCTCCACCATGAATTTGCCCAAACTGGGCTGTTTAGAGGCTCCCTCCACCATGAATTGGTCCAAACTGGGCTGGTTAGAGGCTCCCTCCACCATGAATTTCCCAAAACTTGGCTGTTTAGAGGCTCCCTCCACCATGAATTTGCCCAAACTGGGCTGTTTAGAGGCTCCCTCCACCATTAATTGGTCCAAACTGGGCTGGTTAGAGGCTCCCTCCACCATGAATTTGCCCAAACTGGGGTGGTTAGAGGCTCCCTCCACCATTAATTGGTCCAAACTGGGCTGGTTAGAGGCTCCCTCCACCATGAATTTCCCAAAACTTGGCTGTTTAGAGGCTCCCTCCACCATTAATTGGTCCAAACTGGGCTGGTTAGAGGCTCCCTCCACCATGAATTTGCCCAAACTGGGCTGTTTAGAGGCTCCCTCCACCATTAATTGGTCCAAACTGGGCTGGTTAGAGGCTCCCTCCACCATGAATTTGCCCAAACTGGGCTGTTTAGAGGCTCCCTCCACCATGAATTGGTCCAAACTGGGGTGGTTAGAGGCTCCCTCCACCATGAATTGGTCCAAACTGGGGTGGTTAGAGGCTCCCTCCACCATTAATTGGTCCAAACTGGGCTGGTTAGAGGCTCCCTCCACAATTAATTGGTCCAAACTGGGCTAATTAGAGGCTCCCTCCACCATGAATTGGTCCAAACTGGGTTTTTTAGAGGCTCCCTCCACCATTAATTGGTCCAAACTGGGCTGGTTAGAGGCTCCCTCCACAATTAATTGGTCCAAACTGGGCTAATTAGAGGCTCCCTCCACCATGAATTGGTCCAAACTGGGTTTTTTAGAGGCTCCCTCCACCATGAATTTGCCCAAACTGGGCTGTTTAGAGGCTCCCTCCACCATGAATTGGTCCAAACTGGGCTGGTTAGAGGCTCCCTCCACCATGAATTTCCCAAAACTTGGCTGTTTAGAGGCTCCCTCCACCATTAATTGGTCCAAACTGGGCTGGTTAGAGGCTCCCTCCACCATTAATTGGTCCAAACTGGGCTGGTTAGAGGCTCCCTCCACCATTAATTGGTCCAAACTGGGCTGGTTAGAGGCTCCCTCCACCATGAATTTCCCAAAACTTGGCTGTTTAGAGGCTCCCTCCACCATTAATTGGTCCAAACTGGGCTGGTTAGAGGCTCCCTCCACCATGAATTTGCCCAAACTGGGCTGGTTAGAGGCTCCCTCCACCATGAATTTGCCCAAACTGGGCTGTTTAGAGGCTCCCTCCACCATGAATTGGTCCAAACTGGGCTGGTTAGAGGCTCCCTCCACCATGAATTTCCCAAAACTTGGCTGTTTAGAGGCTCCCTCCACCATTAATTGGTCCAAACTGGGCTGGTTAGAGGCTCCCTCCACCATGAATTTGCCCAAACTGGGGTGGTTAGAGGCTCCCTCCACCATTAATTGGTCCAAACTGGGCTGGTTAGAGGCTCCCTCCACAATTAATTGGTCCAAACTGGGCTAATTAGAGGCTCCCTCCACCATGAATTGGTCCAAACTGGGTTTTTTAGAGGCTCCCTCCACCATGAATTTCCCAAAACTTGGCTGTTTAGAGGCTCCCTCCACCATGAATTGGTCCAAACTGGGCTGGTTAGAGGCTCCCTCCACCATGAATTTCCCAAAACTTGGCTGTTTAGAGGCTCCCTCCACCATTAATTGGTCCAAACTGGGCTGGTTAGAGGCTCCCTCCACCATGAATTTGCCCAAACTGGGCTGTTTAGAGGCTCCCTCCACCATGAATTGGTCCAAACTGGGCTGGTTAGAGGCTCCCTCCACCATGAATTTCCCAAAACTTGGCTGTTTAGAGGCTCCCTCCACCATTAATTGGTCCAAACTGGGCTGGTTAGAGGCTCCCTCCACCATGAATTGGTCCAAACTGGGGTGGTTAGAGGCTCCCTCCACCATTAATTGGTCCAAACTGGGCTGGTTAGAGGCTCCCTCCACCATTAATTGGTCCAAACTGGGCTGGTTAGAGGCTCCCTCCACCATTAATTGGTCCAAACTGGGCTGGTTAGAGGCTCCCTCCACCATGAATTTCCCAAAACTTGGCTGTTTAGAGGCTCCCTCCACCATTAATTGGTCCAAACTGGGCTGGTTAGAGGCTCCCTCCACCATGAATTTGCCCAAACTGGGCTGTTTAGAGGCTCCCTCCACCATGAATTTGCCCAAACTGGGCTGTTTAGAGGCTCCCTCCACCATGAATTGGTCCAAACTGGGCTGGTTAGAGGCTCCCTCCACCATGAATTTCCCAAAACTTGGCTGTTTAGAGGCTCCCTCCACCATTAATTGGTCCAAACTGGGCTGGTTAGAGGCTCCCTCCACCATGAATTTGCCCAAACTGGGGTGGTTAGAGGCTCCCTCCACCATTAATTGGTCCAAACTGGGCTGGTTAGAGGCTCCCTCCACAATTAATTGGTCCAAACTGGGCTAATTAGAGGCTCCCTCCACCATGAATTGGTCCAAACTGGGTTTTTTAGAGGCTCCCTCCACCATGAATTTCCCAAAACTTGGCTGTTTAGAGGCTCCCTCCACCATGAATTGGTCCAAACTGGGCTGGTTAGAGGCTCCCTCCACCATGAATTTCCCAAAACTTGGCTGTTTAGAGGCTCCCTCCACCATTAATTGGTCCAAACTGGGCTGGTTAGAGGCTCCCTCCACCATGAATTTGCCCAAACTGGGCTGTTTAGAGGCTCCCTCCACCATGAATTGGTCCAAACTGGGCTGGTTAGAGGCTCCCTCCACCATGAATTTCCCAAAACTTGGCTGTTTAGAGGCTCCCTCCACCATGAATTGGTCCAAACTGGGCTGGTTAGAGGCTCCCTCCACCATGAATTGGTCCAAACTGGGGTGGTTAGAGGCTCCCTCCACCATTAATTGGTCCAAACTGGGCTGGTTAGAGGCTCCCTCCACCATTAATTGGTCCAAACTGGGCTGGTTAGAGGCTCCCTCCACCATGAATTTGCCCAAACTGGGGTGGTTAGAGGCTCCCTCCACCATTAATTGGTCCAAACTGGGCTGGTTAGAGGCTCCCTCCACAATTAATTGGTCCAAACTGGGCTAATTAGAGGCTCCCTCCACCATGAATTGGTCCAAACTGGGTTTTTTAGAGGCTCCCTCCACCATGAATTTGCCCAAACTGGGCTGTTTAGAGGCTCCCTCCACCATGAATTGGTCCAAACTGGGCTGGTTAGAGGCTCCCTCCACCATGAATTTCCCAAAACTTGGCTGTTTAGAGGCTCCCTCCACCATTAATTGGTCCAAACTGGGCTGGTTAGAGGCTCCCTCCACCATTAATTGGTCCAAACTGGGCTGGTTAGAGGCTCCCTCCACCATTAATTGGTCCAAACTGGGCTGGTTAGAGGCTCCCTCCACCATTAATTGGTCCAAACTGGGCTGTTTAGAGGCTCCCTCCACCATTAATTGGTCCAAACTGGGCTGGTTAGAGGCTCCCTCCACCATGAATTTGCCCAAACTGGGCTGTTTAGAGGCTCCCTCCACCATGAATTGGTCCAAACTGGGCTGGTTAGAGGCTCCCTCCACCATGAATTTCCCAAAACTTGGCTGTTTAGAGGCTCCCTCCACCATTAATTGGTCCAAACTGGGCTGGTTAGAGGCTCCCTCCACCATGAATTGGTCCAAACTGGGGTTTTTAGAGGCTCCCTCCACCATGAATTGGTCCAAACTGGGGTTTTTAGAGTCTCCCTCCACCATGAATTGGTCCAAACTGGGGTTTTTAGAGTCTCCCTCCACCATGAATTGGTCCAAACTGGGGTTTTTAGAGGCTCCCTCCACCATGAATTTGCCCAAACTCTGCTGGTTAGAGGCTCAATCCACCCTGATTTTCAAAACAAATGTTGGTGCCAACCTCAACTTACTACAAGGGCCAAATTCACTGCTGGTGACAAGCTCTCCTCACTGCAAGTGCCAAATACACATGTTTCAAGGTGTTTTCCTACTGTCAGAGAGGTGGTATTGAGTGTGTAAAGTGTGTAGTTGTTAGGCTGTGATGTTGGGGTAATAGAGGGTCTTTGGTGTGTTAGATGCCCCCAGACATGCTTCCCCTGCTGTCCCAGTGTCATTCCAGAGGTGTTGGCATCATTTCCTGGGGTGTCATAGTGGACTTGGTGACCCTCCAGACACGGATTTGGGTTTCCCCCTTAACGAGTATCTGTTCCCCATAGACTATAATGGGGTTCGAAACCCGTTCGAACACACGAACATTGAGCGGCTGTTCGAATCGAATTTCGAACCTCGAACATTTTAGTGTTCGCTCATCTCTACTTATAACATAAAAGGGTCATTTGGAAATATACAATTACTAACTTTTTTGCCCTGTATTATTGTGTATATGTGAGATATCTCAGCTGAAAATGGAAAAAAATTGAAAGATTTTCAAAATTTTCAGTATTTGCGAGTTTTTTAATAAATTTACGCAAGTTATATCAGTCTAATTTTACCTTCTCAGTAAAGTACAACATGTCACAAAAAAACAATATCAGAATCGCTTGGATACATAATACTGTTACAGAATTATTCACTGATAAAGTCACACAGGGCAAATTTCCAAAATTTGGCTTGGTCATTAAGGTCCAAAACAGGCTGGTCACTAAGGGGTTAAATAATATAAGACTGCTTAGTAGTCCGATTCTAGAATTCTGTGCAATATATTTACATTAAGTCAAAAAAGAAATCATGGCTGAAGACAGTAACAATTTATGCCTTTTTGGCTTTACATCTCTAAGATGGAAGCAGTTACAATATCTCATCCTTGTGCTGGAAAAATCTGTGAATATCCTGGAGTGTAATCAAGACATTATTTGCTCTGAAACTGGAACTTTCAACTACTGTAACTACTTGCCTTTGGAACAGAATTTAGTGAAATCATAAGAAATCCAATTTGTGTCCTCAAATTACTATTCAAAATATGGTTAAAATAATTCCCTGGGGGGAAACCTTACCACAGAGTTTTATTATTTGTGCGTTCACATCACGTAGAATGAGCCTAAGAACATCAAACAGGAAAACCCACATGGAATAAATTAGGTCACTCATGTTACAGCTTTCAGATCTCATAATGTGTGGCTTGTGGTTTTGTCATGTGTTTTAGATCTGAGGAGTTGGCTGATGATTTCCTAAAATACCACACAACCCATGATCTTTAATGCACCTCAAGCATTGCAATTTAAAATCTGGAATTGATCATGCATACTTTTCAAATGTAAGCCTCTTCATTTAATTGCTATGAAACATTTTTGTGGCATGTCTAAAAATGGTTTAATTATTTATGTGCCCAACAGTAAATATTAAATGTACAAAGATGAGGAAATGTGCCTTAATGTACTTGGGAAATTACATATTTTGGTCTAGATGAATCTGGCTTTGCTACTCTGGAATTTTATTAACCCCGCTGGAAAGATACATTTCATACAATATCTTGATTCATTGGTTTATAATAACTAGAGATGAGCGAACAGTGTTCTATCGAACTCATGTTCGATCGGATATTAGGCTGTTCGGCATGTTCGAATCGAATCGAACACCGCGTGGAAAAGTGCGCCATTACTCGATTCCCCTCCCACCTTCCCTGGCGCCTTTTTTGCTCCAATAACAGCGCAGGGTAGGTGGGACAGGAACTACGACACCGGTGACGTTGAAAAAAGTAGGCAAAACCCATTGGCTGCCGAAAACATGTGACCTCTAATTTAAAAGAACAGCGACGCCCAGCTTCGCGTCATTCTGAGCTTGCAATTCAACGGGGACGGAGGTTTCCGTCCAGTTAGCTAGGGGTTAGATTCTGGGTAGGCAGGGACAGGCTAGGATAGGAAGGAGAAGACAACCAACAGCTCTTGTAAGAGCTAAATTCCAGGGAGAAGCTTGTCAGTGTAACGTGGCACTGACGGGCTCAATCGCCACAACCCAGCTTTCCGCGGATCCTGAATGGAATACACTGTCAGTGTATTCCCGTGTACCCGATATATACCCCCGATACCCGTTCCAACGGTGTGCCCCCCCACCTTCACCCCAGAAATACCCTGCAAGTCCCCTAGCAATAGAATTGGGGCTATATACACCCACTATTTTTGCTACTGCCATATAGTGCCATTGTCTCACTGGGAATTCAAAGAATATATTGGGCTTACATATAACTTCAATTCCAGGGAGAAGCTTGTCAGTGTAACGTGGCACTGACGGGCTCAATCGCCGCAACCCAGCTTTCCCAGGATCCTGAATGGAACACACTAATAGTGTATTCCCGTATACCCCATATATACACCCCAAATCCCCGTTCCAACGGTGTGCCCCCCCACCTTCACCTCAGAAATACCCTGCAAGTCCCCTAGCAATAGAATTGGGGCTATATACACCCACAATTTTTGCTACTGGTATATAGTGCCATTGTCTGACTGGGAATTCAAAGAATATATTGGGGTTACGTGCACCCACAATTTTTGCTACTGCTATACAGTGCCATTGTCTCACTGGGAATTCAAAGAATATATGGGGGTTACGTGCACCCACAATTTTTGCTACTGCTATACAGTGCCATTGTCTCACTGGGAATTCAAAGAATATATGGGGGTTACGTGCACCCACAATTTTTGCTACTGCTATACAGTGCCATTGTCTCACTGGGAATTCAAAGAATATATTGGGGTTATGTGCACCCACAATTTTTACTACTGGTATATAGTGCCATTGTCTGACTGGGAATTCAAAGAATATATTGGGGTTATGTGCACCCACAATTTTTACTACTGGTATATAGTGCCATTGTCTGACTGGGAATTCAAAGAATATATGGGGGTTACGTGCACCCACAATTTTTGCTACTGCTATACAGTGCCATTGTCTCACTGGGAATTCAAAGATTATATTGGGGTTATGTGCACCCACAATTTTTGCTACTGCTATATAGTGCCAGTTTCTGACTGGTAATTCAAAGAATATATTGGGGTTATGTGCACCCACAATTTTTACTACTGGTATACAGTGCCATTGTCTGAGTGGGAATTCAAAGAATATATGGGGGTTACGTGCACCCACCATTTTTGCTACTGCTATACAGTGCCATTGTCTCACTGAGAATTCAAAGAATATATGGGGGTTACGTGCACCCACAATTTTTGCTACTGCTATACAGTGCCATTGTCTCACTGGGAATTCAAAGAATATATTGGGGTTATGTGCACCCACAATTTTTACTACTGGTATATAGTGCCATTGTCTGACTGGGAATTCAAAGAATATATTGGGGTTATGTGCACCCACAATTTTTACTACTGGTATACAGTGCCATTGTCTGACTGGGAATTCAAAGAATATATGGGGGTTACGTGCACCCACAATTTTTGCTACTGCTATACAGTGCCATTGTCTTACTGGGAATTCAAAGATTATATTGGAGTTATGTGCACCCACAATTTTTGCTACTGCTATATAGTGCCAGTTTCTGACTGGTAATTCAAAGAATATATTGGGGTTACGTGCACCCACAATTTTTACTACTGGTATACAGTGCCATTGTCTGACTGGGAATTCAAAGAATATATGGGGGTTACGTGCACCCACAATTTTTGCTACTGCTATACAGTGCCATTGTCTCACTGGGAATTCAAAGAATATATTGGGGTTATGTGCACCCACAATTTTTACTACTGGTATATAGTGCCATTGTCTGACTGGGAATTCAAAGAATATATGGGGGTTACGTGCACCCACAATTTTTACTACTGGTATATAGTGCCATTGTCTGACTGGGAATTCAAAGAATATATTGGGGTTATGTGCACCCACAATTTTTACTACTGGTATATAGTGCCATTGTCTGACTGGGAATTCAAAGAATATATTGGGGTTACAAATACCCTCATTTCTTGCTACTGCCATATAGTGCCAGTTTCTGACTGGTAATTCAAAGAATATATTGGGGTTACGTGCACCCACAATTTTTGCTACTGGTAGATAGTGCCATTGTCTCACTGGGAATTCCACAAATAATTTGGGGATTCATTCACCCTACATCTCAGGCTCTTGCCATATTCACCCAGGTTGTCAGTGCTGCACCAGCTCGTTCCCAGACAGCTCGGCCCGAAAAACACGTTACCTATATAGAGGATTTGGACAATGAAGACAACATGTTCTAAATCTAATTTCTGCACCTTCTCCAGAATTAAAATAAAGGCAGCGTTTAACTTTCAAATAGCACTGCACAAAGGAAGAGCTTATCAGCTTGTCTCATGACATGCTACTGAAAAGTGTCATTTGTGTATCTTAATGTAAATATAGTTGTATAAGCTTTTTGGGTTTTAGGCACTGCCAAGTTATTTATTACCACCCGCTCCCTTATAATGATGATGACGCCAAAGTCACTGTGGGTGTTCAGAGCTCACAGCTTTGGTTGACATTTGTCTTGCTCTCTGTCGGTACCAGCTGTCTTTTTGGATACCGTAAAGTTATGTTGACTTTATTAACAGCTATAGAAGCTTTAGCCAGGTTGTGACGGTGTGTAACCCTAACAACACTAAGTGGGATACACATTAATAGTCAGTCTATGTACGCTAAACGTATCACTGAAGTAATTTTTTTTCCCTCTCCCCTAATATAAGAAAAGAACAGACATTAGACCTAGACCGGGGTTCGAGGCTTGTAAAAATCCAGTATTATTTGTTCTACATGATGTGAAATATGTGTTGAAAAGCAACCCAAGATGAAGTCAGCCATGTGTGCCAGTGTGTTACTTGGCATGCCTTTGCTGGCCCCAACTGTAAGGGTCACTCTCCATTTCCTCCATTTTCCACTCCCCTTCACACCATTTGTGGTGAAGCAATGGGATGCACTGAAGTGCACCCTCTAGCCTCGTGTGGGACAGGGACATCAGATGCCACTCCAACCCCCTCGTCTTCCTCCGCCAGCCAACGGTGCGAAGATGAGAGGAGTGTGCTCTGAATGTTTTCTGCCTAGCAGAGGCTAGTTCTCACTTACGAAAATGGCCCCACTTTGACCTGTATATCAGGCACAATGGTGTAGATTTCAAAGAAACATGGCACCAACAAGTTGGAAAACGTGGGCCATGCGTGGACCGTGTTTGAGTCTGGCAAGCTCCAGAGCCGCTACCAGGTTCCAGCCATTATCACAGGCGTAAAAATGCCAGGCCCCAGGTGTAGCAGGGAAAAAAAAATGCCATCTCAGCCAGGATGGCATCCCTGACCTCGGAGGCACTGTGCTGTCTGTCCCCCAAGCTGATGAGCTTCAGCACCACCTGCTGACGTCTCCCCACACCAGTGTTTTAGTGTTTGCCGCTAGTAGCTGTGGTGGAGGTTGCAGCGTCGTAGGGTTTCAGTCTACTCCTGCCATGAATTTTGGCCTGGGAGAGGAGATAGGCCACCCCAGTTTGCACCCGGGGAACAGACTCCACCACATTCACCCTGCCTGTCATTAAAGATAAGCACTGCAGCATCCCTGACCACAGGCGCTTGTCCAAGTGTCGGTGGTCAAGTGGACCTTGCAGCAAAGCACGGAACTAAGGGCCCACCTGATGTTGAGTGACACGTGCTGGTGCAAGGCGGGGACGCCACACTGGGAGAAGTTGAGACGGCTAGGGACGGCATAGTGAGGTGCCACAGTTGCCATCAGGTCCGGGAAGGCGGGAGTTTCAACAAGTCGGAACGCCAACCTCTCCTGGGCCAGCAGTTTAGCGATTTTGGCGTTCTAGGCTTGCGTGGGTGGGTGGTTAGCGGTGTATTTCTGCCGGCGCTCCAATGTCTGAGAGATGGTGGGTTGTTGTAAAGAAGCGCCTGATGGTGCCTTTGATGGTGCAGGAGAAGGAGATAAGACAGAAACAGGGGAGGATGAGGGAGAAGTCAACAAAGTGGCGGAGGCAGATGAAGTGATGTCCTGGCTCGTCCTCTGGAGTGCATCGCCAGCACTGTGAGCAGAGGCAGTGGCATGAACGGCGGGCGACGTTTGTCCTGCCGTTGCTGCCTGCCACTGATTCCATTGCTTGGATTCCAAATGACGGTGCATTGAAGTGGTGGACAGGTTGCTCTTCTCAGGGCCCCTACTCGATTTCGAGAGGCAAATTGTGTAGACGACACTATATCTGTCCTCGGCGCATTCCTTGAAAAAACTCTACACCTTCAAGAAACGTGCCCTCGATGGGGGAGTTTTTCTGGGCTGGGTACAAAAGGGAACATCTTCGGACATTCCGGGTCTGGCCTGGCTTCGGCAAAGCAGCTGACCTCTGCCTCTGGACATGTCTCTGCCTCTAGCTACCCTTTTTGGTGCTGCACCTGCCTCAACATCCACACTACTTTCCCAGCTTGACATCCGCCTTGTCCAGGTGGGGTCGGTGTCCTCGTCGTCCACCACCTCCTCTTCCAACTCCTGTCTCGCCTCCTCCTCCTGCACAATGCGCATGTCAACTGGCTGCCCTGACAGCAACTGCGTCTCATCGTCGTCGATGAGGGTGGGTTGCTGGTCATCCGCCACCAAATCGACCGGAGATGGAATGGAGGAGACTCTAGTGTTTGAGCATCTGGACACAGATACTCGTCTGTTAGGTCCGTGGAATCGCGAAATGGAGGGGCAGGTTGCGGTACAGTCAAAGGAAGGGAGAACAGCTCTGGGGAGCAGGGACAGTTGGGGTTATTGTTCTGGGAAGATTGGGAATTTTGGGTGGAAGGAGGACAAGACTGTTGGGTAAGAGGAGGTAGAGGCTGACTGGCTGGTGGACAATGTGCTTTAAGCGTTATCCGACAGCCATTGCAAGACCTGTTCCTGGTTCTCGGGCCTACTAATCTTTGTACCATTCAGCCTAGTTAATGTGGAACTTTTGTGCAAAGCGCAGAACTTAGGGCCCGCCTGATGTTAAGGGACACACGCTGGTACAAAGCTCAACTCACCCTAAGTGCCAAAAACACTGCTGGTGCAAGGCTCTACTCATGCCAAGGGCCTCAATCTCTGCTGGTAGCTCAGCTTAAGGTCCTGTAACTTTGTTTGGAAGGGCTCATGTTAAGGGCTAGAAAAGTGAATTTTGGAAGGTCTTACCACATCTCACACACACACACACACACACAAACACACACACACACACACACACACACACACACACACACACACACTCAAAATGACAGTTAAGGGTGAGGGCTTTTGGAATTCCCATTGCCTATTTCATTTGTGGTTGTCATGGGGAACGTGATTTAAAGGGGTGGTTGTTACTGTTTGTTGAGCTTAAATTGGGGTTTGTGTCCATCCATTTGGGGAGTAAAGAAGGTTTCCAGGTATTTTCCCACTTTGATAGAGGTTTTTTTGAATGTGTAAAGTGTGTAGTTGTTAGGCAGTGATGTTGGGGTAATAGAGGGTCTTTGGTGTCTTAGATGCCCCCAGACATGCTTCCCCTGCTGTCCCAGTGTCATTCCAGAGGTGTTGGCATCATTTCCTGGGGTGTCATAGTGGACTTGGTGACCCTCCAGACACAGATTTGGGTTTCCCCCTTAACGAGTATCTGTTCCCCATAGACTATAATGGGGTTCGAAACCCGTTCGAACACACGAACATTGAGCGGCTGTTCGAATCGAATTTCGAACCTCGAACATTTTAGTGTTCGCTCATCTCTAATAATAACTAATAATAAACTTTATTTGGAAGATGATGGATGTGGTTGGAGATACAACTTGCTCTCGTAATACCTTGTTGGAAGAACACCATTAATTAATTAATTTAATTAAATTTAAAAAATAGTTGGATGGAAATGGGATGGACACCTTACCAAGCACCATAGTTGTTACACATTCAGGACAAGATAACTCAATGCCCTTGAACACCAGTTATTGAATCTCTTAAAGAATATCCGAGTTATCATGAAAAGTTGAATCAACTGTTCTATGACTGTATAAGCCTTCATATATGGTGTCCCATCAGTTTTTCTACTGTTAATGAACCCATTATGGCTGCATCCCATTTTGCATTTGTCTGAGACTATGGTTGTGTGCAATAAGGCTAAGGCCCCCTCGCAGCGGCCAGCAGCAAAAAAGTGTTGCGGGGAAAAAAAACGCAGCACAAAATGTCAGTTTTTCCCACATCACTTTTCACAGAAAGTCTGCAGATGTTTTCTCTATGGACTTTTTCCCTCCATTATACCTATAGGGAAACCATTAGTGTTTTAGTAGGTATAGTTGATATGTGGCAAATTCCAATACTGCAATGCTTTAGGAAATTGCAGCATTACCACTGCACATTTTTCTTCAAAGTGTGGATGGGGTTTGGTACAATCCCATCCACTTTGCAGTGACTATAAAATGCTGTGATGTTTGCTGCAGTGTTATTGCCATTATCTCACTGTCATTCTGTCTTGCTTCTAGGGACAAATTTCCTTGGTAACACAGGAGTCAAGTGTTAGCTATAAGTGATACACCTAATGGCAGGAACTTTAGAGAGGTTATTCAGGCACATAGCAGCAGTATTTTTAATTATAGAGCCTTACATTGTTGGTTAGGAATCACATGTTCTGTACAATAAGACCAAGGTTAGGTTCACATATACGTTGTAGTCTCCATAGGAGACTCCACCACAGGTTCCACCTAAAAACATTGTCGATAAAAGTCCTGCAAGGTGGACTTTTCCCTTTCCTGGTTTCTGTATAAAACTGGTGGAAACCCAGCGGACTGCATTATGCTCTATGGGGACCACAGGTGTCCACAGGTAACCGCTTTTTAAGCAGACAGGCTCTCCATCTTTTGGATCCCCATGCAGATCTGAACAATGGAGACCAGAATGCTAGTACAGTGTGACCCCGAAAATAAGACAGTGTCATATTTTAAATTGTCATCCTAAATATAGGACCTGTCTTATTTTCGGGGGACATCTTATTACAACCGGCAGTCATGCCGGCACTTCCTTAGTGGAGCGCCGGTATGATTGCCAGTTGTAGGTAGTGTAGGGGAGGGGGGGAAGGTATACTTACCTTTCCCATCTTCATAGCAGTGCTGGTGCTGCTGTTAGTCCCGGCAGTGGTGGGTGGGACTTAGCGAGCCTTTGGGGGTGGGGCTTAGTGGGCCTTTCATGGGCGGGGCTTAGCGATCCTCACTTCACTGACAGCAGCTGGCTGGATGCTGTACTCTGTGCTCCGTGTGCACAGGAAAGCCAGCTGCTGTCTCTTCTGTATGCTGGCTGCTGCCTCTGGGATGAGCTGGGAGAGCTTATCCTACAGCAGCAGGGACAGTGGACACAACAGCAGAGGCAAAGATTTTTGGGAATGCCTTATTTTTGAGGGGGTGCCTTATATTAGGCAATATGAACCAATCATGAACTGTCTGAAAAGTTAGTGACCAGTTTTGGTCTTAAGGATGCTGTGTTTATTTTGCGTTTCCTGGGCTGAGAGGCTTAACTTTTTTTAGCTTTCAATTTACAGAGCTGATTAAGGGTAAAGGGTAAGGGCAATGCTTTAGCTAAGGTTGTATTCACATAATTTTTTTTGTATGAAGTTCTTTTAACCATAGACTTGCTGTCTGTCCTTTTTTATTGGACACAAAAGCATGGAATACCACTTTGTGTTAAATGGTAGACAACCACAGATGGGTTCCTTTTTTAACACTGAAACCAATGCAAGCAGATGACCTAATGTTTAAGTCTTTCTTCATAACTAAGATCCCCCTGCTCCTTATCAGTTTGGTTGTATTTCTATATAGAGGTTTTTCTTGGTTGGCTTTAAGCTAAAAAAAACAGTGCTATGAGCCACCATGATTTACAATGATATGTATATATGTCGCAGGGAAATGATGAAACTAGGGATTTGATCAAATCCCGGGAGATGTTAAAATAACAACTCTGTTGGGTCATTTCCCTAAAGAATGTCAGTGATTTGATCAAATACCTGACCCGTTTTAGTGAAATTATGAAATAACACAATATAACAGTTAAAGCATTGTAATCAATTAATTCGGATGCTGGCAGATCTTTTGAAGATGAAGCGTCATCATTGTTGTTCTCTAAGGAAACTGCTGTTAAGTCTTCTGGTGTCAAAATAATGTCATGGTCCTGCTGATTAAGAAGTAGATCCAAGCCCTCTTCAGTAATAAGTTTTTCAAGTAATTTTTTCAGTAATTTTTTCAAGTAACTCTTTCGAAATGTGACTAGATTGGAGTCCTGTTTTTGGTTCTGTTCCAAATAAAGCTTTGTAAGGTGATCGTATAATGGTTCTATGAAAAGAGGAATTCTTTTGGAATTGAACAAAGTAACAACCTATAGCCCAATTTTTTGTGTCATTGTCAATGAGCCAAGCACGTAACATAGCTTCAACATCTTGATTTGATCACTCAACAGATCCTTGACTAGCTGGATATCTAGGCCTACGGTTTACAATTTTTCACGTTGGCCACATGCTTGTTAATTCTTGTATGACAGCAGCCGTAAACTCACGGCCGTTTTTGCCTTGTAGTATATGAGGATAAACTACTTCCAAAAATATTTTTAATAGCTCCATTGCTACTTCAGTAGCTCTTTTTGAAGTCAACGGTCGAAGAAAGCTGAATTTCGTCGAGTGGTCCTTGTAGTATAATAGCCATTTGTAATTTCTATCTGGGGTGGACTGTAAGTCAACTAAATCGACTTGGCCACGATGATTGAAGTCGCTAGATACAATTGGGCAAACAACTATTCCTTATGTCGGAAAAAAAATTTTTTAGACTGACATACCGTGCACAACTTTAAAAACTCCAGTACTACTGAAGTAGGTATTAGGTATTTCGATTTCAAACTATATAGCATTTTATCTCTTCCTCCGAAAAGCAGCGTGGAGCAGCAGTGAGGCAAAAAATGAAGGCACAGGGCACAGGACCAGCCATCTCTGGAGGTAAGTGGACACCAGGGGGGACTAAGTAGCCAGAGGATTAAAAAAAAATCCTCTGGCTACTTTAGTGATTCACTACACAGCGTGGATTCTAACAATTGTTAGATTCCATGCTGTATAGTGAATAGGATTGCTTTTAAAAGCCGATCTCCGGTTAATAGAAAAAATCCCATTGACTTGCATTGGGATCGGAACTGGGATCGAGATCGGGTTCAAATGAAAAATGATCGGAAATCGGATTTTAAAATCGATCCTGAAAAGTCAACCCTACTGACATTCTTTAGGGAAATGACCTAACAGAGTTGTTATTTTAACATCTTCCGGGATTTGATCAAATCCCTAGTTTCATCATTTCACTGCGACATATACATCTAGAGCACCCCTTTAAAATCAAATAACTAGTAATATAGCACAATGAGGTTTGCTAGTTGTATAGAGAAAAATAAGTGATTTTATCAAGTAGAAATGGAGTAATTTCAATGCAAATAATTTCTAGTTCTCCAGGACTTTGTGGAAGCATTTTCATTAAATGTATTATTTATTTCTACATTATCTGACATCATCCTAACTTAGCACTCCTTAGAGGTTTTCAAATTACGATGAATTGGATTTAAGCAACAGCATAATACTAGTAAAGAGGGAAAACACAATGACATAGGCTACACAGCACAGAAATGTGAAGATAAAAGTGAAGTGAGAGAAAATGTTTGGCTTCTAACCAAAAGCTTAACATCTGAGAACTCTTAGATAAATTGGGAACAGATACAATAAATCTTACCAACAATATTGTAAGAAATACTATAAATGCCTCTTAATCTCATTCACATCTTTTTTCCTTTAAAAGGTGATAGAGTCAGTTTGAATAATTGTATAGCCATAAAAAAATTAAAAGATGGAGGGGGCAGATTTATTAAACTGTCTAAGGTCCTGCATAGCAAGCTGCAGACAAAAAGCTCTGCAGGAAAAACCGCAGTGGAAATGCATTGCGGTTCTTCACACAGCACCTTTCACAATAAGTCCACAGAATTTTCCTTTGTGCACTTTGTGCATCAATCTTACCTATAGAGAGAATAAGTGTTCCCGTAGGTATAATTGAAATGCTGCGTTTTACAAAAACGCAATAGTTTTTGAAATCTCAGCATGTCCGCTACAGATATTTTATCACATGTATGAGTGGGATTAGCCAGAATCCTATCCAATTTGCAGGTACTGTAAATTTCGGCAGCAAAATCGTGGTGTTTACATTACGTGAGGCCCCAACCTAGGATGTTAACTGCCATAGCTGCCCATAGTAACCAACACGTTTTGCTGCTGAATAAAAACTGCATTAGGATTTTTCTTTTTTTTAACTTATGACTTATAAAATGAACAAGTTTCTTTTGATAGTTTGCACAGTATTTTTCCACAATCTGAATACTAAAATCTATTTCAGGATGTGAAAAATTGAATTTATTTTCCAGTGCTGTGTTATCAGGGATTGAGAAGCAATACACTGCTTTAGGTGACTTATGAGAGATTTTCTTGCCTGTGTTCCCATTTGTTCCTGGTGATTAAAGTGAATGTCCACCTTTTAACACCATGTTGCTTTTAGGTCCCTCTTTCCATTGTAATTCATTATTCTCATTTCTTTGGGGTGGTCAGATTAAAGCCACCCAATTGTTACAGAAGAGTATATTTAGTACTGACTAATAAGATATCTTCTCTTTTGTAGCTCACTCGTCACAGTGTGAATCTTACAAATGGTTTTAGGAAGACAAGCTGCTGCACTTCTTCCTTCATGTCTTTAGTCACTGTTTTAGGCCAAGGCTCCACATGGCGTAAACACTGCAGTTGGCCCAGTGGAAATATGGCATTTTACAGACCCTGCAAAGTAGATAGAATTCTAGTTAATCCCATCCACACATTGCAGAAAAATATGCGCTGTGGAAATGCTACGATTTCCAAAACCGCCGCATTTTTGGAAATGGCAGCATTTCAATTATACCTATGTAAACATTTCCCTATAGGTATAATTGAAACAGAAAACTCGGCAGACTTTCTGTGAAAAGCACTTTGGGAAATCCATGATGCATTTCCATTGTGGTTTTTCCCGCAGTGCTTTTCGGCTGTGGCCCGCAACGTAGGGCCTTAGCCTAAGTGATAGGAATAACCATTGATATTGAATAGTAAAGCTGCATTTTTGAGGCCCCATTTACAAATATTAAATATTACTTCCAAATTGTCATAACGCAGGTTCAGGTTCACATTACCATTTAAATAAACAAGACAAAACTTAATTCCACTTAATTTATAGACAACACCATAAAAAATAGAAATCACTTTATCAATAAACCAAAATCCAGGCCTAGCATTAGAAAAACAGATTTGCTTATATTTGCTTAGCTTGCTTTAGGTTGTGAAAGCTATTTGAGGATGGTTATTAAACTTTTCCTTACAACATACCTTACATACTATCACTGCTTGATGGCAGATCCAAAAGCACTTGCACTATCTGCACAAAATTGGGGCTGTGGTCCCTTTAGCTTTTCCCCTACATAATGCTGATCCTGATTAGGTCATGAACAGAGATGGCACTGAATGGCATTGTGAAAAGAGATCACTGGGCTACACTATGGAAATTAAACTATCAGGATATTAATTATTAAATTTATTTTCTCAAATAAACAATATTGTTTAAAAATTCAGTTGATTACTAACATATGAATAAAGTTGAGTGATCCGGTGTGCAATGAGCCAGATTCATTGCGAATTTTCCAAAAATCTTAGGCTAGGTCAAAACTGAGATTGCCCACTGCAAATCATTATTGTACCCTGGGGCCTTTTCAGATTCCAGAGTATAATAAGAAAAGACCAAGGGAAGTGCAGAAAAGTAATAAACAGTCATACTCAATTTATCTCAACTCACTATACTCGCTTCACAGGGTTCAGTCATCTTCCAATCTCTTGGGTTATGTCAAAAGTCCTAAGGGACCCCTGAGACCTATGATTGGGCATCAGTTCATATGGGGCATGCCGATATCAGGACCCTTTTTCTTCTCTACCTTCTTCGTGCCTCTGTTTATTATACTCTGAAATATGAAGAGATCCCAAAGTACAATAGTATAACTTCTAGCTTGGACCAACTGGCAGGCGAATTTCATGAGGTTTGCCCATCTCTACATAAGAACCATATACTGTAGTTATCTGCTTTGTGCCATTTTTGGTATATTTATGATGTTATTTATTTTTATTTTATTTTTTTTTTACATGCCTATTGTCACTTTTATTTTTTGGTGAAAACAGTTTTTTCTTTATTGAAAAATTAACATCATACATAACATACAAAGAAGCCATAATGTATAACAAAAGAATATGAAATGCAATAAACAATCAGCTTCATAAAGTATTGAATAACGATAAAGAAATAAACAAACAAAAGAGGAAATTAGGTAGTCACAATGAAACAAGTGAGATATGTAAAGTAAAGACGAACAAGAAGGTAAGTAAGATAAGACAAATTAAACTCTAGTAGAAAGGCTAAAGTAGATTTGAACCTGATATTGAGAGGAGTGGGAGGAGTAGTGGAGGGGGGAAGAGAGAGAGGAACCAATCTAAGAGGGTCTATTAATCCAGGGTAGCCACGTGGATCTGTACTTGGAATGTGACCGATTTTGCCAACCAGACAGTTATTCGAATCGTGTGATGTGTGAGACTTTAGTGAGCCAGGCCTGCTTAGTGGGGACTTTGTGGAGCCAGAATAAAGGAATAAGAGATTTTGCCACCGCTAGTAGGTGAGATGTAAGGTTAGATTTCAAAGGGGAATAGGTAGAGGTTGGCAGAGAGAGGAATATTATTTCAGTGGTTATCTGGAAGGAGGTTCTTGTGAGAAGGTTAACACAGTCTTGAACATCTGTCCAAAATTGTTTCAATAGTGGGCAAGTCAACTATATGTGGAGGTAAGTGCCTTTGTGCAGTTTGCATCGCCAGCAAAGATCAGATGAAAAAAGAGAGTGTTCATAAAGTCAGGTGGGAGTGCGATACCACCTCGTGAGGAGTTTATAGTGACTCTCCTAAGAATGATGTATTGGCAGAATCCATGAGCAGAGTAGAGAATGGTTTCAACATCTTTGTCTGAGAGTTTGATCTGAAGTTCAGACTCCCAAGAATAGAGGAAAGCTGGTTTGGAACAATTCAACGGGTTTATAAATTTGTCCATGATATATGAGATTTTCAAAAGCTTACAAGGAGGAGTTTGGAGGAGCGTTTCAAAGGGAGTAAGGTATCTTCTAAAATCAGTTCTAACCTGCAGAGAGGCAAACAAGTGTTTAAGGTGGTCCACATGTAGAAAAGAAAGATTGTGATGATCCATAAGAGAGAGCGCTTGGGAGAAGAGATCATGTCCTGTATTTGTTAATGCGTCCCAGATGGAGTAAGGTTGAAACTTCTTCCATAGGTCTGGATATGGAGAATTGTCTGGTGAGAGCAAGATGGGTATCTTGGAGAGCGCAAGCAGTGGAGATGGTGTAGGAGCTAATTTGGGACTCAATTCACGCCAGGTTTCACAGAGGCCCAAGAGTAGTTGATTCAATTTTTTCACATTAAAGCCTGTCATGCCGTAAAGCCATAATGAGGAGAGGACATCAGAACCAAACGTAGCCGTTGCTAAGGTTTTGTACACAGAGGGAGTAGAGGGAGTAGCACACAGATCAATCCAATGGAGAAGCTGTATTGATTTATACAGGGTGGGGCAAAAGGTATGAACAGGTTTTAAAGGGATATAAAACAAAAACAACTCAACTTACAGAAATTATGTTTATATTGATTAATTCAGTTCAGAATCTATTTTTTTTACATTAAGTTTTAAAGATGATATCAGGAAGATGGCGGCTGTGAGCAGCGATACACTCTTGAAGGCGAATTCTGAAGTTTTCAACAGCTCTTCTGCACATTTGGATGGGTATTGCTGTAACTTCCTCCCTGATTCTGTCCTTAAGTTCTTCCAGGGTATGTGGACGATTTTTAAAAACCTTTTCCTTTAGGTACCCCCAAAGGAAAAAGTCACAAATGCTCAAATCTGGTGAGCGCGCAGGCCACTCCACGTCACCCGTCACCTACTGAACCCTGGCTAGCTGACCTCCCTTTGTTGTTGTTGTCTTGTCTGCATTTTTTGTGTCACGTATATAGGAAGTGATGGTCTCCAAGTTGTCGACTATCACTTAGGATAGGACTGGCATGCAGGAAGGGACAGTCGGGGGTTTCAGATCAGGGCTCACTGTCTCTTGTGCCCCTTCCTCCAGGGTTCAGCAGCTACTGGGGAATTGTTGTCTTAACAATTCCCTAACACCTATTCTTTGTATTCCTAATAAAATGTCTTTGTCTTTGTCTGTAATATGTATGTGAAATATCAGTTTTTCACATACATATTACAGTGTATTAAACCAGCGATTAGGTGACTGCATGGTCAGATCTCCTAGTGGGACTAAATAAAGTGTAAATTAAATAAATATTTTGTTTATTAGAAATACAAAAACACTTTCCCTTTTTAAAATATTTATGCAACAGAAAGTCACCTTCCAAAAATGGAAAAAATGATTAAAAAGTCATATGTGGCTTAAAATGTTGCCATTAAAAATGAAACTCATCCTGTAAAAAAACAATCCCTCATACAGCAATACTGATGGAAAAATTAAAGTGTTATGGCCCTTGAAATGCAGTGAAGCAAAAGCTAAAAAAAATCACAGTAGCCCCAACTCTCAAAATAGCTGCATCCTTAAACATGTTAAATAACTTTGAAAAATACTTGAGTTTTAACCAGACATCACAGTAACTGTGTTTGGTTATCCAGGCTGAAAAAGCTATTATTACTCCAATTAATAGCTTTTCACTAAAAGACTTTGAACTCTATAGTTATAAAGGTCACCTAGTTATATTCAAGATAGAAGATATCCCTTAGGAACAGAGGAAGTGCAGCTTTAAATAGAAAGGTTAGAAGCCCTAGACAGGAAACATCTGTAGGGTATGGGAATTGCAGACTACCTGTAGCAAGCACTTCCTAAGTACAAAGACTAACATGACCCAAAAGTAAAACATGTCTGCAATAGATTATCTTGTGTTATAAAACTGCTGAATGTCAATGTAAAGATTGTTCAAGCAAGGGAAGATTGCTTGAATATTCATTTTATATAGCTAAAAAATTGTTAAATTTATGTTTTTTCTCTAAATAAAATGACACATTTTGTGCATGTTTTAGTTTTTTTTATTTTTGTTGTGAAAATTATGGTGCAAATTTTTACAATCTAAATTACTGTACATTATTATATATTACAATGAGATTTACATAGCAGGGATTCTTACTGCTTGACTGATAAAGCAATAAGAATGTAGATATAATCTGATGTAAGATTTAAACTCCAAGTTCTAGATGTAGTTAAGTCACTTTAGGCTGAGGCCCCACGTTGCAGATATTGCAACGGTGCAAATTTTACAGCATTTTTTTTGTTTAGTTTGAGCATAGTCAAAAATGTCTGCAAAAGGAATGGGAAATATATAGGAAGTTCTTACTTCTACCTTCTACTCAACCCACTCCTGGCTTTGGCTCCAAAAAACACAGGAAAAAAAAAAAAAGCTGTTTCCGTAACATGGTGAGCCGATGTTCAATACCTTTTCGCCCACTGTATATATGATCATTATGAATGCTTATGAATTCTTATTCCTGGTAACTGGCTTGTGTAAAAGTCTATTGAATAACAGAATAAGATTCTGAAAAAAAAAATTTTTTTCCTTGTATTCATCTGTTCTGTTCATTGGTTTGGAGAGCGGGGTTGGATTGAAATGCTCAAATATTTTATATGATGCATTGTGATATTTTAGAAAAGCAATATCATATATTGAATAGCTGCCCCTGTATAAAGGTATATTTGTCCATGTCTGAAGGAGCATTATCCTTCTTCTGAAGAGTACACTCTGCAGACCTGTCCCTGACTGTTGTGTATTCAGGTGGGAGAACAATGAAATGGAATGACAGAGGTGTGCGAAGGGAAACCTCTGCACACGTGGATCTTCTGATTGGAAGAATGCTGTGCAATGATCCATTCTATACTGGAAGTGAAATTGGACATCAGAAACCAAGCATACAGTGGCAACCAGTGTGGATACAAGCCATCAGAAGTCTGCACAACAGTGGGCTATGAATCATATACAGAAGTTCACTGACCTCACATCAATGTTCTCAAAGGCTTTCATGATGCTCAACAAGATGGCAAAAAAGGCTGGTATGGAGGTCTATATTCTTCAGAAATTAGGCCTGCTTTTGCCTTGGATGCAAAGTTAGCCAGAGATTGTTCTTGAGACCACATGGGAAAGAGGCCTTCAAAAGAGAACATCACATCAGTCATACTCCCAGGGTTATGGTGTGGGGTGGCATAAAGTACAGTAACTAGAACCATTTAGTATTCATTTCAGATACCTTAACATCTCCGAATTGATTTGGTCATGACTTTAGTGGTTAGGCCATTTCCCCAAGGTATCCCAGGAGTCTTTTCCAACAGGACAATGCCACTTTGCAAGTTATTTGAACCCCTGTGGGCGGCCTGTGTGGTACAAATCTGCTAGTATGG
The DNA here is from genome assembly GCF_031893055.1 of Leptodactylus fuscus. Classification (NCBI taxonomy): domain Eukaryota; kingdom Metazoa; phylum Chordata; class Amphibia; order Anura; family Leptodactylidae; genus Leptodactylus; species Leptodactylus fuscus. The sequence goes on from NC_134265.1 coordinate 146,156,922, forward strand.
CCTGCAAAATCTGTGGATTTGACTCCCATGTGACAAATTTGGGATGTCATTGGTCAGCATCCAGCAACCAACCTTGATGATTTGTGTGCCCGAGTGGGTTCAGTGTGGCATAACATTCCCTCAGACAAACATTAGTAACCTCATTGATAGAATGCCAAGACATCTCAGTGTGTGTATCTCTGCATCTGGTAGTCAATACAACATGAATCAAGATTTTTTGAACATGTTGTTGCCAAGTTTAAATTTTTTATCATTTGCATATTAACACGTCTATTCATCCTGTGAATTCTATAATTCCAAGATTTTTCCTTCTTGGTTTTCATAGATGGTCATTGTTTTAATATATCTATTAAGAAAAAGGTTAATCATAGTTAACCCTTTACGCAAAATCACGTACATGTTCGTGATTGGGTGTGGAGGGGTGTATGAAGAAAGCTCAGGAGCTGAGTTCTCTATATACACGGTGGATGCTGGCTGTATAATACAGTCAACACCCGCCGCTAACAGCCGAGATTGGTGTCAAGACCAATCATAAGCTGTTAACACTTTAGATGCCATGGTCAAACACGACAGCGGCATCTAAAGTGCACAGGCACAATGGGCGCTGCCATCCTTTCCAGATCAGTTGTCATGCAGCAGACAACATGCTATCAGACCCCCTAGGGTTTAACATCCCAGGGGGGTCCAACAATAAAATTGAAAGAAAAGTATAAAAAAACACAAAAACATTTAAAAGTTTAAATCACCCCCCTTTTCATAGATCACATATAAAAATAAATAAACAAATTTAAACACATTAGGTATCCCGGCGCTCAAAAATGCCCAAACTATTAAAATATCAAAATATTTATCCCATATAGTGAACGTCGTAGCAGGGGTAAAAAGGGGTTTCAACTTTTTTGCCTCCTATAAAAAAAAATTAAATAAGGAGATCAAACCATCAGAACTTCTCCAAAATAGCACAAATAAATACAACATATTCTCCCGCATAGGAAGACGCCATACTCAGTTCCATACACGTAATTATAAAAAAAAAGTTTCAGGTGTCACAATATGGTGACTCAATTTTTTTTTTCTATTTTGCATAGATTTTAATTTTTTAAAGGGTATAAAAACATTACAAATACTATATAGATTTGGTATCACTGTGTTTGTACTGAACTGTAGAATACAGGTAACGTAATTTTTACTACATAGTCTAGGCTGTATAAATTAAACCCATAAGAAATTCGCACAAATGCTTTTTAGTATAATTCCACCATTCTTTCTGAATTGCTTTCCAGCTTCCAAGTACATTGTACAGGATATTGAATGGTACCATTACAAAGTACAATTTGTTTTGCAAATAATAAGCCGTCATGTGACTCTGTGAACTGAAAATTTTAAAAAATTATGGATCTTGGATTTGGGGGGAGGGAAATATGGGAATGCAAAAACAAAAATTGGATGTGGCTTGAAGGGGTTAAAACATGAGAGTTTTTAAATAATAAAAGGAAACTTGATTTAGAGCTTAAGCAAGTTACTATATTTGTATTATGTTTTGTGCTTTAGTGTACAATTTATTATAATTGGCTGAAAGGAATTTATTGCAAGTAGTTCATTTCTCTTAGTGGTGAGGACTGAGGAGCTTTTTAGAATTCCTAGCAAAAAACTGCACTGACTAAACAATTTCTACTGTAATCTGAGAGAATGTTAAAGCTTCACAAAACTGGAGACAGATAGCATGAAATAGCCTTGTGATGGCAAAAGGATGTTGTTTTATAATGAATTAGTAGCTGTCTGGAACTATATATGCCACAATTGAATTAGTAAAGTATAACATTGAGCTGTACAAGGGGGAAACATTAGATTAAAACACTTATGTTGAACAGCTGACTGATAGGGATGCAGGGTATTCTGATCTGACCCTGTAAAACTTCTTTAGGTAAGTGCCTCGTGTGGTATAAACACATTGTGGAAAAATGTTGGCAGCAAAACATGCTGCGATTTCCAAAACCGTTGCAGTTTTGGAATTCGCAGCATGCCAATTCTACCTACGGAAATGCCAGTGCTTTCCCTATAGGTATAATAGAAGCAGAAAGTCCGTGGAAGAAACCTCCATGGACTTTGTGTGAAAGTGCTACGGGAAAAACTGAAATGCGTTTCCACCACAATTTTTTCCCACAGTGCTTTTTTGAAGCAGCCTGCTACTTGGAGCTTTATGCCTTGTTCCTCCGAATGGACTAACGAACGTACTGGCAAGTGGTGTGCAGTGAAAGCACATGGACCACATAGACTATAATGGGTTCCGTGTGATTTCTGCGTGCTGCCCGCACGAATCATGTGGACATGAAATTAGATCACAAAGTACTTTTTTGTCCATATGTTCCATGCAGACACTGCGCGAAGAGCACACGGACCCCATTATAGTTTATGGGGTCCATGTGCTTTCACTGCACACCGCTTGCCAATGCGTTTGGTCTTCAGTTCGGGGGGTCCCCATGCAGACTCCCCAAACAGATTACCAAACGCAGATATGAACGAGACATTAGCCTTAAATTTCTAACCACCTAACCAGTCTACACAACATAGCTTAAAATGCTGAGCTACAGAAAATAGGAATAGTCACATTAAGAAGTCACTACCAATATTTTTGAAAATGTGTTTACGTAATATGTAATATTTTATTTTTTATGTAATATTTCATTGTTTTGATGATACATCTTTATGATAAGGCAGCACTCCAATTGCTCAGTGAATAAAATGGAGACAACTTCATTCACCTACAATTGCGCTTGATCCTAGGTGAATAAACTGCCCACACAAGTTATTTAGATTGGATTCACTTTTTATCCCTGAATATTTGGAGTCCTGCCTGTTTTTTTTTTTTTCTTACTTATTAGAATTGAAGGACTTGGTTAGCTATAGAGCATGGAACCACAAGATACCATACAGTTTATTTCTTCATTCTACCTTTAAGACAATTATTTATGACCTATAGATAGCATCCAGAAATTCAAGACTTGTCCCTAAAGCTGGGTTCCCAATCATCCATAAACAATCTGTCAGTGGACATTCTGTAAATGTAGGCCAATATTAGCAGGTGTGTGCCACAAAGCAAAATTCAAACAAAAACAAAGATATGGTTTTAGAAATGGAAAAAATAATGCAAGTTATTGTGATTGTATTTATTATCATTTTTGTGCGCCTCAATAATAAGCTGGATTGGGCTGATCAACTGGAGGCACTGCACAGAAAGGGTCACAGCAGGCTCTACCTGATCAGGAGGCTGAAGGCCTTTGGAGTCCAGGGCCCACTTCTTATGGCCTTTTTCAAATCTGTGGTTGCTTCAGCCATCTTTTTTGGTGTGGCCTACTGGGGGACCAGTATATCAACCAGGGACAGAAATAGACTTGACAGGCTGATCAGAAGGGCCAGCTCTGTCCTGGGGAGCCCCCTGGACCCAGTACAGGTGGTGGGTGACAGAAGGATACTGTCCATGGTGAGCTCCATGCGGAAGAACAAATCCCACCCCATGTATGAGACCATGACAGCACTGGGCAGCACTGTAAGTGACCGACTGCTTCACCCCAAGTGTGAGAAGGAGCGCTATCGGAGGTCCTTCCTTCCAGCCGCGGTCAGGCTACATAATCTACATCAGATCAAATGAGACCACTCCACACAGAAAACTAAATGACTCTGAAGTCTTACCTCTTTCTTTTCTTCCTTAGCTGCTATGGACTCCTAGTATATCTTATCTTCTCAGCTTATGTGTGTCTCCTTCTGTAATATTTTACTGTTTATTATCCTGTATCTGTATTACTATCATGCTGTAACACACTGAAATTTCCCCACTGTGGGACTATTAAAGGATTATCATATCTTATCTTTATAGTTGATCGTAAATGCTGCCAAACGAAAATGTGTTTTGATTTGTATTGTGAGCTATTGGAAATTATTGCTTATAATCTTTTGATCATTTTTCTATTTCAGCTTGTCCCTAAAATTTATGTCCAAGGTATTTGCTTAAATTTTCCAGAAGAAACAAAAATGGAGAAAAGTATCCAAATCAATCAATGGAAAATACAAATCTGTCCTAGAGAGGTTCACAAGTTTTTACAAGATGCAGCTGTAATAACTGAAGAAATGACAAATCCAGCAAACACCAAACACCAGAACACAATATTGAGAACTTCAGATTTTTCTTTTGATTAACAACAAACATTTGGCTGCAGCTAAGAAAACATGATGTATGTGAATTTGGCCTTATACTTCTCTTTGATTGCTCTCATGAAAGGTTTATAGGATTAGTGCAACTCCACAACTTTGCTATGGTCTTTTATCTTCTGGGTTGATTCATAAATAACCTGTAAGACCTTACTGGTAATATGATCGGTGTACAATGATAACAATAAAGGCTACAACTAAATTAAATGTAGACGTACCGTATTTTTCGGACTATAAGACGCACTTTTTTTCCCCCAAATTTCGGAGGAAAATGAGGGTGCGTCTTATAGTCTGAATGTGGGTTTGCAGCATGGCCGCGCTACTGCCACCGTTGTTTTTCTTCAGCGGCAGTAGCGCGGCAATCTGCAGGCCCCGGCAGCTAAGACATCCCCGGCATCTGCTGTAATAGACCGGCGGATGCCGGGGAGTGTCTTAGCTGCCGGGGCCTGCAGATTGCCGCGCTACTGCCACCGCTGGTTTTCTTCAGCGGCAGGAGCGTGACAATCTGCAGGCCCCGGCAGCTAAGACACTCCCCGGCATCTGCCGGTCTATTACAGCAGATGCCGGGGACTGTCTTAGCTGCCAGGGCCTGCAGATTGCCACGCTCCTGCCGCTGAAGAAAACCAGCGGTGGCAGTAGCGCGGCCATGCTGCAAATCCACTCCTCCTCCACAGGTCCCGGCAGTCAGTTAGCCCCGGGGCCGGTCCCCACCGGCCCCATACCTTTAGTGATGCAGGCCGGCTCCTGCACGGCGAGGCCGCAGCAGCCGACCTGTTCTGATGACAGCCGGAAGCCTAATGAAGGCTCCCAGGCCTGTCATAGATATATATTACTATCGCGGCTGGTCTATGACCCTCCGCGATAGTAATGTATAGAAACTCCCATAGACGGCAATACACTTGTATTGCCGTCTATGGGACTTGCAATCAAATGATTGCAGGTTCAAGCCCCCTAGGCGGGGGATAATAGAATAGTAAAAAAAAAAAAAAAAAACCACTTAAAAAAAACATAATAAAAAATAAAATAAATAAAAGTTCACCTCCTTTCCCTAGAATACATATAAAAGTATAACATTACTGTGAAACATATACATTAGGTATCCCTGTGTCTGAAAATGCCCGGTCTACTAATATTTTTCCTGTACAGTGAACGTCAAAATCAAAAGTGCTAAACTGCCGGGTTTTTCTCTCTGTTTTGCCTCTGAATTAAATAAAAGGTAATCTAAGCAATAAACATTTCCCAAAATGGTATATCTAAAAAGTACACCTGGTCCCACAACAAAAACGCCCTATACATCCCCTTACAGCTGCAAGGTCACCTGTCAATGTGGCCTTGCAGCTGTTCCAAAACTACAACTCCCATATATTAAATATTTTACCATTTTTTGCCTGAAATTTTTTTTCCCTATTTTTCTCCTCTAAAACCTGGGTGCGTCTTATAGTCCAGTGCGTCTTATAGTCCGAAAAATACGGTACATGCTCTGTATGGTTGGTGGATGGCCATGACAATAAGGCCTAGTTCACATCTGCGTTTAGTATTCTGTTTGAGCTGTCTGCTTGGGGATACCCCGAACGGAATACATACACAACAAACATGGTAATAAAGGGAATTAAAACATTATTACACAGTGTAATATTCCCTAGATAAGGTCCAAATAACTGAATGACCCTAAAGGTCACAATATAGATACAACAAAAAAACAAAGAAAATGACTAGGGCACAAAAAATAATAAAAAAAATGCAAAAACTTTATTTAACAAATTGTGACAAACAATATACAAGGGAGGACAGCATACCATAAGACTGAAGGACCGACTCAGGTAAGTACAAGTATACACAAAGGTAAGTCTAAAAGGAAAAATTGGGCATAACAACAATAATGCGCAGCTAGAAAGAATTTCAAGTATATAAACAGTAAAATACAGCCAGAGATAACCAAGAGTGTATGCTATAGGTATCACAAAGGTGAGCAAGCTATGTTACACCACAAAATACAATAAATAGATGTAAAAGAGGTTGTCACTGCAATATTGACAGCTATTCATCAATATATCAATAAATCATGTATATGTAAAAATGGTGTGTATATAATACCAGTCAATATACAGCTAGTAGATAGGCAAAGTGCAAAGAAATATAAAGAGACCAAAATACATGATTGCAAATATACATGAATATCAATCAAGGAGTAGGGAACAGAAAGTTGCCCATTCACTCATTTAGAACAAACCCATGATGGCAAAATAACCAAGTAAAAGTATTACCAGAGAGAGACAGAACTCCAGGAATCCCCTACGGACGTTTCGGCGCTAGCCTTCTTCCCCTTTTTTCCCAAACGGAATACCCAATGCATTGACAAGTGGTGAGCTTATGCAAGCACACAGACCCCATAGACTATAATGGTGTCCACAAAGAACATGCGGAGAGAAAAGTACTTCATGAACTACTTTCTTCTCTGCATGATTCATGTGGACATCGTGCAGAAAACACATGGACCCCATTATAGTCTATGGGGTCCATGTGCTTTCATTGCTCACCACTTGTCAAGTCGTTCAGTATTCTATTCGGGGGGGTCCCTAAGTGGACTCCCCGAACGGAATACTGAATGCAGATATGAACCAGACTTAACATCCTCTGGTGGGCTCAAAAACAACGGTGCCAGCAGTGATGTCACAAATCATTATATCACATTACGATGGAGTATGAAGCACTTCTCACACATTTTGATTCACATCTATTTTTCTTTGTCATACGTACAGTAATAATGATAATAGGAAACACATGTTAAAGTTATTTGCTCGAGGTATGGTATGTACGTTACTATTATTCATATATTTCATTTCTCTCCAAATAAATTGGCATACTTCTCTAAATATTATTCCTTCACAATTCTCACATGAGCTGTAAGTTTTGCTTTGACGATCGACTGTTATTGCATATTTGAGTTGCTCACACGTCAACTTAATCGACCAAGTCCAGCCTGAAATCAATAGTAAGAATGAGAAAATCAACGTCACTTAGTCAAAGCAGATATCAATATATAATTTGTCATTTTATTATGCCATGTGGTTTCCATTTAGCATAAGACCTCAGAAACCAGAACCAATATCCTCACACAAAAGCTGTTTCGAATTATGTGCAGCAAGTTTTTAAGCACATTAGCAACAAGAACAAGCTGTCCTCATGCTAACTGGCTCCGCTTTGTTCTTGATTGTGGAAAATCTTGCTTTAACTGTTCACTAATTTGATGCAGATCGCTACTGCACCAGCAGCTGCCTTGGCATGTGATTAAACACACAAGAAAACATTATTTTTCCATATAAAATATTAACAGTGCCAAAAGCCACAAAATTCCCTTTGGAAAATTCTTTTCAACCAAGCCAAAATAATAGATGCCTGCAAAAAATTACACCTTTCCCTTTCCCTTCATACAATGCTCCGTACAAGTGATTTTATTCATGTTTTTGATGAAAGGCTTCAGAAGTAAAAAAAAAAACAACTTTGATTTTCATTTGAATTTTCTGGGGGAAAGAAAAAAAAAAGCGCTCCCACTCAAGGGAATGTTAAATGGGGATGCACCGATGAAACGTGTTACCGTTTAAGTTTTAATACGATGAGCAGGCTACATATGAAAACGGCTTTTCAGGCTAGATTTAAATGATTTATAGAAATCTTAGCTGTTCTTTGAAATGGGAAATATCAAAGATGGTATAGAAGAAGATGTGAAGTCTTTGTGTCTTTGAATCAGAGAACGCAGCCCTTTTTAAGTATTATTATTTATGGCTTGTCAAACGAAAACTTGATAAATCAGACTGTGTCTTGACTGAATGCAGACATCCGAGATTAATTTTATAATGGAAAAGTAATGGCGAAATAATCTGGAACACTGAGATGAGAGACTGAAAGCTAAAATGTTATTAGTTTTGAAAAAAAATGTCAAATTCCTTCAACTTGATTTAATATTATTGGACAATCTTAACGGGGAAGAGAAGTAAAGTAACAGGTGGAGTCGTGGCATTTTGACAGTTCGCATGGTACAAAGCGTAGATATTCTGCTCATCTGTAATAAGTAATGTACAAGGCAGACAAAAATAAGTATGTTATCAGGTGAATGTATCATGCAGTGATCGCCTGGCACAATTTATTGCAGTAGCATCATTAGTTTAGTACTGAGATAACATCACTATATTACTTAGCACCAGTACAACGGTTAATCATCTTGTATATGGCCATGTGAAAGTTACAACTTGTACAGAGATCTAACATGGATCCTATTTCATAGGAAATCATAGCATGATAAAATATCCACAGCGGAAACACTGCAAATTCAAAATCCATTGTGTTTCTGTAAATGGCAGCATGTCAATTATACCTTCGGAAACGCTCATGTTTTGTGTACAGGTATGATTACGACAGAAAATCCAAAGAGGAAAACTCTACGGACTTTCTGTAAAAAGCGCTGTGGAAAACTGCAATGCATTTCTACTGCAATCTTTTATGAAGCGTTTTTTTACTTTGGCTTGCTACTTGGGTCCTTAGCCTTAAAGGGATTCTATCAATAGAATCAATTTGAACTAAGCCCACGTTGGAATAGCCTTAATAAAGGCTATTCTTCCTCTACCTTTATTATTCTGATCTGCGCCGCCATTCCTTTGTTTTTTCATTTTTTTTTGCCGTATGCAAATGATTCTTCAGAAAGCACAGGGGACATTCTCCCTTTGTTCAAAAAAGTACATAGGGCATCCCCTTTGCTGTCCGAAGACTCTCCAGTGACGTCTCCATCTTCTTCTCCTGACCGCCTCTTCGCCATATCATTAGCCATCTCTTCAGCCGAAAGAGCTGATTGCACATGTCCATCGGCCATTTTCCTGTGGCCACTTACACGAGCGTCCATTCTGCCACAGGAAAATGGCCGACAGACACGTGCTGTCGACTCTTTCAACTAAAGACGCGGCTGATGAAACTGCGAAGAGGAGATCAGGAAAAGAAAATGGAGGGGTCGTCCCTCGCGCTGTCTGAAGACTCTGCCATGACACCTCCATCTTCTTCTCCTGACTGCCTCTTTAACAATATCTAGTGAAGGCACTATACAGTGTACACATATTTCTATTATACTTGATCTGTGTGTAGTCTTCACTCCTAATTTTAGCTCACAATAACTGAACAAAGTCACTGACCAAATGCTGCCATGTGAAAGCTGCCTAACACAATGGACAAAGCAGTTGAACAATTAAACTATCTTGCAGGGTCCTCCTCTCCTATAATTCAGTAGTACTATTGCTATGTTAGTGATTTTTCCCTATAATTGGGGTGTGCACTTCCTGATTTCTTATAGCTTGGATATTCAGTCACTTAATGTCTCTGCTTCTTCCTGTGTAGTATCCTATATGCTGATTAGGGTTAAGCCAATCTTGAAATTTCAGGATCGTTTTTAAAATCCGATTTCCGATCATTTTCCATTCGAACCTCATCCCAATCCCAATGCAAGTCATTGGGATTTTTTTAATAAGCGAAGATCAGATTTTAAAAATGATCCTATTCACTACACAGCATGTAGTCCAAAAATTGTTTCAATTTCTGGACTCCACGCTGTGTAGTGATTAAAAAAAAAAAATCCCCCCTGGTGTCCGCTTACCTGCACATATTCGCTGCCGCTCCCAGTTCTTCTTGGTCGGGTCCGGTCCTGGTCTTGGTCTCTCCTTCACAGGCCTTCAGAGCGCCACCACCTCCCTAGGCTAGTGTTAGAGTTGATGGGAGTAGGCGGGGCTTGTTGTGACTTAGGAGAGTGTGACCATAGCAACAAAGTGAACCAGCCACACAAAATATATGAATAAAAATTAACTTTTATTAAGTGCTCCTAAAAAGGTGTAGCAACATATATACATACAAAATATATAAACAAACATAAAACAAAATCATATAGGGGTAGACAATGCTACAAATACCAACTTGTCAGCCAAGGAATGTACACTGGATGGCAACACTAATATCATGGTACAAAGGGCTCAACCATAGCTAAAACTGAAAGTGTCCAATAATAAAGTGTTGTAAATGAAAACAACAAATAATCAGTGTAATAACCCACAGATAGCTATGAGACTGCCCACATAAGATGATCCAAGATTAGCCTCCATACATACCAACAGTAAAGGGACTCGACGCGCGTTTCACCTGTACTTGACAGGTTTCCCCTGACGAAACCTGTCAAGTACAGGTGAAACGCGCGTCGGGTCCCTTTACTGTTGGTATGTATGGAGGCTAATCTTGGATCATCTTATGTGGGCAGTCTCATAGCTATCTGTGGGTTATTACACTGATTATTTGTTGTTTTCATTTACAACACTTTATTATTGGACACTTTCAGTTTTAGCTATGGTTGAGCCCTTTGTGCCATGATATTAGTGTTGCCATCCAGTGTACATTCCATGGCTGACAAGTTGGTATTTGTAGCATTGTCTACCCCTATATGATTTTGTTTTATGTTTGTTTATATATTTTGTATGTATATATGTTGCTACACCTTTTTAGGAGCACTTAATAAAAGTTAATTTTTATTCATATATTTTGTGTGGCTGGTTCACTTTGTTGCTATGGTCATTTACCCACACATAATTTGTTATATTTGCCTCTATTGTTTACTATTAGGAGAGTGTGAGTGGCGAGATGTGAGTGCATTACTCATATCTCTCCTCCCAGTACCCGCCCACACTCTCCTAAGCCACAAGCCCCGCCTTCTCCCAGCATCTCTATAATAAAATCAATAAACAACATATAAAATAGGGAAAACAGACAAAGGGACAGAACCCCCACACAATCGATGGCAGTATGACACCTAACCCTCCCACTAATGATGACTGAGAGAAATCCTATAATATGAATATAGTATCGCAGAATTGGATAGAATATCCTGATATAATAATTTCTATCAAAAATATACACAATATAGAATATATACTCTAAAGTACTGATAAGATATTCCGGCCAGAATGATAAATATATATCCACATTCGTACTCCCACCACATGTCAATAAATACAGCTAAGAGGATAATGTAAATGCATACCCGTTCATAAAGACATGACAAAATGTCAGCAATGCCACAGGGGGAGATACTCAGCAGAAGGAGACTCTCAGTACATCAGAAGATGGGACTTGTTGAACAAATCCCATCTTCTTAATATTGCCTAATATGCCAAAGGATTTGTTGTTGCTTACTATCCTCAGAAATTTGTCTTTGAGAAATACTTGGCAGAAAATATGAACTTCAGTGTTCCTATGTTTCGAATATAAAATAATTAATGCTTTAATTTGTTAAAACCTTTTTTCATTATGCTGATCTAGCCACGCTTTTTGGCAAAATGTAAAGAAATGAATTAGATCTCTGCTACAGAGTTCTGAATCTTCTACTTGTAAGGGGTGTACTCATATTATTTTATATACATTCTAGGGGCTTGCTGGTACAGAAGTTTGCTGCTTAAGGATTCTTACTGCTCCCACTCAATGCTCAACCTACGTGATAACAAAATACAGAGAAATATTATTGCTGTTAAAAAAGTAATTTCCCTGGCTCCTTATAGTATGATTTTATATCACTGTATATCTAATTTAGACTCATCTACTTAAAGGGATTTTCCATGATTATGATATAGATTTACTGTCCTAAGGATAGGTCATCAGTCTCAGATGAGCAGGGGTCTGACACCCCATAGATCAGCTCATTGAATAGGTTGCAGTATTTGGACAAGTACTTTGCTTGCTAAGAACAATGCCGCTCCAAATCAACTCAGGCATTCATGCAGAGGAACAATAACAATGTTCTGGAATGGCCATCCCAGTCCCCAGACCTGAATATCATTGAACATCTGTGGGATGATTTGAGAGCAGGTTGTCCATGCTCGGCGACCATCAAACTTAACTGAACTTGAATTGTTTTGTAAAGAGGAATGGTCCAAAATACCTTCATCCAGGATCCAGGAACTGATTAAAAGCTACAGGAAGCGACTAGAGGCTGTTATCTTTGCAAAAGGAGGATCTACTAAATATTAATGTCACTTTTCTGTTGAGGTGCCCATACTTTTGCATCGGTCACATTTTGGTTTAATGCATATTGCACATTTTCTGTTAGTACAATAAACCTCATTTCAATCCAGAAATATTACTGTGTCCATCAGTTATTAGATATATCAAACTGAAATGGCTGCTGCAAACACCAAAATATTTAGAACTAAAAATGATTAAGATTAATAGGGGTGCCCAAACTTTTTCATAGGACTGTATATAGCAGTGATATCGGCTTTATTGGTTCATTACTTATTAGATTTATTGCCTGGCAAATTTACCACCATAAGTAGACTAGACACCATATTTTGGCCATACATGTATAGCGTGCCATTGGGAGCACTACACAATGTAAATCTATCATTTGCACTGTGTATAATACTTTTACTTTTGAACTTGTATGTAGTATAGTTCCCCTTTAAATAAGCTATAACCTTGATCCTGAAGTAGAGGTTTGGTATGACCCAGGCAAAGGAGTTTTCTCTAGTTTTTTGGAGAGTGAGGAAGTGCAGAGAGCAGTGACACTAAGTCCGAGCCCTTACTGGCCTGGAGACCACCCAGCCTTCTCATACTGTGATTAATAGTTATGAACTACAATGTTGATGGTACAACACTCTCAGATATGTGGAGCTATTGTGGTAGGGTGCTCCAACCCCATAAATGCTTTAGCTATTCTTAATATCAGTCTGATTTATTGGACAATTCACATATATTGTGTGAGATCATAGGATATGAACATAGCTGATATCTGCCATGTAAGAGGTAGGTCAAAGTATGGTAGCTAGATTAATGAATTGAGCGATGTTTCAGTCAACCATATCCTTTATAAAACAAGAACTGGGGCATTTCGCAAAGTAGGAATTGGTGGACACAAGTAACTTAAAACAAATCTTGTGGGGTTCACCCTTCTCTATCCAGGTGTACCTACTCCCAGCTCAGCCTCAACTCATAGGGGTAAAAGTTACAAAAATTGGACCTTCACACTTATTCATTTCTATTACTTGTATAGCACCAACATATTCCGTAGTGCTTTATATACTATCAGGGTCTGGGGTTGCTAGGTGGGGTGGCATAGACACAAAAGTCCAGTTTCTTTTAGTCCAAAACAAAGGTAGAGTTTATTTTCGAAGTGAAGAAAAAGGATATATATATCAGTAACTGATATAACTGAATGTATATTCTCATTTAGTATATTTGTTTAACTTTTTTGGTTTTCTGCTTGTTTCAAAAAGAGATTAGAATGCACATGGTTGAATTTTATTTTGAAATAGTATGAACAACAGAAATATACGGTTATATATGCCACAGACATCATTAATGGTTTAATTAACTGCAACTGTGTATGTGGGTATTTAAAGCATGTCAAACCAAGTCTCTCCAGAGCATACCTTTTCATTAGCAATGCTATGATTAAGGGATCACGTATTCCGAAACGCGTTAGTTAGTTGCGTTTTTTAATCTTGTTGCACGATGTTCTTTTTTCTTCTTTTCACTGTGGTTTATACAACCTTTTAATCTTTGAAATGGAATAAAGCCTTATATTTTATGGAAGCCGGGTGTTGGAGAAATCCATACCTCCTTTTTCTTCACTTCGTTATACAACAGCTTTGCAAGTCCCAAAGCGGAGACTTCCACATGAAATAGTGAGTTGTAACCACTCTTCTTAAAACTTACAGAGTTTATTTTCACTCAAAAATGTAGTGCAGCAACAAAAGGAAGGAAACAATACAAAAATAAATACCTGCCCAGCTAGGCTTTAACTAAACATAGAATAGGATACCTCACCTAGAATAACAGAAATCCAAAAGCCAGTTGAATCACTCAGGACACAACTGCAAAAATATGACCTCTCTGTCAGCTCTCCAGCCAAACTCTGCCCCCAGTCTGCTGCTGGAGCTGCCTTCTTAAGCCTCCTTGACAAGGAGACTTATTCTTATGGTAGAGTTGGAAGGGACCTCAAGGGCCATCGGGTCCAACCCCCTGCGAGTGCAGGTTTTCCTAAATCATCCCAGCTATATGTTTATCCAGATTCCGCTTGAAGATTTCCATTGATGGAGCGCCCACCACCTCCCGTAGCAGCCTATTCCACTCTCTCACTACCCTCACTGTCAGAAAGTTTTTCCTAATGTCTAATCTGTATCTCTTTCCCTTTAGTTTCATCCCATTGCTTCTTGTACTTCCTTGTGCTAATGAGAATAGGGTAGACTCTCAACAGCTGAGTCACTGCCAGAACATCCCCAAAGTGTGGACTGGAGGGGGGTGGAATGACAGGTTCCACTACCAACCATCCTGCCATTTCTAAAAATCTAGCCCAGTAACCAGAACTTTGAAATAACACTCAGCAAACAGAATTATCTCCCGAGAAACATTCTTTCTGGGGTTTTCTCATCTCACCCACCTTAGTAGTCTGGGTGAGATGTACACCCCCTCCATTACCTGACCAGCCATCGGCTTACAATACATTGTCAGTCCCTGTCCCATATAAAATCAGTTTGTCTTTGTAGTGTATTTGGAAACCCACACAAACATGGGGAGAACATACAAATGCCTTGCAGGCACTGTGGAATTTGTTCTACTGTATTCTACCTCAAGTACAGTTGCAAGCTACCTAACTCCTGTATACCTTGTATCTTCTGAGTCAAACTGATAAACAACCACCATAGGCACCCAGCTCCCATCAGGTTTAGGAACTCTGACTGCAACTTAGGACAAGCCCTGGTAAAACACTAGCACCACCTTCAGGCACCCTGAAATCCCCCAAACACTGCACCAGCCCACGAAGAGAGATGGAGGACTCAAACGATTGCATTGAAAAGTTCTAATACAACTACTTCCAGCCTCCCAGCTTCATCTAATGGGTTGTTGAACATGTATATGATGTGCTACAAAAAAAGTACTCAAATGCATAGTTTAATTTTCTCATAGGTTTTAACATTGGGAATGTATTACAAAACTATACTATCATACAGAGGCATAACTTGAAACTCTCGGGCCCCACTGAAAAATCTGTAGTGGGGCCCCTATCTACCTTGTGCCATTTGGAATAGTAGTATATTTTATGTGACAGAGGGAACATATGGACATGTGGAAGATTTGAAAAAAATTCTATAACTATCCTATCATGCACATGTTACAGAAACAACCCTGTACAGGAGTACGGAATGAATTTTAAGCAGCAAATTTCTGCAGCCGATCTTTTATGTATGAGAATACCCTGAAGGAGCTGAACAGCATAAACTGGTACTGCAAAAAAGATATGTGCAATGCATCTGTTTTTTACAATTAAAGTTCATAGGTAGATGCAAATGTATGCTGTAGAGTTGGAGATGTTTTTGTCATGTATTGTGTTATAGCCCACTGCCTCTGCAATCTCCAGTAACACTTGACATTTCCATCAAGCTGTATTGGGACTTTTTAGCTCCTACCTATGTACATGTGTTTATAACCATATACAGGAAAACGCCCCACATTCTGAGAATGAATAGTGTTCATGATGTTCTAGAACTGTCAAAACCACAAGAGCCACAAGTGTCATAAAAGTATATCTATAGCTTTGCAGTAGCCTCTAGCCCATGGTGCTGTTTAATCAATGTGTATTACATGTGGAATAAATGTAAGACCATGGAATATTGTATCATAGCTGGTGTAACTAACCACAATCGGCAATCTCTCCAATGTCCTAAGAAAATTCACAAGTTAGTGCTGGCATGTATAGTGATGTATAGAGGTATAATACTATTTTTTTAAATATTCAATTTTGCAGACTTCTTAAAACAAAAAATACATTGAAAAATATATATCACAAGCATTACCACTAGAGATGAGCGAACAGTGTTCTATCGAACTCATGTTCGATCGGATATTAGGCTGTTCGGCATGTTCGAATTGAATCGAACACCGCGTGGTAAAGTGCGCCATTACTCGATTCCCCTCCCACCTTCCCTGGCGCCTTTTTTGCTCCAATAACAGCGCAGGGTAGTGGGACAGGAACTACGACAATGGTGACGTTGAAAAAATTAGGAAAAACCCATTGGCTGCCGAAAACATGTGACCTCTGATTTAAAAGAACAGCGCCGCCCAGGTTCGCGTCATTCTGAGCTTGCAATTCACCGAGAACGGAGGCTTCAGTCCATTTAGCTAGGGCTTAGATTCTGGGTAGGCAGGGACAGGCTAGGATAGGAAGGAGAAGACAACCAACAGCTCTTGTAAGAGCTAAATTCCAGGGAGAAGCTTGTCAGTGTAACGTGGCACTGACGGGCTCAATCGCCGCAACCCAGCTTTCCCAGCATCCTGAATGGAAAACACTGACAGTGTATATCCGTATAACCTATATATACCCCAGATCCCCGTTCCAACGGTGTACCCCCCCACCTTCACCCCAGAAATACACTGCAAGTCCCCTAGCAATAGAATTGGGACTATATACACCCACTATTTTTGCTACTGCCATATAGTGGCAGTTTCTAACTGGGAATTCAAAGAATATATTGGTGTTACAAATACACTCAAGTCCTGCCACTGCCATATAGTGCCAGTTTCTGACTGGGAATTCAAAGAATATATTGGGGTTACAAATACACTCAAGTCCTGCCACTGCCATATAGTGCCAGTTTCTGACTGGGAATACAAAGAATATATTGGTGTTACATATACCTTCAAGTCCTGCCACTGCCATATAGTGCCAGTTTCTGACTGGGAATTCAAAGAATATATTGGTGTTACAAATACACTCAAGTCCTGCCACTGCCATATAGTGCCATTGTCTGACTGGGAATTCCAGGAATATATTGGGTTTACAAATACCCTCATTTCTTGCTACTGCCATATAGTGCCAGTTTCTGACTGGGAATTCAAAGAATATATTGGTGTTACAAATACACTCAAGTCCTGCCACTGCCATATAGTGCCAGTTTCTGACTGGGAATTCAAAGAATATATTGGGGTTACAAATACACTCATTTCTTGCTACTGCCATATAGTGCCAGTTTCTGACTGGGAATTCAAAGAATATATTGGGGTTACAAATACACTCAAGTCCTGCCACTGCCATATAGTGCCAGTTTCTGACTGGGAATTCAAAAAATATATTGGGGTTACAAATACCTTCAAGTCCTGCCACTGCCATATAGTGCCAGTTTCTGACTGGGAATTCAAAGAATATATTGGTGTTACAAATACACTCAAGTCCTGCCACTGCCATATAGTGCCAGTTTCTGACTAGGAATTTAAAGAATATATTGGGGTTACAAATACCTTCAAGTCCTGCCACTGCCATATAGTGCCAGTTTCTGACTGGGAATTCAAAGAATATATTGGGGTTACAAATACCTCCATTTCTTGCTACTGCCATATAGTGCCAGTTTCTGACTGGGAATTCAAAGAATATATTGGTGTTACAAATACACTCAAGTCCTGCCACTGCCATATAGTGCCAGTTTCTGACTGGGAATTTAAAGAATATATTGGGGTTACAAATACCTTCAAGTCCTGCCACTGCCATATAGTGCCAGTTTCTGACTAGGAATTCAAAGAATATATTGGTGTTACAAATACACTCAAGTCCTGCCACTGCCATATAGTGCCAGTTTCTGACTGGGAATTCAAAGAATATATTGGTGTTACAAATACACTCAAGTCCTGCCACTGCCATATAGTGCCAGTTTCTGACTGGGAATTCAAAGAATATATTGAGGTTACAAATACACTCATTTCTTGCTACTGCCATATAGTGCCAGTTTCTGACTGGGAATTCAAAGAATATATTGGGGTTACAAATACACTCAAGTCCTGCCACTGCCATATAGTGCCAGTTTCTGACTGGGAATTCAAAAAATATATTGGGGTTACAAATACCTTCAAGTCCTGCCACTGCCATATAGTGCCAGTTTCTGACTGGGAATTCAAAGAATATATTGGTGTTACAAATACACTCAAGTCCTGCCACTGCCATATAGTGCCAGTTTCTGACTGGGAATTCAAAGAATATATTGGTGTTACAAATACACTCAAATCCTGCCACTGCCATATAGTGCCAGTTTCTGACTGGGAATTCAAAGAATATATTGGGGTTACAAATACCTCCATTTCTTGCTACTGCCATATAGTGCCAGTTTCTGACTGGGAATTCAAAGAATATATTGGTGTTACAAATACACTCATTTCTTGCTACTGCCATATAGTGCCAGTTTCTGACTGGGAATTCAAAGAATATATTGGTGTTACAAATACACTCAAGTCCTGCCACTGCCATATAGTGCCAGTTTCTGACTGGGAATTCAAAGAATATATTGGTGTTACAAATACCTTCAAGTCCTGCCACTGCCATATAGTGCCAGTTTCTGACTGGGAATTCAAAGAATATATTGGTGTTACAAATACACTCAAGTCCTGCCACTGCCATATAGTGCCAGTTTCTGACTGGGAATTTAAAGAATATATTGGGGTTACAAATACACTCAAGTCCTGCCACTGCCATATAGTGCCAGTTTCTGACTGGGAATTTAAAGAATATATTGGGGTTACAAATACCTTCAAGTCCTGCCACTGCCATATAGTGCCAGTTTCTGACTGGGAATTCAAAGAATATATTGGTGTTACAAATACACTCAAGTCCTGCCACTGCCATATAGTGCCAGTTTCTGACTGGGAATTCAAAGAATATATTGGTGTTACAAATACACTCAAGTCCTGCCACTGCCATATAGTGCCAGTTTCTGACTGGGAATTCAAAGAATATATTGGTGTTACAAATACACTCAAGTCCTGCCACTGCCATATAGTGCCATTTTCTGACTGGGAATTCAAAGAATATATTGGGGTTACAAATACACTCATTTCTTGCTACTGCCATATAGTGCCAGTTTCTGACTGGGAATTCAAAGAATATATTGGGGTTACGTGCACCCACAATGTTTGCTACTTCATATAGTGCCAGTTTCTGAGTGGAAATTCCCCAAATAATTTGAGGATACATTCACCCTACATCTCAGGCTCTTGCCATATTCACAAAAACAGTGGGTAGAAGCAAAAGCATGCAAAACTCTACCCTGTCGGAAGACTTATTCCTACGTCTGTAACACGTTAATAGCCCCCTGGACAAATTACTGCCACTCAGGGGCCTAGGGTCACCAGGAGGGACAAGTATAAGCGCATGTTGTGGGAATACCTGGCCAACACCAGCTCTGCCCTCTCCGATCCCTCTGTGCTCTACAGCCTACACATATTTTCTCATCTTTTTTTCTGCACTGCACATCTCTTGCCTACTTCCTTTGGGATCTCAGAAGTGGTGGTCTCAGTGCTGAGAAACACTTCTGAGTCCCCCATGCAATATGCATTAAGAGAACCCAGGAGCCTACCATAGCATCGAGCCTGGCTAAATGCAGAGAAAGATTGTGGACCACTTCCAGAGATGGTAATTTCAGTGCTGCAGTTGGCAATGGATGGTGTAATGGGATTAGCTGAGGGATCGCTGCCTTGACCACTTTTTGGCACAAAATGAAAGTCCAATCCAGCCAAGTATGGTGCAAGGATATGATGCAAGGACACCTACATATCTGTCTGTGATACATTGGGGAGTTCACCCTCATCCGCCCTTTTGGCCTGCACCATAATGCGCCTCTTCCCAGCTAAGCTAAGCGCTGAATTTAGGGACCGCCTCATGTTTGGGGGAAAGTGCTGGTGTGGACGGCACAGTGAGGTGGCGCAGTAGACACTCTGCCCAAAAAGGGCAGAGTGTCCCCCAGCTGGGACTCCAACATCTCCTGGGCCAGATTTTTTGAGATGAGGCCGTTGAAGCCTTGGGCATGTGGGTGGGTTGCGCTGTACTTTAGCATGAAATGAAAGGCCTGGGAGATGGGGAGTTGCTGGGAAGAGGCGCATGATGGCGCGGGCAAAAGGAGAAGTGGCAGGAAAATGGGAGGATGAGGGAGAAGTCAACAAAGTGGCGGAGGCAGATGAAGTGGTGTCCTGGCTCGTCCTCTGGAGTGCATCGCCAGCACTGTGAGCAGAGGCAGTGGCATGAACGGCGGGCGACATTTGTCCTGCCGTTGCTGCCTGCCACTGATTCCAGTGCTTGGATTCCAAATGACGGTGCATTGAAGTGGTGGACAGGTTGCTCTTCTCAGGGCCCCTACTCGATTTCGAGAGGCAAATTGTGTAGACGACACTATATCTGTCCTCGGCGCATTCCTTGAAAAAACTCTACACCTTCGAGAAACGTGCCCTCGATGGGGGAGTTTTTCTGGGCTGGGTACAAAAGGGAACATCTTCGGACATTCCGGGTCTGGCCTGGCTTCGGCGAAGCTGCTGACCTCTGCCTCTAGCTACCCTTTTTGGTGCTGCACCTGCCTCAACATCCACACTACTTTCCCAGCTTGACATCCGCCTTGTCCAGGTGGTGTCGGTGTCCTCGTCGTCCACCACCTCCTCTTCCAACTCCTGTCTCGCCTCCTCCTCCTGCACAATGCGCATGTCAACTG
The DNA here is from genome assembly GCF_031893055.1 of Leptodactylus fuscus. NCBI lineage: Eukaryota > Metazoa > Chordata > Amphibia > Anura > Leptodactylidae > Leptodactylus > Leptodactylus fuscus. Next base: position 146,177,663 of record NC_134265.1, read on the forward strand.
GCTGCCCTGACAGCAACTGCATCTCATCGTCGTCGATGAGGGTGGGTTGCTGGTCATCCGCCACCAAATCGACCGGAGATGGAGGAGACTCTAATGTTTGAGCATCTGGACACAGATACTCGTCTGTTAGGTCCGTGGAATCGCGAAATGGAGGAGCAGGTTGCGGTACAGTCAAAGGAAGGGAGAACAGCTCTGGGGAGCAGGGACAGTTGGGGTTATTGTTCTGGGAAGATTGAGAATTTTGGGTGGAAGGAGGACAAGACTGTTGGGTAAGAGGAGGAGAGGAGGTAGAGGCTGACTGGCTGGTGGACAATGTGCTTTAAGCATTATCCGACAGCCATTGCAAGACCTGTTCCTGGTTCTCGGGCCTACTAAGGCTACTAAGGTTAATGTTGAACTTTTGTGCAAAGCGCAGAACTTAGGGCCCGCCTGATGTTAAGGGACACACGCTGGTACAAGGCTCAACTCACCCTAAGGGCCAAAAACACTGCTGGTGCAAGGCTCTACTCATGCCAAGGGCCTCAATCTCTACTGGTAGCTCAGCTTAAGGTCCTGTAACTTTGTTTGGAAGGGCTCATGTTAAGGGCTAGAAAAGTCAATTTTGGAAGGTCTTACCACATCACACACACACACAATGACAGTTGTGGGTGAGGACAGTGCCGCACCTCCCATGAGGCGACCTGAAGCGAGCGCTTCAGGCGGCACTATGCTAGGGCCTCAGGGAGGGCGGCATTTTTGCTAACTTAAGCCAGTCCAGGACAAGCTGTCCTGGACTGGTTTATCACCGAGCGGTGGTTTGGGGAGGCCACTGGAGCAGCGCTGCTCCAGCAGCCTCCCCTCACGCTCAGGCAGAGAGCAGGCAGTCTCCGGGCCTACTCTCTACCAGCAAACGGGGCTAAGCCCCGCCCCCTTCACTCGGTCACGCCCCTGATTCGCCCGGCCACGTCCCCGATCCGCCCCCTCCTCCGGCGGGGGGGGGGGGGGGGGCGCGGCTTTCTGCAGTTAGCCTCGGGCGGCAAAAGGAGCAGGCTCACCCCTGGGTGAGGACTAAAGGATTTCCCATTGCCTATTCCATCTGTGGTTGTCATGGTTTAAAGGGGTGGTTGTTACTGTTTGTTGAGCTTAAATTGGGGTTTGTGTCCATCCATTTGGGGAGTAAAGAAGGTTCCAGGTATTTTCCCACTTTGATAGAGGTTTTTTTGAATGTGTAAAGTGTGTAGTTGTTAGGCTGTGATGTTGGGGTAATAGAGGGTCTTTGGTGTGTTAGATGCCCCCAGACATGCTTCCCCTGCTGTCCCAGTGTCATTCCAGAGGTGTTGGCATCATTTCCTGGGGTGTCATAGTGGACTTGGTGACCCTCCAGCAGGGTCGGACTGGGGTGCCTAGGGCCCACCAGTGGGATTATTTCCAGGGGCCCACCCTACTGCCATATGTAATATCGCCCGTCCAGTTTTTGCCATTATACACGTTTAAAGTGCATTTTCACGCACAATACAGTGTGCAAAACAGCTGTGACTACACTACTACTTCCTTCATGCAACCAAAGATCGCAGTGTCCCTTTGGGACTCTTTCACATTAGTGAATGGAGTCGCATTGGGTCCCTCAGGTTGCAATGTGACTCCATTCACTAACATGAGTGAAAGAATCACAGGGCGACATCTTTGGTTGTATGACAAAAGTTATAGTGTAGCCATAGCCTTATGCTAGGTTCACAACAGCGGCAAGCTCTCCGTCATACAGGTCCACAATGGGACCAGAATGACGGAGAGGTGGACTATCAAAATGGCGGTTACACACAGACAGTGGCAGACCTCATTAACATAATGAAGTCCGCCAGGTGTCAGCCATTTTCAGGCAGATAAGGGTATGTTCACACATCAGTATGCCATCCGTCCGTTTGAATTCAGTTTGACACTTCAAAACGGACTGAGGCACATACTGATTGTATACTGACACCTTTTTATGCTGATAGCAAACGCTCTCCGTCCCCTAGAGGACAGATAAGGGGATTAAAAGTAGCAATTGTAACCAGAGTAGAGATCAGTATGTGCATCAGTCCGTTTTGAAGTGTCAAACTGAATTCAAATGGACGGATGGCATACTGATGTGTGAACATACCCTAAGTCCTCAGCGTTTCTGAAACTTGGATATTGTTATGCTGGAGCTCTAGAAAAGGGCACCAGCATAACAATAGAGTGGGACATCATCTATGGGGTGGGTGTACTACAACTCTCAACAGTTCCAGGGCATCTGGAGCTGCTGGGAGTTGTAGTAATTGAAAGATTTGGGAGCATCTTTCAATTGTCCACCTCAGACAGCGGGGGGATTGGGGGTGCTAGCAGTACCATTACAATAAATCACAACATTACATTGAATACAATGCAGTCATATTTTGTGCAGTAATACTCACAGGAGACGTCTTCCCACATTTCCCGTCTCTTCCCTTTGGACCGCCATGACCACTTCTTCCAGCTGTGACTTGACTCTGTAAAGTTTGAAACACAGACATCTTTGACTCCTCACTTCTCCACACCCTATATATATATATATATATATATATATATATATATATACAGTAATATATATATATATATATATATATATATATATATATATATATATACAGTAATATATATATATATATATATATATATATTATATATATATATATATATATATATATATATATCACAGCAGCCCCTGCAGCCTATATTATGCCCCACAGTGGCACAATAGACTGTGGGGCATAATAGAGGTTGCAGGGGGGCCACTGTAGGGCATAATAGAGGTTACAGGGGCCACAGTGGACCTTTCAAGCTCTATTATGCCCCACAGTTGCACACCCATGAACTATTATTATACTCGGGGGTCTTTTCAGACCCTGAGTATAATAATCGGAGCCCCAGGAGAGGTGAGAGAACATAATAAACACTGTCACTCACCTCTCCGGGATCTGATGTTACTCCTAGCAGGCTTCGGGCCTATATGGTAATGTGTCAGACGTCACGTGGTCTGGGATATTACCATATAGGCCCAAATCCTGAGCTAGCAGTAACATATAGGCCCAAAGCCTGTGGTAGCAGTAACAGCCTGTTACCATACAGGCCCAAAGCCTGTGCTCGCAGTAACAGGCTATTGCTACTACCACAGGCTTCGGGCCTATATGTTACTGCTAGAACAGGCTTCGGGCCTATATGTTACTGCTAGAACAGGCTTCGGGCCTATATGGTAATATTCCAGACCACGTGACGTCTGGGCATTAACATATAGCCCCGAAGCCAGCTAGGAGTAACACCGGATCCCGGAGAGGTGAGTAACACTGTTTATTATGTTCCCTCACCTCCCCTGGGGCCCCGATTATTATACTCGGGGGTCTGAAAAGACCCCTGAGTATAATATTAGCGGCAGTGGGATCGCGGCCTGGCCCTATTCACTACCGCCCGCCGCGGCCTAAAGTACAAGGGGAAGCGGGGGCGGCAGTGAGCAGGTCCGGGTTGGTAAATAGGCCGCTGCCTGCTGGTAGATACTCCAGCAGGCAGCGGCCTATTATAAAACAAAAAAAAGAAGTTATTATACTTACCGTCCGACCGCGCTCTGCTGCTCCCGCTGCTGCCGAATCCTCTTCTGTCAGACGTCTGTGTATCAGCGTAGGCGGCGTGATGACGTGATGACGCCGCCTACGCTGATACGTAGATGGCTGAACAAGCGCAAGGAGATCAGTAGCTCTCCTTGCGCTGGTTCTTAGGATTAGGGGAGGCGCCCTAAGCGCCTCCCCTAATCCTCCTCTGACATGGGCAGGGGCCCGATTGAAATCATTTTAGCATAGGCAGGGGCCCGATCGGGCCCCTGCCTATGCTAAAATGATTAGCAGTATAGTCCGGGCCCGGGGGCCCACCGGGGGATCCCCCGGTGCTCCGGCGGGCCAGTCCGACCCTGCCCTCCAGACATGGATTTGGGTTTCCCCCTTAACGAGTATATGTTCCCCATAGACTATAATGGGGTTCGAAACCCGTTCGAACACACGAACAGTGAGCGGCTGTTCGAATCGAATTTCGAACCTCGAACATTTTAGTGTTCACTCATCTCTAATTACCACCCTTCGCAACCACCACCACCAACCTTCCTAGGGAAGAGGAGGAAAAAACCCTTAGGGCTCGTTCAAATCTGCGCCCGGGGTCTCCATTTTGCAGGTTTCTGTTTCCTGCCCGAAACTGGGCAGGCCGTGAGCGCCGGTGAGCGTTTGGTGCTCTCCGCAGCAAAACCATTTTTCACCATGGGGAGCACAAAACGCTCACCGGCGCTCGCAGGCGGACACGGTCTGACAGGTTTCCGTCTTCTGTCTCCAGATGATGGAAAACTGAGAACGGAGACTGAGGCGCAGGTGTGAACCCAGCGTAATCCCTAAACCATTTCCTTTTTCTATCTGGAAATGCAATTCCAACATTTATCCCATTACCTCCTAGTAATCTCCCTACTGGGTTTTGTAACAAAAGCTCCTTCTAGTTTATATTCCTTATCACTACATTGTTTCAAACCCCAACTCTTCATGTGACATATCTGACCTGACCTTCTAAGATTTGGTATAGCCAATCTGTTACCTCCACCTTCTATGCATAATCTTAACCCCTTAGAGACACAGCCCAAAAGTGACTTAAGGACCAGGCCTCTTTTTTCAAATCTGACATGTGTCACTTTAAATGGCGATAACTTTGAGACACTTTAACTTAAACAAGTGATTCTGAGATTGTTTTTTCGTAACACATTGTACTTCATGTCAGTAGTAAATTTTCATCGATATGTTTTGTCTTTAATTATGAAAAAATAGGAAATTTGGTGAAAATTTTGAAAAAAATGCAGTTTTCAAACTTTGAAATTGCAAGCCTTTCAAATAGAAAGTCATACTACCCGAATTTTTTCATAAATATAATTAACCATGTCTCTGATTTATGTAGCAATCAAATTTTAAGCACCCTTTCATTTTTTTCAGATATTATAAGGCTTACAAGTCAAGCAGTAATTTTCCAAATTTTCAAGAAAATTTCCAAAACACATTTTTCAAGGGACCAGTTCAGTTCTGAAGGGAACTTGAAAGGCCTCTCTAATAAAACCCCCCAAAAGTCACCCCATTCTAAAAACTGCACTCCTGAAAGAATCTAAAACAGCAGTTAGAAAGTTTCTTAACCCTTTCAGCATTTCACAACAATTAAAACAAAATGGAAGTCAAATTTACATTTTTCAATTTCTGTCACTAATATATTCATTTAGCCCTAGAATTTACACATTTACTAAGGTTTAAAGGAGAAACTGCACCCCACATTTTGTTACACAATTTCTCCCGAACACGACAATACCCCATATGTGCTGGTACCCTAATGTACGGGCACACGGTCGCTCTCAGAACAGATGGAGCACTAATTGGATTTTGTAGGCCAGATTTTGCTAGAATATTTTTCAGGCGCCATGCCCCGATTGCAAAGCCCCCAAGGTGCCAAAACAGTGGAAAACCCCAAAATGTCACCCCATTTTCGAAACTAGACCCCTCAAGGAATTTATCAAGGGGTATAGTGAGCACTTGGACCCTACAGGTGTTTCACAGATTTTTTTACCGTTGAGATGTGAAAATGAAAAATTACTTTTTTTATAATAAAATGTCACTGTAGCCCCAAATTTTTCATCTTCACAAAGGGTTAAAGGAGAAACTGCACCCCACATTTTGTTACACAATTTTTCCTGAACACGACAATACCCCATATGTGCTGGTACCCTAATGTACGGGCACACGGTCGCTCTCAGAACGGATAGAGCGCTAATTGGATTTTGTAGGCCAGATTTTACTAGAATACTTTTCAGGCACCATGTCCCTTTTGCAGAGCCCCCAATGTGTCAAAACAGTGGAAACCCCCAAAATGTCACCCCATTTTGGAAACTATACCCCTCAAGGAATTTACCAAAGGGTTTAGTAAGCCCTTTGACCCTACAGGAGTGTAACAGAATTGGCCCAACAAAAGGAAAAGTGACATTTTTTGCTATAAAATGTAGCTTTAACCCCAAATTATGCATTTCCACAAGGGGTTAAAAAATAAAATGCACCCCACAAATTGTCAAGCACTTTTCCCCAACTACAGAAATGCCCCACATGTGGATGTAAAGTGATGTATGGGCACGCTGTGAGGTCCAGAGCTGAAGGATCGCTATTGGGATTTTGGAGGGCAAATTTAGCTGAAATCTGTTTCAGGCACCATGTTGCATTTGGAGAGCCCCTGAAGTGCTAGAACAGTGGAACCCCCCCCCCCCCACCAAAACGACCCCATTTTGAAAACTAGACCCCTCAAGGAATTTATCAAGGGGTTTAGTGAGCACTTGGACCCTACAGGTGTTTCACAGATTTTTTTTACCATTGAGATGTGAAAATGAAAAATTACTTTTTTTCCAATAAATCGTACATTTAGCGCCATATTTTTAATTTTTGCAAGTAGTTAGAGAATTAAGAGCCCCCCACAGTTTGTTACACAATTTCCCCTGAACACGGCAATACCCCATATGGGATCATAATCTGCTGTATGGGTACATGTTGGGGCTCAGAATGGAAAGAGCGCTATTTGGATTTTGGAGGGCATATATTGCTGGAATAGTTTTGAGGTGCCATGTCGCATTTGCTGAGCCCCTAAAGTATCAATACAATAGAAACCCCTCAAAAGTGACCCCATTTTAGAAACTACACCCATCAAGGAATGTATCAAGTGGTATTATGATTTTGAGACTAAAAATGCTTCCCAAAATTTGAAATTTTTAAAGAAATATGCCATTTTGGTATCCAATGCATTGCACCCACTTTGTATTGTCAGAGACCTGCACTCCTAAAACTATTAAGTGGGCCATCCCGAGGGGCAAAAAAATTATATATGTGGGTATAAACTGCTGCTTGGGCGCACAGCAGGGCTCAGAAGGGAAGGAGCACTGCACTTTATAGCTTTTGGGGTACAGATTTAGAGGGACTTTCTGGGTGCCATGTTGTTTTTGCAGAGCCCTGGAGGTGACAGTGAACTGGAATTCCCCAAGAAGTGACACCATTTTGTAGGGGAAATTTTAGAGTCTCTGCAAAAGTGCCATGGCATCCAAAAACCAAACTGTCTAAGTCTGTGCTCCAAAAACCAAATAACCTTCTTCCCTTCTGTGTCTGGCTGGGCCCTAATATCAGTTTATACCCACATATGACATTACGTACGTTATCCGGGGTACACCAGTGTCATACATGTGCCCTAATATCAGTTTATACTCACATATTACCCCGATTTACCCCGACATTACCCCGGTTACACCAGTGTCATACATGTGTCATACATGTGGCATAAACTGCAGTTTGGGCGCACAGCAGGGGGCAGAAGGGAAGGAGCGCGATGCGGCTTTTGGAGTACAGATTCAGATGTTTGGTATCTAGACGCCATGTCATGTTTGTAGAGCCTGTAAGGTACCAGAAAAGTGGATTCCCCAAAGGAGTGACCGCAGTTTGAAAACTGCACCCCTAAAAGAATTTATCAGGGGGTGTAGTGAGTATTAGTATCCCGGACGTGACTGCACAGCGGATGGTGAAGAGGGAATATATAAGCGGTGCGGAGGACATTGCAGACACTAAATTCCCTACTGTACCCCCAGTAGCTCCTATGATTGGGGAAGTCACACTGGGGTCACTTTGGGGGTCACTTCTGGTGTCTTTTCCCTCCTAAGCTGTAAATATGGGGTGTCCCCTGATATTCGCTTGCACAGCTTATACATTCCCTGCCTGCCGCACCCAGTTGTGTTCTAATGATTTGGCGATTTTGCGTGATTTTGTCTTCACATTGGTAGAGGCTATATTTTCTTTATTTTTCTGCTGACGTGGCCATATAAGGGCTTGTTGTTTGCGGGATACGATGTATTTTGTAATGACACCATCTTGGGGTGCCTAAAACTTACTGATTACATTTTATTAACTCTTTTTTTGCTGGATTTAAAAGAGAAAAAATCAATTCTGGTATTGAGTTTTACCTTTTACATTTTTCGCCATGCAGCGTACAGTATAAGTAACATGTGACCTTTATTCTGCGGGTCGGTACGGTTACGGCGATACCTCATTTATGTTATTTTTTTATGCGATACTAAGTCTGCAGAACAAAAACACATTTGGGGACATAAATCAGTGATTTTTGCATCGCCATCTTCTGAGAGGCGTAACATTTTTATTTTTCGCTTGACAGTGTTGGTTGAGGGCTTATTTTTTGCGGGACAACCTGTGCATTTTATTGGTACTATTTTGGGGTGCATATGACTTTTTGATCACTTTTTATAGCACATTTTGTAAGGTGAGATGGCGAAAAATCACTACTTCCGGCGGGTTTTTTCCGTTATTTTTTACCGCTGTTCACTGTGTACATTAAATATTGTTTCAGTTTTGTTGTACAGGTTGTTACGGACGCGACAATACCAAATATGTATTGTTTTTATTAATTTTTTGTGTTTTTTTTACATAATTCATTTTTTATAGAAAAAAGGGATTTTTGGGACTTTATAACTTTATTAATTGTTTTCAAATACTTTATTTTTTTTTTTACACTTTTTTTTTACTTGTTCTTGTGTCCCTATGGGACACATGGATCAGTGATGATTGCATCACTGATTCTCTACTCTAGACTGAGACACAGGCTGCAGTGACAGCCTGCACGTGTCTCACTCTAGACACAGGAAGTGAGCTGTGCGGACGGCACAGACTCACTTCCAGAAGACGCCGGGAGCATCACCAGGTAAGTGAGTGCTCAGGGCTGTCTGGGGTCACTAACCAGACCCCAGACTACGTATTACAGATACCGGCACCCCCCGATCTCGCCGCGGGGGGTGCCGGCGGGGGGGGGGAGAGATCGTGGCACCCTTTGTTTGCGGTGGTCATGTTTGACCATCGCAATCAAAGAGTTAAAACCTCCGATCGGTAAAAGTACCGACCGGAGGTTATGGAAAAGGGTGATAGCTGTCAGTAACAGCCATCACCCAGTTCCGATTCCGCCCGCTCAGCTAGTGAGCGGGCGGAATCACCATGACGTACAATTACTTCATGGTGCGCGAAGTACCTCGCGTCCATGACGTAATAGTACGTCAAAGGTCGCTAAGGGGTTAAAGGCAATTCTTGGAATTTTCCTTTGCCAAAACAACTCATGACTCAACTCATATATAGCCTCTACCATTTTAAAAATCTTTACCTCTATTCATACTGTGCTGGTGTTTCCATAGGTAAAATTGACATGCTGTGAGTTCCAAAACTGTGATGGTTTTGGAAATTGCAGCGTGCCCACTTGGCATGTTTTTCCACAAGATGTGTATTCATTTGGGGTTATGTTATGTGTGGCCTCAGCCTATATCTTACTCCTTTCATTACCAAAACTGCTATTCCCAATATTGCAAAACATCAGTAAACTAAAGGAAATTTCTGTTGAATCATCCTTGATTTAATTATTTTTTTCATTTCCAGTTAAATGTGTTTCCTGATGACAAATCACTGAAGCGTGTTGTTTACATAAAATATCAAGTAATGTTACACTTTTATCATTATTACTTATTCCTCATATATTCTGTGAAAGAAACCTGATCATCTATGAGAAAAAAATAAATAAAAATAACCCATTTTCCCTCTTCCTTTCCCATTCACACCTAATTCTAATCTCTAATATCCCTATCCTCTTCGCCTTCCTTTTGCTAGGTCATAATCCAACCCCCTCCTCTTCCACCTTTCCATCAGTTAAATGACTATCCAGACATCCAACTATGTCCTCCGGGGGTTCAATAAACTTTACATCCGCATGCCTCATCACCTGCATTTTGCTTTAGGGGTCCTCATGGAATTCTATGGACATCATATAACAATTGGAGAACATCTCTTATTCCAAGCTCCAAGCCAAAAAAAAAAAAGCCTCCCAATAGACTTCTATTGGGAGGCTTTTTTTGGAGGCTGATTTTGAGGCGGATTCAGCATCAAAATCCTTGCCAAAAAACTCCATGTGAACTGACCCTATCTCTTCTTTTTAAGGGAAGTCTATCAGTCTAAGGGTGCCTTCACACGGCGTAGCGCGCTGCTCCTTTAGACACGTATACACGTGTCCGAGCATAGTGCTTCAAAACAGAGCCCGTTGATTTCAATGGGTGCCGATATACGCACGCTACCCATTGAAATCAATAGGTAAAAAAGCCTCCAATTGCTTTCAATGGGTAGCGCGCATATATCGGCACCCATTGAAATCAATGGGCTCTGTTTTGAAGTGCCATGCTCGGACACGTGTATACGTGTCTAAAGGAGCGGCGCGCTACGCCATGTGAAGGCACCCTTAATTTCTTTTTCATGGACAGATCTTCCATCAATTCAATTTTTTTTTTTTTAAACATTATATTCGAGTTTTCCAATTCCTTGATCACTCTTTGGTTATTGAAATAGTAGTGTGTAAAATCCAGCTCCAGTTGTGGTCGAACAAATCACGTAGCGTGGTAGAATAAAATATAACTTTTATTGTATCAAAATAATAAAACCGTCACATAGTGACATAGGAGTCAATGTTACAGACCTACGCGTTTCAGGATTGCTCCCTTCTTCACGGCTTAACACAATCTATTGTTTCTCCTCCTTATAAAACACACCTGAGTCATCAACTCCTCCCATACTCTTAACCCATTATTAACATATATACCAGTACCTCTACCACCTCCTATACATAATAATCCTATCTCATATATATACTGTACAGTAAATGATAAACGTATCACCTACATCGAATAAAGTGTTTTTATAAATACAGCATTAAAACATCCTACATATGCATTTACAAATGTGTATACATCATCTCAGCATTCCCTTTACAAACGTGTTTGCATAAAGCCACCTCCCCTCACACACATATATAATGCTCAATTATCCAAATATAAAGTTGTACCTGTTTTTGCTAGAAGTTTCCATACATTGTTACCAAGCGGATTCTTTGCGTCTCTTCCTCCTGTCCCATTACTTCCTACCTCCTGTACACATATAATTGTTGCTAAGCAACCTTCCACATGACCCTCATCACATGACCTATCCCGCATTCAACTTTTCACAATGTTTAAGCTTGTTACTAAGCAACTTTCCACGTGACCTTAATCACATGACCTATCACATGATCTGCTTCTCACAATGTATAGAGTAGTCAATCTCATAAATTCTTACAAAGTAACCATCCTGAGTGATAAATAATGCCAGGGCTCATAAACCCATGTTGTTACTCATGTGTAAAATGTATACCCACAGCCTATAAGGGTTCATATCTATATCATCACACAGTCATAAACTGTGACTATAAGGTAAGTATCACCACTTAATAGAAACCAACAGTTTGTACTCTACTATACTTGTGTGGCTAAACCCAATATCCAACCCTCAACGGAATTAATAAATATACGCGAGATCCGACCGGACATTAAGACCGGCCAGATGCCTCGTACGTAACTCCAATATCCAAAAAGCTTCGCGCAACAATAATTTTTTGCGCCAGTCTCCACCCTGTATGGGTCTAGCCACCTTTTCTATTGCATAGAAAATCAAATGCGAAACATCTCCTCCATGTACATGGAAGAAGTGTTTTGAAACACTCGAAGTTCTATCACTTTCACGACTGCTTCCCTGTATATGTTCCGATATCCTAGTTTTAACCGCTCTAATTGAGCATCCCACATATAATAATTGACACTGGGTACATTCGATAACATAAACAACATGGTCTGTATTGCAGTTCAAAAAACTGTTAATGTTGTACTCTTTTGTATGTGTTGAATTAAAGAACTTTTTAGTTTTATGACCATATTCACACATTGTACACCGTTTATTGCCGCATCTAAAAAAACCTTTTAGGTCTAACCATGTATTACTACTTTGTTGACTAGACTCTATCAGCATACTTGGGGACACCATATCACCAATTGTTTTACCCCTACGGGCCACGCACTGAATTCCATTTTTAAGGATTTTTCTAGTTAGAGGGTCACATTCTAAGATTGGTAAGTTATGCCTAATTATTTTTGTTATGGCCGAGAATTGTTTACTGTAAGGAGTAGAAAACACTATTCTGTCATCCACATTGTTACCATGTTCAATCTTTTTTTCTTCTAGCAAAGATGAACGAGATTTATTATCTACAATCCTCCTTGCCCTATCCAGAGACCATTTAGGGAAACCCCTAGCTTTTAATCTTGCAATAGTAATGTCACTCTGTACTTTATACTCCTGTTCGGACGAACATGCTCGTCGTGTTCGAACCAACTCACCCACTGGGATTGATCGTAATGTGTGTTTAGGGTGGTGGCTTGATGCTTTAAGTAATGAGTTTCCTGCGTTTGGCTTGTGATAAATACCAGTTTCAATCTTATTAGTACTCACATCACCCCGAAGATTAACATCCAAAAATGCTATTTCTCTGTCGTGGTGGGAGGAAGTAAAAGTTATACCGATGTTATTAGAATTTATATATTTCACAAATTCTGTCAATTCTGGCTGACTACCCTTCCAAATTATTAACACGTCATCGATATACCTGCCAAACCATTCGATGGAATTTCGAAATGGATTGACAGATGAAAATATACTTTGTTCCTCCCACCACGACAGAAAAAGATTGGCCAAAGACGGGGAAAAAGGGGCCCCCATAGGAGCCCCCTTTATTTGTAAAAAATACTGCCCGGAAAAAGTTAAAAAATTATGCTGCAATAAAAATTTGGTCACGTCCAGCAGATATTCGCATAGTATATCAGAATATTGACTATACTTCTTGAGATGATAAGATAAGGCTATAATAGCAAGATCGTGTGAAATATTGGAATATAACTGCTGGACGTCACATGTTACCCATAAATAATCTTTACACCATGGAACTTCCTGCAACATTTTTAACAATGATTTAGTGTCCCTTACAAAGCCAGGGATTCTATTCACCAATGGTTGAATTAAACCATCAAGCCACGAGCAAATATTCTCACCCAATGACCCAATACCAGCCACTATTGGTCTCATAGGGGGAGGATACTGCTTCTTGTGAGTTTTCGGAAGGCCATGAAAGATGGCTGTAATAGGATTAGCAGGTATCAAAAATTTACCTTGTGTTTGAGAGAATATACCCAACCTAACTCCCTTCTCAACCAACCTTGCAAGAGAATCCCTAAATATTTCTGTTGGATCACAGTCTAATTTTCTGTATGTATTGCAATCATTCAGAATATCAAAACATGCTTGTTTATAATCCTCGGTATTCATGATTACTATACGTCCATCCTTATCGGATTTCTTAATAACAATATCACTACGTTTACTCAAGCTCAATAAAGCTCGATGTTCCTGAGCAGTAAAGTTTTTATATATTGTATCCTTATTTACCTCCCCCCTTAAGGTCTCGAGGTCCCTCTCTATGGACTGTTGAAAAAGTGCATAGGAGGGAGCCCGAGACCCCAAGGGGTAAAATGTAGGATTAGTTGTTTTAACACCTACTTGGTGGATAGAACCGTCATTATATGGATCACTCTCCACCTGAAGATCCATCAAATCCAATTGCATATTCTGCTCTTTAAACCGCAGACCCAAAAATAAATTGTTCTCCTCAATAAGCACATTGCTCCCATCATTACACAATTCATTATTCATATCCTGTTCAAAAAAATGTCTCTTAATTGTTAACAGGCGTATAAATTTGTTGATATCCAGAAGTGTATTAAAAAAATTGAAATTGCATGTAGGGACAAAATTCAAACCATTTGCAAGCACTTTCATCTCAATATCACTAAATGAAAAAGAGGACAAGTTCAACACATTATCATATATTTTCTCATTTAATCCAGGTATTGATGTCTGTTCCCTCGGGTATGGTAGCGGCGGTATCTTACGGTGTCTCTTTCCTGCCCTCCGTCCCCGTTTTTTGAAGAAGTCCTGAAAAATTCCCTGGTACTTTTTCTGTCAGGGTAAGGGGTTAATGACCCTCCTACCGAACTCTCTGAGTTGTTGGTATCCGTGCTGACATTTTGTATGGAACTTGATGCATCTGATTCAAATTCGGAAGAACTGAATGAGACTTTCCGCATAAAATTACTTTTCTGCCGATCTTTCTTGAGTATGGATTTAGGCATGTCCTCTCTCACTTTGGTTTTTTTTAGAGTAGACATAGCCTGATGTATAGTCACCAGTATCTCTCATAAACTTTTTCTTTTTTACACTCATAATCTGTTCTTCCGTTTTGTCCAATTTTTTCATCAGATTATTTTTAAACTGTGAATAAATCTCCTCTTTTTCTATATCTTTAAGCTGAATCTGAATTTCCGCCAATTCATTTTTAATTTCATCAAGTTTTTGTTTTTCACGCTCTACTATGAGGGTCATCAACTTAAAAAAGCACTCCGACAGTATATCATTCCACTCATCTTGAAATGAACCATCATATATAAATGTCGGATATTTACGTAATCGTAACCCCCTTGGGATCATCTTATGTTGTAGATATTTTTCAAGGGTAATGTGATCCCAAGACACTTTGAGCTCTTTAAACATCAGCTTTTCCCATTTATATAAACTGTGTTTTGTGTTAGAATTCAGTTCAGACAGATTGGGTATATGTGCATCAAAAACCGCAGCAATCTTCGATGCTCTGTGACATGCATCATACTGTACAGTCTCTTTAGTATTTACACCATTCACATCCATAATTGGTAACTTTCAATATATTGTTCACTCTTTGGTTATTATTTTTTCTTCCAAAAGGGATATTCTTCTTTTCAACTTCCATATAGCACATATCTTCGAGACATTTTGCCTCATTAGAAAGTTTTTGTCCTGAAATGAGTTAGATATTAGAGATGAGCGAACAGTGTTCTATCGAACACATGTTCGATCGGATATCAGGGTGTTCGCCATGTTCGAATCGAATCGAACACCGCGTGGTAAAGTGCGCCAAAATTCGATTCCCCTCCCACCTTCCCTGGCGCCTTTTTTGCACCAATAACAGCGCAGGGGAGGTGGGACAGGAACTACGACACCGGGGGCATTGAAAAAAATTGGAAAAAGTCATTGGCTGCCGAAATCAGATGACCTCCATTTTAGACTAATAGTGGATTTCAAATCCGGGTCATATGAGAATGTGAACTTTGTGACTATGAGACAGGGATAGCTGTACAGGCAGGGATAGCTAGGGATAACCTTTATTTAGGGGGGAATGTTATTAAAAATAACTTTTTGGGGCTCTATCGGGTGTGTAACTTTTTCCCATAGGGATGCATTGGCCAGCGCTGATTGGCCGAATTCCGTACTTTGGCCAATCAGCGCTGGCTCTGCTGGAGGAGGCGGAGTCTAAGATCGCTCCACACCAGTCTCCATTCTGGTCCGACCTTAGACTCCGCCTCCTCCAGCAGAGCCAGCGCTGATTGGCCGAATTCCGTACTCTGGCCAATCAGTGCTGGCCAATGCATTCTATTGGCGTGATGAAGCAGTGCTGAATGTGTGTGTTTAGCTCAACTACACCGGTGGAGTAGTTGAGCTAAACACACACATTCAGCACTGCTTCATCACGCCAATAGAATGCATTGGCCAGTGCTGATTGAAGCAGAGCTGAATCTGTGTGCTTAGTTCAACTACTCCACCGGCGTAGTTGAGCTAAACACACACATTCAGCACTGCTTCATCACGCCAATAGAATGCATTGGCCAGTGCTGATTGAAGCAGAGCTGAATCTGTGTGCTTAGTTCAACTACACAGATTAGCACACACATTCAGCTCTACTTCATCAGGCTAATAGAATGCATTGGCCAATCAGCGCTGGCCAATGCATTCTATTAGCGTGAACTGAGTTTGCACAGGGGTTCTAGTGCACCCTCGGCTCTGCTACATCAGATTGCTACATCTGATGTAGCAGTGCCGAGTGTGCATCAGATGTGTAGTTGAGCAGAACTGGCTCAGCACTGCTAAGTCTCTGCATTCGCATAGGAATGCATTGGCCAGCCTTCGGCCAATTAGCGCTGGCTCTGCCGGAGGAGGCGGAGTCTAAGGTCGGACCTGAATGGAGACTGGTGTGGAGCGATCTTAGACTCCGCCTCCTCCAGCAGAGCCAGCGCTGATTGGTCGAGTTCCGTACTCTGGCCAATCAGCACTGGCCAATGCATTTCTATGGGGAAAAGTTAGCTTGCGAAAATCGCAAGCTGACAGGGATTTCCATGAAATAAAGTGACTTTTATGCCCCCAGACATGCTTCCCCTGCTGTCCCAGTGTCATTCCAGGGTGTTGGTATCATTTCCTGGGGTGTCATAGTGGACTTGGTGACCCTCCAGACACGGATTTGGGTTTCCCCCTTAACGAGTATATGTTCCCCATAGACTATAATGGGGTTCGAAACCCATTCGAACACTCGAACAGTGAGCGGCTGTTCGAATCGAATTTCGAACCTTGAACATTTTAGTGTTCGCTCATCTCTATTAGATATGAATGACATAAAAGTGACCAGTTACTTTATAAGTTCCAAACATCAATTGTGGGTTCTCTTTGTGGTGTGGATCTTCACGTGAACAAATGGCTTGCCTTCTCTAGCATGTTTTTGGAGTTGGTCACGAGAGTGTAATTAACTAGCATGCTTTTATGTTATATCTATGTGCAATTTAGGCTGGTACACACCTGCACTTGTTGCTTGTTCAGTAAGAAGGAATTTTCTCTCCGCATTTTTCAGGCAGAAATTGGGCAGATCCCATTATAGTGTATGGTTTCTGCAGGTTTCCGCAAATGACCACTTTTTTTTCACGGACTCCACAAACGGAAACTCGAACGCAGGTGTAAACCTAGTGTATTTTATGTAACATTGCTGTATGTAATTTATACTAATGACTTATTAAATGTTTTGGTTGTAGCAAGTAAGAAGTGTGAACACTGTTTTCTTACTTAAGTCATTCTATCTAAAAGGGATGAAATAGCTAACAAAGAGAACCTGTTAATAGATAGGTAGGTAGATTGTTTTGTTCGTATTTAATAGTAAGAACCTGTGAATATTTCTCCTGCTGTGTGTTCCTTTTGCCTGTATCCTATGGGGAATGCAATGATTTTAATGATTTTAGTAGCAAGTCAAAACTTCAAAATGCAAGCAGTTTTGTTACATAATGAAAGGCACATGTGTGAAGATTTCAATCTAAAACGCTATAGTGAGACATGAACTAATTCTAATTGATAACATTAAACCCACCATCTAGCTTATCCAATTCAGTCAACCCTAGTAATGAATTGCAGAGCTTCAAATTACCCTTTGCTTTTCTAAGCATTTTATACCAGGAGAAGCTCAATTAGTCCACTTGGATGAGTGAGCAGAGGGGATGCTGCAGCCCTAAGTACTGAACTAAAATGCTTTATCTGATTGTCTAAAATTACATCCTAACTGCAATTACCGAACAAGTGGACAACTCACAGTTTCCCAGCTTTTGACCTTGCTCTTCTGGTACACTTGACTGAGTTCAGCTCCAGATAATAATACTGGTTAATAATGAGCTATTATAAAATTAAAAATAATCACTCACAAATAACAATTAGATATAAAATATCACATAAAATAAATGACTGCTGATACATTACTTATTACAAGGGACATATTCTTAAATATAGTTTAAAATTGTAGTATTTTGTGTAAAATTATAGACTAAGTGTATTGTTACTGTAAATGCCACTGGATATATTACAGATACCTTATTGGTTTCCATGCCAAAACAATTAATGCTGTTTGTTGTGGCATCTGATATGCTATTTAGGCTCTAAATTGTCAGGAGGACGGTGTCAGGTAGGAGCACGTAAGGGGTGTGACTCTGAGCTCTGACCCTGACTGCTCCTACTTGGAACTCTGAATCATGTCCCCCGCCTATTAAAAGGTAGTGTAGGCTGCAAGTCACTGAGCTACAAGTGTGGAAGTAGGGTCCCAGTCCATTATGTTCATTAAGTAGAAGACGTCACAGTCAAATATACACACATGTATATGTATACAGAGAAACACTTAAACAGTGAATATTTTGTTCAAATTAACAAAAATGCTCCTTCATACTACAATGTGTGTAAAATGTATAAAATGTGTAAAATGTGTGTAAAACCTTATAAACACAGGCTAGACTGTATATTGGGTGAACAACAATAAACTGCTTGTATATAACAAACATATTTTGTTTGTACACAGGTAAAATCATCAGGACTTTGTTGTTAACCCCTTCCCGCCGACAGCATTCTTTGATTTTCGTTTTTCGTTTTGGACTCTCCTCCTTCCAAACCCCATAATTTTTTATTTCTCTACACTCAGAGCCATAGGAGATCTTAATGTTTATGGGACAAATTGTTTTTCATGTACAATGTACTGGGAAGCTGGAAAAAAATTCAGAATGGGGAGGATTTGAAGAAAAAGTGCATTTGTGCGATTTTCTTATGGGCTTTGTTTTTACGGCGTTCACTGTGCAGCCAAAATGACATGTCACCTGTATTCTATGTTTCGGTACGATTCCGGGGAAACAAAATTTATATGGTTTTATTTACATTTTAACCCCTTAACAAAAATCAAAAACTGTGCCAAACTTTTTTATACTTCCGTGTACGGGGATGTATAGGGCGTCTTTTTTTGCGGGGTCAGGTATGCTTTTTAGTTATACCATTTTGGGGAATTGGTATTGCTTTGATAATTTATTATTAAAATTTTTATCAGAGGAAAAACAGTGAAAAAATGGCGGTTTGGCACTGTTGACTTTTTTCCCTGCTACGGTGTTTACCGTACAGGAAAAATAATTTTATAGATTTGTAGAGCGGGCGTTTTCGGACACAGGGATACCTAACATGTACGGTATGTGTTTCACAGTATTTAACTACTTTTATATGTGTTCTAGGGAAAGGGGGGTGATTTGAATTTTTAATACTTTTTAATTTTTTATATTTTTTTAACTTATAAAAAAAAATATTTGCATTTATTAGACCAACTAGGGGTCTTGAACCCCAGGTGATCTGATAACTAATGCAATGCAGACTGGCTGGGGAGCCTTTACAAGGCTCCCGGCTGTCATGGCAACGTGACATCGGCCCTGGAGCATGCTCCAGGTGCCAGTGATCACCAACAAAATGGCGCCTCGGTCAGCTTTGACCAAGGCGCCGGAGAGGTTAATGCCTTCAATCAGTGCGGGCACTGACTGGGGACATCAGCGCTGGGTGTCTACTGTGTATAACAGTAGGCACCCGACAGCTATGGTGGCCGCCCGACTCCTAGGCGGCCATCATAGTTAAACACCCGGAGTCCGCCATAGTATTATGGCGGATGTTGGGAAGGGGTTAAACACGAGTATTTACTTATTGAAAAAATGTTAACTCTAGCCAAAAAGTCCATAACAAAACATTTTTCACTAATGGCAGTGAAAAAGTATGTTTAACTGAAGTAAACATTTTTTAAGTATGTTTTTATTTTTAAAAAAAATCAAACAATTTGGACTATTTGGGTCAAATTCAATACATTACAAAACAATTTACACATCTCTACTCAAGTACGTGAGAAACAAACCTTTATGGTTAACTTGCTGCAAAAAGGTCTAAATTGAGGGAGCTTTGGGTGAGAGAGCTTTGCTGAAGACAAAACTCAAAGCACACTTAACCAGCATGGCTACCACAGTATGCTGCAAGTACATGCAATCCCATCAGATTTGCATTTAGTGGGACATTCATTTGATTTTTTTTAACAGGACAATGACCCCAAACATATCTCTAGGCTACGTAAGGGCTATTTGACCAAGACAGATAGTCATAGAATGTTGCATGAGATGACATGGCCTCCACAATCACTGAACCTAAACCTAATTGAGATGAATTGGACTGCAGAGTTAAAAAAGTTGTCCATGAAATGAAAAAATCATAGAGGGGGCCAGGGAAGGTGTGATATATATATAAAAAAAATCATACTTGTCTGTCCCTGGTGTTCCAAATCAGGAGACAAGCAGTTTTCTGGTATCAATTCAAGGGTCAATTTGTAGAAATAATGTCAGAGCCAAAATCAGGAGATAAGCGGTTTTCCAGTATCAAGCCAAGGATCAGTTCCAAGCAGTGCAGCACAAACTATTAGGTTATGACAGCCAATCTAGGTACAACCAAATAGCAAGCACTTGGCTGAGTAGGAAGAAGGTTTAAATAAGTCTGCTCAGTTGCTAATTGGTTAAGCCTAAGAGATATCTGAAAGTATAGAAGCTTCCCAGGTTGGCAATAGTAGCTAAACTGAGACTCCTTACAGACACTTCGGATAGTTTGTCCTGCTGTTTTTACTTCATTGAATGGAACAATGAAAAGAGATCTTGGAAAGTGTTGGTTCTTTGTTTTTCATTTATCTAGCCTACAGATGGTCTTTTTTACTTACCTGTATACAATAAAGGTGAGCTAACTTACATGCTATTTTTATTTTACAAGTCAGTGATGCCAAAGGATAAAAGAGCTTCTAGCAGGAGGAAGCGGTCAACTGTGTCAAAGGGAGATGACAGATATTAAAGAAGGAAACACAGTAGTGTCATTTGGCGTTAATTGTAAGTAGATCACTTGTGGCTTTGGTTAGGGTGGTTTCAATAAAGTTATTCAGTCTGAAGCCATAGTGTAACAGGTTACAGAGCAAGTTGTATGAGAGATATGAAGATAGCTCAAGGTGGACATGTTGTTGAAGGAGTTTTGAAGCCGATGGGAGTAATGAGATGTAGTCTATGGCCTAATAGCCTATAGCCTGCTACCTGCCTTTATCCTGCTACCTGCCTGTGGTTTGCCACCTGTCTTGAGCCTGCAATCTGCTCCCTGCCCATAATGGTTACCTGTTTATGGCCTGTTACCTGCTGCTAGCCTTCTACCTGCTACTAGCTTGTTACATACTCTCAGTCTGCCATGGTCATTTGCCTGCATTGTGACCTCCATTCTATAAGATGATTGTAAGGATTGGAGTCAGGGTCAGGCAGTGCAGAGTAACACAGCTGGGAAAGCAACACTGTGCAACTAATGACAAAGGGGTTGTAGGCCCTGCAGCTAGAACTATGCTGTAGATCTGAGATGAGGCAGACCAATGCACTTCCTAATTGGAGTGCGCCTGCCACGACTCCTACGCTACTGTCCAGGCGGCTAGGGTCAGGGAAGAGGAGGCCCTGAAAGTGCTAGGGGCTGGAGTAACGCGGGTCACACCTAAGCAGAAAGCACAGTGTAAAATGCAATGCAAGACCAAAGACAAAATAGCATAGAACAAGGGAGGACAACAAGTCCCAGCAAAAACACAGAAGAGAAAGCGGGGTCGGACAAGCAAGAGGTTAAGCCAGGAGATTCGAATAAAGTAACAAATCAGAAAACAAGGAATAGTCAAATACAAGCCGGGTATACAGTAACCAAAAAACAGACAGAAAGACACACAGACTGGATATCTGGAGGAGACCAGGAAACACTAAGTGAATGGCTGGCAAGGATCCATGCCTGGGTGGGGTTTAAATAGCAGCAGAGAAAACAACCCACAACACCTGTGATGGCTGATGGCATGGAGAACTGAGAGCAAGGAAAAGATTAACCCTTAATCACCTAAGCACAACCAATAGAACTCTTAACACGTCTCCCGGGAAGTTGCCGCGTAGCAAGGAGACCGCGGCGACTCCGTATCCTGACAATGATCCTGCCTGCTCTTTAACAATGTTTTTAATATCTCCTAGTTCAGAAATTTTTTTTTTTTTTTTTTAATTCCTGCATCTGACTTGGAACTAGCGGCAACCCAAGGATCCAAAGCTCAAGTCTTTGAAGGCTTCACTTTATCCTGAATCATGCTGGTGTATTGATGTGAAAAAGTATTGTTTTGGTATGGTTCTGATGTAGCCAAATCCAGACCAAACTTAAGCTTACTGAAACTTTAGTTTCATAGATTGTAAGCTCTCCTGAGCAAGTCCCTCATTCCTATTGTTTGATATGTTAAATTTCTTTGTCATATTGTAATACCTAATATTATCTGCTCATGTAGTGCTGTGGAATATGTTGGCGTCATATTATTATTATTATTATTATTATTATTATTATTATTATTATTATTATTATTATTATTATTTAGTTTAACCCCTTCCCGCCGATGGCATTTTTTGATTTTCGTTTTTCGTTTTTGACTCCCCTCCTTCTAAACCCCATAACTTTTTTATTTCTCCGCTCTCAGAGTCATATGAGGTCTTAATTTTTGCGGGACAATTTTTTCTTCATGATGTCACCATTAATTATTCTATATAATGTACTGGGAAGCAGGAAAAAAATTCAGAATGGGGTGGATTTGAAGAAAAAATGCATTTCTGCGACTTTCTTACGGGCTTTGGTTTTACGGCGTTCACTGTGCAGCCAAAATGACATGTCCCCTATATTCTGTGTTTCGGTACGGTTCCAGGGATACCAAATTTATATGGTTTTATTTACATTTTGACCCCTAAAAAAAATTCCAAAACGGTGTTAAAAAATTTTTTTTCTAAAAGTCGCCATATTCCGACGGCCGTAACTTTTTTATACGTGTGTGTACGGGGATGTATAGGGCGTCTTTTTTTGCGGGGCGGGTGTACTTTTTAGTTCTACCATTTTCGGGAAATGTTATTGCTTTGATCACTTTTTATTCAAATTTTTATCAGAATTAAAACAGTGAAAAAACGGCGGTTTGGCACTTTTGACTATTTTTCCTGCTACGGCGTTTACCGAACAGGAAAAATATTTTTATAGATTTGTAGAGCGGGCGATTTCGGACGCGGGGATACCTAACATGTATATGTTTCACAGTTTTTAACTACTTTTATATGTGTTCTAGGGAAAGGGGGGTGATTTGAACTTTTAATTATTTTTATATTTTTTTATATTTTTTTTAACTTTTTTTTTTCTTTTTTTTTTGCATTTATTAGACCCCCTAGGGGTGTTGAACCCCAGGGGGTCTGATCACTAATGCAATGCATTACAATGCTAATGCATTGCAATGCATTACAAAAAAGCATCATCTCTTTTGCAGGCTGTATACACCAGCCTGCAAAAGAGAGAATTTGCAGACCGGCTGGGAGCCTTTAACAAGGCTCCCGGCTGTCATGGCAACGGGGGGTCGGCCCTGGAGCATGCTCCAGGAGCCGGCGATCCCTGCCAAAATGGCGGCGCCCATGCGCCGCCGGGAAAATGGCGCCTCTGGCGCCTTTGACAGCAGCGCCGGAGGGGTTAATGCCTCCGATCGGTCCGGGGACCGGAGGCATCAGAGCCGGTTGTCTACTGCTTAAAGCAGTAGACACCCGGCGGCTATGGCGGCCGCCCGACTCCCGGGCGGTCGCCATAGTTACAGACCCGACACGCGCCGTACTATTACGGCGCATGTCGGGAAGGGGTTAAAGTAAGACACTCAAAGGGAGTCCATGACCTATGTTATCCTTTTTAAACTACTGCCACAGTAATAAGCTGATAGAAACACAAGTGCAGGTGTACTTTTTATGTAGATCCTCCAGGTAGTTTTCTTGGAAAAGGTGTTTTTAATTTTATGGAAATTAGACCCAGGTAGCACAATGGACATTAACTGTACCCGCAAAGCAAAGCTGCGTCATTGCCCTTAAAGGGATCCTATCACTCAATCACATTTTTTTCTCATTAACACATCGAAATAACCTTAAGCAGACTGCGCATGCCCGCGGCCACAAGAAAAATGGCCACTTACACAGTAATGTAAGCGGCCATTTTCTTGTGGCCAGCGTGCATGCGCAGTCGGCTTGCTCTAGGCTCAAGGCCTAGAAGTTAAAAGCTACCATCGGAAGAAGACGCGGTAAAGAACTTGTTCCAGAAGAAGATGGAGGCAGCGCTGGAGAGTTCTCTGGCAGCATTGGGGACGCCTCTAGTGCTGTTTGAGCGCTGGGGCCCGCCCCCAGTGCTGTGAGAGAACTCATTTACATACCGACGAGAAACGGATTTTCAAGCGAACGGTGACACGGAGAAGACAACGGAAGGTAGGAGAAGAATAGCCTTTCTTAAGGCTATTCCAACATGTTAATGAGAAACACAGTAATGTAAGCGGCCATTTTCTTGTGGCCAGCGTGCATGCGCAGTCGGCTTGCTCTAGGCTCAAGGCCTAGAAGTTAAAAGCTACCATCGGAAGAAGACGCGGTAAAGAACTTGTTCCAGAAGAAGATGGAGGCATCGCTGGAGAGTTCTCTGGCAGCATTGGGGACGCCCCTAGTGCTGTTTGAGCGCTGGGGCCCGCCCCCAGTGCTGTGAGAGAACTCATTTACATACCGACGAGAAACGGATTTTCATGCAAATGGTGACGCGGAGAAGACAACGGAAGGTAGGAGAAGAATAGCCTTTCTTAAGGCTATTCCAACATGTTAATGAGAAAAAATTGTGATTGAATGATAGGATCCTTTAACGCTTCTCCACTACTTTGCTCAATACCCCTCAGCCTCTTCAGAGCTGTGTCATCAGCAGCTCTTCACGACACTGTTTGCCAAAACCTCACGCATGTGCAGTATGCTCAGCTACTGTGAGTTGTATACTCAGTACGCACCTCTCTTTGATGCCATTAACTGCCTGTGCTGTACGCTCTTGTAGAGAATAGTAGAGAATACTGCATTAGAACATACAGCCTCAAAGAATCGCCTACACCCAGAAGCCAACCGACTTCACTAGGAGTATTACCTCAACTATAATCAGGTGATTAAATAGGATTTTTCATCAGCTGCTGTACTTTGCTTTACTTTGACCACATATTGATTTAAGAAACAACTAATATAATATAAATTATAAAAAAAAAAAACTAAAAGCCTTGAAAATCATCAACAATTGATTTTTAGTCTGCAGCATGAGTTTTTTTTATTGGCAATAAATATTTGGTTATTGTTAACTTTGGCAATACCAGCCAGACTTTATTTCAAAAGGAATTGGGTACAATGCCCATGTAATGATCCCTAAAATATTATAACACATTTACTGGCCCCACCAGGTATAATAGCCAAATTATTGTCACCCACAGTGTATAACCCCCAGATTTACTGGTCCTCAATATGTGATAACGCCACATTTACAGGCTCCCACAATGCATAATGGCACAGATACAGGACCCCACAAGGTATAATGGCTCATTAACTGTCAGCAATATGGTATAACGCCACATTTAGTGGCCCCCACAAGGTATAATGGTAGATCTATTGTCCTCCACAAGGTATAACGCCACATTTAATGGTCCACAATGTGTGATAATGCCACACTTACTGGCTCCCACAAGATATAATGGCCCATTTACCTGACCGCACAAGGTATAATGGCAAATTTATTGCTATATGCTACATGATATAATGCCACATTTTTTGGTCTCCACAAGGTATAATGGAACATTTATTGTTCCACCAAATGGTATAACCAAGTGGTATGCCACAGTCACTGGTCCACAATGTGTGATATCGCCACATTTACTGGCTCCCACAAGGTATAATGGCCCATTTACTGTGCACAACATGTAAAACACCACATTTTATTGCTGCCATAAAGTATAATGGCACATTTCTTGGCACCCACATGGTATAACGCCATTTACTGGTCCACAGTGTGTAATAATAAAACAATTACTGTCCCCCACAATGTATAATGGGCCATTTACTGGCCAACACAAGGTATAATACCTTATTTATTCAGACCGTTTCAATGTATAAGGCCACATCTGCTGGCCTCAACAAGCTAATTTTATATAATTATTGTCAATCAACATCATATACAATCACATTAGTTGCCCACCACATGGTATAATGCTTGATTTACTATCCTCAACATGGTATGCGACTGATTTTTTTTCCAACCTTTAGTATAATCATTTACTGTCCCGCAACATGGTGTAACACCCAATTGCATTCCCACCACAAGGTATAATATCTAATTTACTGGTACTGAACCTGGAATAACGCCATACTTTATGGTCTCCACAACGCCTAACACCCCATTTACTGTCACAACCACGGTCTAGTGCCTCATGTTATATTGAACCAAAGTCATAATGCACCATTTGACAGTACACACCAGATGTTAAGACACATTTACTAGCACCAAAATAGAATAATTAAACATTTACTGGGCAACAACACATTAAATAACACAATTACATTTCCCTACAAGGGATCACTTGACATATACTTGCCTAAAAATGTTATAACAAAACATCCGCTTATCCCCAGTTGTTTGAAAAAAAAAGATATATTTACTGTGTATATGTTAAAAATGAGTAATCGCCATTTCAGTTAATGTAATTGATAATAATTAGAGATGAGCGAGTACTGTTCAGATCAGCCGATCCGAACAGCACGCTCCATAGAAATGAATGGATGCACCTGGTACTTCCGCTTTGACGGCGGCTGGCTGCTTAACCCCCCGCGTGCCGGCTACGTCCATTCATTTCTATGCGAGCGTGCTGTTCGGATCGGCTGATCCGAACAGTACTTGCTCATCTCTATAATACATTTGCATCAATAATATCAGTAGGCTATATGTAAATGATATAAGTTTCTTTTAGAAACTTGTAAAAGCAACAGTTTAATAAAGTAAATTTAGAATTTTTTTGAATATATTTTAGTGAGATGTGTACTGTGAATTTGCATGTCCATCCCAGTCATTGAGGACAGATCATAACAATGGTAAGAACCAACTAAAGAACACATTAGTGGACAAATATAAAAAGTTTCATAAGTGTGCCTTCCCACCTCACAAACACCATTTTGAAATAACTTGCCCCCCCCCCCCAATTATAATGGACCTTTAGTGGGTCAGACATAGTATAATGCCCCCACATTCTAAAAACTTGCTGCATGTTTCTCCCCATAATTTCATGTAGTCCTCCTGTGTTACATCATAGTTTCAGATCCACACTGAAGTTACTCCCATACTTTCATGCATCCTTTAGTTTTTTATTCAAAAATAATATTAATGCTCAACTTTCCATTTTTCCTTCTGTCTCTATTGCAGTCCACTTCATTGACCAACAAGTGACATGTAAGTGACTTTACTAAAACTCTAAAAAAAATAACCATAATAATAATACCATGACAACATGAGCAGAGACAGTGCCTGAATGCTGACGTAGGAAGCAAGTGGCTCCTACTTCCCTACTCTATCCAATTCATCTTTATCTGTAGAAAACTGATGCTTAACACAGCATGGTGGCCTGTAACATCTGAACTAGACTTAAGGCGGGACAGTCCCGCTGTCCCAATGGAGCTCTATCTGCCATATGGACTGTGGCAATTGAACCATTGAAACTATGGTAAAGGCCGAGGCCCCACATGGGGACTCACCAAGTAAAAAACGTAAAAATTATACAAAGCAATTAAGCAATACAAGGTAATCTATTTCATATAACTATGTATAGTCTAAGACATTTGTATTGCAATGGGAAGATCAAATTAAGTTTGAAAATTATTATTTCAATTAAATATTTTCTATTCCAAGAGTTTATAAAACTTAGATAGTTCTATGTAGTTTTATTGTGTTCTCCAAGTTGTGATATATTCCCATATAAATGTATTTACAGTTGCTTACCTGTTATACAATATAGATATTATTGTAGAAGCAATTTAAATCAAAATAGCAATCTAAATTAAGATAGAGAAATAAGCAAATAAATTTAAAAAGTAAAAGAAAACATGTAGCTAAAATATGGTGATAAACCTAGTGGGAATGAATAAATCTGACATTATAACATGTGTGGCACAATAATTGTTGGTGTATATTATTTGGTGGGCATGACATTGTTACCTTATACTGTATGGGGCAGGTATGTTGGTCTTTTGAAAAGTTAGACCCCCATTAATTGGGTCATTATAGATTGTGTTGAACTCTAAATTTCCCATTTACATTTTTGTGCCTTACATATTATCTTGTTTATTGAATCGTAGCAAAATAATTGAAGAAAGATTAGAAATATAAGGATAAACCAATCTAAATTAACAAAGAAAAAGAAGAAGAATCAAAATTAGAATATAAAATTTAGTAAAGTTGGCAGATCAAAAGTGGCATTATACTGCATTGGGACCATTTCCTCTGTATTTCAAAGAGGATGAGTTCCAGTAAATGTGCCATTTAACTTTGTGGTGGACAGCAAATGTGGCATTAGACCATGTACACACCAGTTAATATGGTATTACAACTTGTGGTGGACAGCAAATGTGGTGTTATACTGTGTAGAGGTCCATTAAATGAACCACTACATGTTGTATTAGTCATTAAATGGGCCATTATAAA
This sequence comes from Leptodactylus fuscus, assembly GCF_031893055.1. Taxonomy (NCBI): domain Eukaryota; kingdom Metazoa; phylum Chordata; class Amphibia; order Anura; family Leptodactylidae; genus Leptodactylus; species Leptodactylus fuscus. Next base: position 146,205,943 of record NC_134265.1, read on the forward strand.
TTGTGGGGGATAGTAATTTGGCCGTTATACCTTGTGGTAGCCAGTAAAAGTGGAGATATATTATGTTTTTGAACAGTAAAGGTGATGTTAGACAATGTTGCAGAATAGAAAATGCCCCAATATAGCTTGTTTGGGTAAATCATGCCTTATACCATATATGGGACAAGTGGGGTGTTATAACTTGTTGAGGCCCAGTAAATGAGGCATTATACATTTTGGAGGACAGTAAATGCAATTTTATACCTTATAGGAGCCAGTAAATGTTGCATTATCCCATTTTAGGTCAAAAGAGAATGGCTCGTTATACCTTGTCGGGGACAATATGCCATTATATCTCGTGTGAGACAATAAAAATGGCATTATAACATTTTGGGGACCAGTGCATGGGCATTATACCATATGGCAGACAACAAATGTGCCATTATACCTTGTAGGGGTCACCATATGTGGTGCTATACAAGGTGTAGGCCAGTAAATGAGCCATTGTACCATGTGTGAACCAGTAAAAGGGCTATTAGACCTTGTGGGGGCAATTACCTAGGAAATTAGACATTGTGGGTGCCAGTAAATGTAGCATGATACCATGTTAATGCAAGAAGTTGTTGATTTATGCCATAGTTGGGGACAATAAATCGATCATTAGACCTCATGTGGGACACTAAATGTGGCGTTATACAATTTTTGAGATCAGTACATGGGCATATTACCACGTGGAGGCCAATAAATGAACCATTTTACCTCGTGGAGGGAACTCAATGTTGTGTCATACCATGTGAAAATAAGTTAAAGGACGATTATACTATGCATGGGTCAGTAGCTGGACCATTATACCTTATGAAGAGAAGTAACAGTGACATTAGAGCTTGTGGGGTCTAGTAAATGTGGCATGATCCCTTGTTGTTGACATGTAAATGGTGCCTTATACGATAATTGGGGACAATAATCAGATATTATACCTTGTTTGGGACAATAAATGTGGCGTTATAACATTTTTTGGGGGATCAGTACATGGGCAGTATACCATGAGGGAGCAAATAAATATACCATTATACCTCATAGGTGCCACTTAATGTGGTGCTATACCATGTGGAGGCAAGTAACAGGACCATTATGCCATGTGTGAGCCAGTAACTGGGCTATTATACCTTATGGAGAGCAGACACAGGAACATTAGACCTTTTGGGGTTCAGTAAAAGTGGCATCATCCCATGTTGACAAGCAAATGGTGCCTTATACCATAGCTGAGGACAATAAATCAGCAATTATACCTAGTGTGGGACAATAAATGTGGCGGTATAACATTTTGGGGATCAGTACATGGGCATTATATCATGTGGGGGCTAATAAATGTACCATTATATCTTGTGGGGGCCACCTAATTTGGTGTTATGCCATGTGGAGGCATGTAAAAGGACTATTAAACCATGAGTGGGTGTTAGGATTGTGCAGAGACTGCGGCCATGATATGGGCGTCGCTGTCTGTTCCTTTGCAAAATCCAGGGTTGCAAGGGTTAACCTGCCTTGCAACAGCCGAGCGTGGTCGACTGGTTGATCGACATGTGTATCAACCAATGGACGCTCGGATTGGGCAGCTGGGCTATTTGCTGGTGACCGCCCCTTGCCTATATAAGGGGGCTGGTCTGGATGCCCGGCGCTCTATGATCTCATTCAAAAACCTGAATTGATGTGTGTTGTGTGTGTGCGCTTGGGTTCCTGCCTGAAATATTATTTGAATTGCCCTAGTTAGCAAAAGACCCCTGAGCTAGCAATGCCACTGGTAGTCAGGCAGCATGCTGCCTTGTATGTTTGTGGTGCAACTCTGTAGGGGCAGCTAGCAATACTTCCCAGACAGGGTGACTGGGAGTGGGCTTGGCAGTAGTTGCCTGGGTGGCTGGGTGGAACTACGACACACAGGGTTTACATGGTCTCTGGCTAGTCCTGGAGTTCAGGCTAGCCAGTTTATTTATTTGTGCGGCTGCTCTGACTGCACAGGCCTCTGTGAAGGTTAACAGAGCGCACCTGGTCATTTAATTTAGCTGGCAGTGACGGGAACTGTTAGTCTGTATTCACACCAGGTTGGTTGCAGTAATGGCCCAGAGGGCTCCGTAGGGTTTTCATTTAAGTTGTTTTTTTTAATAAACCCTGCTGACCATAACAGTGGGCCAATAACTAGGCCATTATACCTTGTGAGGAGCAGTAACAGACACATTAGACCTTGTGACATTATAACATTTTAGAGATCAGTATATATGCATTATATATATATATATATATATATATATATATATGTAGAAATTATATCGTATGTGGGACGCAAAATATGGCATTATACCTTGTGGGTGACCAGTAAAGGATGTGTTAGTTTATGTGGTGGCCAATAAACTGTGGGCTATGCTGTGGAAAGGGTGGTGGTGTATTGCAGTAAAAGCTTGTTTACTATAAGTACCCCAAAGTTGTTGTTTGGACTCAAGTGTAGCCAATTCCTTACACAATAAAATCTGGGTGAGTGAGGTCAAAACTTAAAAATAAATTTGCGGATCTTTTCCTCCTTTTTGTCAGAAAAAAAAAAAGAGATTAAAAAAAAAAAAAGTTAAAAATAACCAAATATTTATTGCCAATAAAAGAAACACTCATGCTGCATAATATAATTCAATTGCTGCTAATTTTTTATGTTTTAGATGTTTTTTAAATCAATATGTGGTCAAAGTAGGCAGAACTGAGCAGCTGATAAGAGCTGCTATTCAGTCATCTGCTTAAGGTTACCAATGTACTCAAAGTGAAGCCTGAACAGCTTCTTTTCCGCATGTAGGACAGAGCTATTGTGAAGAGAGGTGAGTACTGAGCATGAGCAGTATGCTCTGATGCCAAAAGAACTATGAGAGCTATTGTGAAGAGAGGTGAGTACTGAGCATGTGCAGTATGCTCTGATGCCAAAAGAACTACAGGAGCTATTGTGAAAGAGAGGTGAGTACTGAGCATGTGCAGTATACTCTGATGCCAAAAGAACTACAGGAGCTATTGTGAAAGAGAGGTGAGTACTGAGCATGTGCAGTATACTCGGGAGTGACCCAAAGTAGCTGAGCATACTGCACATGCCCTAGATTTTGGCGAACAGTGATGTGAACAGCTGCAGATGATACAGCTCTGAAGGGGACAGGCCAAAACCAGTATGGGCAATGACACGGCTGATCCCTGGGGAAAATTTTAACATACTCCCCCCACACACACACACTTCCCAGTGCTCCCTGGGACTAATTAGCATAACTCTAAAAACACTTTTTCCAAGAATACTCCCAGGAGGATATACATAAAAAAGGTATGTCTGCACTTGTGTTTCTAATGGCTATATTACTGTGGCATTAGCTTAAAAGGATAACATAAGTGATAGACTCCCTTTAAGTGTCTTACATAAAAATTTCAAGCTATAACGGAAAGAGCATCAATGCTTAAGTGTATCCACTATAGGATATACTTAAAGGACTAGAACTATAAGGCTGGAGAGGCAATCCATTTAGATTTAGCCTTTGAAGTTGAAAATCAAACACAAAATTGATTGGGTACTGAGTAACTACTTTAATTCCATGGGCTACAAAGAAAGTCTATTAGAAGGTAATAAAGCTTGATTCAGTATCATTAACTAAATGGTTTTACTGGTTACCCAAACATGAAACGAAATTCTAGCCAAACCATGACAAATCCACCATTAGCAGCAGATTTGTTATAACATTTAGATAATTAAAGCGCTAAGATAAAATCTCATTCAATATATATAAAAAAAAAATATTTAAATTGAATCATACCAGGATTAAGATTTGCAAGGTATTGATGAAACCTACAAAATTATAATGATTAAAAGATGACACTAGAAGGAAATAAAATCAGTAAGGTACAAGCTTCGCTAGCATGATTACTAATTGTTTCAATTTACAGGAGAGCAAAGTCTACCAATGGCAAGTCAAAAAGTCATAAATAATGGATGTACAACTAAAAATAAATCTGCTGAAAATAAAATGAAAGACCTAACTAATTAATGTATGCTAATTGTGTTCTTTATTCCGTCAAATCTACATTGATTAAAAACTGTCATATACTAGAGATGAAAATGTGCAATACGTCTTTTAACTTGCATAAAAAGTGCACTAAGCCATGTTGCATATCAACTAAATGGATATCATGCAAAAATATTCCTCCATATAAATACATTCACGTTATCAAGAAGTTGCTCTCTCAGTAGCAGTATACCAAATTCTGAAATCCACAACACAATAAAATGGATATAATTTGGGAACTGTTGTTGAATCGATACATGTGGGACATTCTTTCCCATTTTAACACAAGGACTCCCACTTGCTCCTTCATTTTGGATGGCCGTATACTAATCTATAGATAGGAGGTCTGTATGGTTTTTGCACTTTACTCATTATTAGAGATGAGCGAACAGTGTTCTATCGAACACATGTTCGATCGGATATCAGGGTGTTCGCCATGTTCGAATCGAATCGAACACCACGTGGTAAAGTGCGCCAAAATTCGATTCCCCTCCCACCTTCCCTGGCGCCTTTTTTGCACCAATAACAGCGCAGGGGAGGTGGGACAGGAACTACGACACTGGGGGCATTGAAAAAAATTGGAAAAAGTCATTGGCTGCCGAAATCAGGTGACCTCCATTTTAGACGAATAGTGGATTTCAAATCCGGGTCATATGAGAATGTGAACTTTGTGACTATGAGACAGGGATAGCTGTACAGGCAGGGATAGCTAGGGAGAACCTTTATTTAGGGGGGAATGTTATTAAAAATAACTTTTTGGGGCTCTATCGGGTGTGTAATTGTGATTTTTGTGAGATAAACTTTTTCCCATAGGGATGCATTGGCCAGCGCTGATTGGCCGAATTCCGTACTCTGGCCAATCAGTGCTGGCCAATGCATTCTATTAGCTTGATGAAGCAGAGTGTGCACAAGGGTTCAAGCGCACCCTCGGCTCTGATGTAGCAGAGCCGAGGCTGCACAAGGGTTCAAGCGCACCCTCGGCTCTGATGTAGGAGAGCCGAGGGTGCACTTGAACCCTTGTGCACCCTCAGCTCTGCTACATCAGAGCCGAGGGTGCGCTTGAACCCTTGTGCACACTCTGCTTCATCAAGCTAATAGAATGCATTGGCCAGCGCTGATTGGCCAATGTATTCTATTAGCCTGATGAAGTAGAGCTGAATGTGTGTGCTAAGCACACACATTCAGCTCTACTTCATCGGGCTAATAGAATGCATTGGCCAGCGCTGATTGGCCGAATTCCGTACTCTGGCCAATCAGCACTGGCTAATGCATTGTATTGGCTTGATGAAGCAGTGCTGAATGTGTGTGCTTAGCACACACATTCAGCTCTACTTCATCGGGCTAATAGAATGCATTGGCCAATCAGCGCTGGCCAATGCATTCTATTAGCGTGAACTGAGTTTGCACAGGGGTTCTAGTGCACCCTCGGCTCTGCTACATCAGATTGCTACATCTGATGTAGCAGTGCCGAGTGTGCATCAGATGTGTAGTTGAGCAAAACTGACTCAGCACTGCTAAGTCTGCATTCGCATAGGAATGCATTGGCCAGCCTTCGGCCAATCAGCGCTGGCTCTGCCGGAGGAGGCGGAGTCTAAGGTCGGACCTGAATGGAGACTGGTGTGGAGCGATCTTAGACTCCGCCTCCTCCAGCAGAGCCAGCGCTGATTGGCCGAATTCCGTACTCTGGCCAATCAGCACTGGCTAATGCATTGTATTGGCTTGATGAAGCAGTGCTGAATGTGTGTGCTTAGCACACACATTCAGCTCTACTTCATCGGGCTAATAGAATGCATTGGCCAATCAGCGCTGGCCAATGCATTCTATTAGCGTGAACTGAGTTTGCACAGGGGTTCTAGTGCACCCTCGGCTCTGCTACATCAGATTGCTACATCTGATGTAGCAGTGCCGAGTGTGCATCAGATGTGTAGTTGAGCAAAACTGACTCAGCACTGCTAAGTCTGCATTCGCATAGGAATGCATTGGCCAGCCTTCGGCCAATCAGCGCTGGCTCTGCCGGAGGAGGCGGAGTCTAAGGTCGGACCTGAATGGAGACTGGTGTGGAGCTATCTTAGACTCCGCCTCCTCCAGCAGAGCCAGCGCTGATTGGTCGAGTTCCGTACTCTGGCCAATCAGCACTGGCCAATGCATTTCTATGGGGAAAAGTTAGCTTGCGAAAATCGCAAACTGACAGGGATTTCCATGAAATAAAGTGACTTTTATGCCCCCAGACATGCTTCCCCTGCTGTCCCAGTGTCATTCCAGGGTGTTGGTATCATTTCCTGGGGTGTCATAGTGGACTTGGTGACCCTCCAGACACGAATTTGGGTTTCCCCCTTAACGAGTTTATGTTCCCCATAGACTATAATGGGGTTCGAAACCCATTCGAACACTCGAACAGTGAGCGGCTGTTCGAATCGAATTTCGAACCTCGAACATTTTAGTGTTCGCTCATCTCTACTCATTATGAATATATAGAAACTGATGATATGTTTAAGGACATTTGGTCTATTTGATGAGATATTTATTTGAAATGTATTTGATAAATTATATTTATACTTTCTGCATTAATTTTCTTTTTTATGACTTATATATGCATATATGTTTTACCTATTAAAAATTGACACCTAATTTATGGTTTATATGACATTGTAATAGAAGTAGTGGGAGTTTTTCTTGGGACTTAATGTTCTTGGGGTATGGGTATGCGGTCCATTGTGTAATTTTAATGTTTTAATGGTCCTTGTATACAATAAAGATTGTAGAAAGCAGTGGCGTAACTAGGAATGGCGAGGCCACATGGTGAACTTTTGACATGGGGCCCCCCCGACCGACCCCCTCCTATGAATTCCTGCGCATTCTATTATGCCCCATAGTGGCCCCTGCACACAGTATTATGCCCCATAGTGGCCCCTGCACACAGTTTTATCCCCCATAGTGGCCCCTGCAAACAGTATCATCCCCCATAGTGGCCCCTCCACACAGTATTATCCCCCATAGTGGCCCCTGAACACAGTATTATCCCCAATAGTGGCCCCTGCACACAGTATTATGTCCCTTAGTGGCTCCTGCACACAGTATTATGTCCCACTGTGGACACCCATGAACAATTATTATACTCTGGGGTCCTTTCAGACCCCAGAGTATAATAATCAGAGACCCGGGGGAATAAAGACATAAAAAAATCACTGTTTATTACCTTTCCCCAGCTCCTACGCTGTCTTCTCTGCTTCCATCCTTCTTCTATGACGTCGTATGTCACATGACCCGGGACGCAGGCCAGGTTCATGTGACGTCAGAGACGTCAGAAAGGACGTCAGGAAGGAGGCCTGGCAGGATCGTGGAGAGGTAAGTAATAGTGTTTTTTATGTTTCTTACCTCTCCTGGTCCGCCAATCATTATACTCGGGGGTCCGAAAAGACCCCCGAGTATAATGATAGCAGTGGTAGCAGCTGTCACCGGGCCCCTAATGTCCCGGGCCCTGTGGCAGCCACCTCTGCTGATATGGCGGTAGGTACGCCACTGGTAGAAAGATATATAAGGATTAGGGTTGAGCCGATCTTTCCCAATCCCGATCGCTCAACCCCAGTCTTCAATTTACATAAGCTACCAGTATTAGGGTTGAGCCGATCTTGAGATTTCAGGATCGTTTTTAAAATCTGATTTTCGATCATTTTTCAGCCGATCCTGATCGTGAAATTTGCTTGATCGCCAATCGAGATCCAATCTTTCCCAATCCCCATTGCTCAACTCTAGTAAGGATATATAAGATAGTATAAAGATTTATACAGATGTGCCTTTTTCTCATGTCACCTAATAAAGACAGACATCACCCACTGAGATCCACTATGAATAATTGCTGGTTGAACTCACTACACTCACTACATTTCAACTGTTACAGGGTTGGGGGGAACTTGTTGTCAGTAAGGAAACCCTTAATAAGAAGTCAGTGGCAATGAGTAGAGATGAGCGAGTAGTACTCGATCAAGTAGGTATTCGATCGAATGCTACAGTATTCGAAATACTCGTACTCGATCAAGTACCACTCGCTGTTCGAATGTAAAAGTTCGATGCAGAACCAGCATTGATTGGCCGAATGCTATACAGTCAGCCAATCAATGCTGGTTCTTCTCCTACCTTTAGAAGTCTTTTCCGTGCAGCTTCCCTGTGGCGTCTTCCGGCTCTTCATTCACTCTGCCAGGCATCAGGCCTGGGCAGAGCCGACTGCGCATGACTGCTTGCAGTGCGGGCATGCGCAGTTGGCTCTGCCCAGGACCGATGCCTGGCAGAGTGAATGAAGAGCCGGAAGACACCGCGGGGACGCTGCACGGAAAAGACTTCTCGGAGGATCTAGCCCGACCCTCACTTGTGGACTTGGTAAGTAAAATTTGATCGAACGTTGCCTACCCCTGAAACGAGCATTTTCCCCCATAGACTATAATAGGGTTCAATATTCGATTCGAGTAGTCGAATATTGAGGGGCTACTCGAAACGAATATCGAACCTCGAACATTTTACTGTTCGCTCATCTCTAGCAATGAGTAAACACATGCAAATTAGCTCTCTTCCAGTAGAAAACTGTCTCACTAGTGACAACTTTATTCTGTAGATATTCTGCAGGTCATTGTCTAACCATTGTCTATCATACGACTAGAGATGTTAGCCAAGCCAGTCACTGATCCGAGGACAGTTCTCTTGGGTACTTGCAACTTATCACTACAGATCAGAATATTGTCTTTTTTCTGCTGAAAATATTTAAGACTGAAAGAAATGTGAAAGTTTTGTTTAGAAACTCAATAATTTAAGTTTGAGTTATAATTAAGCAAAATCGGGAAAACTTACCATCACAATGCACCAATTACGCAATTTCCTATATTTTTCTATTTTAAAACCTGTTTTTCAAAAAAAATTAATTATGATACAGGTTTTTATTTTATTCTCATAGTGTTAGGTGGGTAGATGGTATTCTCATCCATATATTAAACTGTTATTCGACTGTCAACAGCCTTTTTCCATTTTTGCACATCACTAGTTACAATTAACTTAGCACATTTTACAGGTTTTTTTTTGGTATTTTATTTAATCTTATTGCGGTAACTTTGGGTAACATATGTTAACACTAGAGGGCATCCAATTAAATGCCTCTAAAGTTTAAGTAACACAGTAGCTATTATGCATTAAAGTGGTTAAGGAAGTGTGACAATGAATTGTCACATAAATGGCAGACAAACTACTATCTCTACCAACAGATGAAAAACAAACACAGTTTGTGATCTTTATTAGGTCACTTCAGATTATGATACAGGAAAGTTTGGGGTATTAAAATGGAATTCCCATGAACATAACTATATTTAAATTTGTAGCCAATTAACCCCTTGCCGCCAGAGGCAGTTTTTGATTTTCGTTTTTGCCTCCGCACCTTCCAAACCTCACAACTTTTTTATGTTTCTGTTTACAGAGCCATTTAAGGCCTTAATGTTTATGGGACAAATTGTTCTTCATAATGGTACCATCCCATTTTGTTCTGAATCGCAGAATCTGTTGCTGGCTTAATGGTGGCTCTGTGCCACTTTCCTATATGCAGGTCTTATGTATCCACAACATTTATTGTATTCCCCCATCCTTCTTGGCCTTTATTCACTTCAGATCACTCTCTTTCCCCTTCCCCTCCATTTTCCCTTCCTATATCTTCTTTTGTTCTATTCTTGCTCTTCCTTCTGGGTTTTTTGATTTCCTCGTTTTTGTCTTCTTTGTCTTAGTGTATAATTGGCCCTTTATTTCATTTGTTTATATCTATCTGATATTGCCCCTTGATACAATTCCTTATATAGCATTGATTATTATGATGTCCATAGTGGATTGCTATGTATCATTTGCTTCTTATGTATACTTAAAAAGATATCGTACCTAAATTATGCTCATATTTAACATATTTCTGCCATAAAATGTCCCATCTAGTTTTAGGTATTCTTTTCCTACTATCTCAATGAGGGTGTGTGATTTAGATGACAATGATGTGTGAGTCAATGGAAAGGGTTGTAGCTTGAAATACAGCAACATGCACCAAAATTGTGCCAAAAATGTTGGCATAAAATGTTGTCACATACTAAGATAACTAATAGTTGTTGTAAACTTTTAAACAGATACTCTATACCAGTGGTTCTTAACCAGGGTTCGATCGAACCCTAGGCCATATGCACGGTTCATTTTGTGTGCCAGTAAAAAAACATATACCTATGTCTTGAATTTGGAAATAAATCATATTTGATTTATCACTAAAGAAGAGTTCGGTGCATGTGCATGTGAAACTGGTGGGTTCGGTACCTCAAACAAGCTTAAGAACCACTGGTCAATACACATTTACTGAGTGATAAATCTGGCACATAATCTAAATTTATATTTTTTGACCTATCCTCTGGTCAAGTGATGAATGTAGTTTATGTTAAAATCCATTTAGGGTTGCGATCATATATGCAGTTTTTAATGCAACTTTTATGCAGCTTTGGATAAAAAACTGAAAATTATCAAGGAAAAAGTAGAAGTTCAGCCTAAAGACTAGTAAACTCTTGCATAGTATGCAACGACTTTTGGTTCATAGGGTTTCTGGGTTTTTTGTTTTGTTTATTCCTATTTCTTCAAAAAAATGCAGCATACTCCATGTACAATAAAGTGTTGTTTCTCAATAGGCTTCTCTATATGAAAAAAATGGCTTCTGTACTCTCTTGTAAAAAGATAAGTATTTCTTTAGGCCTCTAAAGGCAGTTGCAACTGATTTCTATGGCATTTTGCATATGTATTATTGGCAGCGATCTTTATTTTGTGACATTTTGTACATGTGGTTTTCCTGATTATTTTTGGATATTCTATTGAGGAGACTGCGGACAAATATCTAGAACGGACAGATTTGTTCATCTGTTCTAATATTTAGATAGCATAAATCTAAGGCCCCCATTCACATTTCATTATAATGCAAGTCTGATGATTTTGGCAGGAATGGTTGCCCATCTAATATGTATAAAGACCTCCACTAACAAATGATGACAATGTATGAATTTGAATGCCTGATCTTTTTATTCTGAGATAAGATAAGCACCAGAAGTGTATGGCAGCAGCTCACTCCCGCTTCTCCACTTACAATTACGCACTTTTGGCCAAAATGAGCGTGTCAGCTATTTTAAGATTTATGGCATTGGGCACCATTAGATTAGCCTGAAGATGAGTCAGATTAATCACAGTGGTCGACACTGTTTTGCTAGATATGTTACATATTTTCATTCAACTTTATTCAATCTATCAGTTGGCTTACTTTCCAACAATAATCTTGCCAAGATTGTGGCATAGGTTTTGTGCATCTTGTTGCTGACAAATCACATCCCTTTTACAGGAAGTTGATAATCTGATCTCCACCATTTAATCACCATTCAATATCTAAAATAACTCTCTGACATCTGAAGTTACTGATGGAGGGAAATCACATTCCATAATAAGTTAAATTGAGTAGATTGGAAAGTATTATAATAGACAAAAAGACCCCCATGCCTGCCATTAATTTCTGCCTATTACAATCTGCCATGGAAATAGCGTAACAGGTTGCTTCTCGGGCAACATCGCGTTAGAATATGAAATATTCCAAAGCATCCCACAAAGGGACGGAAAATTAAAAATAAGTTTAAAAAAAATTCCTCACTGCCTCAAAAAAATACAAAAAAGACAGCTTTTTTATTAAATGTTATTTGTTTTTTGTTTTTTAAAATAGTTCACCATTAAAAAAATAACCATTTCATACAACCACAATTATTAAGTTCTATAGAAAAATTTCACTTAGGGTATGTTCACACAGTGGAAAATGGATTCCACATGTGAACATACCGTGCGGCTAGCCGCGACAGAATGCCAATGCAGTACACTGGCATCCTGTCATATCATTCCGCTCCGAATTAGGCCCGAATGAATGGGCCTAATAGAGAGGGAGTCTCGCGCTGTGGATGCCGCAGCTGAGTCAGCTGCGGAATCTGCAGAGAGAAGGGGAATGTCGCTTCTTTTTTCCACTACTAGCTAGCAAAAAAAAAAAAGAAGCGAGCGTCTCCCAATGAAGTCAATGGGAGCTGTTTTTGAATTCGCTAAAAATCCGCTGCCAAAAAACTCCATGTGAACGAGCTCTTAGTATAAAAAATTTGCTCTCTCCCAAAGATCACAACATTGTAAAAATTAGTCATCGCTTCTATATTCTCCACTATGTAAGAAACAGGCCCTCGTACCATTACATTGAGAGAAAAAAACACAATAGTTAATAGTGTGAGAATATGACAACATAAAAAATGTATCCATAAAGCACTATTGTATTGAGTAAAATTAGTAAAGTAAAAAATATATAAATGCATATTTGGTAGTAATATTCACTGTGTGGTAATAATTATATGTTACCATTATTCTACAAGAAAAGAAAAAATAGGTGTATCAAATGCTCAGAGGATCACTTGAATCGAAAAAACAGCATTGATAAAACATAGCTTTTAATATAATCTGTAAAAAAAAACCAGTTCAGGTCAACCAAAGAAAATGTGTATTCGAGTGAATTAATAAAAGTGTCTCAATAACTCAAATAGGCTTAAGTCCAAAATATATATTGTGCAATAGAGGGGTAAGTAGACCAATACTTGGTTAGAAATAGATAAATATAACCCCAAAAATCACTAGAACTTCACCTATACGTCATATAGGGTACACATCTCCTAGAACCAGTGTAGTATAATAAGCTGTGCTAATATTTATCACTGTTAGAGGGTCTTAGGTATAGCCCGTATCAAAATGCTAGTGGTCCTCAAAAATGTAGATGTGAAACTGCACTGTGAATACCCCCAAAATAAGCTCAATAATATACAGAGCGACACCCCCTATGGGACTGACTTATAGTCCACACAGTTAGTTATCGGCTCATATAAATAATAGTGTATATGTCTGTGAGTCTTATATTTGATAGTCTGGGTAAATGCCAGTGCTAGATCGATAATAGGCACTAGTAAATATTGTGTTAACCATATACCTCCCGTGTGTTACATAGAGAAGATGATATAAGAGGCCATATCATTATTCTATTAAATATAGTCCTATGTGGTGTCAATGATCTAGTCTCAAGAGTGCCTGCTTCGGTTAACACATGCTAAGGACCCGCAATACAGGATTTAGAGACCATTGATTTTGGTGATGGGTTTATTTTGATTAAACTCCGCTGACGTCTATATTGCATTTACCTGAGGTTTTTTTTTTTTTTTGGTAGATTAGATTAGTCCACCTTAAACTGTGCCACTTGCTTAATCCACCTCTCCCTCCATTCTTCATCAGCTGCTCCTCTCTGCCAATCCCTTTATTGGTTACCCATCGCCCAGCGAATAGAGTTCAAAATGTTAACGTTGACATACAAAGCCATTCACAACCTGTCCCCTCCATATATCTTTGACCTAATTTCCCGTTACCTGCCCACACGTAACCTCAGATCCTCTAAAGACCTGCTACTCTGCTCTGCTCTCATCCGCTCCTCACACAACTGTCTTTAAGATTTCTCTCGTGCATCCCCCATACTCTGGAACTCCTTACCAAGACAAATATGACAGACCCCCACAATCACAAGCTTCAAGAAGGCCCTGAAGACTCACCTATTCAGGAAGGCCTACAACCTCCAATAACACTACTGTCACCACACCATCTGTGCAGCCTCTCCCCTCACCTTCTGTCTCTATCCCTCTTCCCTCATAGACTGTTAGGCTGGTCTTACAGGACCGTAATTTAAGTCCGCAAATGGTCCGCAATTGTGGTTTTTCAATTGCGGACCATTTGCGGACACATTATATTCAGTGCGGCCGCTTATACCACCGAATATTTTATCCGTGGTGTGCCGTGACCGAGGTCCGCACTGAATACAGCAGGTCTGCAAAGGCAATGAATTGACAGCCCTGCAGGGACTCGCCCATAGAACTCTATGGGCGTGTGCGTCAGGACACAGACATCTGTGGAATGTCTGTAACACTACTAATAGTAGGGTTGCTGATCAGCAACTTGCGGACCGTAAAACCAATACGGTCGTGTAAGACCAGCCTATGTCCTTGCAGGCAGGGCCCTCTATCCCACTGTGCCAGTCGATCATTGTTAGTATTATATTGGTTTATATATTTTGTGTACTGTATATAAACCCTCAAATGTAAAGCACCATGGAATTAATATAATAATGTACAGCACCATGGAATTAATGCTGCTATATAAATAATTAATAATAATAATTGCAGTTAACAAAGCCACTTATGAGAAATAGTTTGGAATTTATCATTGATTCACTTTCTTTTAAGAGTCCCTGAATTGCACTCAGTTATAACTGCATCCGGGTACATAGTGTGTATATACCCTAAATCCTACATTATACAGTATTACATACTAGGTTAACATTTTCCTTCATGTGTTCTTATCTGTACTATTATTATCATCAGTCTTTTGATCCAAAGCAACCTTATTGTATTTCCTGACAGGCTACTTTCCTTATTTCATTCCATATGCTCTTATTCCTCATGTGTCTATTTGTCGATTATTTGTTTAACCACTTCTTTACTGGGCTATTTTCTCTGGGTCAAGACTGGACACATTTTCGGGTTTTTCCATATATGTGGTTTTAAGGGTTAAAACTTGGTTTTCCTGTTAGGTTATTCAAATAATTGTTGTGTCTTTTTTCAGTGACACATAAAGCTTTATTTTTGTTATTTTTTATTTCTGCGTACTTTTTTATGTAAGCAAAAAGAGGAGGCAAAATATATCTCTTTTTAACATTTTTTTAATAGCACAAAGTGCTACTAAAAAAACTTTTTAAGGCTAAGGCCCCACATTAAGGAAACACATATTTTTGTTGTTGCAAATTTTGTTGTGGTTTTTTTGAGCCAAAGACAAGAGTAGGAAATATATAAGCTAAGAAGCTAATAATGAGAAATATATAAGTCAAGAAGCCAATAATGGGAAATATATAAAAAAAAAAAAAGTACTTATACTTCTACCTTCTTCCATTCCTGCAAATTCTGCAATAAAAAAGCTGCATTTCCACAACGTGGGGCCTGAGTAAAAAAAACTGCAACAAAAAAGCAGCTTTTCCGCAATTTGGGGCCTTAACATGTGGGGGCATAACATATTTTTTCTTCTCTGTTACAGTAATTTTTATTGCGGTGTTGTGTCATAATAGACCTTTAGGGGGCATCTTAACAGTACTTTTTGACTGATTTCTCTTGTAACCAGGGCTGATAGTGCAAGAGAGACCCTATGTGGGGCCTTAGACTAAAACTGACATCTCCTTTACAATTCCTTTTACTCCCTGATGTCAAAAAGGAGGAGTGATTAGCAAGGGGACGGAGGGACTAGGCTGAAACTGCTCCCCACAGTTACTTAGGTTAATTTATCTGACAGATTCCCTTTTATAGGTTACTCTAACATCCCCATTACACATCTGTCTCCAAATCTATCTCTCAGTTTCTTTCACTAACCCATTCTATTGGCCTTTCACAATTTTCATTTTGGCAATACGATCAGTCTGCTCTTACTTCGACTCTTCCCCATTTCTAAATTGTCTAAGTCAGGGGTCCTCAAACTGCGGCCCGAGGGCCACATGCGGCCCGCCAAGCACTTCTGTCTGGCCCCGCCGACAACGCCGGCATGTGTGTATTTATAATGAAGCTCCTGGGGAGTTCGGGCCAGGCCATGGAGCGCACTTCACTTTACCTATTGGAGGGCACCGCTCCCGATGTCTGTGCGACCTGCTCTGCCTCCGGCCCACTGTTTAAAAAGTTTGAGGACCCCTGGTCTAAGTCTTCTCTACCACTCTGACCATAGGCGTCTTTCTTTTACCATCAGTATTTTCTCTCCTTCTCTGAACACACCAACTCCATTCCATCACATTTTTTTCCACAGCGTTTTGTACAGAAAGTCCAGAGTTTTCCTTTGCAAACTTTCTGCTTCCATGATATCTATATGGAAACTGCCAGTATTGACATGCTGCGATTTATGAAAACACAACAGTTTTTAAAATCCCAGCATGTGGATTTTCTTCCGCAACGTGTGGATGGGATTAGTCAGAATTGACTAATTGCAGAATTGCAGGTACTGTAAAATGCCGCTTTTTTTCCACCATGGCCAAATTGTGTTGTTCACGCTACGTGGGGCCCCGGAATATTTGCTATGCAAAGGAGCTGTTCTGTGCACCCAGGGTGCGGCTTCACCCTGCAAAGTGCCTTCTCTCACCTGTTCTCAACCCCCACCCCCAGTACCACCCTTAACATTACAATTGCTAGGTTCCAATGTGCTCTGCTTATTTGCATATGTGTTAAAAGTGGGATAGAGTAATTGCAGCCAATTTTAGTTTCCAATTTCTATACAACTCCTTTAATGTGTAAACAACATCGCTTTACAAAATTGGCTGCATAAAGTAAATGATTAGTTTGGTTTTTGCATGAATGAATCCACAAACCCTGTCATTACTTTCATCCGCTTATCATAATCCTCCCATTAAGTAGTGTATAGGTATCAGCTCTGCACATCACTTCAGCAATGAGTGATTATTTTACTTCCAGCGATAACAGAAATAAAGTAATGTGATAAATAAAGGCCCCACGTCGATTCAAATTACGTGTTACATGTGTAGGAAGGAAACTCTAGATGGAGCAGTTCCCATTTGCATTCAGCGCCTAGTTCTGGCTTTATATAACTCCTACATAAATGATTGGCAGTACTATAATAGCTCCGTGATGTATAAATATGCAAAAAGTGAAGTTGATTTGCTTAATAAAAGAACTGAATGTCAATGGCAAGGAGGTTTTCGAGTTAGTGTTTACACACTAAAATTATTATTTGGCTATAATACTAAAGACAAATGATGAAATAGTGTGGGCTGGAGGAATGTTTTTAATGGCTAAGTTATTGCATATATACATATTCAATAAGATCGGAGACTGAGGCTCTATAGAAAATGTCTATGTAATTCTTAGCGTTAATAAAAATGCATGGGAAACCTCGGCGCTGTCACCGACAGTCTGAATATCATAATAAGCCTTTGCTGAGCTTTACCAAAGAGCAGTCAATAAATAAACATCACGCTGACGCCTTTGAAGAGGGAAACAGTCAGCCAGTAGTTAAATTAGGTGACAAAAACAACAATAATGCTCATGTGATGAAAGTTAGAAGGCAGATAAAAGACTGTCATTGTTAGGTAAAAGGTTATAAAATAGGCCTTGTGGTCTCATTTCCATGTTCTCAGCATAGAATGAGATGTTTGAACAGACGGTAGGAAGTATCACTCCAATTAGCCCTCAATATGGCGGGAAGGTATATAGCAGGTGATGACACACCGCTGCCTAAGAAAGCCATAGAAATATTTGCACAAGTCAATGTGCTCTTCTCATCATTGTAAAAGATGTTGTTGACCTAACAAAGAGTATATTCCAGGGTTGTAATTCAATAGGTCTCCTTCCTGTCCTTATAGTGGCTTCTGCTTATTAGTTTAGAGTCAGCAGCACCCATTACAAACCCTGCCACTTTACTTTAGGTGTCGCATTCATTGGCTTAGAACAGAAGGTGCCAGTAAATTTGCATTGTGAATGTGGAAAGGTGTCTCGCCTCAGGCTCTCTGCATGAGAAAGACAAGTAATCTGTTCTCAGGCAACACAGACATGACAGTCATCCAGCCCATGCCTTTGAGGCTTTCAGGACAGCTGTAATCAGCTGGGAATTTACAATACCATGTAGCCTGTTTATTCCGAGTAGTTTTTATCTCAGCAGGGTGGTGGAGGAGGAGGAAAGCACTCCAATCCTCATCTCCTTATATATGGGTCATGATGACAGATCTCTAGCGCTATATCCCACTTATCCACTAATAAAGGGAAGACAAGCTGTTGAGATTTAGAATTAGTCTGGATCAACATTGCATGGTTTGATTAAGTGATTAGTATGCATTGTATAAACAAGCCCAGTGCAAACATCATTCGTCCACTTCTATATTTACTGATGGAACACCAGAAAACATTCCCATTCCAAAATTGTTTACTGGTTCATTTTATTCCTGCGCCTTCATTTTGATTATAATAGTTATAGAGTAATATTTTAACTGATTGTAGGTCTTAAAGGAGTACATTAGTAATTAGTGTCAGACTGGGATTTCTAGGTCCCACCAGTCAAATTAATTCCAGGAGCCAAACCAGGGGCATAACTAGTAAAGACTGAGCCTCATAGCAGACTTTTCACTTGGGGCCTCCAAGACGGCATAGTGCCTGGCACCATTCCTTACACTCACATGGTAAAATGCCCCCTTTACTGTCCCCCTCATGATATAATGCCTCCTTTTCTGGCCCCACATGGTATAAAGCCCCCCTTACCCTCCACACTGTATTTTAGTTTCTTATGGATGGACCATTTAAAGGGCAACTGTATGGGGCTACCAGTAAGGGAACTACTGTATGGGAGGACCATTGAAGGGGCCACCATATGGGGGCAACCAACTCAGGGATCTCTGTATGGTGGACCAGTGAAGGGGTCACTGAATAGGCCAGACCTTGGCCCCTTCACTGGCCCACCCCCCATACAGCGGAATTAGCTCATTACTTATCTGTCTGCTCAGTTTGATTTAATACTCTACAGAGGTGGTTCTGTGGGATTCTGTATGAGCCCATTAAAGACATTCGCTATGTACCAAGGTATTCCCTTTGCTTCTAGTGGAGACAGTCTCCATACAATTAGAATCACATTACATAAGTACAGCCTTCATTTTTCACATTTTTGTAGGTGTTTTCACATGTGGTAAAGGAAACTATTGAGCAAACTGGCTGTTTGCATTGCTACAGTTCAGTTCACTGTCAAAGTTGAAGGGCTTGTTCTCGACCCATGAATTCTAGTTACGCCCATGGGTCTGCACTTTATGTCATTTTGAGATCACATGATGGGTGAATATAAAGATTGTGAATAGGTTATCTTTATTTAATGGAAGCTTTCTTATTTGCAATTAACATCATACGGAAAAAAAAAACCCTGAAGAGCAGGAGTTTTATCTGACCTCTCATCTTCAAGGTATAATTGGATTCTTCATATTGAAGGTGAGAAGTATATTATTTCATGGCCTTAAGCACCACCTACTTCAATAAGGAAGTAGGCAAAGATGAAGGAAATGAGTCAGAAAAGTTCAAGAACATTAGAATTTCAGCGATTACAGCAGGCAAATCAATTTGCTAAGGTCAAACTATGAGAACAAATTGGAAAATTACATAACAAACCTTTCCCGAGAGGTGACCATAAGAAAATAGACACATACATTTACATTTTCTGGTCAAACTAGAAATGTTAACTCAGGCTTGTTAATCAATTGACAAACTGAAATCCGCTCAGTCCATTTAAAAGGAAAAGAAATCGATAGCAGATAGATTTGTGGGGAGAACATTGCACAGAAGTTGTCATCTGAATCTGTCAAGTCTTATAAAAAAGGCTTTGAAAACTGGTCCGGCATAGAATATAGTCCAACATGAGAAAAGACTAGAAAAGCGGCGCTGTTATATTAGAAAGGTTAACTTTATTGGAAAAGCAATAAACATTTTGTGTTCTATTATTTGGGTATTTTGCTAGTCTTTCTTTCCTACCTGTAAGGTGCCATTGTATATTTATATATCAATCCATTATGCTTGTGACTAATGATAATAATGAGACTATTAGGCATAGAAAATACACATTCCATTGGCAATGCTAGTGTTTCTGCAGCACAATAGCAGGTCTCGAGTTTGAGATCCTAAAAAGACCAGAAGAAAAAGGGTAGACTCATAAATATGTAGAGACAACCTCTGAGATTTGCCAAGGGAAGCATGCTTGGTGAATAAACTACATTTTACATTTTCTGCTCTTCATAAATATTGTAAATTCATAACTATGTGGCGCATAAGATATGGACCCACATCCCAATCTTATACATTGATCTTGTGCTTCTCAGAAAATTCTACATACTGAACATGAAGTTCTTAGTATACATGTTGATCAAGGTGTGGTGATTCTACTGGGTGCGGCACTGAACAGCAACCACCACCACCGCAATACAGAGCCCACAGGGAGAGAGACCCAGCAGTCCAGCAATACCCCTACCACAAGGCTAATCCCACAGGCTTTGGGCCACATCACCCCATAAAAACCACACCACAACAATGGCAGAAACCACACAGCACCTCACCATGTGAACACCACAGATCACAAAAAATGTTCCTTATTACATGGTGTAGGTCAAAGGTCTGCCCCATGTGAACAGGTTTTAAAGACTTCACCTTGCCATATGGTCACAGACAAAGGGCAGGGCCAGTAGATGGCTCCCTTAATTTAAAAACACCTGGGCCAAATGGGAGGAGTGCTGGTACTAAGGAAAAACAAAAAAATGGAGGGAACAGAAATGGGATGCAACCAATATCCAAAAAGAAAAAAAATAATTGGACCACACATTCCAATCTTATACATGGATCTTGTGCTTCTGGGCAAATTTTACAATACTGCATATGAGGTTCTTAGTATACATAATGATCAAGGTGTATAAGCCCACTAGTCACTTCATGACAACCTTTTAATTGTGGTGTAACACTGAACAGCGACCACCACTACACAATTCAATGCCCACAGGTGCCATAAATCTGTGCCAATGAGAAGTGTTTACTACAGTTATCTGCCATAGATTCCATACGACTGTTAGCCCACAATGGTAAAAGGACTGGAAGACTGGTGTATGCAATAATGCTGCCATACTCTGTCCAAGTGGTGAGCCCCAGAAATGTGGTTTCCTGAATACCATCTGGCAGGGGGTAGTAGCAGTATCAGTGGGGGGCAAGGATATAGTAGTATGCGAATAGTGTTGTTTGTGCAAAAGAGAGATCTGCTTCATAGGCCTACATTATCAAGTCACTAAGGAGCAAACAGGTGAGCTAATGGAAAGAAGCAAGTGTGGGAATCCCTAATAATAGTTATTCAGGGGGGAGATCTTTACATGACCCAATTCTCTTCCTATGCAAAAAGACCTTTAGAATGTGGAAGCCACGACTGATACATTGACAATGTGACAGCCCTGAAAACCAATCAGTTGTTAATGAGGATTGGCTGCCCTGAGGCTTAGGGAAAGTCCTTTGTAGATTTATCTAGACAGATATTGTGTGCTAGTGTTATAGGAACAAAAGAAGGAGGCTATAGAGTGTTTTGAGGTCAGCGAATACAATCATGGTTGTAAGATAAGATAAAATAATCCTTTAATAGTCCCACCATGGGGAAATTCAGTGTGTTACAGAGCATAGATAATCCAATAATAATATAAAATACAAAATACACATGCAAAAAGCTCTATTGTAGAGGCATTACAGTAACAGTAGGTACAGATAAAAGATAAAGGTAAAGAAGATAGTAGGAAGGATATCACAACTTTAGGATCTTTCAGTTCTCTGGAGTGATCTACGTTTACTCGGGGTTGGTTGCACAGCCTTGTAAAGACAAATGTATATGCTGGTCAATTCTAGAAGGTTGACTAACCTTACATAAAATGCCAAAATTCCCCAAAAAAGTATGCTAAACTTTAGGGCTTGCCCCACCAGAAACCAAAGCAGTACAGTAGGTTTGGTTGAGAGCCAGCAGCTTTCTTGGGCACAACTTGATTCTTTGCGGAATTTGTGGCACAACTGGTGGCCATCTAGACCGCAGTTAGAGACCACACTGAAGATTGTTCAGTTGTAGCTCTTCTATAGCAACAAGTGTAACATCCTACCAAGTATGAGCCCTATGCCTCTGTGAGATGAAAAATACATTTATTTGCTTGTACAAGATGCCACCTTGTACACTCCTACCGTGCCAGGTGCTGATGCTAGCCTTGGTTTCCATTTTCTATGATTAATTTAATTAAGCAACTCATTTTTTTTCAGTTACAGGACTGTTTTCTTTTACAAAACCATAGTTACATAGCAAAATTCTAGCCGCCTGCATCCACCACTAGGGTGAAGTTTCTGAAAATGCATTTTTACAGCTCCCATAGAATCAGGAGAACTAAGTAATTTTATCAATTCAAATCTGGCAAAGGTAGTTTCAAGGGATTTTTTGATATGATATATGGGTTCGCAAACTTGGGAGCCACACCTATCAAATCTGTAAGGTCACACATTTCAGGTGCTGTCCCACTGTTCTAGGCAGTGGTTCATGATTTCAAATCAGTATCCATCCTCAGGAGTTGAATACAATGTTAGAGCTGTCTTAGTCACTAGTAGCACAGTCACTGTGGCATTGTCAGTGGCACGATAAGCACCAAACCAGAGACAATAGAGATAGCCTGCATACAGAACTAGGAGAACAGCGCTAGGTTAATATGTGTATTAAATGCATTATATTGTCCAATTGGCTACTATAGGCACATTCGAATGTGTGGGGGCCACAAGGGGCTATTCTAATGTGTGATGGGCCAATATATCCTTTGGGGGAAGCCAAGCAGGCATTATACTGCATGAGGCCTGTAACAACAATTATACTGTGTGAGGGCCGCTAAGTGGGCATTATATTGTATCAGGAACAGTAAGAGGGCAATATACTTTGTTTTCATCACTATTGGAGCATTATACTGTGTAAGCTGCAAACTGAATGGCACAAATGGTGGTGATGGGGTCCCACTTAGGAAACCTTTGCAGTGAGCCTACCAAGGTGCTAAAACAACCCTAGCCATGATTTAGGTTATGGATTTTGATACATAATAGTGTAAATATCTAATTATATAGGGCAGTATGTTGGAAAGTCCTCAGTCTACCAAAAAGGAACACCCCCTCATCCTCTAGTGAGTCATTTTTATAAAACATGAAGACAAAAGTGAAAAACACACCCATTCATGTTTGTCTCAGATATATACACTTTTTGTTTCACTTGGAAATATTGTCTTACCTACAGGATGTGGTTTTGGTGTTGGCAATAGACATAGACTTTTGTGGCTTCAGTTGCACAATTTCTCTTTTGTACATGATACAGGTTATGTAGACCTAGAAGTATATGACAATCACACACAGTCTCGTTTTCTCAAGTTGGAATGTGAGTCATGCCACTAATAATATTTTGATAAATTTATTGAAGTCACGTTTCAACAGCATAACACATGGATACAAAAGGTTACATTAATC
This sequence comes from Leptodactylus fuscus, assembly GCF_031893055.1. Classification (NCBI taxonomy): domain Eukaryota; kingdom Metazoa; phylum Chordata; class Amphibia; order Anura; family Leptodactylidae; genus Leptodactylus; species Leptodactylus fuscus. Next base: position 146,229,161 of record NC_134265.1, read on the forward strand.
CAATAAAATCTGTGTATACATCTAACCGCATTAAATCCTACAAATGACTTGATGGTTTTATATAATGGGAATATGGGGAACTCACAACTTTTAATTTGAGTAAAATTAATTCATAGCCCTACAATGTTCCTGCACGTTGGCGGTACAGTATAGCTTTGTCAGAACCACCAGAGATTCCAATACTAGAAATCGACCTGAAAGAACTGTATTGCAGAATAAGGACACATTAAGCATACAAACAAATCACAGCACTCCAGATACTGCAACTTCAAGTTACCAGAGATTGTAGAAGACGATAGGCAATATACTTGTCTCCACAGGTTTTGCTCCCACTCATATTCTCGGAGTCAGGCTTCTGTTTTTTCATAAAGCAGCAATCTTCTTCCCTTAATGATGCAAACCAATTAGGATGACCATGTGGCCAAACTGCTGAACCAACTCCTGAAAAGGTGGAAAAGCTCCTCTACATATAACAGGCCCTTATCTTGGCATAACCCAAATGTCCCACTGCAACCAGCATGCCGTCATATCACATAACTCCCCCTGTTGTATGACACCTAAGTCAGCCAATGTTCTGCCAACATAAAGCAATAACACAGCTTTATCAATGATCAACAATAACAATACAACAATCACATACCAGTCAGTGAAACAAGCATGACTCCAAATATAACTCACAGCATAGCCTTAGGTAAGTACATAGTATGTCAGCAGTCACCCATCTAAGGGTAGTCTGAAATGCATTGAATTTTAGTTTCACCCTATAATTGTAAGTATGTAAATGAAAAATAAATTGGGGAGATTTACAGAGCTACCCTGTTTCCCCTGTCCCCCCCCCCCCCTCCCCTTCACCTCCTGGACCACCCATAAAATGGTAGTCATGCCGGAGCTCCACTAAGGAAGCGCCGGCATGACTGCCGATTGTCCTCCGCTCCCAGCCGCTGCATAAGGCATCCCCTGAAAATAAGACAGGTCATATATTTCGGAAGATAATTTAATATAAGACACTGTCTTATTTTCGGGGAAACGGGTAATAATAATGACTTCATAGAAAATGTGGCAAGGGTTTGTGGTTTAGCATATGCCAAATGGCTTCAAAAAATTTGTCAGCCAGCCAAGAGGTGGGCTGTATTTGGGTCAGTAAATATATCTGATACACGGACTGAGTTTCCTGGTTAAAACTTGGTCTTTTGACACCCACCTAAGAAAACCCATACCATATGACCAACCAGACCTTAGAGCAATTGGATTGTCCACTGAGATTCTGACACTGAAATTCAACATGCTCAACCCTACTATCCCCTACAATTATTTTTTGGGGTGAAATGGGAGGCTGAAATCAGTGGTCTTTAAACATCAGAGAACTACGAAGATATAAGACCAGTTATTTCCCTACAGATAAACTACAGCCAGCTAATAAGATCCTGAGTGTTTCAGTAGTCATGGCTTTATCAGAGGACAACGTCCTATCATGCTTGTTTAATATTCTAAAGCAGCATTCTGAACAGCATAGGAATTTTGTAAAATAGCACAAAATCAAAATATACCATAAAAGAGGTTTTAGCGGTTTCTGTAATTCCTATTTACCTCTATGGGAGTTACAGAACAGCCATATCCAACTGTCTTTGTCACTTGGGACCACTTCAGAAGTGGCAAGACAGGAATATTACCACCTTAGTTATGAAAGCCTGAGATGGGAATAACCCTGAAGCCATTGCTGCTGGATTCAGCTTATTGTCATAAAGGAAATAGTTCCTAAAGACTTTCAACTTTGATATCGGCTGCCACAATCCCTCAATAGAGTTCTGCTTATGGCATCAATAGTAATGCTTTACTAAAAGTAAAAAATTCCTCATAAGCCCTTGAAGATGCCTTATGAAGGAGCTCTAAACCTGTTAATACATAGTGATATTACACGACACAGTCATGCTATTATTGTATTATTTACCTGGGTTATAGATATAAATGGATGTTTGGTGAATATACATTTTTCAGACGAGTTTTGTGAGTAACAGAATTGAGCTCTAATTGAAACTGTGATCTTCAGTAGAATAACTCACAACTAGAGATGAGCGAGTAGTATTCGATTGAGTAGGTATTCGATAGAATACTACGGTATTCAAAATACTCGTACTCGATCGAATACTACTCGTTATTCACAGTAAAGATTTAATTCAGAACCTGCGCTGAATCAATGCTGGTTCTGCAGCAGGCTCATCTGTGACGAGACAGAGTCTAAGATCGGACTCCAATGGAGACTGCTGTGGTCCGATCTTAGACTCCGCCTCCTCACAGATGAGCCTCCGGAAGAACCAGCGTTGATTGGCTGAATGTTGTACACTGTATAGCATTCGGCCAATCAACGCTGGTCAATGCATTCCTATGAGAAAAAGTCAGCTCCCGCATAACCGCAAGCTGCTAGGGATCCCAACTAGCAAGGACGAGCCTGCTGCAGAACGAGTGTTGATTTGCCGAATGCTATACACTGTATAGCATTCGGCCAATCAATGCTGGTTCTGCAGGATGAGTAAGGGCCGATTCACATTATCGCTTGCCTCCCATCCGGAAGGAGTCTGCAGGAGGACCCCCCGGAATATCAGCGCAATTGCAAGCGCTGTGCAGTTAAAGCGCACGGACCCCATAGACTATAATGGGTCCGTCTGCTTGCCGCGCACTGCCCGCATGAATCATTTGTGCCGGCAGTGCGCTGCAAGCACACGGATCCGTTATAGTCTATGGGGTCCGTGCGCTTTAACTGCACAGCGCTCCTCCTAAATACTCTCCTCCTGCTATTCGTGGACTTGGTGAATCTCCTTTAGTCAAATAGTGGTTTCCCCTGAAACGAGCATTTTTTTCCCATAGACTATAATGGGATTCGATATTCGACCGAGTAGTAAACACCGAAGAAAGAGTAAAAGGATGGCACTGCCGGGTTTGTAAATATATTATCCAGTAGGCTGGAGGTAAATAAGAGGAATCCAACTTTTAAATATTAAGAGCCGTGGGGGTGCACTACAACCCGTAAAAAAGCACTGGGGCAATAATAGAAAAGTAGAAAAAGGGAAGGGCACTCACCCACACTGAGGCTCGTCTTCATAAAAAGGCTTCTTTATTAGAGATGAGCGAACACTAAAATGTTCGAGGTTCGAAATTCGATTCGAACAGCCGCTCAATGTTCGTGTGTTCGAACGGGTTTCGAACCCCATTATAGTCTATGGGGAACAGATACTCGTTAAGGGGGAAACCCAAATCCGTGTCTGGAGGGTCACCAAGTCCACTATGACAACCCAGGAAATGATGCCAACACCTCTGGAATGACACTGGGACAGCAGGGGAAGCATGTCTGGGGGCATCTAACATACCAAAGACCCTCTATTACCCCAACATCACTGCCTAACAACTACACACTTTCCACATTCAAAAAAACCTCTATCAAAGTGGGAAAATACCTGGAAACCTTCTTTACTCCCCAAATGGATGGACACAAACCCCAATTTAAGCTCAACAAACAGTAACAACCACCCCTTTAAATCACGTTCCCCATGACAACCACAAATGGAATAGGCAATGGGAATTCCAAAAGCCCTCACCCTTAACTGTCATTTTGAGTGTGTGTGTGTGTGTGTGTGATGTGGTAAGACCTTCCAAAATTCACTTTTCTAGCCCTTAACATGAGCCCTTCCAAACAAAGTTACAGGACCTTAAGCTGAGCTACCAGCAGAGATTGAGGCCCTTGGCATGAGTAGAGCCTTGCACCAGCAGTGTTTTTGGCACTTAGGGTGAGTTGAGCCTTGTACCAGCGTGTGTCCCTTAACATCAGGCGGGCCCTAAGTTCTGCGCTTTGCACAAAAGTTCCACATTAACTAGGCTGAATGGTACAAAGATTAGTAGGCCCGAGAACCAGGAACAGGTCTTGCAATGGCTGTCGGATAACGCTTAAAGCACATTGTCCACCAGCCAGGCAGCCTCTACCTCCTCTTACCCAACAGTCTTGTCCTCCTTCCACCCAAAATTCCCAATCTTCCCAGAACAATAACCCCAACTGTCCCTGCTCCCCAGAGCTGTTCTCCCTTCCTTTGACTGTACCGCAACCTGCCCCTCCATTTCGCGATTCCACGGACCTAACAGACGAGTATCTGTGTCCAGATGCTCAAACACTAGAGTCTCCTCCATTCCATCTCCGGTCGATTTGGTGGCGGATGACCAGCAACCCACCCTCATCGACGATGATGAGACGCAGTTGCTGTCAGGGCAGCCAGTTGACATGTGCATTGTGCAGGAGGAGGAGGCGAGACAGGAGTTGGAAGAGGAGGTGGTGGACGACGAGGACACCGACCCCACCTGGACAAGGCAGATGTCAAGCTGGGAAAGTAGTGTGGATGTTGAGGCAGGTGCAGCACCAAAAAGGGTAGCTAGAGGCAGAGACATGTCCAGAGGCAGAGGTCAGCTGCTTTGCCGAAGCCAGGCCAGACCCGGAATGTCCGAAGATGTTCCCTTTTGTACCCAGCCCAGAAAAACTCCCCCATCGAGGGCACGTTTCTTGAAGGTGTAGAGTTTTTTCAAGGAATGCGCCAAGGACAGATATAGTGTCGTCTACACAATTTGCCTCTCGAAATCGAGTAGGGGCCCTGAGAAGAGCAACCTGTCCACCACTTCAATGCACCGTCATTTGGAATCCAAGCAATGGAATCAGTGGCAGGCAGCAACGGCAGGACAAACGTTGCCCGCCGTTCATGCCACTGCCTCTGCTCACAGTGCTGGCGATGCACTCCAGAGGACGAGCCAGGACATCACTTCATCTGCCTCCGCCACTTTGTTGACTTCTCCCTCATCCTCCCCTGTTTCTGTCTTATCTCCTTCTCCTGCACCATCAAAGGCACCATCAGGCGCTTCTTTGCAACAACCCACCATCTCTCAGACATTGGAGCGCCGGCAGAAATACACCGCTAACCACCCACCCACGCAAGCCTAGAACGCCAACATCGCTAAACTGCTGGCCCAGGAGAGGTTGGCGTTCCGGCTTGTTGAAACTCCCGCCTTCCCGGACCTAATGGCAACTGTGGCACCTCACTATGCCGTCCCTAGCCGTCTCAACTTCTCCCGGTGTGGCGTCCCCGCCTTGCACCAGCACGTGTCACTCAACATCAGGTGGGCCCTTAGTTCCGCGTTTTGCTGCAAGGTCCACTTGACCACCGACACATGGACAAGCGCCTGTGGTCAGGGATGCTGCAGTGCTTATCTTTAATGACAGGCAGGGTGAATGTGGTGGAGTCTGTTCCCCGGGTGCAAACTGGGGTGGCCTATCTCCTCTCCCTGGCCAAAATTCATGGCAGGAGTAGACTGAAACCCTACGAAGCTGCAACCTCCACCCCAGCTACTAGCGGAAAACACTGTAACACTGGCATGGGGAGATGTCAGCAGGCCGTGCTGAAACTGATCAGCTTGGGGGACAGACAGCACAGTGCCTCCGAGGTCAGGGATGCCATCCTGGCTGAGATGGCATTTTTTTTTCCCTGCTACACCTGGGGCCTGGCATTTTTACGCCTGTGATAATGGCTGGAACCTGGTAGCGGCTCTGGAGCTTGCCAGCCTCCAACACGTTCCATGTTTGGCCCACGTCTAACCTAGTGGTGCAAAGTTTTTTAAAAACATACCCAAATGTACCGAAGCTAGAGATGAGCGAACACTAAAATGTTCGAGGTTCGAAATTCGATTCGAACAGCCGCTCACTGTTCGAGTGTTCGAATGGGTTTCGAACCCCATTATAGTCTATGGGGAACATAAACTCGTTAAGGGGGAAACCCAAATTCGTGTCTGGAGGGTCACCAAGTCCACTATGACACCCCAGGAAATGATACCAACACCCTGGAATGACACTGGGACAGCAGGGGAAGCATGTCTGGGGGCATAAAAGTCACTTTATTTCATGGAAATCCCTGTCAGTTTGCGATTTTCGCAAGCTAACTTTTCCCCATAGAAATGCATTGGCCAGTGCTGATTGGCCAGAGTACGGAACTCGACCAATCAGCGCTGGCTCTGCTGGAGGAGGCGGAGTCTAAGATAGCTCCACACCAGTCTCCATTCAGGTCCGACCTTAGACTCCGCCTCCTCCGGCAGAGCCAGCGCTGATTGGCCGAAGGCTGGCCAATGCATTCCTATGCGAATGCAGACTTAGCAGTGCTGAGTCAGTTTTGCTCAACTACACATCTGATGCACACTCGGCACTGCTACATCAGATGTAGCAATCTGATGTAGCAGAGCCGAGGGTGCACTAGAACCCCTGTGCAAACTCAGTTCACGCTAATAGAATGCATTGGCCAGCGCTGATTGGCCAATGCATTCTATTAGCCCGATGAAGTAGAGCTGAATGTGTGTGCTAAGCACACACATTCAGCACTGCTTCATCAAGCCAATACAATGCATTAGCCAGTGCTGATTGGCCAGAGTACGGAATTCGGCCAATCAGCGCTGGCCAATGCATTCTATTAGCCCGATGAAGTAGAGCTGAATGTGTGTGCTAAGCACACACATTCAGCACTGCTTCATCAAGCCAATACAATGCATTAGCCAGTGCTGATTGGCCAGAGTACGGAATTCGGCCAATCAGCGCTGGCTCTGCTGGAGGAGGCGGAGTCTAAGATCGCTCCACACCAGTCTCCATTCAGGTCCGACCTTAGACTCCGCCTCCTCCGGCAGAGCCAGCGCTGATTGGCCGAAGGCTGGCCAATGCATTCCTATGCGAATGCAGACTTAGCAGTGCTGAGTCAGTTTTGCTCAACTACACATCTGATGCACACTCGGCACTGCTACATCAGATGTAGCAATCTGATGTAGCAGAGCCGAGGGTGCACTAGAACCCCTGTGCAAACTCAGTTCACGCTAATAGAATGCATTGGCCAGCGCTGATTGGCCAATGCATTCTATTAGCCCGATGAAGTAGAGCTGAATGTGTGTGCTAAGCACACACATTCAGCACTGCTTCATCAAGCCAATACAATGCATTAGCCAGTGCTGATTGGCCAGAGTACGGAATTCGGCCAATCAGCGCTGGCCAATGCATTCTATTAGCCCGATGAAGTAGAGCTGAATGTGTGTGCTAAGCACACACATTCAGCACTGCTTCATCAAGCCAATACAATGCATTAGCCAGTGCTGATTGGCCAGAGTACGGAATTCGGCCAATCAGCGCTGGCTCTGCTGGAGGAGGCGGAGTCTAAGGTCGGACCTGAATGGAGACTGGTGTGGAGCGATCTTAGACTCCGCCTCCTCCAGCAGAGCCAGCGCTGATTGGCCGAATTCCGTACTCTGGCCAATCAGCACTGGCTAATGCATTGTATTGGCGTGATGAAGCAGTGCTGAATGTGTGTGCTTAGCACACACATTCAGCTCTACTTCATCGGGCTAATAGAATGCATTGGCCAGCGCTGATTGGCCGAATTCCGTACTCTGGCCAATCAGTGCTGGCCAATGCATTCTATTAGCTTGATGAAGCAGAGTGTGCACAAGGGTTCAAGCGCACCCTCGGCTCTGATGTAGCAGAGCCGAGGCTGCACAAGGGTTCAAGCGCACCCTCGGCTCTGATGTAGGAGAGCCGAGGGTGCACTTGAACCCTTGTGCACCCTCAGCTCTGCTACATCAGAGCCGAGGGTGCGCTTGAACCCTTGTGCACACTCTGCTTCATCAAGCTAATAGAATGCATTGGCCAGCGCTGATTGGCCAATGTATTCTATTAGCCTGATGAAGTAGAGCTGAATGTGTGTGCTAAGCACACACATTCAGCTCTACTTCATCGGGCTAATAGAATGCATTGGCCAGCGCTGATTGGCCAGAGTACGGAACTCGACCAATCAGCGCTGGCTCTGCTGGAGGAGGCGGAGTCTAAGATCGCTCCACACCAGTCTCCATTCAGGTCCGACCTTAGACTCCGCCTCCTCCAGCAGAGCCAGCGCTGATTGGCCGAATTCCGTACTCTGGCCAATCAGCACTGGCTAATGCATTGTATTGGCGTGATGAAGCAGTGCTGAATGTGTGTGCTTAGCACACACATTCAGCTCTACTTCATCGGGCTAATAGAATGCATTGGCCAATCAGCGCTGGCCAATGCATTCTATTAGCGTGAACTGAGTTTGCACAGGGGTTCTAGTGCACCCTCGGCTCTGCTACATCAGATTGCTACATCTGATGTAGCAGTGCCGAGTGTGCATCAGATGTGTAGTTGAGCAAAACTGACTCAGCACTGCTAAGTCTCTGCATTCGCATAGGAATGCATTGGCCAGCCTTCGGCCAATCAGCGCTGGCTCTGCCGGAGGAGGCGGAGTCTAAGGTCGGACCTGAATGGAGACTGGTGTGGAGCGATCTTAGACTCCGCCTCCTCCAGCAGAGCCAGCGCTGATTGGTCGAGTTCCGTACTCTGGCCAATCAGCGCTGGCCAATGCATTCTATTAGCCCGATGAAGTAGAGCTGAATGTGTGTGCTTAGCACACACATTCAGCTCTACTTCATCAGGCTAATAGAATACATTGGCCAATCAGCGCTGGCCAATGCATTCTATTAGCTTGATGAAGCAGAGTGTGCACAAGGGTTCAAGCGCACCCTCGGGTCTGATGTAGCAGAGCTGAGGGTGCACAAGGGTTCAAGTGCACCCTCGGCTCTCCTACATCAGAGCCGAGGGTGCGCTTGAACCCTTGTGCAGCCTCGGCTCTGCTACATCAGAGCCGAGGGTGCGCTTGAACCCTTGTGCACACTCTGCTTCATCAAGCTAATAGAATGCATTGGCCAGCACTGATTGGCCAGAGTACGGAATTCGGCCAATCAGCGCTGGCCAATGCATCCCTATGGGAAAAAGTTTATCTCACAAAAATCACAATTACACACCCGATAGAGCCCCAAAAAGTTATTTTTAATAACATTCCCCCCTAAATAAAGGTTATCCCTAGCTATCCCTGCCTGTACAGCTATCCCTGTCTCATAGTCACAAAGTTCACATTCTCATATGACCCGGATTTGAAATCCACTATTCGTCTAAAATGGAGGTCACCTGATTTCGGCAGCCAATGACTTTTTCCAATTTTTTTCAATGCCCCCAGTGTCGTAGTTCCTGTCCCACCTCCCCTGCGCTGTTATTGGTGCAAAAAAGGCGCCAGGGAAGGTGGGAGGGGAATCGAATTTTGGCGCACTTTACCACGTGGTGTTCGATTCGATTCGAACATGGCGAACACCCTGATATCCGATCGAACATGTGTTCGATAGAACACTGTTCGCTCATCTCTAACCGAAGCTACTGTTGAAAATGCGGCGCTTGTGCGCCCACTTTTGCAAGTGCACAGGAGTCGCTGCTAGCCTAAAAACACTCTAGCAAGGCCTACATCTGTCCAAACACAGGCTGTTGTCCGTCATTCACACACGCTGAAACCCTACAATACCATATCTTGAGCAGGGTGTGTGAGCTGCACAGACCTTTGATGGAGTTCCATCTACAAAACCCAAGGGTTCCTCAAAGTCAGCAACCAAAGTTTCTGCACCATGAGTTTCCAGGGGTGGCAGAGTTATGGCTAGGGGCAGAGGCATGGATAGGGATGATGTCTAGGGGCAAAAGCAGTGTGGATGTGGAGGCAAGCTAAGCAGGAAAAACTGGGGGTACAAGCTAAGGCATGGACTGGGGTGATGTCTAGGGACAAAAGCAGTGTGGATGTGGAGGCAAGCTAAGCAGGAAAAACTGGGGGTACAAGCTAAGGCATGGACTGGGGTGATGTCTAGGGGCAAAAGCAGTGTGGATGTGGAGGCAAGCAAAGCAGGGAAAATGGTGGCTAGAGGCAAAGGGATGTCCATAGGCAGCAAGGGCAAAGATGCAAAACTCTCCCGTTTCAAGAATTTTCCTGACTTGTCTCCCCACAAAACATTCCTGGGAGGAGGGCTGAAACACCACCCTCCTCCGCTGTTAAATTGACCCCAGCTACGAGCTGGAAACGCTGCAACACTGGTGTGGGGAGACGTCAGCGGGCCGTGCTGAAGCTCATCAGCTTGGGGGCCAGACAGCACACTGCCTACAAAGTGAGTCATGCCATCCTCGATGAGACGGCAATGTGGTTTTTGCCACTGCACCTGGGCCCAGGCATGTTGTCATGTGTGATAATGGCCGTAACCTGGGATTGGCTCTGTAGCTTGGCAGCCTGCAACATATTCCATGCCTGGGCCACGTTTTTAACTCATTGCTGCTAATCTTTTGAAAAAAGTACCCCAATGTTCCTGAGCTACTGGTGAAAGTGTGGCGCTTGTGCGGATAGTTTTTAAAGTCTATAGTTGCCGCTGCTAGCCTCTATGCACTCCTACAACGCCTGTACCTGCTGGAACAACGGCTGTTGTGCGACGTCTCCACACTGCTGGCACTAAACATATCATGTGTTGAGCAGAGTGTGTGAGCAGCACAGACCTTTGATGTAGTTCCAACTCCAAAACCCTCGGGTTCGTCAAAGTCAACTCCCTCAGTTGCTCAACCATGAGTGGCCATGGGTGGCAGACTTATGTGAAATCCCATCCCATCCATTGCACTGGACACGAAACATTAGCATGCGCTCAGCACAACTTCGGATATGGCAGCTGCGTTAAGCAGGGTGCAGGGTACAACACAGACCAGGCCCGAGCACCAGGAACAGGTGTTAGAAATACTGCAGCATCTGCCATTTCCTTCCAATTTTGGGGTTTTGGACCCGCCACCGACTTGTCTGGACCTAAGTGGGGATCATGAGACACAGTTGCCATCAAGGCAAGCTGTGGTCATGTGCGGTTTGCAGTAAGGGGGCAGTGCGCAATTGGAAGAGGAGTTGGTGGATGACGAGGCCACCGACCCCACATGGACAGGGGTGATGTCTAGGGGCTAAAGCAGTGTAGATGTAGAGGGAAGCTAAATCAACAAAAATCCTGGGTAGAAGCAAAGGCATAAACTGGGGTGATGTTTAGGGGCTAAAGCAGTGTAGATGTGGAGGGAAGCTAATTCAACAGAAAAAAAAGGGTAGAAGCAAAGGCATAAACTGGGGTGATGTTTAGGGGCTAAAGCAGTGTAGATGTGGAGGGAAGCTAATTCAACAAAAAAAAAGGGTAGAAGCAAAGGCATAAACTGGGGTGATGTTTAGGGGTGAAAGCAGTGTAGATGTGGAGGGAAGCTAAGCAGCAAAAACAGTGGGTAGAAGCAAAGGCATGCAAAACTCTACCCTGTTGGAAGACTTATTCCTAGGTCTGGAACACGTTAATGGCCCCCCTGGACAAATTACTGCCACTCAGGGGCCTAGTGTCACCAGGAGGGACAAGTATAGGCGCATGTTGTGGGAATACCTGGCCGACACCAGCTCTGTCCTCTCCGATCCCTCTGTGCTCTACAGCCTACACTTATTTTCTCATCTTTTTTTCTGAACTGCACATCTCTTGCCTGCTTCCTTTGGGATCTTAGAAATGGTGGTCCACTTCCACAGATGGTAACTTCAATAGACAGTGTAACGGGAGTAGCTGAGGGATCGCTGTCTTAACCACTTTTTGGCACAAAATTAACTTCCAAAGCCAAATATGGTGCAAGTATATGATGCAAGGACACCTACACACCTATCTCTGACACATTGGGGAGTTCACCCTCATGCGCCCTTTTGGCCTGCACCATCATGCGCCTCTTCCCAGCCACTCCACATTTCCCAAGCTTTTCATTGCAGGCAGAAGTACAACACAACCCACCCCCATGCCCAAGCCTTTAACAGCCTCATCGATAAACTGCTGGCCCTGGAGATGTTGGTGTTTGTTTATGCTTCTGGAGACCCAGGCCTTCCGTCAGCAGATGGCAGCTGGGGCACCTCCCTATGCTGGGCCTAGCCGTTACTACTTCTCTTGGTGTGCTGTCTCTGCCTTGCGCCTGCATGTGTCCCATAACATCAGTCGGGCCCAGAGCTCTGCGCTTTGCTGCAAGGTCCACTTGACCACCGACACATGGACAAGCGCCTGTGGTCAGGGATGCTGCAGTGCTTATCTTTAATGACAGGCAGGGTGAATGTGGTGGAGTCTGTTCCCCGGGTGCAAACTGGGGTGGCCTATCTCCTCTCCCAGGCCAAAATTCATGGCAGGAGTAGACTGAAACCCTACGAAGCTGCAACCTCCACCCCAGCTACTAGCGGAAAACACTGTAACACTGGCATGGGGAGATGTCAGCAGGCGGTGATGAAACTGATCAGCTTGGGGGACAGACAGCACAGTGCCTCCGAGGTCAGGGATGCCATCCTGGCTGAGATGGCATTTTTTTTCCCTGCTACACCTGGGGCCTGGCATTTTTGCGCCTGTGATAATGGCTGGAACCTGGTAGCAGATCTGGAGCTTGCCAGACTCAAACACGGTCCACGCATGGCCCACGTTTTCCAACTTGTTGGTGCCATGTTTCTTTGAAACCTACACCATTGTGCCTGATATACAGGTCAAAGTGGGGCCATTTTCGTAAGTGAGAACTAGCCTCTGCTAGGCAGAAAACATTCAGAGCACACTCCTCTCATCTTCGCACCGTTGGCTGGCGGAGGAAGATGAGGGGGTTGGAGTGGCATCTGATGTCCCTATCCCACACGAGGCTAGAGGGTGCACTTCAGTGCATCCCATTGCTTCACCACAAATGGTGTGAAGGGGAGTGGAAAATGGAGGAAATGGAGAGTGACCCTTACAGTTGGGGCCAGCAAAGGCATGCCAAGTAACACACTGGCACACATGGCTGACTTCATCTTGGGTTGCTTTTCAACACATATTTCACATCATGAAGAACAAATAATACTGGATTTTTACAAGCCTCGAACCCCGGTCTAGGTCTAATGTCTGTTCCTTTCTTATATTAGGGGAGAGGGAAAAAAAATTACTTCAGTGATACGTTTAGCGTACATAGACTGACTATTAATGTGTATCCCACTTAGTGTTGTTAGGGTTACACACCGTCACAACCTGGCTAAAGCTTCTATAGCTGTTAATAAAGTCAACATAACTTTACGGTATCCAAAAAGACAGCTGGTACCGACAGAGAGCAAGACAAATGTCACCCAAAGCTGTGAGCTCTGAACACCCACAGTGACTTTGGCGTCATCATCATTATTAGGGAGCGGGTGGTAATAAATAACTTGGCAGTGCCTAAAACCCAAAAAGCTTATACAACTATATTTACATTAAGATACACAAATGACACTTTTCAGTAGCATGTCATGAGACAAGCTGATAAGCTCTTCCTTTGTGCAGTGCTATTTGAAAGTTAAACGCTGCCTTTATTTTAATTCTGGAGAAGGTGCAGACATTAGATTTAGAACATGTTGTCTTCATTGTCCAAATCCTCTATATAGGTAACGTGTTTTTCGGGCCGAGCTGTCTGGGAACGAGCTGGTGCAGCACTGACAACCTGGGTGAATATGGCAAGAGCCTGAGATGTAGGGTGAATGAATCCCCAAATTTGTGGAATTCCCAGTGAGACAATGGCACTATCTACCAGTAGCAAAAATTGTGGGTGCACGTAACCCCAATATATTCTTTGAATTCCCAGTGAGACAATGGCACTGTATAGCAGTAGCAAAAATTGTGGGTGCACGTAACCCCCATATATTCTTTGAATTCCCAGTCAGACAATGGCACTGTATACCAGTAGCAAAAATTGTGGGTGCACATAACCCCAATATATTCTTTGAATTCCCAGTGAGACAATGGCACTGTATAGCAGTAGCAAAAATTGTGGGTGCACGTAACCCCCATATATTCTTTGAATTCCCAGTCAGACAATGGCACTGTATACCAGTAGCAAAAATTGTGGGTGCACATAACCCCAATATATTCTTTGAATTCCCAGTGAGACAATGGCACTGTATACCAGTAGTAAAAATTGTGGGTGCACATAACCCCAATATATTCTTTGAATTCCCAGTCAGACAATGGCACTATATACCAGTAGCAAAAATTGTGGGTGCACATAACCCCAATATATTCTTTGAATTACCAGTGAGACAATGGCACTGTATACCAGTAGTAAAAATTGTGGGTGCACATAACCCCAATATATTCTTTGAATTCCCAGTCAGACAATGGCACTATATACCAGTAGCAAAAATTGTGGGTGCACGTAACCCCAATATATTCTTTGAATTCCCAGTGAGACAATGGCACTGTATAGCAGTAGCAAAAATTGTGGGTGCACGTAACCCCCATATATTCTTTTAATTCCCAGTCAGACAATGGCACTGTATATCAGTAGTAAAAATTGTGGGTGCACGTAACCCCCATATATTCTTTTAATTCCCAGTCAGACAATGGCACTATATACCAGTAGCAAAAATTGTGGGTGCACATAACCCCAATATATTCTTTGAATTACCAGTGAGACAATGGCACTGTATACCAGTAGTAAAAATTGTGGGTGCACATAACCCCAATATATTCTTTGAATTCCCAGTCAGACAATGGCACTGTATACCAGTAGTAAAAATTGTGGGTGCACATAACCCCAATATATTCTTTGAATTCCCAGTGAGACAATGGCACTGTATAGCAGTAGCAAAAATTGTGGGTGCACGTAACCCCCATATATTCTTTGAATTCCCAGTCAGACAATGGCACTATATACCAGTAGTAAAAATTGTGGGTGCACATAACCCCAATATATTCTTTGAATTCCCAGTGAGACAATGGCACTGTATAGCAGTAGCAAAAATTGTGGGTGCACGTAACCCCAATATATTCTTTGAATTCCCAGTCAGACAATGGCACTATATACCAGTAGCAAAAATTGTGGGTGTATATAGCCCCAATTCTATTGCTAGGGGACTTGCAGGGTATTTCTGAGGTGAAGGTGGGGGGGGGCACACCGTTGGAACGGTGATTTGGGGTGTATATATGGGGTATACGGGAATACACTGTCAGTGTGTTCCATTCAGGATCCTGGGAAAGCTGGGTTGCGGCGATTGAGCCCGTCAGTGCCACGTTACACTGACAAGCTTCTCCCTGGAATTGAAGTTATATGTAAGCCCAATATATTCTTTGAATTCCCAGTGAGACAATGGCACTATATGGCAGTAGCAAAAATAGTGGGTGTATATAGCCCCAATTCTATTGCTAGGGGACTTGCAGGGTATTTCTGGGGTGAAGGTGGGGGGGCACACCGTTGGAACGGGTATCGGGGGTATATATCGGGTATACGGGAATACACTGACAGTGTATTCCATTCAGGATCCTGGGAAAGCTGGGTTGCGGCGATTGAGCCCGTCAGTGCCACGTTACACTGACAAGCTTCTCCCTGGAATTTAGCTCTTACAAGAGCTGTTGTGGTTGTCTTCTCCTTCCTATCCTAGCCTGTCCCTGCCTACCCAGAATCTAAGCCCTAGCTAGCTGGACGGAAACCTCCGTCCCCGGTGAATTGCAAGCTCAGAATGACGCGAAGCTGGGCATCGCTGTTCTTTTAAATTAGAGGTCACATGTTTTCGGCAGCCAATGGGTTTTGCCTACTTTTTTCAACGTCACCGGTGTCGTAGTTCCTGTCCCACCTACCCTGCGCTGTTATTGGAGCAAAAAAGGCGCCAGGGAAGGTGGGAGGGGAATCGAGTAATGGCGCACTTTACCACGCGGTGTTCGATTCGATTCGAACATGCCGAACAGCCTAATATCCGATCGAACATGAGTTCGATAGAACACTGTTCGCTCATCTCTATTCTTTATTAAGGAATCACATGTTAAAAACAATGATTGTAGGGAGGAAAAGACAGCATCAAAGATGGCAAGAAGGCAACAGCCGTTTCGCGCAGCTATGTGCGCTTTCTCAAGCCTCAAAATGCAATCCCAAACAGACAAGAACGCAGGCTTAAGTACTATAAGGACAATCAAGCATATAGGAAACCTCTGAAGCGGCTTCAATTTTTAGCCAATAGGAATACAAGTAATACCTCCGTTGGAATGTTTTCATTATAAAGGAGGACCAGAATGAAGACTGGCAGAGGTCCATTCCAACCAATCGGCAAAGGGGCGATGCTCATGCGTAATTATAATCTTTTTACCTTAAGGGAGAATGCTCCTATGTTGTTATGCTGCTGCTCCTTCGTAAGACCGAGTGCGGGCGGCTGACGAATAGAGGAAAGGCCTATGCGCAGGCGCGCATCTGCCTTCACTCTACATTTCCCCCGGTCGTAGTGCAAAAGCACCAGCCAATCGGGAGAACGCCGATGCGCATGCGCGTTTAAGCGCAGTTACATCGGCAGCAGCTCGGAGCTTCTCGCTGACGGCCATAAAGGGGTAATGGCCTATCAGGAAGACGCCGACGCGCATACATATTGAAGCAGATCGGCGTCCACGCACTGCTGAAGCTGTGCATGCATAGCATATAAAGACATATATGCTGTACAAAGAACTCAGCAAATCGCTGAGACTTTAGACTGAATAGATTAAATTACTTAGTAAATAAAGCATAGAGGATTCAGTAATACTAAGTAATTTAATCTATTCAGTCTAAAGTCTCAGCGATTTGCGCATCGGCGTTCTCCCGATTGGCTGGTGCTTTTGCACTACGACCGGGGGAAATGTAGAGTGAAGGCAGATGCGCGCCTGCGCATAGGCCTTTCCTCTATTCGTCAGCCGCCCGCACTCGGTCTTACGAAGGAGCAGCAGCATAACAACATAGGAGCATTCTCCCTTAAGGTAAAAAGATTATAATTACGCATGAGCATCGCCCCTTTGCCGATTGGTTGGAATGGACCTCTGCCAGTCTTCATTCTGGTCCTCCTTTATAATGAAAACATTCCAACGGAGGTATTACTTGTATTCCTATTGGCTAAAAATTGAAGCCGCTTCAGAGGTTTCCTATATGCTTGATTGTCCTTATAGTACTTAAGCCTGCGTTCTTGTCTGTTTGAGATTGCATTTTGAGGCTTGAGAAAGCGCACATAGCTGCGCGAAACGGCTGTTGCCTTCTTGCCATCTTTGATGCTGTCTTTTCCTCCCTACAATCATTGTTTTTAACATGTGATTCCTTAATAAAAAGAAGCCTTTTTATGAAGACGAGCCTCAGTCTGGGTGAGTGCCCTTCCCTTTTTCTACTTTTCTATTATTCGACCGAGTAGTCTAATATTGAGACTCTACTTGAAGCGAATATTGAATCTTGAATATTTCACTACTCGCTCATCTCTACTCACAACCTAATTGGATTTGGGGTGGAGGGTTGTTATTTACCTAAAGATAAGCTATCCCCAATATCGGCTAATATTCATGGTGTAGGACACTCTACATGAATATAGAAAGAGTGTAGACTAACAAAGATTTTTCTCCTCTTTTTTCTTGTTCCTGTTCTTGGAATTTCTTTAGGTATACTTTAGTCAGGACTCAGGAGGACTGAATTGGAAAATGAAGCATTGTTCTATAATTGTGCACATCTTTTAATAGTTCTTGGTGTGGGAAAATAATAGTGCTTGTAGGGAATCTGAAACAATGTGGAAAGCTTTGATTAATTACTGCAGTACCTAAAAGTACATGTCTAGACTGCTAATTACCAAATCTGTCTTGCCCCATGTTGTTTTCTGTTTTGTCTCCTTTCATTGCCCATGCTTCACTCAAGCCCCCTAATAGCGTTTGCAGCTCTGAATACATTTCCTATGTTTATGAATAATACCACCAAATTCTAATCCATTCCTTTATTTTTAGCATGATTACCTTGTAAATGGCTGTTCATGCTAAACGATAACTCTTCTGCTCATACAGTATAATTACACCTTCTCTTTGGAGCTTACAATTTCAACGTCAGCCGTGGATTATACTTGAGAAATCAAAAACGGAAACAAGCAACTTCATACTACCTTGGGGCTCTATGTTCAGCATATACTGGAGCTACTTTGAAACAGTATGTCTAATGTTCAATTAAAATTGGCACAATTCACACTATTACAAAACACTTTGGCATTTTATTGGTCATACATATGCATATTTGTCATGTTTGACAGGTATACTTTCTTATATCTTTGTCTTAAGTTGCCTATGTGTTCCAAGGCCAGACATAACCCAGTTAGCCAGTTCACTGCATGTGGACTCAGGAGGGAAAAGGGCCTATTCAGGCAGCAAAATCACGGCCGCAAAATAACTCGGCGTATACGATCCAGGCTCCCATTGAAATCAATGGGAGCGTATACGGCGCTCAAAGTCTCACACGCCGTTTACGTGCCACATCACGCGGCACGTTACTCCGTGTGAATGGACCCTTAGAGACTTTTTGATATTTCTCATAAAGGTAGGTCAGGTTTCAAAGGTATCACCTAAACATAGGAAGGCTTTAACAGAGCCAAAAAAAACAACCTAATATAGTGATCCGCATGGGGGACAAGGGAGGCAAAACAGTTGTGTAAGATAAGAGCACATATACAGTTATGGCTCTGGTTAGTCTTAATTATGTTACCGCATATAGGACAATATCCTCTAATCCAATAAATGTGAAGGTGTTACTTTGGGTATTTTCTCTGAGAGGTGCTGCTAAACTTAAGGTGAATTTTCCTGTAGTGTTAATCTTTCAAGGGTTGCCAAAGATGCATTAGGGAGTGAATGGATGTTTTGGATGCTCACACATATTTTTTTTTTTTTGCTTTTGATAAAAAAATGTTTTCTTCTGATTTGCAATGCCCCAGTCAGAGCTGAATGGTTGTTAACATATTCATTTCCACCTGTCTGAGATACACTGTCTACCAATAAGTATTTGCACACCCATGCAAATCAAGATATCTGTGGTATCACGCCTTCAGCTTTTAAATATCATGTAGGAAACAGCATTGGCATTAGTTGCATGCAAGATGCCATGAAGTGCAGAGTTGTCCGATTTTGAGAAAGGGGTAATTGTGGGGTACTAAATGTCGATCCTTAAGGGACATAGCAAGGGAACTGAATTACATAAATCGACAGTGGCCTATGTGATTACGTAGTGGAAGGTGAACGGTGATTGTCAGGATGTGCCCCAAGTCGGCAGACCCCCGAAACTGGGAGAGACCAACGAGTGCTGGCCTGAGAAACTGCACCCATGGCTCACATACACCAGGAGTTTCAACAGGCATCCGGGAGTATTGTGTCAATCAATACCATCCGTAAGGAAGCATCTGCTGGGTTCTACCAACTATTGGATATTAGAGATGAGTGAGTAGTGTTCGATCGAGTAGGTGTTCCATTGAATACTACAGTATTTGAAATACTCGTACTCGATCGAACACTATTAGCTGTTCGAAGTTTAATGTCCGATGCAGAACCAGCGTTGATTGGAAGAATGCTATACATATATATGCTGGTTCTTCTCTTACCTTATCGAAGTCTTCTCCGCGCTGCGTCCCCGCGTCTTCTTCCGGGTGGAATTCACTCTGCCTAGGCATCCGACCTAGGCAGAGCCAACTGCGCATGCGCGGGCATGCACGCGCATACACGCGCATGTGCAGTCGGCTCTGCTCAGGCGACAGGCCTGGGCAGAGCTGCACGCACATGTGCAGTCGGCTCTGCCTAGGCCGGATGCCTAGGCAGAGTGAATTCCACCCGGAAGAGGATGCGGGGACCCTGCGCCGGGAGAAGACTTCAAGCAGACTCCAGCCCGACCGTCACTCGTGGACTTGGTAAGTATGATTTTATTGAATGTTGCCTACCCCTGAAAGGAGCATTTCCCCCCATAGACTAAAATGGGGTTCGAAATCCGTTCGAACAGTCGAACAGTGTATGGCTGTTTGAATCGGATTTCGAACCTCGGACACGTTAGTGTTCGCTCATCTCAATTGGATATGAATAAATGTTGTTTTTATACTCTACCACAGGTGTCCAAATACTTATCGGTAGACAGTGTATGTTGTATGACATTATTGGCTTGAAGTAACCTTTCCGGGTAGGGGAATCATATTTTTTGCTCTGTGGGTCCCCTGCCCTCTCTTATATTATGGTATAGATCAGAAAGGGGTTTCCACATTGTGGTAGATCCTAAAACTTTAACAAAGGCATTGGTTAAAGTCTCACCTGCCAAATTTTGAAAGTGGCCTGTTCCTATCAGCTGGTCATTTCACTGAGCAGACAATTAGTTTCTTCTATTATACCATACCTGGATTAACATGATTCTCCAGTTTTGTGAAATACCTCCCTGAGGTTTACAATTACATCTTGTAACTATGATGCAATAAATCACAGATCGGCATTGCTGGCCTTTTGTTCGGTATCCTAATACCTCGAGGCCTGCCCAGGGCAGTAACTGATGCAGCATACCTGCATGGATACCATGTCAACAAAAATGACTTGATCAATTTTCTTATCAGCATTTTTCAGTTAATGAGAGTTAGTAAAACCACATTTTGGCATGTTATGTTCTTTTAGGAAAATAAGAATGTGCAGAAATATGTTAAAAATTTTTTTCATAATCTTGATTTTAACTTAAAACCAGTTTAATTATATACATGTATACATGATTTATGATAAAGATACTGAGAAATTACTGTTTTTACAGACACTATGTACTAAAATAATACTAAAAATAAGCTTAACTAAAACTAGCTCATACGACCCCCAGGACATCGACTAATGTATAGAACATAAGGATCTGCAGCAACATCTATAAGACTGTGCCTTGTTCATGGGCTAAGCTGCAGTAGCAGGCACAGTCACATCATAGCACTGTTGTGATGGGGTTATGTTGTGTATTTAATTGGGAATGAGTTGCAACACCAGAGACAGTTCATAGATGGGAGTAGCCATTTCAATGGAAAACTACTTACCCACATATAAGTAAAAATATAAACATATTTTTTGAAGTATTTATTAAAGAAAATGTGCAAACTAGGGGTGCAAAAGTATAGTTACTCAGCACTTCTATAAAGTAGCTGAAACAGTCAGACAATTCCTATTGTACCAGGTTTGTTAAGTTTTTTAAAAATTGGATGCAGTTCTCACCAACTTCTTCTTTGGGGCAACATATGCAATTTTTGAAGACACACTTAGTTCTCTTTCTCTTCTAGTGCTGACTAGAGATGAGCGAACACTAAAATGTTCGAGGTTCGAAATTCGATTCGAACAGCCGCTCACTGTTCGAGTGTTCGAATGGGTTTCGAACCCCATTATAGTCTATGGGGAACATAAACTCGTTAAGGGGGAAACCCAAATCCGTGTCTGGAGGGTCACCAAGTCCACTATGACACCCCAGGAAATGATACCAACACCCTGGAATGACACTGGGACAGCAGGGGAAGCATGTCTGGGGGCATAAAAGTCACTTTATTTCATGGAAATCCCTGTCAGTTTGCGATTTTCGCAAGCTAACTTTTCCCCATAGAAATGCATTGGCCAGTGCTGATTGGCCAGAGTACGGAACTCGACCAATCAGCGCTGGCTCTGCTGGAGGAGGCGGAGTCTAAGATCGCTCCACACCAGTCTCCATTCAGGTCCGACCTTAGACTCCGCCTCCTCCGGCAGAGCCAGCGCTGATTGGCCGAAGGCTGGCCAATGCATTCCTATGCGAATGCAGAGACTTAGCAGTGCTGAGTCAGTTTTGCTCAACTACACATCTGATGCACACTCGGCACTGCTACATCAGATGTAGCAATCTGATGTAGCAGAGCCGAGGGTGCACTAGAACCCCTGTGCAAACTCAGTTCACGCTAATAGAATGCATTGGCCAGCGCTGATTGGCCAATGCATTCTATTAGCCCGATGAAGTAGAGCTGAATGTGTGTGCTAAGCACACTCATTCAGCACTGCTTCATCACGCCAATACAATGCATTAGCCAGTGCTGATTGGCCAGAGTACGGAATTCGGCCAATCAGCGCTGGCCAATGCATTCTATTAGCCCGATGAAGTAGAGCTGAATGTGTGTGCTAAGCACACACATTCAGCACTGCTTCATCGGGCTAATAGAATGCATTGGCCAGCGCTGATTGGCCGAATTCCGTACTCTGGCCAATCAGCACTGGCCAATGCATTCTATTAGCCCGATGAAGTAGAGCTGAATGTGTGTGCTAAGCACACACATTCAGCACTGCTTCATCACGCCAATACAATGCATTAGCCAGTGCTGATTGGCCAGAGTACGGAATTCGGCCAATCAGCGCTGGCTCTGCTGGAGGAGGCGGAGTCTAAGATCTCTCCACACCAGTCTCCATTCAGGTCCGACCTTAGACTCCGCCTCCTCCGGCAGAGCCAGCGCTGATTGGCCGAAGGCTGGCCAATGCATTCCTATGCGAATGCAGAGACTTAGTAGTGCTGAGTCAGTTTTGCTCAACTACACATCTGATGCACACTCGGCACTGCTACATCAGATGTAGCAATCTGATGTAGCAGAGCCGAGGGTGCACTAGAACCCCTGTGCAAACTCAGTTCACGCTAATAGAATGCATTGGCCAGCGCTGATTGGCCAATGCATTCTATTAGCCCAATGAAGTAGAGCTGAATGTGTGTGCTAAGCACACTCATTCAGCACTGCTTCATCACGCCAATACAATGCATTAGCCAGTGCTGATTGGCCAGAGTACGGAATTCGGCCAATCAGCGCTGGCCAATGCATTCTATTAGCCCGATGAAGTAGAGCTGATTGTGTGTGCTAAGCACACACATTCAGCACTGCTTCATCACGCCAATACAATGCATTAGCCAGTGCTGATTGGCCAGAGTACGGAATTCGGCCAATCAGCGCTGGCCAATGCATTCTATTAGCCCGATGAAGTAGAGCTGAATGTGTGTGCTAAGCACACACATTCAGCACTGCTTCATCACGCCAATACAATGCATTAGCCAGTGCTGATTGGCCAGAGTACGGAATTCGGCCAATCAGCGCTGGCTCTGCCGGAGGAGGCGGAGTCTAAGGTCGGACCTGAATGGAGACTGGTGTGGAGCGATCTTAGACTCCGCCTCCTCCAGCAGAGCCAGCGCTGATTGGTCGAGTTCCGTACTCTGGCCAATCAGCACTGGCTAATGCATTGTATTGGCGTGATGAAGCAGTGCTGAATGTGTGTGCTTAGCACACACATTCAGCTCTACTTCATCGGGCTAATAGAATGCATTGGCCAGCGCTGATTGGCCGAATTCCGTACTCTGGCCAATCAGCACTGGCTAATGCATTGTATTGGCGTGATGAAGCAGTGCTGAATGAGTGTGCTTAGCACACACATTCAGCTCTACTTCATCAGGCTAATAGAATACATTGGCCAATCAGCGCTGGCCAATGCATTCTATTAGCTTGATGAAGCAGAGTGTGCACAAGGGTTCAAGCGCACCCTCGGCTCTGATGTAGCAGAGCTGAGGGTGCACAAGGGTTCAAGTGCACCCTCGGCTCTCCTACATCAGAGCCGAGGGTGCGCTTGAACCCTTGTGCACACTCTGCTTCATCAAGCTAATAGAATGCATTGGCCAGCGCTGATTGGCCAGAGTACGGAATTCGGCCAATCAGCGCTGGCCAATGCATCCCTATGGGAAAAAGTTTATCTCACAAAAATCACAATTACACACCCGATAGAGCCCCAAAAAGTTATTTTTAATAACATTCCCCCCTAAATAACGGTTATCCCTAGCTATCCCTGCCTGTACAGCTATCCCTGTCTCTTAGTCACAAAGTTCACATTCTCGTATGACCCGGATTTGAAATCCACTATTCGTCTAAAATGGAGGTCACCTGATTTCGGCAGCCAATGACTTTTTCCAATTTTTTTCAATGCCCCCGGTGTCGTAGTTCCTGTCCCACCTTCCCTGCGCTGTTATTGGTGCAAAAAAGGCGCCAGGGAAGGTGGGAGGGGAATCGAATTTTGGCGCACTTTACCACGCGGTGTTCGATTTGATTCGAACATGGCGAACACCCTGATATCCGATCGAACATGTGTTCGATAGAACACTGTTCGCTCATCTCTAGTGCTGACATATTCCACAGCACTTTAGAGACATTGTGGCCACTGTCCCATATAGTGCTAACAATCTAAATTCTAATCTAAACAATCTCAATAAAACCTTCCCAGTGTAATTTTAGAGATATTTGATGCTTTTTTGGCCTGGTTTTCTTGAGACAGGCAGGTATCCTTTGGCCCCAAGCAAAGTCAGTTCTGAGTATAATCTCACAATAGACACTTCAGTGGTTGAGATGACATTTAGGCACAGAGACAAAAGTTGTTATGCAAAGCAAGAGCCAATCAGCATGCTACTGAAATGGGTCACATGTCAGAAATTATCAAGACAGACAAGAACTAGTTAATAAGCTACTACTGAAAAAAAATGGTGGTGCAGTTTTAGGCAATTTGCAGACAGGTGTTAGATAATATTTGTATGCAGCTCTATAGTGGGCCTCTCAGAATGAATATTACCAGTGGGCCCTAGGCTGCCCAATTTGATACTGCATGGGGTCCAATATGAGGGGGCTACACTCTGCACCAATCACTGTCTTTGTGTATCCAAAAATGTAAAAGTTATGGTTATAATTGCAATAGTGCTCTGCCTTACTTGGCCTTCCCCTATATATTGCCTCCCAACTCTACTCTAAAATTCTGGATCCCCTCATCAACCCCAGAACAGCTGCTATGACTGCTGTCATGATAGTTACGCCCATGATTTTGGTCTGTTACTTATGTCTTTTACCTAATTTCCTCCTCTTTCATGCTCATTTTCAACATTGTTATTGTGAATGAAGAACTGAATTGATTTTCTTGTGTGGAGCTTCTACTAGTTTGAAATGAGTTTCCAATTACCTCGTATTATATACGATAAGAACGGCTATTACAGTGGGTGGAAGCATGTGAAATAAATTCTCCCATGCTTTAATGAAAAAGTAATTTAAACCAATTGTAGGAGGTTTACAGGTATAGCATTGCACATCAAGGATCACATGAAATAAAAAATGCACAAGTTTTAAATTCAAGGAAAATACTACTGAGCCTATCATTGGTCAAGGGGTGTCACCAATATAGCACTGTTTGACTGAACATTCCTGTATGTCAAAAGCAACCAGAAAAGAGAAGCCAGCGGGGACATGAAATGAAAGCAGTGGGGGATTGGTGAAGAGTGTATGCTTTATTAAGGTACACCCTTACATTGTCTGTAATGATAACAGGGAGTGCACTATAACTATTTGCTTCCTCTTTGCACCAATCTCTATAGTGAACACTTGCACAGTCTTTCTGGTCTGGTAGAGCTGTTTAAGGGCACTTTGCTCAATCTGTAATGGGGAACCTGGATCCACTGGTTAGGGGCACAGTTGCATAAGAGTATAGTTATTTTGAGTTTCAGTTGTTCCAATATAATAATGTTATCTGTAAAATTATGTGATACTAGCTTTTACCCGCAACTTTGTCTGCGGTGATTTGAGAATTGGGCGGACACAGACGTGTGAAACTGTAAAAGTGCTTTAAAAAGTTTGGTGGGCTAGCAAATGTGATGTGATGTGTTATATTGTGTTTGTAGTGATACAGACAATGTGATGTGTTGTATTGTTTATGTCGTGATACAGACAATGTGATGTGTTGTATTGTGTATGTCGTGATACAGACAATGTGATGTGTTGTATTGTGTATGTCGTGATACAGACAATGTGATGTGTTGTATTGTGTATGTCGTGATACAGACAATGTGATGTGTTGTATTGTGTATGTCGTGATACAGACAATGTGATGTGTTGTATTGTGTATGTCGTGATACAGACAATGTGATGTGTTGTATTGTGTATGTCGTGATACAGACAATGTGATGTGTTGTATTGTGTATGTCGTGATACAGACAATGTGATGTGTTGTATTGTGTATGTCGTGATACAGACAATGTGATGTGTTGTATTGTGTATGTCGTGATACAGACAATGTGATGTGTTGTATTGTGTATGTCGTGATACAGACAATGTGATGTGTTGTATTGTGTATGTCGTGATACAGACAATGTGATGTGTTGTATTGTGTATGTCGTGATACAGACAATGTGATGTGTTGTATTGTGTATGTCGTGATACAGACAATGTGATGTGTTATATAGTGGAAAGCTATATGTAAATGTGAGTGAGTAGAGTGAGGGCTACTCCTGAGGTGACAGTAAGGAGTGTGCAGGCAGGTTGAGGTAGGAAATGCCAGGCAGTGTGTGTGAGTGTGTATGTAGTGATACAGACAATGTGATGTGTTGTATTGTGTATGTAGTGATACAGACAATGTGATGTATTGTATTGTGTATGTAGTGATACAGACAATGTGATGTGTTGTATTGTGTATGTATGAGAATATGCAAATCTGTCTCCCAAGATGTAAACAGGGAGACAGTGCCTCTGTTTGCTGCCCTCTATAGAGGGCAGCAAACAGAGGCACTGTCTCCCTGTTTACATCTTGGGAGACAGATTTGCATATTCTCCCATGTTCCCTTGCAGTGGAGCAACTATGGCTATAAGTCTCCACACACCTGAGAAGGTGGTCTCTCCCTAAGGAGTGACGTTATCCCCACAATTGTGTATGTAGTGATACAGACAATGTGATGTGTTGTATTGTGTATGTAGTGATACAGACAATGTGATGTGTTATATAGTGGAAAGCTATATGTAAATGTGAGTGAGTAGAGTGAGGGCTACTCCTGAGGTGACAGTAAGGAGTGTTCAGGCAGGTTGAGGCAGGAAATGCCAGGCAGTGTGTGTGAGTCTATAGCTGGGGCTAGGAGTCCTGCTTTTGTGAGTCTCCTGCTAGGAAGCCATGTTGTTTAGTGGCACCAAAAGTAGCCTGTGACTCAATCCTAAGGGAAAACTATGTTTGTGGAAAATTGCACGCAAATCCGTCCAGGCGTTTTAGCGTGATTGAGGAACAAACATCCAAACTCACAAACATCCAAACATCCAAACACACAAACTTTCACACTTATAATATTAGTAGGATCTCCTTATAAACCTTTCACCACCAGCTCCAACTCCATTTCTGCATCAATCCATGGGTTCCAGTTCATTGATTTTGGTGCAATTGGAATTTTCCCTCTAGCCCCCATTGTTCCTGAGCAATCGATGCAGTTAGCTTTAGCACTCAATATGCTGACTAGGTTCTCTTTTGGGAGGTGGGTGATCCTAAGCTGGAGAAGACAGCATGGGACCACCCACCTGTCAATAGAGAAAATTATTAGTATTTTAAATGGTGAAACTAACACCACTGATTGCTCAGGAACGGTGGGGGCTACAGGGAATATTCTAACTGTACTAGAATCCTTCACCTATTGAAGAATGCAAAGAGTTGTAGTTGGCGTGTGTGGTAAAAGGTACTTTTTAATGGATTCTTTATCCAGCACTAAAGTATTGATGACTTATCATTGGGATTTTTGAATTGTTTAAAAATGTGTGACAAGGATCTACTAATGGCTAAAAAAGCAACAGAGCTTATACCAACCTCCACTGATCCTCTGCCATTGAGAATGCCTTCTCAGTAGGGTTGAGCGATCGTGTTCGGAAAAGATTGGATTCCAATCGGCGATCGAGAAAATTTCACGATCGGAATTCCGAACACGATCTATTTAGGTGGGATCGAGATCGAGGATTATTTCCCCACTATTTCCCCTTAGCCTTCACACTGAGTATATAGTGTATACTCAGTGTGAAAGCTCCGCTGCAGTTCCATAGGAATGAATGGAAGCAGCCGGCACACAGCCTTAACCCCCTGCACGCCGGCTGCCTTCATTCATTCTAAAGGGAGACTAAACTAACATGTCTCGTAGCTACTTACCTCCAGAGATGGCTGCTCCACTGCTCCGGTGTTCTTCTCGCTGCCACTCCACGCTCCAGTCTTCTTTGCCTCACTGCCCCGTGACGTCTCCCCTCCCAGTACCCGCCCACACTCTCCTAACCTGGGAGGCAGGGAGCAGCGAGGCAAAGAAGACTGCAGCGTGGAGTAGCAGCGAGGACACCGGAGCAGCGGAGCAGCCATCTCTGGAGGTAAGTGGACACCAGGGGGGACTAAGTAGCCAGAGGATTTAAAAAAAATCCTCTGGCTACTTAGTGATTCACTACACAGCCTGGATTCTAACAATTGTTAAATTCCATGCTGTATAGTGAATAGGATTGCTTTTAAAATCCGATCTCCGATTAATAAAAAAAATCCCATTGACTTGCATTGGGATCGGAATTGGGATCGAGATCGGGTTCGAATGAAAAATGATCGAAAATCGGATTTTAAAATCGATCCTGAAAAGTCAAGATCGGCTCAACCCTACTTCTCAGTCAATCAATGGCTGCAGTGGTGACCATCCTAAGTCATTTATTGAATGAGTGCACATTGTCAGTCATTACCTGCATGTTGAGAGAGTGCATAAAATGGAGTGCAGCAATGACCCTAGAACCATTGGAAGAGTATTTTTTTTCAGCCATTTGCAGCCCATAACATCATACATTTTTATACAGCTGGAGAACACACACACAAATATATATATATATATATATATATATATATATATTAAACATTGAACATAAAATAGATAGGCTTTATCTCTAACAATAAAAAGTATTAAAAGATAGCATGATAATTTTTTCTACCATTTTTTTATTAGTTGTTTTTTCTTTTTTATGGTATAGCTTACATGACAGTATTTACCATTAGAATTCTTCACTGGAGTCAACTCATTGAGGTCTATGGAGAGCTTGCTATACATAATCTGAGCGGGTGTAGGTGACATCATCTGTGGTCAGTAGTGGATGATATGGTGCATGTAAAATGTAATCTATAAAGTTGTTATTTTCTGTTGTAATACTGTCAGTTTTGTCAACCCAAAATTATTACACCAGAATAAAAATTGCAGGTTTTATAAAGATGGTGACATGGCAGCTTTAAAAAAAAATTATCAAAAATTCTTCAAAAAATATGCTTAGCCATATGAAAGTGGCTTAATTTTCATTGAAATTATAATTTTTCACAGTATAAAAATGAGCATGAATTACATTGTGGGTGTGGCAAAGTCTGCATGGGCACACACTGCACACACACACTCACACACTGCACAGATGCAATGACTGCTGCAAATGATTCCTTGGGCTGCAAAGGGCCTCCACCAACTTTACGTCAGCCATAACTACACTAAAAAACTGGTTAGAATTATGTGATGTGAGTTAGCAAAAACCTTACTTACCTCAACGTCGGACTATGCAGTAAGATGCATCTATGAGAACTAGAGGGATACAAGTAACTGAGATTTTCTTCTCTAATGTATTTCCAAAGGTAAATTTCTTTTAATTGTCACTAGTTTTTGCACCGCTGCTCTCAGGATAAGTTTCTAGGTAATACCAGGACAGGTTTCGACTGCCTGCCTTTATACCTAAGCCAACTATTTATTCTATTGGAAACTATAAATTGCCAGCCGTGAAATTACTTTGCGTGGAAGCTGAAAGCAGTTGTATGGTTACTTTGTTGACTGCTTAGGAAGTTTAGAGCAAAGAGCCTGTACATATCAGTGAAGTGTAGTAGACGAACATCAGAAAGAAATTTAGTACTTTCCTGCAATACCTTGGCTTGCATACATTGTATTAGATTTAACAGTGAGATAACCAGCATGTTATCCAATCCTTATTGCTTAGCTAACTTAGGTTTAAAATAAAATGTGAATTTTCCTGCAACCTTCGAGTTGGTCACTTACTTGAATAAACTATAACAACTTCATGATCAGGTATTTCCATTTAAAGAGGAACTTACACCACATCCTGTATAAAAAAGTATAAAACGTTGCAATACCACAAAAGGTCATCTCACCAATACAAGGAAGCAGCCTCTGCTATACACAGAGCACAAAGTGCACACAGACACTTTCCGGTGCACGGTCTAAGCTAATTAGCATATGAATAAAAATGGACTTATTCAAAATCTACTGAGACAATTTACATACAAAAGGTAGGTGTGAAATAGTCTTTCTAAAGGCTATGCAAGGATGTGCTTAGCTAAAAATGACATTTCCCAATGATAGAGCCCCTTTAACAAAGTGTGTTTTGATCACTAGTCTTATTTAGTAAAGTCTTGTTCCGGTATACATGAGTGTCTGTTAGTTTTTAGAGATGAGCAAGTAGTGTTTGATCGAGTAGGTGTTCGATCGAATACTACGGTATTCGAAATACTCGTACTCGATCGAACACTACTAGCTGTTCGAAGTTTAAGGTTCGATGTAGAACCAGCGTTGATTGGCAGAATGCTATACATTCTGCCAATCAACGCTGGTTCTTCTCTTACCTTTAGAAGTCTTCTCTTACCTTAGAAGTCTTCTCCGTGCAGCGTCCTCATAGCGTCTTCCGGCTGGAATTCACTCTGCCTAGGCATCCGGCGCGCGGGCATGCCCTCGTATGCGCAGTCGGCTCTGCTCAGGCATCGGGCCGGGCAGAGCCGACCGCGCATGCGCAGTCAGCTCTGCCTAGGCCCTGATGCCTAGGCAGAGTGAATTCCAGCTGAAACATGCCGCGGGGGCGCTGCGCCGGGAGAAGACTTCAAGGAGACATTTTAGTGTTCGCTCATCTCTATTAGTTTTCCTTCTGACTAGGGTTGAGCGCGATCGGAATCGGATGGAAAATTATCAAAAATCAGATTTTAAAAACGATCCTGAAATTTTATGATCGGCTCAACCCTACTTCTGACACAACAATTAGGGTTAGCTCACACAGAGTGTTTTGCAGGCAGATTTTGATGTGAAATCCACCTCAAAATCTGCCTGCAAAAAGGGCTCCCATTCATTTTAATGGGAGCCACTCGCTTCTTTTTCCCGCTAGCGATTTTTTTCAGCTAACGGGAAAAAGAAGCGACATTCCCATTCTTCCCACAGATTCTGTGACTGAGACAGCCACAATGTCCCCGGGCCAGACTCACTCCTGATTAGACCTATTCATTCAGGCCTAATCAGAAGCAGGATACCGCGGCATCCCATTGTGGCTAGCTGCCTGGAGAGTTCACACAGCGGAAAAGGTTTCCGCCGTGTGAACATACCCTTACACTACGTCACCAAGGTTTTGATCAGTGAATGTTCAGTTTGCTGGGATATTACATACAGAGTACTGTTACATGGGGATTGACATAGGGAGAAAAAGGACCTGAAGTCTGTTCACTGAATACCAAGTACAATACCTTACATTGTGTAAGAGCTGTGCTTGGTATTGCAGTTCAGCCCTATTTACTTGAATTGGACTGATCTGGAAACAGGACACTCAATGTATGAACATAATAGCATTGATCTGTGAAGCAGAGGTGGCACTAACCACTAGATCTATAGTGAGCTACCTTCGAAAAGGTAATCCTATGATCAATTTCCCCTTTTTCACATATTAGGTCATAAGTACATATTCCTTACCCAGAATTCTTAGCAGGGCATGCATAGTCTAATAAGTCCCTGATTGCCCCTTCTGATCCACATTGAGACCTCTCACCCAGCCAGTACCTCGCTCAGCATTGATGAAAAGCAAAAACCTTGAAATAGTTGTATGTTGATGGGGACCTCGTTATTCCTCGAAGAGTTATTGGAAGACCAAGTATTAACCTATAGGGAGCTACCTTGCAAATGGTGGTGCTCTGATCAAGTTCCTTTTTTTCACCAATATTTGCATTTTTGCTAAATCTTTTTTTTGTGGATAACACGTCGGAATAGCCTTTAGAAAGGCTATTCGTTTCCTACCTTTAGATGGGATCTCCGCCGCACCGTTCCTTAGTTATACCGTTTTTTACCGGTATGTAAATTAGTGCTCTGGCAGCGATGGGGGCGGGCCCCAGCACTGAAAATGCAATGGGGGCATCCCCACCACTGCCCGAGAACAGGATCCTGCGCCGCCTCTATCTTCTGCTGGATCCTCCCCTTCTTTCTTCAGCAGCGTCACCTCTGTCGGCTCTTACACTAGTAGAGCCGACTGCGCATGCTCGCAATTGCAGCCTCGGAACTATAGCTGCGCATGCGCAGTCAGCTCTACTAGTGTAAGAGCCGACAGAGGTGACGCTGCTGAAGAAAGAAGGGGAGGATCCAGCAGAAGACAGAGGTGGTGCAGGATCCTGTTCTCGGGCAGCAGTGGGGACGCCGCCATCACTGCCAGAGAACTCATTTACATACCGGTAAAAAATGGTATTACTAAGGAACGGCACGGCGGAGATCCCATCTAAAGGTAGGAGACGAATAGCCTTTCTAAAGGCTATTCCGACGTGTTAGCCACAGAAAAAAGATTTTTAATGGTAGAATCCCTTTAAAAATTCTTAGTAGTCATGGTGTAAGAAGTCCATGTACTTTCTCTCCTTAATGAGAGACATAAGCCCTTGTGTCTTAGACACCATTAGTAAAGCTGCCCCAATATGTAAATGTATGAAACATAGGATGGTACATTAGAAGGCTCACGCATCTGTACAACAATCCTACTGCATTTCTCATAGTATCACTATATACATAAGCCTCCTCACACACACTGTTAACCCTTGCCCTAAAAATAAAACTAAATAAAATGAACAAATATATAATGAATTACAAGCTTCAGCAAAAACAAAATAATTTACCGGTATTTTACCATAATCTTACAAATAAATGATTCATTTAAGTAATTGGAATAAATGCTATTTATTCTATCAAACATGATTTGTTATGCTGTACAACATACACACTCGAGGGCTAACAAAATGTATATACTTTTCAGTTTTCTTTTGAAAAAATATTCCGAAATGATTTGTTTGGTCTCTGTAGGGCCACATGCCCTTGCCTGCTGTTTATCAGCCTTGATTTTGATGGGATGATTTTTAGTCAGCTGTCTCTATCAGTTTGGCACAGACAAAAATCCTTTAAAAATGTTACACTTCATCAAAGTGTATCATGAGACTTCACGGTCATTATCTCAATGGCTGCTCTGATGTGCCACAATTGGCAAAGACACAGACGGTAGGGGGTGTATTAGAAGAAAGCCAGCGTTTCATGTGGAAAGCTGGCAAGCCTCTCCAAGCTTCTGTCAACAACTCAGCAGTCTGATCCGATGCACTGAGTGCTGATTATGCTCTTGTTTCTGTAGGAAGTAAACAAGAAAATGAATTCCACAGCACAACACAGCCTCTTTGTATCATCAAAATGGTGTCACTGGAAGCAGTCCAACCACGTCGAAAGTTTGACCATTTATGTCACTGGTGCCTCGATGCTACTGAAGCTTTGATTCTGCAATAAGACCTTTCAGGGGAAAACCACTCAGGAAATAAAAGAATTGATTGGTTGTTGGGTCAATTTAGCTATAAGGGTGCAAAGCATTGTTGCTTTGAAAAGACTAATGTATACACAGGCAGTTCCACCGCTGGCTTTAACTTCAAGTGCACTCAACGACTAAGTTTAGGAACTGCTTCTACACTAAGTTGTTATCAAAAATTCACATGAAAGGATCACATACAAAGCGCTTTAGCTAAGACAGATGTTCCAATTACTGCGTCAACAACTCTTCAAACACAGTGCCTATAAAAGTATTCACCCCCTTACACTTCTTCTTGTGTATCAACATTGAATCACATTTACAGTAAGCAGCATAAATGTTCTTTGGAAAAAGTAAGATTCTATAAAATGACCATATACTTAATAAATAATCATGGAATACATAACTATTCAACACCAGTAAACATAGGAATAGCAAAATGGCTTTAGATGTTACATAGGCAAAGGGATTTCATTTGTCTAAAGGTGGAAGGTCTCAAGCTGGCCATACATGAAGATACATCCAGCTGTAAGTTAGGCATTTCTCTTAGTCCTCATGCACATGCAGATTGCGGCCCGCCGAGCATGCAAGTGTTCACAATGGGTAAAGAGAAGTAAGCTACTAACAACTCTTTCACCAACTTATTTCCAGTGGGAACATAGGATCTGGCATGATGTTATTTATACATAGCAAACATTGGTAATTGTGTTGAATTTCTATATTGTCTTATCTAGGCCCGCAGAGGTACAATAGAGACAAAAATAACTGCACTAGAGAAGGCTGAGGATGATGTGCAAGTTCGCCTCTAGGGTGAATAATGAGGATAAATTAATACTTTCATATAGTGCTTAAAAGAGATTGATAGGACCCCGCCGATGAGTTATTCTCAGCAGCAGGTATACAGAGAATAGAGCTGGAAACATATTGCTCTGTTCATGTACTGGTTGTGCTGACTTACTACAGCTCAGTTCCTATACAAGTGAATGCAAGATAAGTTGAAGTTTATTCTCCTGCACTGAAACAAGTCTTATTAAAATCAATGAATTGTCTATGTAATGCAGGGGTCCTCAAACTGCGGCCCGCGGGCCACATGCGGCCCGCCAAGCACTTCTGTCTGGCCCCGCCGACAATGCCGGCAGTGATGCATTTATAATGAAGCTCCTGGGGAGCTCGGGCCAGGCCATGGAGCGCACTTCACTTTACCTATTGGAGGGCACCGCTCCCGATGTCTGTGCGACCTGCTCTGCCTCCGGCCCACTGTTTAAAAAGTTTGAGGACCCATGATGTAATGCATAAGAGATTATCTTAGAAGCTGCCTCGTACCCTGGCTAATACATGGCTATTGGAGGTGTTTTCTGAATCCCGTCCACACGTTGCGGAAAATATGCAGACACACTGCGATTTCCAAAACCTTTGCAGTTTTGAAAATCGCAGCAATGTCAATTATACCTACAGAAACGTCACCGGTCTCTCTAGAGGTATAATGGAAACCTCTGCAGACTTACTGTGAAAAGCGCTGCAAGAAAAACTGTGATGCGTTTCTGCTGCAGTTTTTCCCGCATCGCTTTTTTGCTGTGGCCTGCTACGTGAGGCCTTAGTCTTACTCACATTGTGCACATAGCTGCTCTGTTGTTCCTTGACGGTCTTTGTGGTGTTGCAGCAATGGTGTCCCTGACTTTAACACATGAGTGCTGAGGCAAGTGATTCACTGCCATGATCGCGTCGGATAGTCTTATTATTGATGCAGTGCTGAAAACAAAAGTACCAAAGTGGTGGAGCTGGAATGAGAGGGACCCCAAGAGCTCAATAGCAGCTGGGGGCACATGGTGTCACAGAACCCCGAATAGTTAATTTTAATAATTTTGTTAACCACTTCAGTACTGGGCCAATTTGTGGTCCAGGACCAGACACATTTTAGGTGTATTTTGTATGTGCGGTTTTGAGGTCTGTAAAATTTTTCTCATATGTCTCAGTCAACTAATTTTTGCGTCTTTTTTTGGGGACACATAGGGCTTTATTTTTACGTTATTTTTATTTTCAAATGTGTTTTAATTTTTTTTATATCCAAGAAAATATAAACAAAATAGGAGGGAAATTGTGTCTGGTTTTCAATTTATAATTTTTTTTGAAATATAATATATAATATAGTTTTTCCTCTCCGTTATGGGAATTTTTATTTTGTACGGTGTCATCGGGGGTGGGGCTATAACCTTTAATAACGGCGTTTTATTAGCGTCTCATTTATTTTATTTTATTTTTATTTACATTTTTTAAAAACTTTTTTATTATATTTTTATTTTATTTTTTTCCCAGATTGTGTCCCCATAAGGTGATAAGAGACCTTTGGGGACATCTGATCACTTTTTTTTTTGTACTTGAGGCTGATTTCTCCTATAACTGGGGCTGGTACATTTAACCTCAGTTACAGGAGAAATACAGACTCCTGCACACTGTATACACAGTATACAGAGCTGATCTGGGGTCCTGTAGGACCCAGCAGCTCTGGCAGGACACTGCTCCCAGCGGATCACGTGTCTGCCGGGTCAGAGGGCAGCTGATTTATGGCAGCGTCCATAGCCATGTATACAGCGCTCATTGAGCGCTGTATACACAGCGATCGAGATAGCAGAGGAGGTAATAAATCTTCCCTGCTATCTCTCTGGGAGCTCCGGCTGAAGTTACAGCCGGCTCCTAGTGAAAGCAGCTGCACGATCTCCGTGCAGCTGCTGTGTTCTGACTTGCACGTACAGGTACTAGGCAACCACTTCCTGGATGTATATAGTCTAAGGGCGGTCCGGAAGTGGTTAATTAATAAAGTTGGTGGTTTATAATAAAAATTGATGGTATTTTAAAATGGTTCAGCTCGTTTTCTATTTCCCCCTGTTTCTGAGGTGATGTTTCAAAAGGTGCTTACCTTGAGAGGTCAAGCGGGGTCAGCTGTGCATGCACGAGCAGCTTCCAGATGATTCCTGTGGTTCCAGATGTTTCTATGAATTCTGCCCAGCAACCAGGATAGCAGCTGATTGGACAGCTGTTTGGTAACGGCGGGAAAATTGTATATAAAAAGGGGTGCTAGCTGATCTCTGCTGTCAGTCATTGTGATCAGCTGGACGAAGAGGAAGAAGCAAGAAGCCCACCCTCCCGCCCTTAATTTTTGGGACTTTCAGTACTTGTCGCAATGTTTTATTGGTGGGGTCTTAGTCTCCCTGCTATTGAAGGGAGGACTGCAGTTCTTAACTGTAAGCTTTATTTGAGGTTTATTTGATTTTGCTTTTTGAGAATTTTAATTGGTTATTCCTTTTTGTGTTTTTTATTGATTATTTATGAATATATTTTATTGGTACATTTATTTATTTAACCCTTGGTAACCCTCAATAAAACAATGTGGCCATAATCTTTCCATAAATAAACTGTTGTGTTGTCCTTATTTTCTTTAGTATTAGTAGATAAGATAATATGGTTATTTATTTATGAGTTGGGTCTTGTGCCACCATGTCAGGACATCTAGCAAGTAAATAAAGCTTCTTTTTGTTATTTAAAAAAAATCCCTGGCTTTAGGTAAAATTTAGGGAGATCTTGGAACCCTCCCTCAACTCTGAATTATGTAAAAGATCATTTTGTAAGACAGGGAGCAATTTTTGGGATGTCAATGATTGTATACCCCTATGGATAGAAATAACAAATTACGCTGTCATTTGTAAAAGGTAAGGTAGCACTTGTCCATTTCATCTCCATCAAAGTAAATCAACAGTACGTCTGAAGGAAAGCCCTAACAACTTTCCATCCGTCTAAGTGGTGCCAGAGTACAAATACATATTTATGTATATCTAACATGTTTTTCCATTTAAACATGGACTTAAGAAACAACTGGACATTTAAAGTCAAGGTTCCTTGGTAATTCAATTCTGTTATTGCAGTATAATTATTACCTTGTACAACATACTTGAACTGAGCGGCGATTCATGTAGAATGTGACAACGTAAGCACATAACTACATTATTTGCTTAATGATATCAGAGTGGAAAACTCTGCATTACTTTACATGAATGCATTTTTATGACGTGTATGGCATACACAAAGGTGTGTTTTGTTAAATGTGACCTTCTCTCTAAAAGTAACACTTCGCACATTTTTTTGAAGAGGTGGGAATTTTAGATTTTACTGAGAAACGTATTTTACAGGGTTTTATGGTAGGAAAAACAGTAGACCTACGTACAACATACAGAAAGTACTTTAAAATATATTACATTTCTACGTTAATAGCTAACAGCACTTAACATTCAGAAGAATTAAAGATTATGATCAATCTAATCAGTTCTTCGTTTGACAAGGACGTGATATGACGGTAGTTCTCTGCTTCTATACTGATACCTGCAGCTGAAAAGAGTCCGGTGAAGTGTAGATTACAGAATGGAGCTGTGGCTATTCGATAGCTACTCTGTTCTTTCAATGGGATTATTTGTGAAAGTGCTGTTAGATCAAACGTGTCTATGAGATCTATTGATCCAGCTATACTTTTCATGTCTGACATTGCGCTACGGTTTAGAGTTTACTATATGGAACATATGTTAGCGCTATCAATGTAAACATTCTAAATCATAAATACAATGGTCAATCTGGGTTATCTCAATAGCAGTGTTAACTATAGGGTTTGTAATTCTTTTCTTTTTACAATTGAATATGAATACACATAGGCATGTAAAGATGCGCCTTGGATATAACTTTGAGCGCTATGGGTTACATCCTAGGTTAAATACACCCAAGTGGACATTTGTAGAGATTATCTCACACATACTATGTAAAGCATGATACTCCTTAGAACAGGGCTTTTCAAACTTTTTCCACTGGAACCTCAGGAGCCAGAAGATGACAATTCCTGAGACCTACTATTAGTCAATAGCAACACCAAGATTTAAAATGTATCTCTAGTTATATTTAATTTCCCCCCTGAATGCAGTGTAACATTGATATAACACAAAAAAGGTCATTTATATTGTTAAAAAAAAAGACTGCTGCCCCACCTAAACCTCACCAAATACTAAAAGAATGTAGGTCCGCAGTGCTGTCCCATTGAAATCTATGCATCAGTGCTGCGGTACCTACTGTACACTCGCCGCTACAGTTTGTACAGTAAGTGAGCGGTATGGCCCATGATATTATTATTATTATTATTATTATTATTATTATTATTGTTTATTTATATAGCACCATTAATTCCATGGTGCTTAAGGGGGCGTTCACACTACCGTCGGTGTCCGACATGTAGTGTCCGCTCCTAGTGTCCGCTCAAAATCTGTCACGGACACTAGGAGCGGACACTAGATGTGTCCGTGACACCTGTCATTCACTTGAATGGGCATCGGGTGCGTTCTTTTGCATTCCGTGCCCGTCCTTCCCTGTCCGCAAGAGAAGATGTCCGACTTCTCAAGCGGACAGAGGAACCCTGCATGCAAAAGAACGCACCCGATGCCCATTCAAGTAAATGACAGGTGTCACGGACACAGCCAGTGTCCGCTCCTAGTGTCCGTGACAGATTTTGAGCGGACACTAGGAGCGGACACTACATGTCGGACACCGACGGTAGTGTGAACGCTCCCTTACATTTGGGGGTTACATACAATACACAAATTAGCCATACACAACCATACACAAATTAACCAATACCACAAACTGAGCTATCTTAGTACCAGTGACCTGTGGAAGTGTCGGGACCCTGCAGATTTAATGTTGATGACCTATCCTATGATAGTTCGGGGGTGGATCCTCCGAGCAGTCTTCTCCTTGCAGCGTCCCCACGGCGTCTTCCGGCTCATCATTCACTCTGCCAGGCATCGGGTCTGGGCAGAGCCGACTGCGCATGCCCGCACTACAAGCGGACATGCGCAGTTGGCTCTGCCCAGGCCCGATGCCTGGCAGAGTGAATTCAGAGCCGAAAGACACCGCGGGGACGCTGCGCAGGGGGAAGACTTCTAAAGGTAAGAGAAGAACCAGCGTTGATTGGCAATGTATAGCATTCTGCCAATCAACGCTGGTTCTGCATCGAATCTTAACTTCGAACAGCTAGTAGTACTCGATCGAGTACGAGTATTTCGAATACAATAATAATAATAATAATAATAATAATAATAATAATAATATCATGGGCCATACCGCTCACTTGCTGTACAAACTGTAGCGGCGAGTGTACAGTAGGTACCGCAGCACTGATGCATAGATTTCAATGGGACAGCGCTGCGGACCTACATTCTTTTAGTATTTGGTGAGGTTTAGGTGGGGCAGCAGTCTTTTTTTTAACAATATAAATGACCTTTTTTGTGTTATAGCAATGTTACACTGCATTCAGTTGGGAAATTAAATATAACTAGAGATACATTTTAAATCTTGGTGTTGCTATTGACTAATAGTAGGGCTCAGGAATTGTCATCTTCTGGCTCCTGAGGTTCCAGTGGAAAAAGTTTGAAAAGCCCTGTTCTAAGGAGTATCATGCTTTACATAGTATGTGCAAGATAATCTCTACAAATGTCCACTTGGGTGTATGGGTGGTATCGAATACCTACTCGATCGAGTACTACTCTACATCTCTACTAATCTGCTCAAAAAGCGGTTACCTGCAGAAACCTGCAGAACCCATAGATGATAATGGGGTCAGCCAGGTTTCTTCCTGAAAAACGCTTGCTGGGATTTTCTCTCTGCATTTTTCAAGCAGATTCGGGGATGGAAACCTTGAATGTAGTTGGAACACTAGTGAGAACTTACCTTAGATATATTACAAAGTTACTTATAGTCATTTGTGCTATTCAGTTAAGCAAAATTCGTTGAAACAACAGTGTCTATTTAAACATTGCTGCCTTAGGCATTTGTCTCAATAATAAACCCAGACCGGACTAATTGTTTATATATATATATATATATATATATATATATATATATTTACAAAAAAATAATAAAAATACTTAATAGCTCCCATCTGATTTATCAGTGAAAGTACTTTATCTTCCATATAAGATACCAATATTTGTTCAGCAGTGAGTAATATATTTAATATATTGAAAGACATATTTGTGGTTAAATACTATCAACTCATTAATAATAGCAATTAATTGATTGTAGCTCTTCTCAAGAATCTCTCAATTAACCTATATTTGTTTAATTTATTAGTCCAGATTATGCGTCTGCGCGCAAACAGACAACTACTCTCTGCATTTTAAGTGTCAAACAAAGTGCTCACTAACTGCTAACATCAATTCACACTTTGCACTAGAAATTACAGCAGAGGAAAGCGAATTGTGGAAGCAATTATTTCAGTTATCCAGATGTGTTTCAATCATTTTGTCAATGTTTTTCAGGCGAAATGCTTCTGCTAGCTATCGTGCTGGCACAGAGCGCACATCTTTTCATTATTAATTCAGCTCATGAAGCTTAATTGGACAAGGCTAGAGCGAATTTGACAAACATCACAGCAGCAGGAAAAGCAATCACTCTTTCAAGATGAAAATTTGTTTGATGTCTTACTGTGTAACTCATTTACTCTCCTTGGGAGTCA
Organism: Leptodactylus fuscus; assembly: GCF_031893055.1. Taxonomy (NCBI): domain Eukaryota; kingdom Metazoa; phylum Chordata; class Amphibia; order Anura; family Leptodactylidae; genus Leptodactylus; species Leptodactylus fuscus. The sequence goes on from NC_134265.1 coordinate 146,269,814, forward strand.
TGTGATCTGAATATTAATCAGTCATTGATTGGCTTTTCTTGTTGGACAATCACATGACCAGAATAATAATGGCTCGCCACTTGGCAGAAACACTGTTAGGCAACCTTGTGATTGGGTGCCAGGTTAATATAGGGAGATAAGTGGGTTCTTGATGAGTACTTGACAGAACTTCACAGAAAATTAAGGCCCTAAAATAGCATGAGAAAGTCTTGTCAAATCAAGCATGATTATCATTGAATGCTTAAGGAATTCATCATCTGCATGAAATTAATACACTTCAGCTCCAGCAGACCTCACAGTCAGTGGGGACTCATCAGATTTTTATTTATATGTGTTCACTAAATCACATTAATTCTGAGAGCTAAAACATGCTAAAAATGAAGGTTATTTTCTGTTCACTCTAATCTATCTATAACAATAATCATCACTAATAATGTGTCAAATTTGATCTCAGTCATTTTCAGCATGTCATAGGCTTCAAAAGTGTTGTTACAGTATGTTATATTCTTCTTATTCCAGCACCATATGCTGGACTTCATGTTTACTATGAGGGGTGTTCAATAACTTATCTACCTGAATATGAAAACTAAATTTTCTGACGAAATTTAGCTATCTACTTTTCAATGTAATCCTTGTCGACTTCATTACATGGGTCAGAGTTTGGAGTACAAGGGTTAGTAGGATCTCTCTGGGACCTCCAAAACTCTCAGAGTTCTTTTCCCAGGTAGACTGTAATATTAGTTTACAATATTGGGGGTGGACCTTCTCACTCGAGGGGAGAACAGAAGAACCACGCTCGCCCGGGTAAATCAACAAACTTTATTTTCACAACGCGTTTCGAGCCTATTTTGCTCTTTCTCAAGTGCATACAGATAACCTTCCCACAGTGGATGATGGGGGTGAGATGATGGGTGTGCAAATAAAGTTTGTTGATTTACCCGGGTGAGCGCAGTTCTTCTGTTCTCCCCTCGAGTGAGAAAATCCACCCCCAATATTATTGCCTTGACATCTCCCAGACGTATATCCAGCTGCCGCCCACGTTTACCTGTGCCATCCATTCAAGATACACTATAGAGGTGGTTGTGTCCCACACAACCCCACCAGGTAAGCAACCATTTGTTTCTGCTTACCCTGACTTTTTGATTCAAAAAATACTTCACCAAGGTCGGCTCGGTGCCACTCTTCTTTTTTGCTTTGTAATATTAGTTTATCACTGGTGATTCAAATAACAGACACGGACACCAGTGTCCATCCTCTGTCAGGCTAGCTCTGCCCAACTCAGCCCGTAAGGGTTTATTTTATAAGCTCAGATACATAAAGCATGTCCATCAAAATATGGCTGAACATTGCCATAATTTTAAACTACATGAATAAACCATTTTGGGAAATTAAGCAACTATACATGTCACTTCTGGGAAGTACAAATACTGTGGGTCTGTATAACCATCTTTGGGTTCTGTGGTCTGGTCACATTGTATGAAAATGATAACATCTAGTTTCCTAAATAGGACATGTTCAAAATTACAAGCTGGCTATGAGAATCATCCTTGAGCAGAACAGAAGGTCCATATCAGGGGTGAACCTGGGCTTTCTGCCGCCTGAAGCGGCGTCAGAAAGCCGCCCCCCTTCCCCCCGAGGAGGGGCGGAGCTGCGTGGCGGGGTCACAAGAAAGGGGAGGGGCATAGCAGAAGGGGTGGGGTCGATCGGAAAGGGGGTGTGGCCAAGCGGAGCAAGCGGCGTTTGCAGGCAGAGAGCAGGCAGGGAGAGGACCTACTCTCTGCCTGAGTGTGAGGGGCGGCCGCTGGAGCAGCGCTGCGTCCAGCAGGGCCGCCCCAATACACCGCTCGCTTCCCGTGTCGGGCTTCAGACACGGTGACGCTAAGCCAGTCCAGGACAGCTTGTCCTGGACTGGCTTAGGTCAGCAAAAATGCCGCCCTCCCAAGGCCCTGGCATAGTGCCGCCTGAAGCGGTCGCTTCGGGTCGCCTCATGGGAGGTGCAGCGCTGGTCCATATATAGATGAGAAAAAACTTTGCGCTAATACACAATCTGACGATGTTACATAATCTGACGAAATGGGTACGGGACTTCCTTTGGTTCAGAAAGATGCAGACCTTTGCATTATAAGAATATAAGTACACATACTGTATAAAAAAAGAGAATTATTCCAACAAGTGTATTTCACTTCACCTGCAGTGACTGGAAGTCCTTGGAATAAGAGAGACTTCTTGCTGCTGCAGGAACCCCACCAGGAATTGAACTTTGACGTCATCAAAACATCATAAATGATATTGGAAACCGTGACACTTGAAATGCCTAATTCATAACCTATTACATCAATTTCGCCCTGACAATCTTCCAAAGTCGAAGGAAAGGGGAGTAGATAGATTTTAACATCATCCATTGACAGTAGTTGATGCAAAGTGATTGGTTACTATTAGAGATGAGCGAGTACTGTTCGGATCAGCCGATCCGAACAGCACGCTCGCATAGAAATGAATGGACGTAGCCGGCACGCGGGGGGTTAAGCGGCCGGCCGCCGTCAAAGCAGAAGTACCAGGTGCTTCCATTCATTTCTATGGAGCATGCTGTTCGGATCGGCTGATCCAAACAGTACTCGCTCATCTCTAGTTACTATGGGTGTTATCTGTAAATGTGTGATCTTCTATTATAACATGTCTATCTTTCTTGTTTGTTGTGTAAATGAGGCTATTAGGTGGCAGAAGTGAAAATTGCAGAATATAGTAATTTTAAAAAATATATATAGTGACATAGAGAACTAAAAATACATTCATAATAATAAATAATAATAATAATACATTTTATTTATATAGCGCCAACATATTCCGCAGCACTGTACAATTTATAGGGTTCAGATACAGACATACATAACAAAGAACGTCATTTCACACAATGGGACTGAGGGCCCTGCTCAAAAGAGCTTACAATCTATGAGGTAGAGGGGGTGACACAAGAGGTAGCAGGGGCGGCATTGCTTATACAGTGTTCAGACAATTTTGTGCATTAGGAATTGTGATAGGCTTGTCTGAAAAGATGTGTCTTTAGTTTGTGTTTGAAACTGTAGAAGTTGGGAGTTAATCTTATTGTCCGGGGTAGAGCATTCCAGAGAAGTGGTGCAGCTCGGGAGAAGTCTTGTATACGAGCGTGGGAGGTTCTGATAATAGAGGATGTAAGTGTTAGATCATTGAGTGAGCGGAGAGCACGGGTTGGGCGGTAGACAGAGATGAGGGAAGAAATGTAGGGAGGTGCGGCTTTATGGAGAGCCTTGTGGATGAGAGTAATAACTTTATATTTTATTCTATAATGAATAGGCAGCCAATATAGCGACTGGCACAGACCAGAGGCATCTCTGTAGCGTCTAGACTGATAGATGAGCCTGGCTGCTGCATTCAGAATAGATTGTAGAGGAGAGAGTTTAGTGAGGGGAAGACCGATTAGTAAGGAGTTACAGTAGTCAAGGCGAGAATGAATCAGAGAGACAATAAGTGTCTTTAGTGTATCTCTGGTAAGGAAAGGGCGTATTCTGGAGATGTTTTTGAGGTGGAGGTGACATGAACGTGCGAATGATTCAATATGAGGGGTGAAGGAAAGGTCTGCGTCAAATATGACTCCGAGGCAGCGGGCATGCTGCCTAGGAGTTATAGTAAGGCCTGAGACTGCAATGGATATATCAGGGACAGATCTGTTAGATGGTGGAAACAGTAGTAGTTCAGTCTTAGAGAGATTTAGTTTCAGATAGAGCGAGGACATGATATTAGAGACAGCAGAGAGACAGTCACTGGTGTTCTGTATGAGTGCAGGGGTAATGTCACGGGAAGATGTGTATAATTGGGTGTCAGCATAAAGATGGTACCTGAAGCCAAATCTGGCGATGGTTTGTCCAATGGGGGCTGTGTAGAGAGAAAAGAGCAGGGGGCCGAGGACCGAGCCCTGAGGAACCCCAACAGCAAGGGAAAGAGGGGAGGAAACAGAGCCCGCGAATGATACACTGAAAGTGCGGTCTGAGAGATAAGAGGAGAACCAGGAGAGCGCAGTGTCATTGAGGCCGACTGAGCGGAGCATAGTGAGGAGAAGTTGATGGTCAACAGTGTCAAAAGCTGCAGAGAGGTCCAGAAGAATAAGAAGAGAGAAGTCACCATTGGATTTAGCCTTTAGTAGATCATTAGAGACTTTTGTGAGAGCTGTTTCAGTAGAGTGCAGAGCGCGGAAACCAGATTGTAAGGGGTCAAGCAGAGAGTTAACGGAGAGATAACGGATTAACCGAGAATAAACCAGGCGTTCCAAAAGTTTAGAGATGAAGGGGAGGTTAGAGACGGGTCGATAGTTAGCAGCACAGGATGGGTCCAGGGAGGGTTTTTTCAGTAGCGGGGTTATAACAGCATGCTTGAAGGAGGATGGGAAGATTCCAGAAGAGAGAGAGAGGTTAAATATTTTAGTAAGGTAAGTAGTGACAGCAGGGGACAGAGATTGGAGAAGGTGTGAGGGGAAGGGGTCACTACTGCAGGTTGTGGGGCGAGATGAAGAAAGTAGCTGGGAGACTTCCTCTTCTGTAACAGGTTCAAAAGATGAGAATGGACAGTCTGAAGTGCGGCTGGTGAGGGGATCAGTACTATCGTAGGTGTGGGAGTCAATGCCACCTGGGGCTTGGGCAGTAATTTCCTGACGGATCTTATCAATTTTATCATGGAAATACATGGCCAGGTCATCAGCACTAAGGTCTGTGAATGGCGTCTGTACCTTGGGTGTGAGTAAGGAGTGAAAGGTTTCAAAAAGCCTTTTAGGGTTGCTGGAGAGAGAAGAGATGAGGGCGGTGAAATAGTCTTGTTTGGCGAGGTAAAGGGCAGAGCTATATGTTTTAAGCATAAACTTGAAGTGGAGGAAATCTGCAGGTGAGCGTGATTTTCTCCAGAGACGTTCGGCACACCTAGAGCATCGCTGGAGAAATCGTGCCTGTGGCGTGTGCCAGGATTGCTGCCTCCTATGTGGGACTTTACGAGTGGAGGGGGGAGCAACCTCATCCAATGCATTTTTGAGGGTTTCATTATAGTGACTGGTGGCCAGATTGGGACAGGAGATTGAAGAAATGGGGGACAGGGAGGACTGTAGAGTATCTGAGAGGTGCTGGGTGTCAATAGCACGCAAGTTCCTATATGTGTGATGGGTAGGGGCGTCTTGTGAAGGGGAGAGAGCACTGATGGTGAGAGATAGAAGGTTGTGGTCAGAGAGCGGCAGAGAAGAGTTAGAAAATTTAGAGACTGTGAGGAGTCGATGGAAGACTAGATCAATCGTGTTACCATCTAGATGTGTGGCAGAAGAAGAACATTGTGAGAGACCAAGAGAAGTGGTTAATGAGAGAAACTGTGAGGCAGCCGGGGAGTGAGGGGGGGCAATAGGGATGTTAAAGTCACCCATGATGAGGGTAGGAATGTCACTGGATAAAAAGTGGGGAAGCCAAGAAGCAAAGTGGTCCAAAAATTGGCAGGGTGAGCCAGGTGGGCGGTAGATCACGGCTACACGTAAGGAGAGTGGGCGGAAAAGTCTGATAGAATGGACTTCAAATGAGGAGAATGTGAGTGAGGGGACCGGGGGAATGGACTGAAAAATGCACTGCGGTGACAGAAGTAATCCTACCCCACCACCCTGCCTATTATCAGGCCTAGAGGTGTGTGCGAATTGTAGGCCACCATGAGACAGAGCAGCAGGGGAGGCCGTATCTGACTGCTGGATCCAAGTCTCAGTAAGGGCGAGCAGGCCAAGGGATTTGCTAAGGAATAAGTCATTAATGTATTCTAGTTTGTTACACACTGAGCGGGCGTTCCAGAGAGAGCAGTTAAAAGAGACAGGGGAGAGATGAGGGGAAGGAACACAGTAAATATTGATGAGGTTTGTAGGCCTTCTATGTGTGCAGGGAGAAGAGTTAGTGAAGGAAGGAGGGCCGGGGTTAGGAGAGATGTCCCCAGCAGCTAGGAGGAGCAGAATGGACAGAGACAGAAGGTGGTTCAGGGATTTATGTGGGCGCTTCTGTTTGGTGTCACTGCTAAAAGAAATAAAGGGATGATTACAGAGTGTGAAAAGTGTGTGAGAGCTGTACATGGGAGAAGGAAGAAGAGAGGGACTGATATGGATGGCGTGTACTGGTAGTGGAGGTGGAGGAGAGATCTGCAGGAAGCCAATGGCTAAGATAGTAAGAGACAGTGCAGCTACAGGATACCATGTGGTAAAACTTGTTGTTTTAGGTTGAAATTTACCTGGTGTTCTGCCATGGTTAGCCTGTTTCGTGCCCTGTTTAAGTGCCATGTATAAGTGCACTTTGGTAAATCTGCACTGCGGTTAAGATGCAATTTGGTTAAGATGCATGCTGCAGATGAGATGCCCCCGCATATGAGATGCACCCCATAAGCTATATCTACTTATATAGGAAAGCACAGCTTCAGACTAGCACTAATTTAAGTCGTTAACTAATTAATCTACAAACTGTGACACATGAGGAGACTGGCAGTGTGGATCCAAGTAAACACTTGGCCAGAAACAGCAATAAAATCAGTGAGGATCAAAAGACTGACACTAGTACAGATAAGAAGACATGGAAGTGCAAAAAATATACAGCCTGGATGAAATGCTAGGATATAGTTCAGTAATCATGCAGAGGTGAAATACAGGATTATATACCATTGAATATTACAGCAGATGATCGAAGGGAGAATTCAGACAGCAAAGCAGAGGTGGGTTCAATAGCATTAATAGCAATTAATTAATAGCAATTAATAGCAATTCATTAAAATATATGTTCACACGAAAACTTGGTGACTTGATGACTGTTTTTGGTGACACCTTCCTTTTAAAGCTGGGGTCCCACGTAGCGTAAACACCCATGGTTTGGCCGTGGGTACAGTCACTGCGAGGTGGTTAGGAATCTAGCAAATTCCATCCACACCTTACAATAAAATACACGTGGTTTTGAATCGCAGCATGTCAATCATAGTTATAAATGAAACAGAAAGCGCTGCAGGTAAAACCGTCACACGTTACCGCCGTGGCTTTTTTGTGGGTCTTAACATAAAGGGGGTTTATGTGAAATTTAAATTATAAAGTCATATAATCTCTTTAAATACTCTAGTCATGGCCTGCTCCAAAATTCACCCCCTCCTTAACCAACTTAGACAGGAGATAGGTTTCGGTTTATGTACCAGCAACATTCCATCTTCATTGGCAGAAGAGCAGGAATGTCAGGTTTCTATGGGGGCCATTATTGCAAATCCCCAACTTTAATCTGTAGCTGAAATGTCATAGTCTTTAAGCCCTTAAAAGCATGACCAAAAACTACTGTAAGGACCAGGTCCCACATTTCAAAATTGACGGGTCACTTTATATCACAATAACTTTGAAATGCTTTAACTTACCCAATTGATTTCGAGATTGTTTTTTCGTGACACATTACTTCTTGTTAGTGGTAAACATTGATCGATATTTTGTATTTATTTGATGGAAATTTGGAAAAAAATCACAATCTTCAAAATGTAAAAAGCTCTATTTTTCAGGTAGATAGTCATAGCACTCAAATACATTAATATTAATTAATATTATCTACCATATCTCTGCTATATATTGGCATCATCTTTTAATTGTCCTACAATTAATTTAAAAGGTTTACAAGTGTAACAGTGATTTTCCAAATTTAAGAAAATATAACAAGCACAATTATTAGGGACCACTTCAGTTCTGAAGGTCTATATCAGGGGTAGGGAACGTACGGCTCTCCAGCTGTTGCAAAACTACAACTCCCAGCATGCATTCTTGCTTTGCTGTTCTTGGAACTCCTGTGGATGTGAATGGAGCATGATGGGAGTTGTAGTTTCACAGCAGCTGGAGAGCCGAAGGTTCCCTATCCCTGGTCTATATATTAGAAATCTCCCATAAATCACCTCATTTTCAAAACGACACCCCTCAAATAATTCAAAACTGAATTTGGGAAGTTTGCTAATCCTTTAAGCATTTCATAGGAATTAAAATATTATTTAGGTGAAATGAATGCCCTCCTCAGACACCTATATCTCTTTCAGTTGGCCCCTGTGGTTCTCCCAAAAGAGTTCTTCACATCTATCCACAAAATATTCACTAGATTTATCTAGGTCAAAAAACTACCTAGAAAAGCCAGATGGATACTTACCAAACCCACACTTTTTGGGGTTCTGGGAGTTCCTGACTGCCTCTTTACTAACTGGCTACTGTTGTGGCACGAATTCTTGACTGGCATCACTCACCTGCTATCCAACTCTGGGTTGTCCTGAAAGGCTCACTGAGCCCATAGCTTCTTAGCTCTCTTCTGTGGCTTCATAGACTCCATTGGTCAGGCAGATCTGTACTAGAGCTTCCGTTTATGTCTCAGCAAGTGGACGGTATGTGTCGCTCATACCAGGCTATGGCTAGATATTTCACCAACAATGACTCGATGATTCCCATCTCGAGAAACCCATACTTTCCAATGGCCAAACACTTCACTTTTCTGACCCTTACTACTTCCCAGTCCCCTCTTAAATTCCTTAAAGTACTGTCCCCCACTGCCTTGCTCCCTTACGTGGAGCTTATGCTCCTTGAGCAAAAGCCCCAGGCTACACACTGGTCAGTGGCGTAACTAGGAATGGCGGGGCCCCGTGGCGAACTTTTGACATGCCCCCCCCCACTGACACCGACGCCGAAGACCTCGACCGACCCACTCCTCCGCACTCTATTATGTCCCTTAGTAAGCCCTGCACACGGTATTATGTTCATTAGTGGCCCCTGCACACAGTATTATGTCCCTTTGTGGCCCCTGCACACAGTATTATCCCCCATAGTGGCCCCTGCACACAGTATTATAGCCCATAGAGGTCCATGCACACAGTATTATCCCCCATAGTAGCCCCTGCACACAGTATTATGTCCCTTAGTGGCCCCTGCACACAGTATTACGCCCCATAGTGGTCCCTGCACACAGTATTATCCTCCATAGTGGCCCCTGAACACAGTATTATAGCCCATAGTGGACACCCATAAACAATTATTATACTCTGGGGTCTTTTCAAACTCCATTACTTCTATTCCTCCCTGAAGATAGCAAATAGTCTACATTGGCCTCTCTACCCCTTTAAGCACTTATGAGCGAGCCCAACAATGCCTATCTATAAAAAGTTGATGAAGGGTCTCCTGTACCCGCTTATGTCACTGGCTGGGAGAGAGAGATTGGGACCTCATGGTAGGACTTGGTATGGAAAGACCGCTATTTTGCTTTTGGAAGGCAGATTTTACTGGAATAGTTTTTGGGTGCCATGGTGCATTTGGAGAACCTCTAGAGTTCCATTTTAAAGATGAGAATCTCATCTTTAAAATGATACCAAGATCATCACAATAGCCCTTACTGATCCAGAGGACTGAAAACAATGTTCTGAATTGAGATCCCAAGGCAGATCTCAATTCCTGACAGCTTTTTTAACAGTGAATCGTTTTTAACATCTTCACAGCCCTAAGGGATTCTGAAATATGGGGTTTTAAGGTATCCTCCCTCCAGCCTCAGGCAGAATTTTAGAGCTGCTGAAAGAGGAAGGAGCAGAGCTGCAGACTGCAGAGATGATGATAAATCATAATTTTCTGTGTATAACCTAGGGGAGCGGTAGCGAGGACTTCTGTCCCTGTTATCCCCTCTCCTATCAATCAAAGAGAATATTATACTTTTGCTCTCTGATTGTCACATAGGGAGATAATGTAATACCTAATGACAGGGATATTCTTCTGTAATACCCCTCTGAATATAACCAGGAAGTTTATTGGTGGCAAAAGGACCACCAATAAAGTTTACATTTGACCCTGTACTGTTCATATCTGATCTTTATAGACTAAAATATGACCACCTCTCTATCAATATTATTTTAGTGAGTAAAGGATAGCTATAACAATTATTACTAGAGATGAATGTATAAAACATTTCTGACAGGTGGAAAAATTCCATCAGTCAGATAATACATTTTCACCCATTTAACATCACCATATAAAATCCCAGTTTTTGGAAGCTTTCAGATGGGTATAATAGCGGAATAATGGGTGGTGATGGGGGAGGTCACTTTTTAAACTTTTGAACTGGGCCCACCTATGTATTATAATGGCCCTGTCAGCAGATTTCTGTGTGTAACTACTTTTTAAGTGGATAAAGGTTCCGACTTTCGGGTCCTCAAATGGAAAGACAAAAACCTGAATGCTAGTGTGAACCTAGTGTTAATGTCCACTCCTTTGGTGAGAATCTTAGGACAAATCTTCACTAATCCAATTGAATGATTAGTCCTTCAGGATGTTCACTTGCAAAAAAAAAAAGGAAAGAATATACAGCAGACTATGATATTCTGACCATTAAAGAGCAACATGAACCGAACAGACCCTAGCAACAGTGAACATCTCTTATCTCTGCATGGACACCCTCTTATGTGATATTTAGTCTCTTTATACCATCATGGCAGCCAAAGAGAAACCAGAACGTAAATAGTATTTACATTTCTATGGGAATTAGGAGATCAGTAGATAGTGAAAACACCAAAAGATATTTTAAGAAAATGTATTACAAATAGTATAGAAAATGCTCTTTATGCCTTTTGTCTTCTCTGTAGTCCAGTACACAGATAGTTGTTCTATAGCAGGTAAATTATCCAAAAATGTAATAGGAATACAACGCAATCCATTGCAAGCCATTGATATAAAGACCGCTCCTTACAAACTCCTATCTACTTGTTTCACATCACATAGACAGAGCTTGTATGGAACATGTATATTTTCATATCTTAGAAATAATGTACAGTTTTTACCAAATACTAGGTACCTATTACTATTTTGGATTATTAGAAAGCATCACTGTCTTCACTGTACAACTGAGCTACATATTAGCACAATATCTCTTTAATAATATTATTATTTTATTTTCTACTTTTCCCGATTTATTTTTCACAGCCATCAGGACATTCTTAGCCGCGTTACATGAAATGCGTACTGTACCAAGCACTTTAACAAGACAACTGTTGTTGTTTCTTTGGGGCAGGATAAAAATAAGGTCAGCACGAGCTTGGAGAGCTTTCTAAGATTTAGCCTGCTTGAATTATTTCATGCTTGTGAAAGTTAAGCAGATGAGAAGCACATTAAATAAGATGACAGAATTCAGATTATACTTTTTTTCCTCCTCATTCCTGGTCTTTAGCTCAGTAGATGAATTCTCCCTTTTTTCAATTTGCTAAGATGGTGAAATCTGCTTTGTGTGATTTATGAAGGAACTTGAAGCGATTAGTTTCATAGTGCATAAAAATTCCTCAGGTTCAGAAGGATGTCCAATCTGTTACACCATGAGCTGTTGACTGGATGAGAACATGAGCAGCTCGGAGCCATAAGGAGATTGTGTTGAGTTATTAAACACTTGTGCTAAAGCTGCTTATTGTTAATTCCTCAATGTCCTGCTGAAGCGATTGGATAAGATCAGATCGGATTAGATCAAAGAGCCTGGGAACCAGTCTTTCAAGCAGATTCATTTAATCAATAAAGAGGGCTAAGAGCGCAAAAAGGAGAGGGGGATAGATGAAAAAACAATGTAAACATGGGCTCAATGAATGGATAAATAAGACTATACTGTACAAATTCTGCAATTTTTAAAATGGCAGAGATGGCGAGAATACAATTAAACATCAGCATATAACATAATAGAAAACAATGAATATGATAAGATTTTACACAATTAAATTCTACAACTTGGACATGTACAGTAATTCTATAATAGAATCGAATCTACAAGCCTTATTATTCATCTTAAAGGAACACTGATCCTAAAGTCTATTATATCTGTATTTGCTTGGCAGTTGTCCTGTCATACCTAGGGTTGAGCGATCGGGATCGGAAATGTTCGGATTCAGATCGGCGATCGAGTAAATTTCACGCAATCCGCGATCAGATCCGCGATCGAGGTCGGTGGTTATTTCCCACAATGTTTGGCTACTGGCCAATCATTGTGGGAAAAGCTATAGTATCATATGAGCGAGCACGCACCCATAGGAATGAATGGAAATGGCCGGCATGCAGGGGGTTAAGCGGCCAAATGCCGGCAAAATCTGTGTCCATTCATTCCTATGGATTTACCGCAGACTGCCACTCTTCTGCTTCATCCCTGTTTTACCGTATACTCAAATCTTCTACATCTGAGATGTAGCAGAGCTGAGTATACAGTAAAGCAGGGATGAAGCAGAAGAGTAGATAGTATCTATCTACTAGCGAACTTCGCTCAACTTACCTGCACAGAAGTGCTGTCACTGCCGATTCACTTCTTCCCACTCCTCTTCTGTTAGAGATGCTGGGGGAAGGTGGGGCTTGTGGCTTTAGGAGAGCGTGGGTGGGTACTGGGAGGGGAGACGTGACTGATGCACTCACGTCTACCCGCCCACACTCTCCTAAGCCACAACAAGCCCGGCCTACTCTCATCATCTCTAACACTAGCTTAGGGAGATGGGGGTGCGCACGGCACTCTGAAGGCATGTCAATGAGAGAGGACTGGACTGGGAATAACGGGGAGTGGCAGCGGCAACGATCTGTACAGGTAAGTGGACACTAGGGGGGCTAAGTAGCCGGGGGATTTTTTTTTTTAATCACTACCCAGCGTTGGAGTCCAAAAATTGAAACAATCTTTGGACTTCATGCTGTGTAGTGAATAGGGTCGTTTTTAAAATCCAGTCTTCGATTATTAAAAAAAATCCCATTGACTTGCATTGGGATCGGAATTGGGATCGGGATTGGGTTCGAATGGAAAATGATCGGAAATCGGATTTTAAAAACGATCCTGAAATTTCAAGATCTGCTCAACCCCAGTCATACCCTGTTGACAAGGGGATTACTTACAGAAAGTCAAGAAAATATCCATTCCCATGATATTTAGTTGTATTAACTCCTTCCTGATTTTCGTTTTTGCCTCCCTGACCTCCAAACTCCATAACTTTTTTTTATTTTTCAGTTCACAGATCTATAGAAGGGCTTACTACTATCCCACTGTGCCAGTCGGTCATTGTTAGTTTTATAAAAACAATGAAAAACAAGACAGCACCAAGCTGTATATGGTGAAGTACTGTATGGGTGAGGTTATGGTTAAGGTGATAATAGTTTGTTAAACTCTCACCTGGTGGAGTTGTGAGAAATTCACAACTACCATATGCGCCTGGAAACCAATTGTAGGGGGTTCCTCCCTATGTGTGATCAAGCAGCTGGATCTGATTCACCAATGGTGTAGACAAAACATGCATGACCAAGATAAAGGACCGCGCTTCACCAGATTGCAAGACAACCTTCTTTATTAAAGTTCAGCACAACGCGTTTCGGGCACAAGTCGCCCTTCTTCAAGTGCAAAGGAACTGCTGTATAGAAGAATCAAAAGTGTGCCTGTTTGCCTTGGATGGCCAGATGTGTCATTTATAAATTTATATTGATTTTACAATGTAACACCTTAAAAAATCCCAAACTTTTCAAAAAAAAAAAATATTTCTTCGAACCGCTACATTTTGACACTCATAAGTTTTTACTATTTCCATGTACATGGATGTATAAGGCGTCTCTTTTGTGGGGGCAAAAAATGTTATATTCCAATTTGAAAAATGTATATTGCTTTGATTGCTTTATATCCAAATATTTATGGAAGCAGAAACAGAAAACAAATACTGGTTTGGCTCTTTTGAATTAGTTTGTAGATGATCATTTTCGGACACAAGCATACTTCATGTGTATGCATTTAACTTTATTTTTTTATTTGTATATGTGTTCTAGGGAAGGGGGGGGGAGATTATTGAATTTTTAAATCTTTTTATTTTTTTTTAAACTTTTTATTTTTACTGTAATTATTATACATCCTAGAGGTCTTGAACCCCAAGGGATCTGATCACTAAAGCAATGCATTACAATGCTAATACATTGCAATGTATTGCAAAATAACAGTACTTGTATTAAAGATTGCATAGAGCAGCCTGTAATACAAAGGAATGCAACTAAAGCCTGGGAGCCTTCAATAAGCTCCAGGATGTCATGGCAATGGATCATTGGTCCCTGATCTCGTTGGAATATGGTGCCTCAATTGGCATTGACCAAAGGTTCGGCGGAATAATGCCTGCAATTAGTACTATTATGATGGATGTCGGGAATGGGTTAATCTTCAAGAAAATATTTCCAAAATTTCTACAGTACAACAATTGTTCAGGAAACAGTACTACTAATGTTAGGTTCACACTAGCTTTCATCTCTCCTTTGTTTGGGTCCTATTGGGGACGCAAAATACAGAGAGCCTGTCTGCTAAAAAAGTGGCTACCCATAGACCCCATTATATAGATTATAATGGGGTCTGGCAGGTGTTTGACGGCTTTCTGTTGGTTTTATACTGAAACTGGCGGAGAGAAAAGTGGAATCTGGGATGGAGTGCCTGAAGGCTGCCCAAACACTAGTGTGAACTTAGCGTAAGCCTACATTTACATGACCATGGGTGAAAATGGCAATGCGTGGATTTATCCATGAAAACAAACAAAAATAGAGCTGGACCAATATTTTAATGGTCTGTTACAATGGACCATCAAAATATCAGTCATGTGAATAGCCTCCATTGATGTGAATATAGGGCAAGCCACAATCAGATTGCAGCTGGATAGATCTGGGGTCACAGTTTAATAAGTCAATTGTGAACTGTCTTAATCCACTCCTACAAAAATTTTATACAAATAGCTTTCTTTAGTTAACAGTAACTTAATATTAGAAAATCACTGAATCTTGAAACATACTTGTTATTTCAAATACTCCTAAATCTGTAGATAAATAATTTCTGTAAAAAATGTTTTTCATAATAATCATTAGCCATAATAATCAAAACCTTGCAAAGAGTTCCAACAGAACTGAAGCCATTTGGATATATATTACCCAATTATGAGTATCATACTGTGTGCCATTAAAGAGGACCTTTCATGTCCTCGGGCACATGCACTTTTATATACCACTAGAAAGCCAAAAATGCACTCAATTCAGCGCACTGTCGGCTTTCCTGTTTTGTGCCCCAGCTGAAGAGCTTTCGGTGCCATTACCGATCGCTCTTCACTGTCAGAAGAGCGTTCCTGACAGTCTATCTGTGAAGGCCCCTCCTGACAGTACTGTGTATAGCACTATATTGTGAAGGGGCATTCCTTACTGCCCAGCTATGACGCTGAGTGGTGAGGAACACCCGCCCCCCCCCCCCCCAATCCTGACAGTACTCGTCCATAGATGAGTACTGGGGGACGTTCCTCACCGCTCAACATCATAGCTGGGTAGTGAGGAACATGACAAATGAGCAAATGCTTATTTTTGGGTGATCACATCTTTTATGTGGCAGAAATAAAAACAAACAGGGATGTGCTACCAACAAGCTATGAAACTGTATGGGTATCAAATGAAATTCCAACCGCCATGTTGTTTGCATCAGGCTTTTGAAGAGGCCAATGCAAACTAGCACCAGCACATAATCTGCAATACGTGATAAAGTTTAGGTACTGAGATATGAAACACAATGATTCAGCTAATGGATGTCTAAAAGTCCTCTGCTCTGTGCCAACTGTGAAAAGGATCAGTGCCTGCTCCATTATCAGCTACAGACAGACAAACAGTATGATACACAAGATTGGATGGATGGTGACTGAACCTACTTATTTATTATTATTATTATTATTATTATTATTATTAATTTATTTATTTATATAGCACCATTAATTCCATGGTGCTTTACATTTGGGGGTTACATACAATACACAGAATATACAGGTAGATATAATGCTAACAATGACCGACTGGCACAGTGGGGTAGAGGGCCCTGCCCGCGAGGGCTTACAGTCTATGAGGGAAGGGGGGTAGAGACAGAAGGAGAGGGGGAGACTATACAGATGGTGGTGCGGTGATAGTGTTATTGGAGGTTGTAGGCCTTCCTGAATAGATGAGTCTTCAGCGCCTTCTTGAAGCCTGTGATTCTGGGGGTCAGTCTTATGTGTCTTGGTAAGGAGTTCCAGAGTATGGGGGATGCACGGGAGAAGTCTTGGAGACGGTTGTGTTACGTGTGGGCAGGTAGCGGGAGATTAGTTCAGAGATATATGGAGGGGACAGGTTGTGGATGGCTTTGTATTTTAGCGTTAGTAGCTTGAACTCAATTCGCTGGGCTATTTCAGCAAGATTAGCTGATTAAATATGGATAGGAATTTCCCTTCTTTTCCCATTGCCAGATGAATAAACAACAGGACATGTAGGATATTAATAGAGATGAGCGAGTACTGTTCGGATCAGCCGATCCGAACAGCACGCTCGCATAGAAATGAATGGACGTAGCCGGCACGCGGGGGGTTAAGCGGCCGGCCGCTGTCAAAGCGGAAGTACCAGGTGCATCCATTCATTTCTATGGAGCGTGCTGTTCAGATCGGCTGATCCGAACAGTACTCGCTCATCTCTAGATATTAACATACAATACCAATGCTATGTTCCCGCAGGGATCCACTGCCAGAGGGGTCTGCGGTTTACTATTCACTGCCAATAGAAAACAGCATGTATGCTTATAGGGAAGCCAAGAGGGGTAATTGTTTGCACCCTACAACTTTGTGTCCAAAACGTCCAAGGGGTCAGTACTATTCTCTAAGGGTGACACACTCTTCACATTATGGAAGCTTTAGGTTTTATCACTTATTAAACATACTTGGAGCATTATCTAGGAAAATTCTGCTAATGTGAAAACAAAGTAGATAAAGGGAAAAGGCACAAAATGTTATAATCACTTCAAGCAGTTTATTTATCTTGCACACAGAAAACTAGAGCACTTGGTATCCATCCAAATCACGTCATTATTTACTTAGAATGTTTCTACTAGTAGGGTTCATTTACAAGGTTTGTGTTCTTTTATCTCCTGACTGTCAATACTTTGTTAACTAAAGCCAATGACCCCTTTTTCGGCCAGTTTGCACTGTTATCTAATACACAACATCAGAAGCTTTTCTGCAGAAAAATATCCAGGTTCAATCTCATGACCGGAACAAGACCAAAATCAATAACATGAATGGAGACAATGATGACAGAGTAAAACAGAAAACAAGAAACTATCCAACAACAAAGATGACTCAGTGTATTTCAGCTGGCAATAAAGCATGTGATGCACACAATATCTAGTTCTTGTTATGGGACATATGTGGCAATAAAGAATTCCAACATACATTGATATTCCAGTCTAAACCATTTAGGCAGAGAGAATGGATGAATTGATTCATGTAGTTTATGTGATATTTTGACTAGAGAAAACTTCTATGTCATTTGGAGGTACCATACAGTTACACATGTAGTACATAGGTATCTGTAATATGGACCCATAGGAGCAAAGAATGTGCATGACAATACTTTATACTGGGCCCCAAAACATAAGCCAAGCTAAGGCAAAAAGTAAGAAAAAACTTTTTCACATAGGGTAAATGCCGCAATTTTGCTGTGCCATTTTACAGTACCTGCAAAGTGGATGGCATTCTGGATAATCCCATACACACATTGCAGGAAAATATCTGCAGCACACATGTTGTGATATGAAAAACCATGGCATTTCTGTAAATCACAGCATGTCAATTATACCTACAAAAACAATGGCATTTTCTGTATAGGTATAATTAAAGCCCATATGATTAAAGTCCATAGAGCAAAACTTTGTGGACTGTCTGTAAGGCTGGGCTCACACTACCATTGAATTCCGTTATGAAAAAAACCACAAAAAACGGACACCTATCATAACAGACATTAACGGTCACTAACTGAAGTTAATGTGTCTGCTTTTTTTTTTTCATTGATCCATTTAATGGATCAATTTTAAAAAAAAACTGACACACAAGCATCAGTTACTGTCAGTTAGTGTGCATTTCTGTTTTGTTTCTGCATGCACAGAAAAAAAATCGGACACAAAATAACGGACAGTTACTCTCCGTTATAAGTCCGTTACCCATAGTCTTCAATGTTAAAAAAAATAACGGACACTTGTCGTCCGTCAAGAATCATTTTTTTCAAACAAAAGTTCTGCATGTAGAATTTTTTTGTCCGCTGGAAAAAAATGGATTTCTGACGGACTGGGTGTAAACGGACACAAACGGACACAAGATAAAATCCCACTGAAATGAATGGAAATTTTAACGGATTACTTATGGTTCTGTTAGTGTCCATTGCTAAAATCTTGTATTGGACAATAGCTACTGACACTGCTGACGGTCACCAACGGTAGTGTGAACGCCCCCTATGGCCGGGGCCCCACGGGACGTAAACGCCGCCATTTGCCCGCAGCGGAGATGCTGCGGGAAAAATCGCGGTGTTAAACAGTGCAGGCAAAGTGGATGGGATTCATGTGAATCCCATTCCCACTTTGCGGAAAAGATCGCAGCGCGGACACGCTGTGATTTGCAAAGCCGTTGCGGCTTTGCAAATCACAGCATGTCAATTATATCCACGGAAACGGATATGTTAAAAGAAAGTCCGCAGAGGAAAACTATGTGAACTTTCCCTTAAAAGCGCTGCGAAAAGAACCGCAATGTGTTCACGCCGCGGTTCTTTCCGCAGCGCTTTAGCGCTGCGATTACGGCCCGTGGGGCCTAAAAAGCGCTGAGAGAAAAAACACATAGCATGGGTCCTCAGCCTTAGGAAACAAGAGCATGGTTTCAAAGAAAATTGTGATTTTGTCTGATAATGCAAACAATTTATCAAAT
The DNA here is from genome assembly GCF_031893055.1 of Leptodactylus fuscus. Lineage (NCBI taxonomy): Eukaryota > Metazoa > Chordata > Amphibia > Anura > Leptodactylidae > Leptodactylus > Leptodactylus fuscus. The sequence goes on from NC_134265.1 coordinate 146,288,594, forward strand.
ATCTTGAGACACTTTGATAAATCTTTTAAAAAAATTATTAATTTTAATAGCTGTTATTTATTTAATATTAATTTAATTGAAGTTTTGATTATTTATATTGTCAGAATATTAAAAGCATGTGAATAAACAGAGTAAGAAATTCTGCTTTTCACAACTTATTTTTGTACGGATTTCTTTTTATCCACATAAGATTGTCAGTGGTCGGAGTTTTATAATTATTTTGATTGTGTAAATAATTTTGCCAAACCATAAGTGGATAAGTAGGTAGAAGTGTTTATTTAAGGAAAAAGAATAAAACTGTATCATGGTTTTGTACATTCTTAAACATAGCCAAGCTAAACCTTTAAACAAGGATTTTGTTTCACAAAGTCTGCAAAGCATTCAGCCATTAACCCACCATACCAATCAGGAAGCGCCAAGCAAAATAAGTGAAGATTAGTTGAAGTCGGCCTCTAAACCAAATGTTACAAGTTCTACGTTTCATCATTAGGGTACTCGCATGTGATGAGAAAACTCCACATTAACTTTTCCATTGACAGAGGCTGACCACTACCCAAATGAGGAGTGCTTAGCATTTTTGGGATATAGACTGACAACTTCATATTTTATGAGTCATTGAAAATGACATCACTGCATATAGATATAAACGTTATTATACGTCTGTCCATAGGTAGCAGTATTATAGGCAATAATGTAATAAAACTAGTAATACAATGTAATATAATAAAGACTGGTCTTTTCATAAAGAATAAGATGTGAGTTATCACTTCTTTTCTCCCATGGTAAAATATACTATATTATGTATAGACTCATAGAAAAAGACCTATCTTTTAAAACAAATTTTTATTTTTTATTTTTTTTAATTTTCCATGTCACTTTCTATATTTTATAATCATAGTAAATGCTGCGGTATTCATTCTGGCCACGAATCCTAAAAATAGACTGACCATTCCGTCAATTCTATGTGAGGGATTTCTTTGCAGCAGTTACCTCACTTACATCACAGACAAGATAGACAGGATTACAATTGAAGGTAATGCCACACAACATCCAAGTCTGTATCCACTTCTAACAATAGATGATGCCACAGCTGCCTCTCTGCACAGAGCATGTATAGAAAATTCTCCCATAGAACTCAATTAGTTGCCTACTGTCTATGTATGTCTATGGTCATCGGACTGCTGGAAAACATTTCAATAAGTTGCTTTTAACAGAGCAGAGGTGACGTTCAGACAAGATGGCAGCCTCATAATCATGTACAGAAAATAGAATAAAAACATACGGAATCAGAAAATAAAACAGTTTAGAAAAACTAATATATTAACTGTCTATATTTAATACATTAAACTTGTGATATTTTTGCTTTAAAGACTATTCTTTGGATAGTCTTTCCCAGGGCCAGTATAGGACTCACAATGTACTTTTTTATCCTATCACTATGTCTTTGGAGTATGGGAGGAAATCCACACAAACACGGGGAGAACATACAAAGTTATTGCGGATGTTACAGAGTGATGACAGGGACTTGCCAGAGTCACCACTGCCACCACACAATCAGGTGCCACATTTTTTAGATTGGCGAAAATATGTAAAAACCTATTTAAATTTGACTGTCCCCAGCATTGTCTATTCCCTATATCTCCAACAGGAATTTTTTTTCATACATTGATGAATTTGGACATCCATTTTGAAATATAGGATTCCATGAAACAATCAAACAAGTGTTAACTAATCATAAACTGCCTTATTTACACAAACTTAATATTCATATTCTTTATCACCAACCTAAAATAATGTAGAATTTCAACTCTCCCTGGTTATGTTGGTCCAAGTATCTAAACCCAATGAGAGGGATAGAGATGGGTGAACTGCTTTTACAACTGCCACATGTCACAAGTAGAGATGAGTACTCGATCGAGTAGGTATTCCATTGAATACTACGGTATTCGAAATACTCGTACTCGATCGAGTACCACTCGCTATTCGAATGTAAAAGTTCGATGCAGAACCAGCATTGATTGGCCGAATGCTATACAGTCAGCCAATCAACGCTGGTTCTTCTCCTACCTTTAGAAGTCTTCTCCGTGCAGCTTCCCCGCGGCATCTTCCGGCTCTTCATTCACTCTGCCAGGCATCGTGCCTGGGCAGAGCCGGCTTGTAGTGCGGGCATGCGCAGTCGGCTCTGCCCAGGCCCGATGCCTGGCAGAGTGAATGAAGAGCCGGAAGATGCCGCGGGGACGCTGCAAGGAGAAGACTGCTCGGAGGATCCAGCCCAACCCTCACTCGTGGACTTGGTAAGTATAATTTGATCGAACGTTGCCTACCCCTGAAACGAGCAATTCCCCCCCATAGACTATAAAAGGGTTCGATATTCGATTCAAGTAGTCAAATATTGAGGGGCTACTCGAAACGAATATCGAACCTCGAACATTTTACTGTTCGCTCATCTCTAGTCACAAGGAGGCATAAAGTAGAAAAGTAGAGGAGGAAGTACATATAGTCTCTATGACCTAGGACGGCTTCTGGCATCACCTGACTGCCTCTCAGCCAATCATGAGTGGTGGGTGGAGAGGTTACAGCGCTGATGTCATATCAGCATATGGCCGGGTTCACACAGGAGTTTTTTGGACCGGATTTTAACACGTAGGCCACCTCAGAATATGATCCAAAAAATGGATAGCCATGACTGGATTCCGGTACAGTGCATGCAGTCCACCGGCATCCAGTCGCGGCATTCTGTTCTGGATTAGGCCCAACTTAATGGGCCTAGTCGGGATGGAGTGTCGCGAGGTGGATGTACGCGGCTGAATCCTCCTGAAGAAAGGGCATGTCGCTTCTGTTTTCCGCGAGTGGGAAGAAACCACTGGTGGAAAGAGGAAATGACCGGCTCCAATTAATTTGAAAGGGATGCGTTTTTTTGAGCCGGATTCTGACGCGGATTTCGCATCAAAATCCGGCCAAAAAAATCCATCTGAACGCGGCTTTTACTGGGCAGGCAGAAAGAAGAAGAGCATTTAGTGGTACTGCAAATTTGAGGGAATGTTATCACTACATAATAAAAGGCAATTGTTCTAATAAATTGCTATTTAAACACCAATATTACAAAACCCAAACTCCAATATTACAATAATACTACAGAATTATAGGAGAGGAAGACTAGTCAGGAACATATTTTAGTTAGATTTACCGTAATACATTTTAGACAGGTTAAAAAATGTAAAGCATCAGTCATCAGGGAAATCAGTATCAAACTAATAACAGTACCTTCTAGAGCGGCTTCTACACTTTCCAAAGCTGCCTTTCTTTTTCTGCCACACAGCTTCACTTACACATAAATCAGGGTTTTATTACTATGCAAATTAGCTTTAAGGGCACTTAATTAGTTGAACAGGGCCTTAGCATTGAGTCTTCTCCGACCACGGCTTCACTCTCTGCTCTAGATAACCAGCCCTGTCCAGAGAAGACATGCCCCTAAAGCCATTTTCAGCTAATTTGCATAAGAGTAAAACACTGATTTGCTTGAAAATGGAGAAAGAAAGACATCTTGGGAAAGTATAGAAGCAGCCTTACATGGTACTGTCATTTTTCTGATACAGGTTTTTCTGCTGACAGAATCCCTTTAAAGGGATCCTATCATTCAGATGAAATTTTACTCTGTAGCATGTCAGAATAGCCTTAAGAAAGGTTATTCGTCTCCTACCTTTAGATGTCTTCTCCACGCCGCCATTCCGTAGAAATCCCAGTTTTTGCTGGTATGCAAATGAGTTCTCTCGCAGCACTGGGGGCGTGTCCCAGTGCTCAAACAGCACTGGGGTCATCCCCAATGCTGCCAGAGAACTCTCCAGTGCCGCCTCCATCTTCTTCAGGAACGTCCTCTACCTGTGACTTCTTCCGGCGCAGGCAGTGAAACTTGTAGGCCTTGCAGAGCCTAGTGCGCATGCCCACAGGCCACAAGAAAATGATCGCTTACTTACTTTGTAAGCGGCCATTTTTTCTTGTGGCCGTAGGCATGTACAGTAGGCATTTTTGAGAAAGATTCCACCTCAAATTTTTGTGTAGTCTCTTGTAAGCGGCCACAAAAAAATGGCCACGGGCACGCACAGTCGGCTCTGCTCAAGGCCCGACGGCAGAGCCGTCTGTGCATGCCTAGAAGTTTGACCCCCAGCGCCGGAAGAAAATGCAGAGAGAGGCATTCCAGGTGAAGACAGAGGTGGCGCTGGAGAAGACATCTAAAGGTAGGAGACAAATAGCTTTTCTTAAGGCTATTCCGAAGTGTTAGGGAGAAAAAATTGTATCTGAATGATAGGATCCCTTTAAGTTATTTTGCTTTTACTATATACAGTTTGTTAATTTTACTCAATCATGTAGAAACTAAGCTGTGCTCTGGATATGAAATATTTAGAATATGAGAAATAATGCATCATACATAGGTACGTTTAACCGGGTTACACTAGTTTCACACCCATGCCTGGGTTTCTGTTCTTCGGGTACACTTGGAGACCCGATGAATGGAAACCTAGTCCGTTTAAAAAGCGGTTACCCATGGATCCCATAGACAGTGACATTTTTGATGGATATAACGGCTGTTAAAAATTCACATTTTGCATCTGTTTGCATCCATTCCCTTTTTCCTTTTTTTAAAGTTCGTGAAAAAAAAATGGATGAATTTTACGGGTTACTATTGTTTGACCCAACCCACTGGTCCATTTTTAATGGATGTAAATCCACGTGAACATGTGAATAGACACATTGTATTCAATGTGTTCTTAAAACAGACAAGTGATGGGCGTTGCAAAAACAGCTTTTGTGTGGCTAAAGCCTTAGAAGTGTCATAACCCTTTGGCTTTGAACTGTGATATCTCTACAAAATTACTCAGCTAATGCTTTTAAGAATGCCTATCAATGTTAATGGAATTAGAATGTATGTAAAGTAAAAATGAAGGGATAAAAACTAACATTTTGGCACTGTAGTGTTAAACAGGGTGTCCAGGATAAATAAAAAAAAATAATTGACATATATAATGGACATATGGACATTTAATGGACATATATATATATATATATATATATATATATATATATATATATATACTCACTTGTCCCTGGTCCTCTGCTGTCCTCCCAGTGCAGTCCACTATTGCTGCGCTGATGTTTACTTGTGATGTCCCAGGTCCCTTACGGTGAGGTCAAGTGCGGTGGGGACGGCCGCTTGAAGAAAACATTGCAGCAACAGGACCGGACCACACTAGGAGGCACTGGAGCACCAGAGACAGGTGAGTATTAGAGATGAGCGAGTAGTACTCGATCGAGTAGGTATTCGATCGAATACTACGGTATTCAAAATACTCGTACTCGATCGAGTACTACTAGCTGTTCGAAGTTAAGATTCGATGCAAAACCAGCATTGATTGGCAGAATGCTATACATTGCCAATCAACGTTGGTTCTTCTCTTACCTTTAGAAGTCTTCTCCCTGCACAGCTTCCCCGCATCCTCTTACGGCTCTGAATTCACTCTGCCAGGCATCGGGCCTGGGCAGAGTCGACTGCGCATGTCCCCTTGTAGTGCGGGCATGCGCAGTCGGCTCTGCCCAGGCCTGATGCCTAGCAGAGTGAATTCAAGCCCGGAAGAGGACACGGGGACGCTGCGCAGGGATAAGAATCCAGCCCAACCCTCACTCATGGACTTGGTAAGTAGAATTTGATCGAATGTTCCGTACCCCTGAAACGAGCATGTCCCCCATAGACTATAATGGGGTTCGAAACCCGTTCGAACAGTCGAACAGTGTGCGGCTGTTCGAATCGGATTTCGAACCCCGAACATTTAGTGTTCGCTCATCTCTAGTGAGTATGTTTTTTTTTTGTTTGTTTGTTTTTTTCACCTCCTCCAGACTAATAAACTTTTATCCTGGACAACCCCTTTAAGGAAAGGACAAGTTCAGAAAATATTTGTTATGCTAGAGTGGCTACATATAAGGTTTGAAAAACATAATGGAGTCATGCCTGACCTTAGAAGGTATATCTTGTGTTGCAAACAGATCTGTAAACTATTTGAGCCAGACTTTTAACCTGAAACTATTGGATCCCTGTATAAAATCTGTAATAAGGCCTGGAACTATGTAAGGTAGTTTATAGTACTAGTCTCCTTATATGAGGCAGACGCACATTTTGGTCTCACTTAGGTTAATGGAACCAGATACTGAAACCTCTTCATTCATACAACTATACCCTTTCTACCCTTGCACATTAGACGGTAGCTGCATTATCTCATGTACATTTTACAAAGTGAGCCAATATTGCATATTATTCAGTGCTTTTTACTACTAGAAGCCCTTGTTCTACATCCCATCCCATGGCCCTTTCCATGTCGGAGTATTGTATTCGAGCATCCACGCTCGCCAGTACTGGGTTATGCACGACTGGCCAGGCTCACACAAGCCAGCATACTGTTTTCATCATAACAGATTGTAACATGCCGCAGCAAAACACCGGACCCCAATTCACTATAATCAATTGTCCTAATACAGGCAATGACTTTTGTGTTCTGCTGTTTTATTTTTCTAGTGCATTAGTGTATCCTGCCATGACATTTGTTCCATAATACATTTTGTGTTGCTGTCAAGCAAATGTCAAATATTTAATTACAAATGGAAGAATGGGGAAAAAAAGAACATAAAGGAACATTGACTACGTCCATTATTTTTCTTCTGGACTATTTATATTATTGGTTTTCCATTGGTTTCTGATATAAAGTATATTTTGACCTTAACAGTGAAATCGCAGAAAAATGAATCAAAGTTTAATAAAAAAAAAAAAAAAAGTTAGCAAAAATAAATAAATAAATGTTTAGATGTAGATGTGATAGTTCTGATAAAAAGCTTCTATTTCTATTGTCTCGCTCATCTGGTCGATCTAGAAGATGTAAAGGGTTTATAGCAAGCATGTGTTGCTCCTGGCTAAATACTATGTTTATTTATATTGGGTAAAGCATCTTACCCACACACAGACACGCTTAATTCTACTTCCTTTACTTATTGAAGGTTTTCTTTTCCAAACATGGAGTACAATATGCCTCAGTGAATGGAGAGACACTAGACCCCAGGTGTATGCCACATGGGGTATCAGTCTGTCTGGTTACCACCTAATAAAAGACTTGGTGCTTTATACACTTTCAATAAAATGAAGCATAAAAACACCTTATAATAAGATACACCTAGTAAGTGTTTAATAATGTTCATTTCTCACCTTTCAACTGGTATAAAAAGAACTCTTATTTACCATACTATTCGATAAGGCAGACATTTTCTCTGAATATATATCTCGCTACATTCATAGCTGAAAGAATCTATGTAAGCTAAGAATATAATTGCATTACCAAAGTATGGGACCATTTAGCGGCAATCCAAAGAGGACATTTAACTTGGCTGCTTTGAGCTAATGGTAGCAATTAGGTAAAGGTCAATATTGGTTGTTAACCCTTTCTTCTGAAGAGTAAATTTGTTTGACAAATTTTCTCAATCATTCCCACTTATGACAGTATTTGATTTCAGTTAATTCATGTGTTAGTGGCACCTTTAGCAATAGGATCTTTACACATAATTACACATAGAGATGAGTAACTTCATCCACCAAGCACCTGGGTTGTCTAATGGATGACAAACTTTAGTCAAGTATGGCCCTTAAATTGTGAATTAATGTATACTCATAAACAGTTATATTAAAGTAAGGTTCTGACTTGCCAGATGGGTCTGACTTGCCAGATTTACCTACAGGCAGGGGCGTAACTTGAGGGGGTGCAGAGGGTGCAGTCGCATTGGAGCCCAGGAGCCTTAGGGGGCCCATAAGCACTGGCATCAGTATTGAGATTACAGCTTCCATCTGGTACATAAGCCAAGGAGACCCCACAGGTTACCCTAACCACACTAAGGTGATTAAACTCCTTAGCACCCATAACCATCACTATCAAGAATTGACTGTAGGGATGAGGTAGGGGGCCCAGGAGAAGAGATTGCACCGCAGCCCACAAGACTTTAATTACACCACTCCCTACAGGCAGCTGTAAATGTACCTGTTCTCCTCTGGAGTAGAATCCCAACGATGCTCATGTAGCCATGAATGACACTTTCAACTTATTTCTTCATCACATCTGTCTGTAGACAAATATCCCAAACCAGACCCTGCCCCCAGTACATTTGCAGGCTTATTTGCTTTCTGCAAAACAATTATTGACTCCGTATTGCATCATTGTCACAAAGATACCGTATGTTTCTATTCCTAGTAAAGGCCCCTACATGACAATATTGTTAGAGCTTAATAAATCAGCCCTATAGAGTTAAATGACCAAAAAATCTTGTAGCCTGCAGTCACCACTAGTGGGAGCTTATGGGTTTATTGCTTACTATTTTATCTTTGAATTTAACGTATAAATGTTGTGACTCTAGTCAAAACTCCAAATTTTCACTGTATTGTTTTATCTAATTTAGTAATTAATTAATTCATTGAAATACTAGGCTTTTACTCCATATGCCTGAACAGATACTTCTTCCAATAAGTTTCTGCTGGATATTAAAATAGCAATATAGTATGTAAAGTAAATAGGTATTAAAATGATGTATCTAATTATTTCCTGTTGTTTATATAGTGCTATATTCCATATTGCAATTTGGTATTACTTACATTAGTCCCTGCTCCCAATGGGTTGTCAATCTAATATCCCAATTTCAATTATATACATTAGAACAGAGGTGTAAGAACTGGGTCCTATAGCAAACTTTTGGCTTGGGCCCTTACCCCCATAAGTCGTAGCGCCCCCTTGCCCAGCGACATACAGAATAGTTCCCCATTTATACAGATTAGAGCGTCCCAAATTGTCCTCGACATAGTATAATGTCCCATAGCAGCCCCTCTACATAGTATAATGTGCCATAATGGCCCCCACACAGTGTAATGTCCCATACTGGCCTCTCCACACAGTATAAAATCCCATAGCGGCTCCTTCAGACAGTATAATGTCCAATAGTGGCCTTCACACAGTATAATGTCTCATAGTCACCCCTTCACAAAGTATAGTGTTCCATAGTAGCCCCTCTACACTGTATAATGTCTCACAGTGGCCCCTATGGCTTTCGTTGCAAATATTGCAAAAATTTCAGGTTCAGCAGAACTCAAAATTTTTGTGGTTTACCACCCACAAACTATTATTATTACTTACCTCTCCTGGGCTCCAGCTCCAACACGGGTCTTTGGCCCTCTTCAACGACATCACAGATGTGAGTGATGCCGGCTTGACCCATGTGACATCTGTGACTTCATTAAAGCGGCCCAAAGACAGCATGGAGCCATGCCAGAGCCAAGGAAAGGTGAGTTACACAGTTTTTTTTTATGTTTGATCGACTTCCCTGGGCCTCCGATCATTATACTCTGAGGTCTGAAGAGACCCCACAGTATAATAGTAGCAGTTTCAGATCAGATGTATTCCATCCGAATGATTCTCGAACAAAACTCATGAGGTTCACCCAACAAACGCTCTTGCCTCGGGCCTGCAGCCTTATTTACCAATCCCTACTCCTGCCCATGGCCACCTCCGTCTCCATTTCAATGTCCCATATCATGTTGCTGTCAGTGTTGTCCTGACACTGTTCAGTGTCATTGACATGATATGGGATGCATGGGGCCCCCTGGAGGGCAGAAGAGTAGGTGGCCATGAGCAGGAGCCTGGAACAGTAAGTAGCCAGGGACTATTACTTGCATGTGTTCCTCCAGAAGCCAATGGCCATTTAAAAAAAATAAAAAAGCAGCAGGGGCTCATCGGGCCCACTAAGGTCATGGGCCACGTAGCAGCCATAGTGGCTGCTTTGACAGTAGTTCCACTACTGCCCTACAACCACATTTTGTAAACCTACACAAATACAGAGTCAACATAGAAAACTTGATGCAAATGTTGTCCTCGGTTAGATTTAGATTTAGTTAGATCACTAAGGATCGGGACAAAAAAAAATAATGCAATGTATTTGCAAAGTTACACATTTTTATTGCAATTATATTTACATAAAAACTGTACTATAGTATTCAATTGGTAAAATAAGTACTCTGTTCTCTAAGACTCAGTGTACACAATCCTATCAAAGAATTTATTACATTGTGGATTATGAACTAACTTTTCCTTGACCACAAGAATCGTTCACTGTATCATTCACGCCCTTAAATATCAGGGTCATATCAATGAGTAAACACATAGCATATAAACTAAGTTATGGAAAGTGTACCACGTTACTTTAGTAAACCTGCATGTTATAACACATGTAATCCAAAATTTTAATTGTCAGAAATAGTTACAATTTTTGATAGTTATACTGAGGACTGTTGAGCGTATCCCTCTATCTTATAAAAATGAATTCTTGTCTGTCTGTCTGTCTGTTCTTTATGTGCGACCAAACGACTGGACCGATCTTTACCAAATTTGGTACAGAGATACTTCAGGTATCTGGGAAGGTTTAAGATGAGACTCACTCGGAACTACTCCCAACACAATGCCCCCCGCCCCCTTAGCCAATAAAAACCTTCAAGTCTTTCACTCATATTCCAACTCTATCAGAGTGAACTCTGATCAATGGCATTAGCTCCGGGTCTCCACTGTACAATATATATTTACAAATCTGACACCCAGCGTAATAGTACAGTGGTTGTTGGAAATGGGTTAAAATGGTCTATAAGCAAAACTGTGTTAGTTGTCTAGAGCAACCTATCACATTGCAGCTTACATTTTTTTCAGGAGCAGAATACAAAATAGTTTTTTCTGAAATAAAATTCAAACCAAGTTTAAATTTTTTCCACATCGGAATAGCCTTTAGAAAGGCTATTCGTCTCCTACCTTTGAAAGTGATCTCCGCCGCGCCGTTCGTTCGAAATACCGGTTTGTACCGGTATACTAATTAGTTCTCTCGCAGCGATGGGGGCGTCCCCCAGCGCAGGAGATGCGATGGGGGCATCCCCATTGCTGCTCGAAAACCGATTCCAGCGCCGCCTCTATCTTCTTCTGCATCCTCCCTTCCTTCTTCGGCTTGACGTCGGACACCTGCGCAGTACGCTCTGTTCGGCGAACTTCACTGAACGTACTGCGCATGCCCGTGGCCATACTGCCGACACCGCAAGTTCGCCAAACAGAGCGTACTGCGCAGGCGTCCGACGTCAAGCCGAAGAAGGAAGGGGAGGATGCAGAAGAAGATAGAGGCGGCGCTGGAATCGGTTTTCGAGCAGCAATGGGGATGCCCCCATCGCATCTCCTGTGCTGGGGGATGCCCCCATCGCTGCGAGAGAACTAATTAGCATACCGGTACAAACCGGTATTTCGAACGAACGGCGCGGCGGAGATCACTTCCAAAGGTAGGAGACGAATAGCCTTTCTAAAGGCTACTCCAATGTGTTACCTAGAAAAAAAAGTTTTTTAATGGTAGAATCCCTTTAAATGTTAATACCTTTACCTTTAAAATTATCTCAAATTTTGATAAAACTTTGTATGTTTTGTCATATTTTGACATATTTCTGTGTATGCAGCTGAATAAGGGGTCTTTTTATGGTCAAATTTAAGTTTTATTGATAACATTTTGAGAACAAATGGGCCGTAGCATTTTACACTACCTGCATACCTTGCTATGTGGGGTCTAAAGGTTTCCAAGACTGGTCTTTCAGCATGTGGTAGGAAAGAGGGCACATTTACCTAATGAGACATAGCTTTAACATTCCTGGACTACCATCTCAGGGTTAATGTTGGGAAGACCAAGTAGATGTTGGTGGACTTTAGTAAGTGGAGAATTTCTCCAAATCTGGTGGACATCCAGGGTACAGGCATTGAGATAGTCAGGACCTATAAGAACCTGGGTGTGCTCTTCAATAACAAACTGGACTGGACTGATAACCTGGATGTGCTGCACAGAAAGGGTTACAGAAAGCTCTACCTGCTCAGGGTCTTTTTCAACTCTGTGGTAGCATAAGCCATCTTCATAGGCCATAAGCCAGTGGCCTGCTGGGGGAATAGCATACCAGTCAGGGACAGAAATAGACTTGACAAGCTGATTAGAAGAACCAGCTCTGTCCTAGGGAGCCCCCTGGACCCAGTACAGGTGGTGGGTGACAGAAGGATACTGTCTGTTGTGATCTCCATGCTGGAGGATAACTCTGATCCCATGTCTATGACAGCACTTAGCAGTATTCAGTGATCAACTGCTCCACTCCAAGTGAGAGAAGGAGCGCTAGCGGAGGTCCTTCCTCCCAACCGCGGTCAGGCTGTATAATCTACATCAGGCTAAGCGAAGATCACTCCGCACAGAAAACTAAATGAACCTGAGTCTTTTTTCTTCTTAGTTGCTAGGACTCCTACTATCTTTTCTATCTGCTATGAGCTTGTATGTGTTCTTTTCTTGTAATATATTACTGTATTATCCATGCTGCTGTAATACAATGAATTTCCCCATGGTGGGACTATTAAAGGATTATCTTATCTTATTGCAAGTATAACAAGTTGCTGTGTTGACTGAGCTGATAGGAGTTCAGCCTAGTCTAAGTAGTTAGGAACTATTTTCTGTTTAGTTAGTGCCTGGACAAGACTAGGACTTTGTGTTTATGGTTTGGTTTTGGTGTGCAACCTTGGAATAAACTGGTTTAAAACAGGTGGCTTTGACAAGTAGTCATTAGATTACTTATACCTAGACTACAATACCATAATACTGCAGTCAGTTATATCTAGGCCACTATGAAACATAGAAATGTGATTCTGGTGCTGTATGAAAGACGTGATTCTCATCTTTCAAATGGCACTATTAGTGCAGTTCTATTATTTCCAGAGATATCATCAGTTGAAAACCTATTTGGGATTGGAATATTTGTATGTAGCTGCAGTTGCTCCAAATTCTGATGGTTTTCAAATGATGATATTTTTGGAAATAATACAGGCAGAGCTTGCAAAACCAGGTTTTATAATGCCCAACATATAACTATTTGAAGTAACTAGAGATGAGCGAGTAGTACTCCATCGAGTAGGTATTCGATCGAACACTACGGTGTTCGAAATACTTGTACTCGATTGAGTACCACTCGCTATTCGAATGCAAAAGTTCGATGCAGAACCAGCATTGATTGGCCGAATGCTATACAGCCGGCCAATCAACGCTGGTTCTTCTCCTACCTTCAGAAGTCTTCTCCGTGCAGCTTCCCCGCGGCGTCTTCCAGCTTTTCATTCACTCTGCCAGGCATCGGGCCTGGGCAGAGCCGACTGCGCATGTCCGCTTGTAGTGCGGGCATGCGCAGTCGGCTCTGCCCAGGCCCGATGCCTGGCAGAGTGAATTCAGAGCCGGAAGATGCCGCGGGGACGCTACACGGAGAAGACTGCTCGGAGGATCCAGCCCGACCCTCACTCGTGGACTTGGTAAGTATAATTTGATCGAACGTTGCCTACCCCTGAAACGAGCATTTTCCCCCCATAGACTATAATAGGGTTCGATATTCGATTCGAGTAGTCGAATATTGAGGGGCTACTCGAAACGAATATCGAACCTCGAACATTTTACTGTTCGCTCATCTCTAGAAGTAACCTCTCCAACCTTATTTTCCCTGCATGACACAAAGACCATACATCATAAACAGTGAGAAGCAGGTTACAGGTCTTAATAATGAAGAAAGTAAAGAATAAAAAAATGCAGAATTTCACAGAATGACAATTTGTTATTAAAAGTATAATATGAAATGTATTAATAACACAAATTCTGCCAGAAAATCAAAAGTTGCTTGAAAGTTTAATTATGCTTTAACTGGAGGAAGGCGCTGTTTCTAGAAAAAAAATCTTTTATCTATCCTTGGACAACTCCTTTAAGTCATATAGAAAATAATCATTCTGTGCATTTCCTGTTTAAGGAATACAGACCAGTTGTTTGACTTTGGTAAAGTAAATACAAGGTAACAATTGCTGGCAAACACTTAAAAGGAATCTAGACACATACTGCTGTACTTAGAGATAGGTGCTAAGTGTTCTGTTTGCTTGCTGTTCAGAACAGTAGGGGCTTAAGCATACAAGTAAATACAGTGTAGTATGCTGTCAGAGGTTTCCTAATGTGGAAGTATATTATACAAATGAGGCTCTTACCTGAAAGAAGGTATTCTTTTATATCAGCTGTTCAATACGATTAAGGGCTTGAACTGTGCACAATAAAAATAAAATCTGCTTTGGTAATCTGCTTTGGTAGTAGCTGAGGATTTTATTGTGTTTCCATGAATAAAAGCAGAACTTTCGTAGTACCTTTTTATTGGCTAACTGAACAGATTGGAAATGCAAACTTTCCATACAACTGGCAACACATAGACATTTTTTACAATCGGAAAATAAAATCTTGAAATTCCAGTACTAGAATATGCCTATGTATTTAATGGTTACATGCTTTGCTCATATGATAAGGGGCTGAAGTTATTTTAATAGGTTACATTGGAGATGAAATCACAGGATCACACAACTAAAATGTAACTTCGAATAATGTTCTGGATAAAATTATTAGGCTAAAATAAAGTAACAGTCTATATACCAGGTTACCTTAGATTCAGATCCTCTATATTTGATAATGTTGCTCTTTTTATCCATTATTTCCTTTGTTATTTTCAATTGGATTAGAGCATGTACTGTAGACCCATATTTGCCAACAATGAATTCTGCAGTATCTATTATTAAAGGGGTTGTCCCATCACAAGGATCCTATCTATACTGCTTGTTAATGTGGATGTAAGACTTTTCCTAAATACACTGCTTCAGCAAAACTGCTTTGTTTGTCCACTATCTTACTTTATTCAATTCATTGTTGACACAGCCCTTGACTTATATGCTCAAAAGTCAAGTGATGTATCTGCTACTCTCAGGGGGGAGGGAGGAGGGGCTAAGTGCACGGGAGCGAGCCTGTGTTTCTAGCTATTCCTGTGTCTGCACCACGTGACCTACCTCCCTGCTCTCAGATAGGGGAGAGGAGCTGCTTTCATTTCTGAACTCGTCTTCTGTTCTCCCAGTTATCAGGCTAGCTAATTCAGTTGTGTTCATTATGGCAGAGACAGGCAGTCTCTGTATGTAACACAGAATGGAGTTGCTCCTGCCTGTACTTCATAGTCCAATATTGTACATATAGTGTTGTTTGAGGACCTTTGATGACATCACAGGCCCTTCAGCCGCCCCATAGGATTACGCAATGTGGTGGGCGAAACTACATGCTAATTTGGGGGCAGAGCTAAACGACAGGTTGCATGTGAAACCCCGCCCACCAAATGATGCAAGAAACCAGGAAGAAAGATGATTTTACAGCAGTGAAGACTGGTGAGTATGCCTGGTATGACTGGTGGGAATACCCCTTTAAACAAGTATCATTCAACTGTCTGTAAAGTTTTTATCTCAATAGTTGTGCTAATGTCTATATTTCACTATTTAATAACAATGACACATTTTTCTGACTTTTCTGAGCCCTGGTATGCTTTAACTCAGGGGTCCTCAAACTTTTTAAACAGTGGGCTGGAGGCAGAGCAGGTCGCACAGACATCGGGAGCGGTGCCCTCCAATAGGTAAAGTGAAGTGCGCTCCATGGCCTGGCCCGAGCTCCCCAGGAGCTTCATTATAAATGCACGCCTGCCGGCGTTGTCAGCGGGGCCAGACAGAAGTGCTTGGCGGGCCACATGTGGCCCTTGGGCCGCAGTTTGAGGACCCCTGCTTTAACTTATGCTAAGTTCCACTGACGCTATTCGGGATCTTTGCTCTGATCCTCGCGCAGGACTTTATCTTCCATTTAAACTAATAAAAATAAAAAATGGAAGAATGTACCCATCTTGTTTTTAACACTAAAGTGGGTGGATATGGATATAGAATAGAAGTCATTATGACAGCCTTTCATAATCTCCATTCTGAATAATCCCATCCACACATTGCTGAAAAATATCCTCAGCGGAAATGCTGCAATTTCAAAAGCCGTCGGCATTTCCATAGGTATATAATTGACAAGCTGCAATTTCCAAAGCCACAATGATTTGGGAAATCTCAGTGTGTCCATAGTGCATATTTACCCGCCTGTGGGGATGGGATTCGCTAGACTG
The DNA here is from genome assembly GCF_031893055.1 of Leptodactylus fuscus. Lineage (NCBI taxonomy): Eukaryota > Metazoa > Chordata > Amphibia > Anura > Leptodactylidae > Leptodactylus > Leptodactylus fuscus. The sequence continues at coordinate 146,304,699 of NC_134265.1, forward strand.
TAAAGCAGCACAGATTTTCCCGGAGTGCTTTTTGACTTTGGCCTGCTACATGGGGCCTTAGTCTTAAGGGGTAAAGCAACATGTTATACAATGTTAAATGGGAATGTACTCTACCATTGTGCACATAGCCTATTGATGTATTTCCAGTTTAGAGTATGGAGATGTCTACAGTAACTCATTGTCATATGCTGTAATAGTATTATAGCAGGTAGAATAATGAGTTAAGTCTTTTTATAGGAAGGTTTGGCTTCATGTATGTTTGCCTTCTTTCACTTAAACACTAATATGTGTTATGGAAAATGATTCCATAGACACACATTCAGGCTTTAAGCCTCACCTATGCTATTATAATCCTAGGACAACGGACAAGAAGGGTTAGGCCACAAATACACTGAGTCACCCGAGATATGTTTATTCTTGCTGAGCACAGTATAGTGATTTATCTCCAATTACTGCAGAGGAAGTAGTTCTGCCTATTTACAGTATATATTGAGTTACACCCCCATGCTATTGCTCATATGTTTTGTCAGAAACAGCTGTCCTCTCTTCCTTTGGCACTTTTCACGAGTTAATGCTGTCTCTCCATATAATTAAGTAAATTACCCTTTGATAATAGCAACTTAGCAACATTTTATATCCAGTATTTACAGCTATCCTACTTACATGTTTATACACCGACAAAGACATTGCGTAAAACTGGCAGAACCATGACCTACGTGTATAATGACACAAAGAAGATGGATAAAAGTTGATTCATGGTTACTTGGTAAAGTTAATTACAAAGGAGATGACAAACACCATACTAAAATAGAAAGTACAGAGACTAATATTAATTAGGTAGATTGCTCTACTATTATCTGTGGAATAATAAGCCTCTTATCCTATAGAGATGTGCCAAGTGTGCAGCAATAAATATAGATGACAAATGCAAATATTCATATATGGTATATAGTAAAACAGAAAGACATCTGTTTTATTACCATGTGTGTCAATTTTCCACTTAAACTTCTGTCAAATGCTTTCAAATGAACTATAAGACAATATATTATATATTAATAGTCTTCTATAGTTTTTAAAACACTGGTAAACTATTTCAACTTTTAGTACACATCTATTATAATTTAAAAGGTTTTTCCGGACCTTTCATATTGATGACCCATCCGATATCTGGAACCCCCACTGATCAGCTGGTAGAAGAGAGGCCTCAATGTTCAAATACTGCAGCTTCTCTACTGAATGCCAAGCACAGCTTTGTATCTTGCATAGGGGTTGTGGTAGTTATTACAGCTCAGGCCCATTCACTTGAACCATGTGACCATGCTGTACCATGTGACATATGAACATGACACCATCACACTTTTCATACAGCTGATCGGTGAGGGTGCCTGATATTGAACACACACTGATCACATTTTGATTACCTATACTAAGTAAAGGTCTTCAATAAGTAAGACCCAGAAAATCCCTTAAAGGGCTTATTTATGAGAATGATACAAATATATAATATGGATCAGTATAATTTTATAGTGGTAGCAATTCTTCTATAATATGACCAAGTGCATAAAGTACATGTACTTCGGACAATTTTGTCCCAGATACAATAACTTATTAGCAACCTTAGGCTACATGAACATGTCCATGTGAGTATAGTAGGGCTGTGATTAAACGACATGGACTACACCTTTTCAAAGTTTTGCCCCATACATGGTACCGTGAAAATACTGTACATGTTCATGTGTATGGGTCCATAGAATGGATGAACAGAATGGGTCAGTGTGAAAAACATGCCTAGCACACTGGTAATACATGTCCTTGATGTAATAACAATAGCCAGATACAAGTTTTATTTTAAAAGGACACTAATGTGAATCCTTTCATAACTAGTAGACCAGTATAAATAATTGCCAATGGTTTCAGTAAACAATTCATCGTCACATGTGATCATTGTTCAGATAGGCACATAGGCTCTAGTTTATTGAGCCAAAGCCAGGAGTGGATTGATCAGAAGAGAGAAGTATAAGAACTTCCTAAATATTTCCCATTCCTTTTATAACCCCTTCTGGGTTTGGCTCAAAAAACCACAACAAAATCTGCAACAATGTGGGACCTTAGCCTTGGGCCGTTGTCCTATGTTGGGAAAATGCTAAGTTTTGGCCACAGAGGAAACACCACGGCAAAAAATGTTGCAGTTTATGCAGTACCTACAAAGTACATGGGATTCTGGCTAGTCCCATCCACACATTGCAGAAAAAAAAATCTGCAGTGGAAAAGCTATGATCTCAAAAACGCTATTGTTTTTGAAAATCAAAGCATGTCATAGGTATAACAGGGGCAGAAAGTCCACAGAGGAAAACCCTATGGACTATCTGTAAAAAACAATGCAGGAAGAAATGTGATACAGTCCCGCTGCGATCTTTTGAGAAAAGACTATTGCGGACAACTAAATGTGTGTTACGATGACTCTTACAGTGAATCTCACACTTTTAATAGTTAAAAGTTAATAGATAATTCACCTTCATTGAACATACAATACTATCAATTTTACATTATGATTTTTAAAGGCACTTATCACAGGCTGGGTTCTCACCCCTGGAACCCCATTGGTCATGAGAGTGAGGTCCTTTGTCCCCAGTTTTAATGGAACATCATTGCACAAACATAGCCACTTCACTTAGTCTCTATAGGGGTACTGGAGATACAGCCCCAGTCCCATAGACTTTGAATAGAGTGGCAGCACGCAAGGGCTGAGAAAAATATACCAAATGCCCATCAAATCCATAGAGCATTCCATGTAAACGCAGAGGAATTAGGGAACTATGGTTAAGGGTGAGGTTTCATAAGTGATTTTGATCTTTTATTGCTTGCATGCATCTGTAGATCAAAAATTGTTTGCTTCCAGTAAAATGTAATTGGAAACTCCTTGTGAGACTTGCTTTTTATGTCATACTGTAACAAAAGCTTCAAAACAATGGGTGTTATGTGTAGTCAGGCCCATAGGGGGCCATCTGTTACAAAAGTACATTAGAAGGTCAAATGGATTTCTAGTAATAATGATCCTCTAGTACATGTGGTGATGAATTACTTAGCACCATCACTGGGTATAACAATATAACAAAAGGCTTAGGCTATACATGTCATGTTTGGCTAATATATAAGTCAGAATTAAGGTTGCACTGAAGCCCTATCTGTAAATAGTTATTATGGTCATATTCACTGGATGCCTACCAAAAAAACATCTCAATCTTTTGTTGTTACTATACATCAAGAAAAATCTACATCTTAAAGTAATCCAATTCTGGCCTCTTAACTTTCAACAGCATACAACAAAGAGCCCTATAATATACGTATGATTCTCCAGGGATAAGTAGCACTGGACGTGGCTGGCTGCTGTTTTTCTTTCTCAGGTTTAGGAGACTTAAAAAATATTTCCATTGTTCTAGAAAGTCAGATATTTCTCTATAATATTATGTGTAGTGTGTCCAAGGCAAAATCCCTTCTTGTTTCAAGGCTATTTAATGGGTTGGACACTGACTCAAAGGACAGTTACCTATAGACAGTCTTCTTCCATCTTGAGGAGAGCTAGTTTACAATTTTACACAGTCTTAATGATAATACTGCCTATGTCAGATTGCGTCTCTGCAAAGAATCATTTCCCACAGAGGGTGATGTGCCATATGTGATATGAAGGACCTTGTCTACAAGGTACAAATCACAGCCTGATCAATGTTCTTGACAATACATGGGTCATAGAAGGTTAACATTTTCCTTTATTCATACTATTTGTTTTACCTACCATCAGTATACTTTACTAATGTATATGATTTGTGTATTCCTTATGCCAAGTATGCCAATTTTCTGAATGGACAGATGGGAGGAAACTGCTGCTAGACACTTCTGTGCCAGCTAAATCCAATGAACATAAATGGATGGTGCATGTTGAAATCCAACATGCCCAAGCCTTCTCTGATATCTACCACTGGGGGAGACCTGGTAGAGGCCCCGATACTTTTAGATAACATTCAGTCCCGTCAAAATTGTTGGGCTCAGGCAAAACACATCACAAAATGGGGCAGTTCTAAGTTAGACAAGACAGTCTTGAGTAAGTTCACACAGGGATTTTTGGAGCAGATATAGACACCTCAGAATCTGGTCCAAAAATGGCTAGCCGCGACTGGATGCCAGTGCACCACACTGGCATCCAGTCGCTGCATTCCGCTCTGGATTAGGCCCAAATGAATCCGCAGCAAGGAAGGGCAGGTCACCTCTTTTTTTCTTTGAGCGGGAAGAAACTGCTTGTGGAAAAAGGAAGTGTATAGTTCCCATTGAAGTCAATTGGAGGTGTTTTTATTTTTAACCGTATTTTGAGGCAGATTCCACGTCAAAATCCGGTCCAAAAAACCCTGTCTGAACTTACCTTTAAACTGCACCAAAATTACTTCAGTGGCTAATACTATATGATAAAACAAATTATTAGACTGTGTATCCTATATTTACACCTCCTATTAGTTGGCTTAGTTTGTGCCAGAAAATGTGCCAAAATTTTATTACATGTTTGGCCACAGTGTTGCAACTTAGATTATGCCCACTACCCACTAAGCTCTTTCCCCGTGACCCCTTTTTCCATACACCACATAAAAAAGTTTCTAAAAAGTTTCTCAAATGCTTGAAAAATGTGATGCCGAATTTCAGAATGCCAGAATTCTGGTCAATTCTGGTCAATTCTGGTCAGATCTCCACCATCCTGTATGGACAACGTATAGACCATTCTATGAGAAGAACCAGACAATACCCACTATCTGGTCCATCAGTTAGAAGTTGGCTTTACATACTCGTATCCACATAAGCAAGCTTGAATATAGATGATCTGAACAAAGGTATTATTGCTTTAGGCAGGCTGTTTACATTCATCAACATTTCTCTAATACTTGTCAGTGTTTTGAAACACTTTTCTAAAGTGCCAATGGCAGCTTGCCACTTCTTCTGAAGATCACCGACTACAGAAGGGGTGAAACCAGAACATAACTAAATCCCCTTGGGCTGCTTTTCTGTCATTGAAATGCAAAGGTTCCACTTATCCTCTTGTGCGCTTTGCATACTCCTTATTAATGTGAACATGGGTGGGACACGACAGTCATATCACATAAAGCTTTCACTTGTCTTATTTGAGTTTCCCAAGTTACCAGTTTTAATGAAGGTGATAAGAAATCACTAAATGTTAATACTTGTAAAACGTTTTAATGGCAGGAATAATTGCTCAGCGTTATCACACAATCACTTAAAAGCAGAATTAAACATGCAATGTTATATCTACAAAGTACAACCCTCCAATGTTTCATGGACCACATTGTCTAGCATTACTTACCATTGTATATTTACCTTACTGACCAAGACATGAGATATTGGTTGGATAAAGCAGCATTAAAGGAAATTTGCCAAGCTTCAGAATCATTGATAGGTGCTTAGAGAAAGCATGAAATAGCATTAGCCAGGATACGCAACACTTTATTTTATAATAACACTTCTTCAAGGAATTATGGTAATAGAACCCGAATTTTGCATTGCGGGCAAGACTCTGCCAAATCTGTCAGCTTAATCTCCCCCCTCTTCGCCCATTATCTTTATATACACATGAAAAAATGTTTGCACAAAGCAGAACCAATTCTAGGGAAACACTTGGCTTCCTTCAGCTTTACATAAATAAATATTCTTAAAGCTTGAAGGAACATGATGTAACCCTTTCTGAACCGACGAAGGCTTTCCCATGCCTATGACTCAGATCTACAGGGGTTAAGAAACCGCATCTATTGTGTGAAGGTCCAATAAGTCACAGTTAATCAGTAGCTTTAGTGTGACAGCTAGCGCAGTTAGGCAGTAAGAAGAAAAGAAACCTCCTCAAAAGGATTGTCTCACTTTAGATAATGGAGCATTGTTGTGAGGGCAAGGCTGATTCCAAGAATATTTATTTGAAGGAAGAGAAAACTACAACTGAATTCACATACTCAACTGCAGGTCACAGGGCCGCAACCTTTAACCCAACGTCCAAACACAATAAATAATTCTGCTCCATCCCAACCTCCCAGACTGAAAGACTTGTTTAAATGAATGATACATCAAACATTCTTTCCAAATAAACAATAATCATACAGATGTTAGATACTTGGACTACACGGCTAAGAATGTAAGAGGCATGCTGAGTGCCAATGCAAAGGGTGACCCATGGGGCTAATAATCATTTTTACATTGCATTTAGCATTTATATATCATATCAAATGCACAAATCTCCAAGTTAGTTTCGACTAATATTACTATATATATATATATATATATATATATATATATATATATATATATATATATATATATATATATATGTATATACAGTATGTATATATATATATATATATATATATATATATATATATATATATATTTTATTTTTTTTATTTTCTGGACTTTGTTCAGTTGTTTTGTTTATAGCCACAATATCTTTGTTCCAGTATAAAATAAAGTGTGTTAATGGCAACCTGCCAAGTCATAGGGGAAGAGTTCTAACTAATCGCTATTCAGTCTAGAATAATGCATGATAGATGTGCTCTCTGGGTCACACGTAGACAATTTAGGAAACTTTAATTCTCATTAATAATTGTTTTGCTTAAAGGGGTTGTGCAGTTACAGGCCAATATTGGGAGACAAATGTTATTGTTTGTATAATAAAAAGTTGTACAAAATTCCAATACGCTTTCAGTATCAATTTCTCAGAGTTTTCTAGATCTCTGCTTGCTGTCATGCATTTCTGCTTACTCCTAATGGTTAAAAATTAGTCTATGGTCATGTTATGTACCGTCCATGGTCATGTGATATACAGTCCATGGTTATGTGATGGAAACACAGGTGCACATCACATGATTATGGACTGTATATCAAATGACCATGGACCGTATATTACATGACTATGGACTGTATATCACATGACCATGGACCGTATATTACATGACCATGGACTGTATATCACATGACCATGGACTGTATATCACATGACCATGGACTGTATATCACATGACCATGGACCGTATATTACATGACCATGGACTGTATATCACATGACCATGGACTGTATATCACATGACCATGGACCGTATATTACATGGCCATGGACTGTATATCACATGCCCATGGACTGTATATCACATGACCATGGACTGTATATCACATGACCATGGACCGTATATTACATGACCATGGACCGTATATCACATGACCATGGTCAGAGGTTTATTCACTAGAAGTAACAGAATGACAACAAGCAGAGAACAGTGTGATGAATTGATACAGAAAGTACATTAGAAAATGTTATAATTTTTTTATTATGCAAACAATAAAATGTGTCTCTAAGTATTGGTCTGAAACTGGACAACCCCTTTCATTTTAGAGATTAAAGACCATTCATCAAGTATTACATTTATAAAGTTATTTTAAGTGCATATGATATAATTTATGGTGTATCAATGAACAACAGGGTTCTTATTAATGACAGGGAACGGGGACCTCATTGACCTGTAAAAGGGGAAATAGAAAAAACAGTATCCTTCTCAAGTGTCCTTATAACTATAGGGACTCAAGATGGTAGAACAAAATAAAATTGATTCATCAGCTAAAAAAAAAAAGTTTGGTTACTTAATTTTAACTTAGGTTCCTTTTACATACGCAGAATTTTGCCTATAACAAGCACCAATTGACATTATAGGAAGTCTATCTTTTATTTTTATATCCTTTAGCACATTGCAATTGTTATACATGATGAGTTTGAGCAAATGAATGTTCATTGAATCCTTTCCTCTTATATACTTACATTGTCAGCAACATATCCCCTATTTACACAAGATGTGCCACTGACCAAAAAGTATTTCTAGGCCTGCACAAACAGTATAGTCAGCCAAAAAAGAATTTGCGGGCATATTCACATTGGGAATTTATTTATGCTTAGTAGAGATGAGTGAGTAGTATTCGATGGAATACCTCGCTCCCATAGGAATGCGTGTAAGCGGCTGAACACTAAGGAGTTAAGTGCTTCAAATATTCACTGCGCTTAACCCTTTGGTGTTCAGCCGCTTACACGCATTCCCATGGGAGTGAGGTATTCCATTGAATACTACTCGCTCATCTCTAATGCTTGAGATGTTCATGATCATGCAAATGTTCATTCTCCTGATCACCAGTCTGTGTAAAAGCCCCATTAATCTTTTATTTATTTTTCTAAAACCAGAAAGAACAGCCATTTTAGCTTCTGTAGAGATAATCACCTATTTCTGGATAAAGGCACTTGCATTGACACCATGCTTGTGCCTTTATCATTGCATTATTTGTGACATTACCCATCCACGATAAAAAGTAAATACGAATTCTGAAAGGAACTGTAATGACTGCCATTTTTGTTGTCACTTTTCCTTCTTTATCTGAGCCCAGTCAGCCATGAAGATGTGTGTGTGTACAAGCTTACCCTAATTTCTAACCCCTGTTGGTACCCCCCACAAAATAATTGTGCTACAACCTCTCACAGATATTTGACTACATGCTGACCTGTATATTTGACATGCTGCTGACCAACTACTATTTTTGCCATTAAACAGTTCACTCTCTCCTTTCTGATAGTGGAAGGCTGTGTATCATAGAGCTTTGTATTCTAGTAAACCAGAGCTCAGGGGTAATATATTTACAATGCACAGACTTCCAGCCATCAAAGGAAATCAAAAAGGAGATCAAAGAAGTTTACCCAGCCCTAGTGTGTTAAGTGCAACCGGTGAGTCCTCTTGACTTTTGGATCCAATTGCAGTTGCGACCATAATGACCAATGATGAGCAATTCTTTAAAATTCTCTTTCCATTAGTTCTCTAGAATGTAATATCACTTTGATTCTTTGTATATATTGGACGTGATGACTCAATTCTGGCATCTCCCTTTTTTTTATTTTTTTTATTTGGAAATGTTCTTTACCAGTTTCCTTCTATGTTTCTAGTCCACTGTTCATACCATACAGTGATTGCAGATAAGTTTTGCAAAGTGCTATTATGACTGTGGCATGCGCAGTACTATAAAGTAGTTACAACATAATGGTATATAGTATATAAAATGCTCTGTATAGACTGAAAGGATAATACAGATATAAAGATTTTTATTATTGAATACTCCGCAGGGACATTCGGCACCATACATCTGTTCTCTCGCTCTCCTGCTCTGGACCACATGATTTTCTATCTATGTCTCTCTTAGGATTTGCTCTTATAGTGCTGCAGCACCTCTCCAAATGCACAGCAGCTGCTGACTTCTTAATCCTAGCCGGTTTCAACCTTAAGTAAGTAAACAGTATCTGACAGTTGTGAAGGTGGCACTACCATGCTGGAGGGAAGGTGTGATCATCCTTTAAGGTTTTGATTCTTAAACCTTTTTTTTTCCACTACAGAAATAACACATCACAGTTATCCATGAGTCGACCACAACCTCAGGGAACTGAGATGTCCTGAAATGTCTGTCAACCTTTCCTGCTACAATGTCAGTGTTTTATGTCCTGTTTTTATACAAAGGTAATGCATATTATCAGCAAACTAATAACTAGATTTGAGCAGACACTCTAAAAACATGAATAAATGGGGACACTATATAAATAAATGTTACAAAATACCTCTTAGTTTATGAAAAAGTAATACAGAAATATTTGGCATATGTGAAAATTTTACCTTTTTTAGGTAGCATTATGCATCTAAACCCAAACTAATCAAGGACTGAAACAAATGCACGAGTGGAATTTAGGTTTCATGTCCTTGGTCATCATGTTGATCACATTGGCTATTGGGGCAATTGACCAACAGGTAACAGTCTGGGCTAAGTTCATGTCTCAGTGCCAAAGGTGGTACCCAAAATAGATGGTCACAAAAGAATATATACTCTGAATATATATAAAAAAATATATAAAAAAATTATTAGATATTACAGTACATAAAAATACATAATGGTTTAAAAAGAGACATGGGCCAGATGTAGAAATCATTCCCCGACGCATTAACTGAGGACAACTACAATGCATGTAATTAAGCATATAATGTCACAGAAAACTGTGTTCACACTAAGGTGCATAAATAATCAACAGAGGTATTCAAGAGAAAAGACCATACACAGTTGGTATAGGGAATTTCCCCATATATAACCAGCTTAAGGGTGCATTCACACAGAGTAAACGCGCACTCATTTTGGCAGAATACATGTGTAAAGAATACACGTGTAAAAATAAGACTCCCATTGACTTCAATGACATTTCTTCCACATGTAAACACATCGTGTTTTCTGGCGCGTTTTTTTACACGTGTAAAAAATGTCATTGAAGTCAATGGGAGTCTTATTTTTACACGTGTATTCTTTACACGTGTATTCTGTCAAAATGAGCGCGCGTTTACTCCGTGTGAATGGACCCTTAGAGAATATATTGCAGATTACTGAATCATAGTGCAATTATTAGAAATAATAGGTTCTAGAAGCAGTTCCCAGACAAATGGTCCCAGTGTTGAAGAACCACCTCAAGATGGCCAGGGTCAGGTTGACCAGTTACACCCAACATTTTACCGGTATGGCAACATATTATGTCTCAGCATCAGGGAGGCCAAAGCAAGAGTTAGTACTTTTGATGTTTTGGTGAATTAGTTGGATCCGACCATGCCTTCCACATTGGTGTTGAGTAGCTTGAGGCCAAAGCCACCAATTTCATTTTTCTTAGCAATCTGTCATAGGCCAACCTAGGTTTTTCTCTCTCTTATATATTCTTTTGTTAAAACTACACCACCAGGTAGTATTGTCTAGGAAGTCAGGGAAGCATGTACATTGTATATGCATTATAGTAAATAATATCATCAATACTCTAAAGGATACAGCATACTTATTGTAGTTTTTGGTTTTAATGATAGGATTTTCTGCTTGTGGGTAACCAGCCTAACATTTCTATACACTCACTGTAAGGAAAGGAAAACTGCTGGAAAACCCCTTCTAAACCATGTAAATGATAATAATAGAGCATGTCATGGTAAAGAATAGAAAATATGTGAACATGCAAGAAAATTAGCAATAACAAAATAAATATATGTTTATGAAAAGCGCTGATGCAAAACTTATTACAGTGGGGAAAATAAGTATGTGATACACTGCAAATTTGCAAGTTTTTCCACCTACAAAGGTTGGAGAGGTCTTTCATTTTTATTGTAGGTACACTTCAACTGTGAGACTCTAAAAAAAAATCGAGAAAATCACGTTGTATGATTTTAAAATAATTTTTCAAAGTTTTTAAAAAATAAGGAAATAAAAAAGTAATAAAAATTCAATTCACCCCCTTTTCGCTTGATCACATAAATAGAGTAAAACACATACACATTAGGTATCCTTTTGAACTGTCCTTTTTTCGCTGTTTCTTCTCCCATAAAAATTGGGCTAAAAAGTGATCAAAGCAATAGACATCCCCAAAGTGGTCTAAATGAAAAGAAGGTCTGGTCCCACAAAAAAGAAGCCTTATGCATTCCCGTACAAAGTTTTGTATTTTTTCAGGGGTTAAAAATATAAAAAAAAATATCAAATACAAATTTGGTATCGCCGTAATCATACTGACCCTTAGAATACAGGTGACGTGTCATTTTAGCTGTACAGTGAACGCCGTAAAAACAAAGCCTATAAGAAAGTTGCACAAACACGGTTTTTCTCCAATTCGACCCCATTAGGAAATTTTATTTCAGCTTCCCTGTACATTGTACAAAATATTAAATGGTATCATTATGAGGTACAATTTGATCCAAAAAAATTAAAGATATTTTTTAAAGAACATTTGTTTTTAAATGTTACATGTTATCTTTTTTTAAAAAAATACAATAAATCTTGAAAATGTCACTCTGGCCACTAAGCCTAGACTGACACTTGCCAATTCTTTATTTTTCTTTGTAGCATTCACCTCAATTATATTCCAGACAAAACAGACAAGATTACAAAAGATAATAACTCCTCCGTAGGTATCACAACTGACATTAGATGATGCCACAGCTTATCTACTCCCCCCTCCCTGTACAGTACATGTCCTGGAAAGTTTCCTATATATCCCAATGTGTTGGCTTTAGTCTATTGCTGCCTATGGCCATGAGACTCCATATCATTACATTGCTGATAACACAGCAGAGGAGAAGCTCAGGCTTCAGCCCCATCATCATGTACAGAAAACAGTTTAGATAAAAACAATATATTTTACTATCTGGTTTCAATAAATAAACAAGACATCGATGATACTTTCCTTTTAAGTCTATAAGTAGTTTGTATGTAAGGGTAGGTTCACCCGATAGACTGCCTATCCAGGCCTGAAGAGGTGCATAAAGGCCGTGCTGCAACCGACAGGCCATGAATTAAAAGCATGGGTGGCACACGGAGACACGAGGATGTCCCCCCGTGTACTGACCGTGGAAGTCCTTTGTTAAGTGCAAGATTATCAGCCTGGATGGCACCGCATATAAGTTCTTCCTATATACAGTCCTATGAAAAAGTTTGGGCACCCCTATTAATCTTAATCATTTTTAGTTCTAAATATTTTGGTATTTGCAACAGCCATTTCAGTTTGATATATCTAATAACTGATGGACACAGTAATATTTCAGGATTGAAATGAGGTTTATTGTACTAACAGAAAATGTGCAATATGCATTAAACCAAAATTTGACCAGTGCAAAAGTATGGGCACCTCAACAGAAAAGTGACATTAATATTTAGTAGATCCTCCTTTTGCAAAGATAACAGCCTCTAGTTGCTTCCTGTAGCTTTTAATCAGTTCCTGGATCCGGGATGAAGGTATTTTGGACCATTCCTCTTTACAAAACAATTCAAGTTCAGTTAAGTTTGATGGTCGCCGAGCATGGACAGCCCGCTTCAAATCATCCCACAGATGTTCAATGATATTCAGGTCTGGGGACTGGGATGGCCATTCCAGAACATTGTAATTGTTCCTCTGCATGAATGCCTGAGTCGATTTGGAGCGGTGTTTTGGATCATTGTCTTGCTGAAATATCCATCCCCGGCGTAACTTCAACTTTGTCACTGATTCTTGAACATTATTCTCAAGAATCTGCTGCTACTGAGTGGAATTCATGCGACCCTCAACTTTAACAAGATTCCCGATGCCGGCATTGGACACAGAGCCCCAAAGCATGATGGAACCTCCACCAAATTTTACAGTGGGTAGCAAGTGTTTTTCTTGGAATGCTCTTTTTTTTGGACGCCATGCATAACACCTTTTTGTATGACCAAATAACTCAATCTTTGTTTCATCAGTCCACAGGACCTTCTTCCAAAATGAAGCTGGCTTGTCCAAATGTGCTTTTGCATACCTCAGGTGACTCTGTTTGTGGCGTGCTTGCAGAAACGGCTTCTTTCTCATCACTCTCCCATACAGCTTCTCCTTGTGCAAAGTGCGCTGTATTGTTGACTGATGCACAGTGACACCATCTGCAACAAGATGATGCTGCAGCTCTTTGGAGGTGGTCTGTGGATTGTCCTTGACTGTTCTCACCATTCTTCTTCTCTGCCTTTCTGATATTTTTCTTGGCCTGCCACTTCTGGGCTTAACAAGAACTGTCCCTGTGGTCTTCCATTTCCTTACTATGTTCCTCACAGTGGAAACTGACAGGTTAAATCTCTGAGACAACTTTTTGTATCCTTCCCCTGAACAACTATGTTGAACAATCTTTGTTTTCAGATCATTTGAGAGCGGGCTGTCCATGCTCGGCGACCATCAAACTTAACTGAACTTGAATTGTTTTGTAAAAAGGAATGGACCAAAATACCTTCATCCAGGATCCAGGAACTGATTAAAAGCTACAGGAAGCGACTACAGGCTGTTATCTTTGCAAAAGGAGGATCTACTAAATATTAATGTCACTTTTCTGTTGAGGTGCCCATACTTTTGCACCGGTCAAATTTCGGTTTAATGCATATTGCACATTTTCTGTTAGTACAATAAACCTCTTTTCAATCCTGAAATATTACTGTGTCCATCAGTTATTAGATATATCAAACTGAAATGGCTGTTGCAAACACCAAAATATTTAGAACTAAAAATGATTAAGATTAATAGGGGTGCCCAAACTTTTTCATAGGACTGTATTTCCCATTGCTTTAGCCATCTTTGGCCTTGGCTCAAAAAAGCACAACAAAATCTGCAACAAAAAAAGCTGTAGGTTAAAATTAGCTGTTTATATAATATTTTACAACTTTTTTTCTTTTTGTTACCCATGTTATTGTGTTGAGAGTTGTCATTTGTATTTGCCAAAACATCAAAGAGACAATCTGCCACGTTATGCGCTAATATTATACATTCCCTGCTCTTTTTCTGCTCCATAACTGAACAAAATTGTTAACAATGTGACTAAAGAGAAATGCTACGGTCTTATTTTAGAGGAAATGCTAATATTCTGAGTTTAGTGATTAACAATAATAACACTCATATCTAACCGCTGTGTCGATTCTTTATGACCTCACTATATTGGAGACGCCGCTCTAGATAACTTCCATCTGGTCACAAGTTGAGAACGCACAGCAATTGTGCTGTCTAAATCCTTTTAAGAAATAATGACTAACCTTCAACTTGAACTCTGTTATACAACGGATTTTGTTACACATTTGCCGTAAACAAACGGTAACTTTGCCATTAAATGGATGCAAATTCTCATGTCTAACTATAATGCAAATGTATAACATTGCCCTTAATATATGGCGGAGGTCACTTACAATTCACAGTAGAAAACATGTATGAAAAGAAAACCATTTCTAATTCACAATAATTAATGTATGTGTAAATAAAAGGTCAATTAAGCAAATGAGGCAAATAAGAAAAAAATGTCTGTTTACAATAAGGGTACACTAAGTGTTTGCTTTCTAGACTCCTAGGCACTTCATACTTCCATAAGACACAGCTACACTACAAATAAAATGCAGCCATTATGGGGCTGGGTGTATCAGCTATTAAAGAAGTTGTGCTTACTTACATCTTTGGAAATTATTGGTTTACATTTCCATGATTCATGGGGCTGAAAACCATTCAATTCTACCCCTGCATTTTCATTTGCATTTGCAGTATAGAAACCATTGTATTGCTCATGTCCACTTTGCATTTGTTGGCAGAATGTGGCTCTGTGGAATTGAGACAACAAACAGTCATCGCTTATGCTGTATAAAAGATGTGACCACTAGACATATAAATGTTTTCTCATTTGTCAGTGACTGTGGACAAATTATCACAAATGATAGTTCGGTATTTCCCGACCCCTGTCCTGATACTTAGGGGATACCAGGATTGTAGAGGAAGACTTAAATTTTACAATTTTACAAACGTCAATTCTCTCAATATTTCACTTAACTGAATTAAAAAATATTGCTAACTAAACTGAAAAGAAAAAAATCATATACCTAAGCCATAAAATATATATATATATATATATATATATATATATATATATATAGTTACATAGTTGCTGAGGTTGGATAAAGACATTAGTCCATCAAGTCCAACCTATAACCCTACAATCCCCTACAGTGTTGATCCAGGGGAGGGCAAAAAAACCCATGAGGCTTATGCCAATTGCCCTGTTTCAGGGGAGAAAAATTCTTTCCCGACTCCAAATCTGGCAGTCAGTATAAAACCCTGGATCAACGTGTCCTTAAAATCTAGAGACCATAACCTGTTATATTTTTCTCTTCAGGAAAGGCATCCCGACCCTCTATGAACTTGTTTAATGAATATATATATATATATATATATATATATATATATATATATAAATATATATATATATATATTTGTTGCAAGACCAAAAAGGTTTAAAAAAAATAAAAACATTTGCCATTGCACCAGTCACACTGGATATAGACACTGTGCATTCTGAAGATATTGCTTTTCTTGTTCTAGATAATTTACTTGTTTAAATTGTGTTGGGGCTTCCTTGGTTACACTCCCATAATCCAGTACTTGACTAGGGAATAGGGAAGCTGGTTAAATGCAGTTCTAAATGTAATGATTCTTCCCCCATCCCCTATCAAGTATGCCTTTGAAGTATGGGAGGAAACTCACAAAACACGGAAAGAACATACAAACTCCTTGCAGATGTTGCCCAAGGCAGGATTTGAACCTTGGACTCCAGCACTGCAAGGCTGCACTGCTAAAAATTGAGCCACCATGCTTCCCAAATGTAATGATATTTGTTTTCCCTTGCCTGTCTCTCTGCTATATTATGTGATACCTTGATTTTTATAAAGACGTTCTGAACACTGCACATAATTCTGCTGAGACAAGTAGTAACTCTCCGCTATTTGGGTTAAATAATAAGGTTCAGTTGATGTTACTTGAACTAGTACTCCTAGTTGGGACTCTCTTCCTGCTTTAGTCAGTAAGGAGGAGCTCCAATCTGTTCACATGGTGTCCAGATGTAGAACTACTCTGTGTCCTCATGTGTGACAATATATCTCTTCCCAGTCTCCGTCCAGAGTCATGTCATTAGGAATAGAAGTCCCACCCCCATCCTTGAAACCAAATAACTAAGAACCATCAAACTTAACTGAACTTGAATTGTTTTGTATAGAGGAATGGTCCAAAATACCTTCATCCAGGATCCAGGAACTGATTAAAGCGACTAGAGGCTGTTATCTTTGCAAAAGGAGGATGTACTAAATATTAATGTCACTTTTCTGTTGAGGTGCCCATACTTTTGCATTGGTCAAATTTTGGTTTAATGCATATTATACATTTTCTGTTAGTACAATAAACCTCATTTCAATCCTGAAATATTACTGTGTCCATCAGTTATTAGATATATCAAACTGAAATGGCTGTTGCAAACAAGAAAATATTTAGAACTAAAAATGATTAAGATTAATAGGGGTGCCCAAACTTTTTCATAGGACTTTATGTTTGCCAGCCTTAGGCCTTATTCATATGAATTTCAAGAAAATGGCAATGCATCTGACATTTTTTGAAAAGCTATCACATGCCCATTTTCAAAACAATGGCAGTCTATGGGGTTATGCACATATCTGTGTATTGAAAGGACCATATGAAAGGTTGGTCAAAAAAAGCACTCAAGATTATGAAAGATCCGTGAAAATGCATGTCACATGAATAAAAATTTTTAAAAATTGACCATTTCAATTTTTCATAGCGTTTTTTTATTATGGTTGTGGGCATATAGTCTAATACCCGGTTCACATTAGCGTTTGGCTTCCATCCGGAAGGAGTCCGCAAGAGAACCCCCCCGAATGGAATACCAACGCAACTGCAAGTGCTGTGCAATTAAGCACATAGACCCCATAGACTATAATGAATCTATGGGGTCTTGTGCGGGCTAACATGAACCGACCCTTATGACACATAGACAAGTCAGTGTTTATTACAATTTATGGTGATCTACCATATCGAAGTTGGGCAAATTAAAACCTAACATAATTTCTCTCTGTTTGTTATATAAAATTGACTAAATATTTTTATAGAAAACACGAGGTTTGAAGTATTCTTAAACACGATCCATGTACTGACTCTTTTGGGCAATTACATTAATGAAGCACTCTTCAGTCTGTTGCAGATTGCTTGCAGGGTTTTGACTTAAGAGTCCCACACTCATGTGCACTTCTCTATAGTTCCTGACTATCACCTGGATAATTTAGAGCTTGGAAGCATTGCTCTTTAGACCTGTAAGAGCCCTTACTGTGTTCCATAATCTATACCACCTACAGTTCCTTTAATATTCACTCATATAATACTTATCTCATGTAAGAGCGTCAGAAGTCAGGGTTCTCTACTATTCCTTATCTTAATTTTTCTTGCCATAACAGAAACATATTTTCATATCACTTTATTATAATAATAAAAATCTTACATGTACGTGTACCAGGTGGTCTTCATTATACAGGTCACTGACACTGTCAAACTTCTTTTGAAAGACGACACTACACCTACAAGGTTATCAGCATGGAGCCAAGAAGTCTAAAACAACTGCAAGCAGCAGAGGAAATGGGCTACATCTCTAACACCTTCCACATCTTTGACATAGATACAGTTAAAAGTTGTCAATATAAACATTTGATCCTTACACTAATGATGCTAATATTATCTGCTACTTTTCCAAGCCTTAACCTAAACTTCTAAGTAGTTTATTGCAGCACTTCTTCACCCAAACCACTTGTATATGTTCAACAACTGACAGTCAAATGCTCTTTACATGTCTAATTTCCCATTAATTCATGCAACTTCAACAAATGACCTGCAACTGATGATGTAGACAAATGTATGTGTCACTATGGTAGTCTATAAGATATAGGATATACATTTCTAAGAGTTTAATGTGAGTTGTTCATTCTTTCATTTTTGCGTATTTTTATGTAATAGCTATTGTTCTTTATTTTGCATTACAACATAGCCATAAAATATGTGAATTTTATCAGCGTTTCAATGTTTACAATTTTGAATCAATTATTTTAAAGTAATATACAGTTATGGCCGTAAGTGTTGGCACCCCTGAAATTTTTCCAGAGAATGAAGTATTTCTGCCAGAAAATTATTTCAATTACACGTTTTGTTATACATATATTTGTCTCCTATGTGTGAATTGGAATAACCCAAAAACTTAGGGAAAAAAAGCCAAAAATGATATAATTTCACACAAAACTACAAAAATGGGCCAGACAAAATTATTGGCGTCTTCAACTTAAAGGGATTCTACCATTAAAAAACTTTTTTTTTCTAGGTAACACGTCAGAATAGCCTTTAGAAAGGCTATTCGTCTCCTACCTTTGGAAGTGATCTCCGCTGCGCCGTTCGTTCCAAATACCGGTTTGTACCGGTATGCTAATTAGTTCTCTCGCAGCGATGGGGGCGTCCCCCAGCACAGGAGATGCGATGGGGGCATCCCCATTGCTGCTCGAAAACCAACTCCAGCACCGCCTCTGTCTTCTTCTGCATCTTCCCTTCCTTCTTCGGCTGGATGTCGGACGCCTGCGCAGTACACTCTGTTCGGCGAACTTTGCAACTGCTGGTGCCAAAGGAAATGGGGGACATTCATTTTATACCATGTAAACCCTACCCTGGGTTTTCCTTTATAATTACAAACAAAAATTTTGAGAAATCACAGAAAGGACACTAATTTGCAACACTGAGGGGGGTAACACTAATAAGTTGGGTAAAAAGAGTGATATTGTAAGAAGGCAAAGTTAACACAGGGGTCTTCTCAGGGCCAAATCTATTATCTAAGGTGGGGGCCAAAACTGCAGCATTTTACAGTCACTGCAAAGGACAAATCCCAATGACAAATTGCAGAAAC
Organism: Leptodactylus fuscus; assembly: GCF_031893055.1. Taxonomy (NCBI): domain Eukaryota; kingdom Metazoa; phylum Chordata; class Amphibia; order Anura; family Leptodactylidae; genus Leptodactylus; species Leptodactylus fuscus. The sequence goes on from NC_134265.1 coordinate 146,324,069, forward strand.
ATACCGTCAGTGGAAATGCTGCTATTTATAAAACTGAAACGGTTTTGGAAATCGCAGCATGACAATCATACCTATGAAAACACTGGCGGTTTCCCTATAGGTATAATTGAAGCAGAAAGTCTGGTGAGAAAACTTCTGTGGTCTTTCTGTGAAAAGTGCTGTGGGAAAAACCGCCATGCATTTCTGCCGCGGTTTTTCCAGCAGCACTTTTCCATAAGGCCTGAGCCTAAGCCCACTGTTATTATCAATTCTGGATGCTTATTGGCAACACTGGGCATCCATTGACTATAAAGGTCACTCAGTATGAATTAGAAATTGAGCCTCTGCTTTGTATCACATGGGTATTATAACAATGCCAAACTTTACAATCATCATTTTATGGAGGAACCTGAAATTTGTTCAGACTCCCACTGAAATGAATGGGAGACTTGAAAGGCATTTTTGAGAAAGATTCCACCTAAAAAATTTTCTGTAGTACGCTCGTATAAACGGTCACAAAAAAATGGCCGCGGGCATGTGCAGTCGGCTCTGCCGAGGCTGGACGGCAGAGTCGTCTGCGCATGCCTAGAAGTTTGACCCCCAGTGCTGGAAGAAGATGCGGAAAGAGACATTCCAGATGAAGACAGAAGCGGCGCTGGAGAGTTCTCTCGCAGCATTGGGGACGCCCCAAGTGCTGTTTGATTGCTGCAGCCCGCCCTCAGTGCTGCGAGAGAACTCATTTGCATACAGAAGAAATCCATGATTTCTACCGAACAGCGGCCCAGAGAAGACATCTAAAGGTAGGAAAAGAATAACCTTTCTTAAGGCTATTCGTACGTGTTAGGGAGAAAAAAATGCCATTTTAATGATTGAATCCCTTTAAAAAGAAATTTTTGTTTTTGAAATCCCTAAGAAAAAGTTTCTGGCTCTTTTGCTTTGTTCTGTAAGGAAACACGCATTTGTTTCCCTAAATTTTGCTTATACTGTTACATGTAGAACAATAGTTCTGCACAGTCTAAACAAACACCAAAGCAGTTCTTTGTAAAAGAGCGTGAAATCTCGAAATATACTGGAACTGTGTATGTGTGTATGTGTGTGTGTGTATGTGTGTGTGTGTGTGTGTGTGTGTGTGTGTGTGTGGTCTAATGCTTCTAATTTCTTTGCACTCCACTTCTTAGGGATAACTGTTGTAACCCCTGTAGGCAAAGCTAGATTAGAAGCAAGAGACCGCCTTTTTTTCCCAGGATCACAAAGGAAAACTACTTATCAAGCACAGCAAGTTTTTATTAACATTTCTTTGGCTATGGTACAAAATGTTCTTGAATATGGAAACTTTCCAGATCTCTTAGTTAGCAATTCATTGCAAACATTTCTTTGCATTAGTTAATGATCCAACTACACTTGTAAGCAAACAGCACCAACATATCTAATCAACGCTGCAAAACTAACAGAATGCTTAGAACACATCTGGATGTTATTTTCTGCTTAGACTGAAAAGAAAACATATGCAGATTCTTTTGATCTAGGCTTAAACAAAGGGATTGTTGATAAAGAGGCAAAGTGGCCAGTCGGTATGTCATTGCTATGTAGCATGATCACTGATATTCAAATGTTCCTAAATTCATTTACTTGGCTTCCTGCAATCTGCAATTTTGGCCATTTCACGAGAAACCGCAGGAGATGTTTTTAGGGCTAACTTCACTTGAGGTTTTCACTGCTATACAATGTGCTACTGATCTGTTTTGTCAGCTTCTAGATAACACTTCTCCTTAAAAACATACTAAATATCTGACGCTAATGTATTTTAATTACCCAGATGGAGATAGCCGCTTTAGAGCGTTGCCTGCGTTCCTTGTAAATAAAAAGTGGCATCGTCAAATCAATTAGATTAAATCACAGGAAGTGAGAGTGTGTGCGAACTGCCAAAAACATCAGATTTGCTTCATTTTTATTTTTGTAAAGCTCATTAGGTTGTTGCTTCATTTTCCACCAAGCCAAAATATTTTTAATGTTTGCTTTAAAAATTCCATTTCCAATTCATCCTATCTTCGCCGCAGAATGTGATAATACAACGAAAGGTCACTGTGTTCTGGATGTTTGTGTTTTTTCAGTTAGCGGAGCTCCGTTAATTAAAATGGTCTCAGGTTTTCAAGGTTTTATGTGTTTTTTATTCTTGTGAAAACTCAACGAAGCATGAATACACTCTTGGTCTTGGCAAACGTATCATTTTAATTTCCAAGAATAAGGGGAAACTCTCGGAATGTCTTGACTTTTTTCTTGGCCTGCCTTTTGAACCTGGTCTGGCTCCTAGCTTATAAAATGTTTAAACCATAATAAAAATACTATGTGGTCTGTGGTGGAATTCCCATGTCCTTCCATTCTCAAAATAAATCCTTGTATGAAGGTTTTACCAAACAATGATAAGTGCAAAGCACTACAAAAACTCTTCATTTATCACCTGGGAAATGTTTACAGATATGTCAGGAGTCTATTCTGCTAATAAACATTCCTTTTGTGTAGCGATAGCTCGAAAGGACTCTCACCCAAACCCATTTACTTTAGCATTAGAAACACATATCAAGTCTAATTTTTGATTCGCCCGACAGCTCTGAAGTGCAGGGGGTGTAGGAAATAACAAAAGTATCCCTATTACCTATTATTATCCAATTACAACCCAGTAACCAAATACATTGGGAGATGAAGCCTTTATTAGAGGCTCTTTCTCTAGCTCTGACTAAATAAGATCACAGCACCCATGCTTGATGAGGCGGAAGTGGAGCTTTGACATTTATTCACAAGCATGTTCCAAGCTTTCGATGTTTTTAGAAAAGCTAAAAAAGCCCACAAGGAAAGTCTTGTAACATTGTACACATTATCACAAATAGTAATTTAATGTCCTGATTACAATAATACAAAGATAGAAATACTTCTATTCATTGTTTATTACTATCAGCTCTTTAGATCTCTTTATCTATCTATTGTCTATTTTTTGCATTACATGGGTGAGAAATACATGAGCTGAGACTTGCATCTGTTTACGGTAAATATGGTGCTGGCTTTCTTGATTTTTATTTAATATCTATCTATTGTCAAGGTCTGGGGTTGCTAAGTGGGGTGGCATAGACACACAAGTCCAGTTTCTTTTAGTCCAAAACAAAAGTAGAGTTTATTTTCACTCAAAAAGGTAGTGCAGCAACAAAAGGAAACAATACAAAAATATACACCTGCCCGGCTAGGCTCTAACTGAACATAGAATAGGTTACCTCAACTAGAATAACAGAAATCCAAAACAATTCAGGACACAGCTCCAAAGAAAACTACCGCTCTATTTGGCACTCCAGCCAAGCTCTGCCAAAGTGTTGCTGCTGGAGCAACTTCTTAAGCCTCCTTGACGAGGAGACTCTCTGCAGCTAATCATCCCCAAAGTGTGGACTGGAGGGGGGTGGAATGACAGGTCCCACTACCAATCCTACCTGTCATTCCTAAAAATCCAGCCCAGTACTGAGCATTTACCAAAATGCTCAGCAGACAAAAGTTGTCTGCTGAGAACAAACATTCCTTCTGGAGTTTTCTCATCTCACCCACCTGAGTAGTCTGGGTGAGATATACACCCCCTCCATTACCTGACCAGCCATGGGCTTAAACTATCTAAAAAAGAAAAGGCTTGAAAAAGGTTCAAGTGTCTTGAGCTGAAACGTTGCATTTTGTATGGGGCAATTAACCCACAATTTTCACTACTAGGGGAAACACGGTGGCTCAGTGGTTAGCACTGTAGCCTTGCAAGCGCTGAAGTCCTGGGTTTGAATCCTGCCAGGAACAACATCTGCAAGGAGTTTGTATGTTCTCCCTGTGTTTGCATGGATTTCCTTCCATTCTACAAAGACATATTGATAGGAAAATAAATGTACACTGTGATCCCTATATGGGGCTCACAATCTACATTTAGAAAACAAATTTAAAAAAATCACTACTTTCTATGGAGTGCCACCTATTTTTGCGTTTTTGCATATTGGAACTTGCTTGAGGCTGCCACCTTTCTCTTGCTGGTGCTGTCTTTATTTGGACATCTATCTATATCTATCTATCTATCTATCTATCTATCTATCTATCTATCTATCTATCTATCTATCTATCTATCTATCTATTCATTAATACACCAATCAGTCAAGTGAATTGAATAATATTGAAAGGATTAATTGAATTAAAAGGATGGAAATAGTAGGAAGTAACTGAACAGTCGGTGCTTAAAGTTGGAAGACGTAAAGATTTGCAAACATAATGATGAGACTGACTTTGACAAAGGTCAAATGTTCATGGATAGACCAGTAGGTCAGAACAATTCAAAGGCAGGTCTTCTGGGGTGTTCCAGGTATGCAGTGGTTAATACCAAAAGTGAACCATACAATAACATCTGGTGAAATGGCGATAACCTCATGGGCGCCCAAGGTGTACTGCACAACCTGGACTTGAAGGATTGAAGGCTAACTGGTATGGTGCGATGCCAGCTACTGTAGAAATGAATTGCTGAAAAAAAATGTTGGCTAAGTTAGACATGTATCAGAACACAGTGCATTGCAATTTGCTGTATATGGGCCTGTATAGCTACAGACTGTTCAGAGTACCCACTTAGACTTCTGCCCATCATCACGGGTGTCTACAATGCACACAACAGCATCAAAAGCAGGTGTATGTCACTTACCTTGGGGCAGACATGGCACAAGAATGTGCTATGAAAAGAAGACAAGCCAATTGAGTGTGTTATTGTCTGAGCAATGATCTGCTGGGGAATCTTGAGTCCCGGCATTCAGGAGAATGTTATTTTGACACATGCTACTTACGCTAATATGCCACTTCATGACAGTTGACATAAAAATGGCACAATGCACGAATAGTCCAATAATAGTTTGTGAACATGACAAAGAGTGAAGGTACTGTAGGGACTTGGCTTTCAAACTCCCCAGATCTCAGTCTGACCGAGCATCTGTGAGATTTCTTGGAATACATGTTTATTCTATGAAGGACTCACCTTGAAATTTACATGAATGAACAGTCTTGTGGAGTCCATGGAGTTCTTTTTGTAGCCCATGGAGGGTCTATACAATATTATTACTTAATGTTATGACTGATAGGTTTCCGTGTTATGGGGACATAGATTATAGTCTAGGAGAGTAATCTGTTTTGGATACCCTTTTGTATATGCCACATTACACCACGTTCAGGCCAGACTGTCTCTCAATTAGCTAAAGCCAAGAAATGTGCAAAGAAAAACATTGCTCTGTAAGACTGCAGGCACCATTGAAAACAAAACGCAATTTTTGCACTTATGAAGGGGTTCCCCTGGTGATGTTAGTTTATTAGTTGGCCCAAGAAACCTATAAATAGTAGCCCTAAAGTAAACCAACAAAAGTGTACTATAGAACTATTTGAGTGGGTGGTCCAGCAGTGTATTGGACTAATAGTCAAAAGACTGAGCCCTTGTCTACAAAATAGAATTGTACCAATAGCTGCAGAGAATGCGTATACTCCTAACACACTGACATCATAGGAGTTAATATTCATGCAATGCAAATGATTCACATTAAAATTTTACAATAATATGATCTCATTTTCAGGAAACCACAAGGCTCTTCAGGTAGGCCTCAAGATACTGCGAGGATTGCAGTGACTGCAGGTCTGTCTTTGCCGGAAGGTTACACTAGGACCTAACTGCATAAAGTTCTGCAACATACATTCTTTGCTTCCACTTCTTGTATAATGTATTCTAAGTCTCCAGACATCAAATGCATGGGGCGATAAACAATTAATGTTCGGAAAGTATATGGACACTTCACTGTAACTAGTGCAGGTTAAATGTAATCATATTATTATTGTCAGTATCATTTATTTATAATCCTGACACTTAAGCCAGAAATGTTTTCCAAACTTTAGTCATCATCGTAATGTCTGTGTTATGAATATTATAAAATCTATATCTTTTAAATGAGATCTTGGATGGCGACCAAAGAACATTTTACAGAATGGATGAAATTTCTTAACTCTCTCTGCTCTTGCTAAAGTGCTCCATTTGCTATGTCATTTCATTAACAGTAAATACACTGTATAGTCCACCCCAAAACTCAAAAAACATTCAACTAGTTAGAATAAAAACCCATACATACACCTTTCACATGCCTCGACCTACATTGTGAAATTAGCTGGGTTATAAAGATGTGGTTGCCCCACTTTTATCAGTCTTTCAGCTGCAAAAGGTGCAGAAAGATAAGAGCAAGTGGGGAAAACACTCCAAAAAATTATGGCATATGAATAGGAAATTCAATGGGTAAGTCCAGACATAGGAAAAAAAAATTCTAGTTCAGATTTCAGTGCAAATCCCCAGTGAATTACTATTTGTTACATTTATGAAGGTTGCTATGAACCTAAATTAGGTGAAATAAATGGTAGAAATTGGAGCCATTTTAGCAAATAAATCAGCATAACGCAGATTATAAAAAAAAAACAAAAAAAAAAACAGCATCCTCATTTTTTACTGAAAATATTTACTAATAGGATATAAATTGGGTATAAAGAAGAAAATGTTTGTTTTTTTACCGTGTTAGCCAGTGGGTATGAAATATAAAAACAAAAAACTTGAGAGTCTTCAGTAGATGATACCTTTTTTATTGGCTAACTCATAATGATGATAGAATATATCGTTTCGAAGTTCTTTAGCTTCTTCTTCAGATATCTGAAGAAGAAGCCAAAGAGCTTCGAAACGTTATATTTGTCATCATTATGAGTTAGCCCTTAAAAAAAGGTATCATCTACTGAAGACTCTCAAGTTTTTTGTTTTTGATATAATTTAGGAGAGCAACAAAAGCAATACACTTCAGGAAGAAATCAACTTAGAGCTATGCTAAAATGATAGTGATCTGAAAAATAAAAGGACTGTAGATAAGTACTGTTCAGATTTACACCACAGAGCTCATCCACATGGCTGTACTCAGGATCTCAAGTATACTCTTAGAAATCTGCGGTCCTGTATTAAATATTTCAATCTTGCATAAATGTTTTACTTTCATGGATTCCAATACATATGGTCTAACAAGTAATGTATTATATAGACATTGTTTCTTGGGAGAATATAGAACAGCATACAGTAGCACACACTTCTCATAGCTCTCTCAGGGAACTATGGGTCCCCATAGATATTTCCCCATAGATATGTTTACAATATCAATAAAATATGCCAAGAAAAATGTCTCAAAATATGCCCAAGCATAGATGCTCCAGCCACACAAAAGTTCCTTCCAAAAAGTCTCCTAAGATGCTCCCTAGGTAGATTATTTTGCTGAACATTCGGAAGCCTAAAATGCTGTTGTTGATTCTTTTTGACCTATTACATACAGACCGTTGTCAAGGTCATCCGATTGACATGCCATCAATTCCCATTGAAATTCACAGTATATTAGGATAAAGATGTCCCTTGTTTTTTGATCTGTAACACAGCTGTGAAAGCAGTCAGGAAAACTGATTTTAGTTTTAGGATATGGTCAAGTTAAAACTGATGTTCCTCCAAAAATTACATCCTATGAAAAGCATCAACTTGAAGTAATAGACAAGAAATCGGAAAGTAAGAGGAGTGTAAAGGAAAAAGGAGAAGAAGTAGAAAAATTGGAGAGAAAAAAACATAAAAGAGGAAAAAGTGAGGTTTCTTACATAGTGTTATGTCAGTTGATTACTGCAGTGACTGGGACATTCACGAGCTCACTGCATGATAACGGACCATAATTTCTATGCAGTGACTTCAGTCCAGCAAATACAACCCAAAAATGGACTGTTTTCCACAGATTGGACTCATTCTTGTGAAAGGGCCTGTTGGGAGTAAGACTGGAGCCTCCAGACCACTGTCCTAATGTGAGTGACAAGACTTCCTTGTTAGGGTATATCAGGTTCATCCAATGATCTGCTATTATCTTGACCAGGAAGGAAGGGGCTGCAGTATACATAATGGCGGTGTCTACTGATGATCAACAGACTGATATGTAAGAGGTGCTCCCATCCTTCACGTGTTAGATTTGTTCCTTGGGAAGATAAGTAGAAATAAACATGTATACTTGGCTGTGTGGACATTGGCAAGAGGTTGCCAGAATGATATTTGGCCTTGGAAGTGAAAAATATTCATTTTATTAATAATCAAAATTATTTTGAGGAAATGGTGCCAATTGATAAATAGCTTCCAAATTGCAGTGGCCATAATGTCAGCCTAACATTAATACTTATAGTAAGCTCACAACTGCCCACATAATGCACATTACATAACTCTCTACACAATGTCAGATATATATTATAGTTTCTGTATATAGTCAACCTCATTAGAATGCAACACATTGCCACGTTGCGCTCTCCTTCACTGTCAGCAGCCAGGAAGTTACATGTGAGAAGTCAATCAATGGCTGTTCCATCTAACATCTTCTTCCTATGGTGACCTTTGTCATTGAGAGAAAAGGATAACTGTGTGGCTGGATTGCAATATTACTATTCACTTTAGCTAACTCTGAGCATATGTGTATCAGGTCAGACTTCCAGCAGAGTTTGTGTCTGTTTATCGGTGTCTAAGATTTACAGATATTTATGATGTGACGTGTAAAATGTTAAATTTATGTTGTAGACAAAGCTCAAATGAATGACAGACAGAGCTAACTCTTAGTATAACTGCTGAAAAGCCTGCTCCTCTTTGCTTCACATTATTTATTACTAGGACTGGCATCATATCTGACATTTTTGTGGTCGTCTTTTGAACCAAACATGGGAGTGGATACAAAAGAGATCAGAAGTCTCATCAGCCTTTCCTTCTTTTTACCTTCACTTAAAAAACTGCATCAAATACTGCTGCAAAATGTGTATGTGATTCTAGCCTAAGGCTAGAGCCCCATGTGGCAAAAAATAAAGCATTGTGCATTACCTGCAAAGTTTATGGGATTCTAGTGAATCCCATCCACACATTGCAGAAAAAAATGTTCAGCGGAAATGCAGCGATTTCAAAAATGTCAATTATACCTACAGAAACTCTGGCGTTTTCCTATAGGTATAATAGAGGCAGAAGGAAAACTCAGTGGACTTTCTTTGAAAAATAATGCAGAAAAAAATGTGATGACAAGGGGCGTAACTACCGTGGTAGCAGTGATAGCAGCTGCCACAGGGCCCGGGACATTAGGGGGCCCGGCGACAGCCGCTACCGTTGCGTTTTTGTTTTTTTTCTTAAATAGGTCATTACTGGTTGGAGTTACTCCCTTAACATACTGATCCTGGTTCCTGCCCTGGTTTTTATACCCCGGAGTATAATAATAGTGTTTGTGTGGACCGCAGCCTTACTTGCCGATCCTCCCCGCTCCGGCACACAGCAGCTTCTCCAGGCGGCCGTGGGCAGCAACCAGGATAAGTCGGGGGTTAAGTCTTTTCAGACCCTGGAGTATACTGATTGGAGGCCCAGGGGAGGTAAGGGAACATAAAAAACATTATTACTTACCTCTCTGGGCTCCAGGCAGGCTTTGGGCCTACTTGAGTGATGTCCCTGACGTTGCGACGCAGGCCTGGGTCACGTGACATGCCATACGTCATTGAAGATGGCCGACATCAACAGGGATCGCATCAGAGCCATGGATAGGTATGTAGCAGTGTTTTTTATGTTTGTATCCTCCCCTGGGTCCCCGATTATTATACTCTGGGGTCTGAAAAGACCCCAGAGTATAACAATTGTTCATGGCTGTCCACAATGGGGCATAATACTGTGTTCAGGGGCCACTAGGGGAAATAGTGTGTGCAGGGGCCAGTGTGGGACAATATTAGTGTGTGCAGGGTCCACTATGGGCCAATATTAGTGTGTGCAGGGTCCACTATGGGGCAATATTAGTGTGTGCAGGGGCCACTATGGGGCAATAATAGTGTGTGCAGGGGCCACTATGGGGCAATAATAGTGTGTGTTGGGGCCACTATGGGTCAATAATAGTGTGTGCTGGGGCCACTATGGGGCAATAATAGTGTGTGCAGGGGCCACTATGGGGCACAGTACTGTGTGCCGGGCCTACCATGGGGCATAATAGTGCATGCAGGAATGCAGGGGGGGGGGGGGGGTTAAGTCGGGGTCTTCGGAATCGGTCAGGGGGCCCCATGTCAAAAGTTGCACACAGGGCACCACCATTCCTAGTTACACTACTGTTGATGATCTATCCTATTAAAGTTTGGCAGGGGACTGATGGCCACGTCCCCGGCCGATCAGCTGTTTGCAAAGGCTACATTATTTGGATGACTGCTGCGCCTTCTTCAATACTTGCAAAGCACAGTGCAATAAATTTGTATAGCAGCTGTGTTTGGTATGGCAGCTCAGAACAGGACTTAGCTATGATCAGGCCATTTGACCAATGAACAAAAGCATAACTACCAGGGTAGCAGCTGCCTTTTCATACTCCCCGAGTATAATGATCGGAGGGCTAGGAGAAGTGAGGAAACATGAAAAACACTGTTACTTACCTCTACTGGCTTCGGGCCTACTTGGTGATCCATTAGTGGAATAAAAAGCTAGCACAACCCATTCAAGTCAATGGGAGGCTTTTTTTTCAGCGCTGAAATTCCACACCATTTGCCTCTGTGTGAATGGACCCTCAGTAGTTTTCACTACTGCAGGATTTGACTGTAGTTTGTATTCCTGTGCAAACTGGTGGGCACAGCCTAGGTGTAATGTACTGCACACAGTGAGTAGAGGAGAATATGCTCTAGAACTTTCTCTCTTGGTCATAAACAATCCAAGAATCAAGGAAGGCATATGTAGAGAAGTACTAATAAGTACTGATGTACGTAAAGTAGTTTGGTTGTGCTATTTAGTAAGCACCTATCTAGCTCCAGCATCAAACTAAACCTGTCTTTCTTCTCTTATCTACTGCTCTTTCAGAGATTTTCAGAGTGAAATTCAGAGTGGGGAGGGAAATAGTCTGATAAGAGAAGAAAGAATTTCTCACTGAGTAGCTTAGAATCGCCTGTACATTGATGTATGCAAAATAATTCCTAAAAACATTATGACAACTTAATAAACTTAATAAATAGGACAGGTCAAAATAAAAACCTACATTTATTAAACACGCTTAAGTCTTTGCTGCTAACGGTTTTTATGCAAACCATAATTTATTGCACAAAAGTTAGCAAAATCATTAGTAATGTTAACATCCAAATGATTATCATCTTATGAATTTAGAAATGCTCTTACCATCCCATTGAACTGCTCCAGTAATGAACATTCAGTCTCAAGTGTTTGTGCAAACAATTAGGTCAACAAACCCAGAGGATCAGATTGAGCATGGGTCACTACCATGATAAACATTTCAATACACTGTACAAGTATTCACAGCTACTGTTGTAGACATGAAGACCACACATTGAAATGAACCTGCCATTGTTAGTATAAAGTGGGCATGCCAGTCTTTGAATCCTTTGTAATTCTGCTAGCATCACCACCCATCTGTGCAATAGATAGCAAGCTCTTCTAGGTAACTAGCACATTGCTGTAATGGAAGATGCCTTCTGAAAGTGACACCAACAATATCATTAACACACTGTGCTAGATCAAAGAGGTCAATTGTAGACGGTGAGATATAAAAATCCAGACTTCTTGGGAAAGATTGAAAGATAATGAGAGAATCCTCTGTAGATTACAGTTTGTTTAATTTACAAACTGAAAACCAATAGACAGCCAGACTAAATGATTGTTGTAATACTCTGTGGTATCAAACTGTGTGCCTGGAAAAGTCCAGCTGTTAGCTGAGATAACAAGATGCATGGGGTTACCTTTTACCCTTAAGGGTCGTGCAAGATCAGGGATGACTGCGTCTGTTATTCTGACATACACTGATCAAATGAAGACATCAGTTTGCAAAGTTTCAAAGAAAACCAACTCACAAGTAAAGATCCATGCCATACATTAAAGGCCTTGTCTGGAGACACAAAGCCATGGCCACTGCACTTATAATACAAAAGCAAACCACATAATTATTAGATTCTATTAGGACAAATACTCTGATGGCTAAATGGAGGTATGGTTATGTCATCCTGAGAGTTGAGAAATCTTTTAAATAGCTGCCTCCTCTCTAATATGTGACAGCACATCACTGACTATGCCAAGAAAAGGGGCTTAGCATTTAGGTGTGTTCATGTTCATGTGAGTGAAAGGGGCTGGATGGTATATTGTATATGATACGACAGAGACAAGTGGGAGTTCAGATAAAGAGGGAAAAGCAGAGGATAGGAGGACCAGAAATGTGTTGGCAAGGAAAGGCGCCTCCCTGCAAGAACACATCATAGCTTTCTAAAAAACTACTAAACTTTCGGCAATACATGACTGCTCATCTGTTACGTTGGTTATAGTATCTTTGCTAACCCCCTCCCCCCCCTAATTTGTAGATGCCTGAAAAGACCCCAGAGTATAATAATTGTTCATGGGTGGTCCACAATGGGGCATAATACTGTGTGCAAGTGCATTTTGTAACATACAAAATGATCTACAACCTGTCCCCTCCATATATCTCCAACCTAATCTCCCGCTACCTGCCCACACGTAACCTCAGATCTTCCAATGACCTCCTACTCCGCTATTCTCTCATCTGCTCCTCACACAATCGTCTCCAAGATTTCTCTCGTGCATCCCCCATACTCAGGAACTCCTTACCAAGACACATAAGACTGACCCCCAGAATCACAGGCTGCAAGAAGGTCCTGAACACTCACCTGTTCAGGAAGGCCTACACCCTCCAATAACACTATCACCACACCACCATCTGAACTGTCTCCCCCTCTCCTTCTGTCTCTACCCCCTTCCCCCATAGACTGTAAGGGCCCTCTATCCCACTGTGCCAGTCGGTCACTGTTAGTATTATATCTACCTGTGTATTTTGTGTACTGTATGTAAACCTCCAAATGTAAAGCACCATGGAACTAATGGTGCTATATAAATAGACAACAATAATAATAAAAATAATATATGTCAGCCAAACCCAGCAATTTCAGCAGTACTTGCTGACCTTGTGTATGGGGTCCTCTGGGCTCTCCTCTAACAAAAGATGTTGGGGGAGATAAAGATCAAACAGTTGGATTTCAACAGCCAGATCCTTTTGTTCTCAGGAAGATAACCAACTGCCAGAGGTGTCTGGTCCTAACTTTTTCACCTCTTCCCTTTTAGAATATATGCATACTTGGCTCAGGATGTGTATGGGGGTGGTCTGGGAAGATAAATAATAAAAAGCCACATTTGCAGTATGGACACTTTCCCCAGCATTAAGTAAACAGTGAATCTATCTATCTATCTATCTATCTATCTATCTATCTATCTATCTATCTATCTATCTCCTATCTATCTATCTATCTATCTATCTATCTATCTATCTATCTATCTATCCTCTTTGCCTTGGTATTAGAGTGCTTCAGACATTTAGTGAAGCGGGGAATGCACCCCCAGTGAGTTCACATAATATCCACTGTAACCTAATATGTATTTATCTTTATAATCTTGACCATGCCGTGTTATTATGCTGACACCTGGAAATGTTTTACTTCGTAGATATATGCAGTGCTGATCTCCCCAGGGGGATAATAAATGAGAAATGAGGAAATGTGTTATTTAGTAATAATGGAACCCATGACTGAAAATTCCCCTAAAATAAACATAATGCAAATCTTTAACCCATTGATAAGCTGCCTGGCCTGAGAATGCAAAGGCTCTTTGTAATCCTTTGTTTGCATGATCCCTTGGTACAGCCCAGATCCTTGGTAATGTCACACATTACAGTAACAATAGGATGACAGGAGCTAGACAATCAGTAAATACAGGCTACTCACTCTGCATATTACTAATAAGGGCAGAGGCCCAGTGCTCCTTTTAGAAGGCCATATAGTGATTTCAGCTTCATATGTGTCTTTATTAATGGCCATACTGTAGGTGCTGAAGGACTGAAGACTAACAGAAGGCCTTTAAGCCAGCAGGAGCATTAACCACTATATTATCCCTAGTTCTGGAGGATTATTACAATTATAAGCTAAATATGCTTTAATTAGTCTTTAAGATTTTAGTGTTATGTTTTTGCTCAAGTTGGATTTCCCAAGCAATTAATGCTGTCATTTCAAGCAGAGAACGAGCTAAGCATCCATATTAAAAAACACTTTGGATTGTAATTGATGGTAACAACCTCATTTCAGTTGTATATGTGGAGCTACAATCCAAACAAAGGCTATACATATGGCTGCTGCCAGATCATCCAGTCATTTAATAGCACCTACACCATATGCCATACACCACATTTTATGGGTGCTTGCGGTATATTAGTAAGGTGTATGATTCCTACATAGAACTACATCACCAACTGGCAGAGCATGCAGCTACATGAGAGGATCAGAAAGATGTCATTTATCCAATTATTCTAGAGACACACAGTGATGGCTAATGGATTGGACAGAAAGTGGTTCAGCAGTAAGTACAGAACCATACATGAGTATGGCTGCACTAGGGTAATGGGTTTGAACTGACCAAGAGACACGTTCTCTACATTTTTGGGTTGGTCTTTTGATTTCTTTGCTTCCAATTGAACATAATGGGAGGCGGATTCTGCCCCAAATCCGCAGCAAATTCTGCCCTTAGGTATGTGCCAAGCTCATCAAACAGTATGTGATATTTGCCTCCAGAAAAACTAACTGGCAAATTTCTCCTGATATAAATTACCCATCAGCACCACATTTAGTGAATTTGTTATCCCACCTATGGCTAGGTTCACATCTGCGTTTGGGTTTTCGTTTGGGGGGGTCCACTTGGGGATCCCCCAAACATAAAATCTAATCAGCATAAAAAAAGCGGTTACCCGCGGAAAGTCATGGACCCCATAGACTATAATACGGTCCACCTGGTTTCCGCCCGAAAAATGTGCCAATGCTGGTGTGAACCCAGCCTATACAGCCTAGGGCAGGTATTATACCTTGTGTTCTTGAGTCTGTTTAGAGATGGGTGAAAACAGGAGGCAGAAATAGGACATGTGAATAGACCCATAGACTCTCTTTGTTCTAAAAGCAGCTGTCTGAAGGCCATTCATAAAACGCCCATCACATAGTAGTATGAATAGGGCGTGAGTGGGGGTAGGTGACCAGGGATGACCAGCATGAAGGTACTTGTATCCAGGCCACTTTGTTCTCACCCCCATGGGAGCTATCTGTTGACATGTCACAAGCTTCACACATATTGGCTCTAGTGTGCGCATGGGACAGATACTTGGAGTCTCAACGAGTTCTGCTCTGCTACTGGGTGTATTTTGTACCACTCTATGGAATATGTCGTCGCCATAGATGTCACCAGACTTGTAAGAAGAGTTGGAGTCTGGAGGGGAAGGCACATTGGACGTCCCCCTTTCATCTATTTCTGAGGCAGAACCATAAATACTCCCATAAATACACCAGCATATATTTTAGTATTATAAACACACACACGCTGCTTGACGCTCTCGGCCCCACGTTACTTTGATTGACAGCCAGGCAGCTACTTCTCCATCTCACCGCCCTTCCCACTCTGCTGCCACTTAGCTCCTCCCCCGGCCGCACGCTATTGGCTGCTCGCTGCGCCCAGCAGTCCGGGTGGAAGGCTTCCCCAGGAACGACAAGGGGAGAGCGCCGATTGGTTAGATGGTGCAGCAGACGTCATGACCCCACGTTGGTCTAGCAGTGCTGCTATTGGCCGCGACGTGCCGAGCCTAGCATGGTTTGGGCGGGGCCGGGTTCTGGTTAGCTGGAGGAGTGTGAAACCGCGTGTTAATGTAACCAGTTGTGGAGAGGAGAGGGCGGCCCGAGCCGTCTGTGTCCCGTGTACGGTGCTGCCTGCCAGTGGGAGTCTCCGCCGAGGCCTGGATCCCGTGTGTGCTATCCAGTGTGCGCTGCGCCCAGTGCTAGGGTTTGATGTGCTGCGGGAACTTTGCGCGGGTTGTAGCCGCCACTTTGTTGTGGTGCCCGGGAAGGTGGGGGATGAGCGGGCGGAGCTGCTAATTAGCCGTCGGAGCTCCGGGCTGTTCTTGGTCGGCTTTGTGTTGTTTGTTTGTCGGCCGCGCAGGATCTGCTCCCACCGACTCCCTCAGCTGGATGTTTACGGATTGCTGCCGGGGCTCTGCGTCCTCTCCAGTCGCCTGCACTGCCCCCTCCCTCAGGCCATGAGCCCCGGGGGCTGCTGAGACCCCTTGTTGGTGGGGGACCCCCGGATACTCGCACGCTGCTGCCTCCAGCCTTGTGGATCTATCCGCTCAGGAGATAACTTAGCCGGGAAAGTTTGCTGTGAATCCCCGCCCGGGTCCGGGCTGCCGTCTCCTTGTGCTCCGCAGACAAAGGACGCCCAGAAGAAAGGAGGAGGCGGGAGGGAGGATGCTGGCTGGCGGGGCCCGCTGCATGTAGCTCGTGTGCCCGCCGCCCTACCGGGACCACCACTCTTCTGCCATTGGAGTTCAGCAAAGTCATCGAGAATTGAGCTGCAGAGGGGCAAAGCGGCGGTCGGGAGAGCCATGTTTCCCCAGAGCAGACACCCGGTGAGTAGTGTGTGGGGGGCTGAGGACCCCCAGCCCAGCCGGGGTCTCGTGTCTATTGTGGTTTGTGTAAAGCCTTCTCATGCCCACATGTCTGCCATCTGTTCTGTGGGGGAGGGGGCACTACTAATGTATGCCGCATACCACCCACTCATTACCGCCTGAACTTTCTGTCATCTCTGGAGCCCTGCGTTACTGTGCGGCTGTCCTGCGGTTGGAACTTCCTGGTTGCTGGATATACAGCCACTTGGGTTTTTTTTTCTTTTGGTTCCTCAGCAGATGAACAGGAAGAAGTAGTCAGTCCCCACGTGGGGAGAGCACAGCCCCTTGCCTCTCTAGTGCCCCCTAGCTGCTGCACTCATGGCACACACTCTCTCTGTGAATGGGACCTATGTCGGACAATGTATTGACCTGTTTGGGACGGGGGTTGACCAGTTTTATTTTCCCTGAGGCCTGAACTGGCTGCTTCCAGTGAGCAATAGCTTGCCCACCAGTCATGCTTCTAATGTATATAGACTATCAGTTCTGCCTTTTGTGTATTGCTGTGATATGTCCATGTTCACATCACTCTGTGGAGCGTCCTAAAGCTGTGTGGTCTTAGGCCTAGTAGTTCAGTATTGGTAGCGTGCATTACTAATGGATGGAAATGGCCTTGTGTTTCTTAGATAACTGCGTGTTCGTTTAAATATTAAAGGTCTTAGACATTTTCTCTATTATAGACTTTTTCATGTTGCTGGAAAACTTTGTGTGAGTAGGGGGTGGCTGATCATTAGGGGTCTGACCACTGGGACTCTCAGCAGTCTCGTAGGACCCCGGAGTCCCCAGTGCTTCTGATGGGTGTCGGAAATACGTTTGTGGCAAATCCCTTATGAGATATTGGACACTCTCGTCAGTTCTGTTGTTGGATGTGCTGTAGTGTCATTTACTCTACCATTTAGATAGTAGACTTGTCACACCAGCTGGTATTGAGTGACTGGCAGGGTGGCGGGTTCAGCTATTTATATCATGCAGGTGAGGTCTATGCTCGGGGTTGGCAGAATGTGTGTCCCACCTATTTCTGCTGTCTCCATTCAGAGAACAATATTGGCTGTGTTTGCTGCTAATACATTCATTCTGGTGTTGGATGAGTTAATCAGCATTCCTGCTTTGCTTGGCAAGTCATATGGAAACATTTCTTGGTGGCTTCTTTGAGACCGTTGTGGGAATAAGACTGCGGGGTATTATGTCTGCTTTGCCTCGAGTATCATTCAAGTGGAAGCTGTATTGAAGTTTTTGTTTTAATATTTAATTTCATTCCTGTCTTTTGGTTCCTTAGACGCCGCACCAGGCCGCAGGCCAGCCATTTAAATTCACCATCCCAGAGTCCTTGGACCGAATCAAGGAGGAATTTCAGTTTCTCCAAGCGCAGTATCACAGGTGAGTATCTTGCTTGTGTGTACACGTAACCTAAGCTGGGAAGTCATTCAGAACCTGAGTGTTCTCATCTGAATGGATTGCATAAGACTTGATGTATTATCTATAGAATGGGTCATCCATATGAGATTGGTAGGGGCTCAATACCTGACACCCCCACTGAACAATTGCTGCAACCTTGGGATTTACACTGGTGGTGTGCAGGACTTTGTAATCACAACAGCTTCTTCGTCTCAGGAAGTGACCTCACGTCTGTTGGTCTCATGGCGACATCTCCTCTCCGTCCTATTGAAATGAATGAGACTGAGCTGCAGCATGGCCATGTAACCCACACACATGACGTCACTTCCTGTTTTCAAAGGCCTGTACATCCCCTTTAAGCAACATTCTAATACACATCATATTATTGTCCCTTCGTATGATGTATCTTGATATTACATAACTATATCATGTGCCTGTACATTACTGTCACTGTGTCTGAGCTTGGCAGGACACAGAAAGCTTTTTTTGTTTTTCTTCCCCCGCTGTGGTACAAGGTCGTTCATTGGTGTGGCTGTATGTAACCTCCTTCCAAGTCCCAAAAACCTGTTTGTCAACTTTAGGCCTGGACTACACTGAGACTTCTTGTAGCTATACCGACTTTAAACCATTGAGTTTCAGTTGCAGTCCACAAGTTTACATAAACCTCAATGCATGCATTTGATATTAAGCTGAAGCTCAATAGTTAAAAGCATTTAGTGCTAAAATAAAGTTATAGTGCAGCCCTGGTGTAATTTTATCAGTAGTACATCATGGCTATAGAAGGTGCAGAGCTTAGTCATACCTAAGTGCTGAAGAGGGGTGCCATATAAAAAGACAGCAGTACTGTAACATAAGCCTACACATGTTGGGGAACTGAGAACACTCGGGTGAGCTTGCATGTATATTTAGGGTGTTTGATGGAATAGCTGTCTGCCGGTAAAGATGACAATCTTATGTTTGGCAATGCATGGTAAAGTAGCCTTAACACGATACAGATCATTCTTGCTATTCAAATATATATTTTCTGGAAATAAACAACCTCCCTCGCGCCAGCTGTTCCACTAAAACTCCCAGCACTTGCGCACACTCATCTGTTCATCTCCTATAGATAGTGAAGCTGGCAGTTATGGCGTCCCAATAGCTGGTGTACTAAAGGTTGCTAGTTTCTGCATGTGAACGGATAGATTGGCTCTGCATTAGACCTGAGAAATGTGTCTAAACATCTGGTTCTTAAACCTGCTATTGCTGTCATGTAAAGCGGCTCGTCTATTGCTGGGTTTATTCCGTTTCTGGTGAAATAGGCAACTTGTAAACTGTTTGGAATCTTAGTTTTGTCATTCTGTTAGGCCTTGCCCATTTCATTCATTAGGTGTTTACAATAGATGCTGCGCTTTTCTGCAACCCCAGTAGGTGGCGATGCTCACACCACACTATTGTTTTCAGAATGGTTTGTCCTGTTTAAATAAACTTGTCTCTTTTCGCCTGGTGTTGTGTGTTTTCTACCTGCCTGAGAACTGTCAATATTTGCTCTTCATTTTGTAACAAAATCTTGACTTGAAAACACTACATGAGTCAAAGCTGTTTACCTACAGGAGCCTGCTGCAGTCATAAGGCTGTGTGGATATGGGGAAATTAGTCATTGCTTATGGAAATAGGAGCTGCTGCATTTTAAATTTCTCGCACGTCTTGAAGCCTGGTTCCCATCTGCATTCGGGCCATTCCGTTCCCCTATCTGCATGAAATATGTGGAAAGAAAAGTCCTGTAAGCAGAACTTTTCTCTCCGCATTTTTGTGCGTAAACCACACGGACCTCATATAGTCTATGGGGTCCGAGGGTTTCCTTAGGTAACTGCTTTTTTTTTTCTGCAGATAGGTTTGCATTCAGAGGGTCCTCGAACAGAAACCCAAATGCAGATATGAGCCAGGCCTTAGCCAAAAAGTAGAATTGGATATGTGCACATGTATAACTGTAACTTCCACTTTCATGTCAATGGGGTTAGTACAAATCCATGAACATGCTGCAGAAACAATCCCATTCACATGTATAGTATGGAGATTTCAGATTTCTCTGCATGTATCCTGTTTTTGGTGCTGTATTGATGTGGGGTATTTTGGTAATTACATGAGATAACTGGACTCCACAATCTTGAGGGGTTGCATGTGCCCTGTATGATGAGCAGTTGGCACATGCTCTAACTTTGATACAGCTGAAGAGGAGCTGTAAACTTAAATGAAGCTGCACATGTTGCATGACCTTTAAAGGCAAGGGTCACATGTCGGTTTTGTAGCTGCTTCTGCTTTAGGAACAGAAACAAAAAAAAGCAATACTAAATCTATAGTATGACAAACATGCCTGACTATATTGGGGTCCATTGAGTTTATGGAGTCTATCATCCCTCGGTCTACACCACATGTAGACAGTGAGATTGAAATTGGTATCTTAAGTCTGTGATAATGGGCGAGTCTTCTTTTAAATGGCATGTATTGTACTCTACAACCTCCATGTACGTGTACAGTGTGTAGATCTAAGTTGTCTTTTTATCTCTGCATGAATACATTTTTTTTTTTTTTTAATTCTTGTTCAAACCTTTCTACTTTTCTACAGTCTTAAGTTGGAATGTGAAAAACTGGCAAGTGAGAAGACAGAGATGCAGAGGCACTATGTGATGGTATGTAGCTTTCCATTGTTGTGGATTTAAATTTTTTATTTTTATTTTTTTCTGTGTTGTCTTACTTTGATATATTCAGTCTGTCCTTTTTTGTCTTTTTTTCAGTATTATGAGATGTCTTATGGACTTAACATTGAAATGCACAAACAGGTAGGTTTAACCTAGTGGCGTCACTTGGTCTTAATTTTTTTTTTTTTTTTTTGTGCAGCAGTTATACATTATAACCATAAAGGGCAGATAGTGAAATTTGGGGGCCACACAGTGGCTCAGTGGTTAGCACTGCAGCCTTGCAGCGCTGGAGTCCTGGTGTTCAAATCCCGCCAAGGGCAAAAAAACCATCTGCAAGAAGTTTGTATGTTCTCTGGTGAAATCTACATGTTCCTTTCCAGTCAAATGTATGTTTCGCTCACCTTTTGGGTCTTGGACCTGTTTCGTTCAGTCTTATCGCACTTGACCACAAATTTGATGGCTTCTTCTCGAGTGCCAGAACACGGCTTGTTTTGTTGCACTGTTAGAGCTGCGATTCCATGTCAAAGGGTAGATTTTTTTCATAATGTCAAGTGTTCCATTGCAATATTTGCTTCATTGTCTATGTAAACTGAACACTGACTTTATATGTATCACTATATGTTTGTATTTCGATGAATAAGTCTCTTGGCAGGATTAGACTACTTGTGTTCATCCGCACTGCTTTCCCTCCCCCAATGAAACAGATGACATTTTGAAGAAATGCTCAATCATTTTCTTTTTCCTATTGAAAATGCATGCACACTCTTCTGAACCAAGTGTGCATGTGTATTGGGAATTTAGCAAGTATAGAAATATGAGCCCGTTTAGTGAGTTAGAGGTGTCTGTAGATCCATTTGTCACCCGTAAATGAGCATGCCTGCTGATGGTTACTAACCTCTTCCCCCTTCATGTATATTACTTACATGGTTACTACTGAGCTGCTGTTTCCTAACTGGTAACTTGGAATATCTCACTGATTGAGAAATACACATAGGTCATTGGTCGTGGAAACTTGAGATATGGGCTGTTGGTTTTCGTGTTCCCATAAAAGTCTCACTTATGACCACGATAATGGTGAATAAAGAGAGTATTGAACTGGAACAAGGCACTAAGGGCCTCATAGGAGAGGAGCAGCTAAATGATTGCTCAACCCAGAGGACCCTCAATTCAGCTTGTATTGTCTGCCAAAGAAAGCATTAATGGCAGGGTGTAAGTATTCAGCAGATATGCTGACGTTCACCTTTTCATCGAGATGATGGTACAATAAGTCTTTAAGAAATCGATTGGCTCTTAAAAAAGATTATCATTAGATGAAGTTGCACAGTTGGACACATTTCAAAGTGCAACAATACACTTGGTGCTTGATGTATATGTGCTAGTCCGTCTAAAATTCTTGTTTCATTAAATTAAAGAGCATGGCTGACCGACCAGGGCGCAGCAGAGAAATTGATTAGTTCAGGCTTCAGGTCCTGAGTATATTCAAAGACCTTTAGCAAGCAATTGGAAGGAGCGGCATTTCTGTGGGGCTTTTCTTGGGCAGTATGTGGCTGTAGGGTAGACATTAGCATTCCCATGTCTGCTGAAAATGGTTCCAAGAAAGCTGCTTTGTTCATTGCCTAAGGTCACTTGGGTTCTTATGAAAAAAGACTTTCTTCTCTGGTTCAGTGTGGTGCGTGTATCTTTATGTAGAGAGTTGACTATTATACGGTTTGATTGATCCTGTTATATTGATGATATTCTTAATGATATATTAGGAAATACATGCTTTCAAAGTGTTTTTAATATGGTAAGGGATGATTTTTCAGTGTCTTCTTTTATAATCTTTACACTATGAAGAAAGCAGTATGAGAATAGTAACATCTTCACTGGTGCTTATCAGTAGTGGCAGCTTTTACCTCACCCCCCACCCCCCTTAGAAAGCACGTTTTGGGATGTTTCTTCAGTCGCCGCCATTAATTGTAAGGAGACATTTGGTAGCTAGTAATCATAATTCTTATTAAAACTGGTGACGTGAAGACCCCAGGGTGCAGGCAGGCTCAAATTGATGCTTTTTGCTGACTGATCACCAGCATGGCCTAAGTGCTCATTATGTTGTAGAGAGGGCCTTTGGAGCGCTCATTACGTTTGACAGGAATTCTCTCTAGGGGAAAACTGGGCATTAGCTAGACTCCTGACAGGCTGAAATTATTCCTGCTTTATGGCTTATAACCAAATGGTAGCAAGGAATCATCTGGGGACGCAAAAAAATGTCATTTCTGACAACATCTTTGTTACTGGGAGATGGGAAAAAGGGGCAGAGGAAATCCATAGAGACGGCGTTAACATTCTTACACCCGGCTGCTGTGTCGATGCTTCACGTACATTTTGTGAAAGCCGTCTGACTACGGTCATCTCTTAGCACTATGATGCGTGAATAGGATATGTACTTGGTAAATATGTGCAGATTATTTTTTTTTCTCTACCAACTGGTTTCATTGAGTTTGAATATGCTTTACGATGGTTATGCACATGGCAGCAAGCTGCTATTTCCATATGAAGTTTACATTTCTGTCCGTGATATATAGTGTTTGCAGCCATTGTATTATATAGACCCTTTTGTAATTTTCTTTCTCGACGTCTACTAAAAAAAAAACAAAAAAAACTTTAATGTAAGATGAGATTTTCCCCTCCCCCATTGTCATGTAACCCCTTCCTCCACCCCCCCAGGTAATTGATCACAGAGCCTATTGAGGAACCGTAAAATTGTCCTTGGAAACAGTATTCTCTCTTGCTGAGGTGATAGGTCAGGTCTTTGTTTCACTGGGTGAATAGGGATAATGTTTGGGACCTGCCCTGTAATTAACACTTTACATGTCCCTGTAATTTTGCCCCCCCCCCCCCCCCACCAGCCACCTGCTTTTTGTGAGTATTTTGTTTTCCAGTTTGGAGAAGTCCAGTGCAAAGATGTCCTTTAATTGTTTTTACCTAATTCTTTTTACCTCTAAGTGCTTGCACAGTTATCAAACTGTTTACATCTGTCTAAAACTAGATTTTAAAAAATTTCCCTCAAACTGTACCACTTGTGAACATAGGTGGCCTCTGGTATTGCAGGTCAGCTCTGACGTGGCTTAGTGTATTCTTCTACAGTCTTGTAGTGACACAGCAGCAGTGGGGAGTAAACTTTGACTTAGGAGTCGTATTTCCAAAATCCAGATTTAATTTTTTTTTCGTGCGTCAACATGTCCTTACTCTAAATGTATAGCGCCAACTTATTCTGGTTGTTGTCAGTGTATGTGTGTGTCTAACTGGTAAATTAATTAAATGGATATATTGATCTATATATCTATCAGTACATTTCATGACAACAATTGTTGGAGGTTATGGAGTTCTTTGTGTCCAGCTATTGATGAATCTACACATGAGGAAATAAACACATTAGCAGAGGAGGCCATTGGGATAGCCATGAAATAGATTTAAGAACACAAGTTGCCAATACAACTTGTTTAGCAGTTTGCATAGACAGGACTAGTATGGATTTTTTTTCCAGTTGAATTTGGGGCCATGCCATATCTGTAATGCTTATTTTAAGCCTGTAAGTAAAGGAAGCCTGATATTTTATAGTCTGCATTATTAAACAGTCCGCTCAGTATAGGAGAAAACAGATGTTGCGAAGTACTCTTCTGACCAATATGTCCTGGTCCTGCCTTAATCTAGACACACAGGAAATTGCTGCTCAGCCAATCTCTGCCTCATCTTGCATTCACATGAGCGACTCTTAACCATGAAACTTGGTTGTGTGAATGTGGGTTTGGCCTCATGGCATGCAATCCTACTGATTTTTATATTTATACACCATAGTCAATAAAAAGTGAATGAGGTCTTAGGAGTGATTGTGTGGCATTATCTGTGTCTAAGAGGGCTCAGGAAGTAGAGACCAGCAGGGCACCCAGACAGCTAGAGGCAACAGGCACAGCACCAAAAAACTTGGATGTCTTTGCATGTTGAGCAGGCACTCACTAATGGTAATATTCTGGTATTGGCTTGCTCTGGCTTTTCACTTAAGTAGTCCTGCTATGTCATCTGTTGCTAATTGTAGCCGTAGTATTTTTATGTCATGACTGATGTGTCGAAGCCAAAGGCTCACTTTGTGACAGCGTGACACCTGCTTGATTGCTGACATTTTCATATGCTCGGCTAGTGAAAGTATTTTGAGTAATGCCAATCTGGCTTTTTTGTCTCCCTAGACCCTCACAAAGTTTGTTCTCTGTATTGTGAAAACAGTGTGATGTCTCAGGCTTGTCAGCCACTTAAGGGTTATCATGTTTCAGGCTATGGTTAAAAGTTCTGACATGCTAAAGATGTACAAGAGCAAAACTCTTGAGCTCTTGACAAGGGTCTTCTGCTGCCAATTGGCTTTATGTCAGCAGCAGTTACAGCTGCTAGGGAGCTGGACATTTACTCTAGTGAGATGTGTAGTGGAGAACATTGGGACAAGTGTTTGAGACGTTCAGTGACTCACACATTCATATTGTGTTATTTATAGGAAAACCTTTTCTTACTATTTTTTTTTTTCTATTTATTGATGCCATGTCTAATACAGTCCAAGTTGACTTGCTCATTTTACCTAATAAAATGTTGCATTACCAGCCAGTCAATGACCACGACTGGTGCAAATTTACAGCCTAAGCCAATCCTAACATATACAACTTCCTAACATGCACTATTCTTCCGAAATGCTAGTTTTGGAGAGATATGTGATAACCTGTCCGTCCATCAACCTCCACCTATAGCATATATAATGTTGTTCTCCGATAATGTCTGGCCAAGTGACTGCTATTCTTCCTGTAAATTAAAAAAAAAAAAAAAAAAATTGCAGCCATTTATTTCCTCCAGTTACCCAGTACTGATTCCCTTCTGTCTTTGTTTACAATGCGACCCATATAGTCAGTTTGTGGATACACTGGTCATGAGGTGGTGACTAAAGTATGGCACAAGACTGTTGTGGCCATCTGCTGCCCACTTGTAATCATAGAATTAATTGGGAGCACCACCTAAGTGTGTGTTGGCGTTGGTTTTCTGTGTGTTTTTTTGAGCCAAAGCCAAGGATGGCTGCAAAAGGAATGGGTAATATATAGGAAACACTTATACTTCTATCTCCTGCTCAATTCACTACTGGCTTTGGCTGAAATACGGCAAAATCTACAACAACTGCCTTAAATGTAGAATTTACAGTGGTTTCAGGAGTGTTGGAAATTGGGCAACACCGCCCAAATGTCTAATGCTTTTTTTTGTTTTAATACTGTAAATGGCCCTCTACTCTTTGCTTAGTGGTGAACTTTCCCTGCATTTTCCCGCACCTACAATATTTTGGTGTGGTTTTGTGTATTTGAATTCAGTAGCTTCAGCTTTTCTCTGTGGGAACTAGTGCGCCACTATATTGATATATAAATGAATGAAAGAAACAAAGTATGTAGGAAGGACATGTGGAGATAACGGCTCTTAATCCCAAATGCTCTTTGAGCAGCAACCTCTGCAGTTTGTCATATCCCAGTTAATATGGCAGTAAAGAGGAGATGAATGTGGCTACTTTCCTAAGCCTTTTACTCAGGAGACCTGTAAATTTGATTGGCTGCTCCAATTCCAGCAGAATCATTCGATTTGAGAGCAATAGAGAGATAAGATATCCAATTACCCAAATGATTTGCAGGGTTAGCCAACGTTGTCATGGAGACACGAGTTGGAACAAATTAAATTTTGAGCAATAAAATAATTTTAAAGCTCATTTGGGATCAGAGAAATTTGGCAGTGGTATATACCTGAATTGATTCTTAGCTTGACATGCTGTTTGACATTGATATACTGTAGGGACCGTGGCTTCCAGATCCATATGATTTTACTTTTTAATGGATCATTCTTTACTAATGCACCTTTTTGTCATTCACTCTAATGCACAATGAAGTGTGCTTTGTTTTGTTTTTTTTTTAAAATTCTAAAAAAATGTTTTTCAAGTAACTTTAAAAAAAAAACTGTCATATTTGACTGCTTTTAATACTAATGGTCTGCCTTTTAAAGACTGGTTGGGGGAGGGACAGCACTGCTGTGTTTGTGTGGTTTCTTCTTAACCAATCAATTAATGGATTCCTGGTTTACATAATGAGTACCAAGCATTTAAGAAGAGTGGCGTGGATTTAAAAAGGAAGAATGCTCAGCGCAGAGAGCATATTCCTCCCCCCCCCTTTTCCCATATGTCTGCCGTTAGACAGATGGAGATGAAAATTGCTCTGAGGTCAATAAGCCATTTGCAGCGTTCTCACTGCCTTCGATTTTTCTCTCATCCGCCACACAGATTATCTCAAATGATTCAGTAATGACAAAAAGTGCAACATTGACCTTTATTCCTTTGTGGTTTACAATGTTGCATAGTATAAATGGCAGGAAGTCCATTTTGATGTCTAGGAGGACTTTTGAGCTATTGAACCAGGCCTTTTACCCCTTGTCAGTAACTGAAGACCTGTTGTGCTGGTACGAAGTCTTTGTAGTGGTCAGACAAATATTTCTCATCTTCTCCACCTAATTTTGTCTAATTTTGTCGGTTTTAGAAAATAGGACTGTTCTTTTCCTTGGCTTATGTTTTGTATTGCAGCTTGGCTACATTGATGTAAATGGGTATGATATGTAATACCACCTGTGGCAGATCTAGCACTTTGTTTAGAAGGTAGCCATGTCTGGTTATCACTGTTTTTTTAGGTTACATGTTACTCTAGTGAGGGGGGACAGATTGGAAATTTATCCTGTGATGGCAGAATAAAACAGTTTTCCCAGATATAACAATGCTGGTGGATACACATAGCAGTCTCCCAACACAAGGTTTGAGCATGGAGAGGGCCTTCCAGGTTGCCCCTATATACCGGGTGGTCTAAAGGTAGGAAGATACCTGAATAAATGGAAAGCTGGAGGTTGGAAACTCTATCCTGCGAGTGGCATGTTAGTATTATTATTTCTATGTATCTCTGATACATGTTACGTTTACCTCTTTGTCACATTTGAAAAAGTAAAATTGGTTCCAAGTAGAGGGCTTTGGCCAGAGTGTTGGACACTGCCCCATACAGATTTACCCCTTCCTCTTTGCAACATGCATCACACAAAATGGCGCTCCCCACCACAGTTTTCCAATTATTCAGGCATTTCCATACCTTTGGTATTATCCACTGAAAATTTCCTAAGGAATCTTAGTTTAAGTATTATAGTCCTATTTGCAAAGAGTAGTGTAAACATGTTAAACATGGCAATAACTAATTGAAATTTTGTCTTGCTCATTGCTGTCAGTACTTGGTTCTCATTGCCACCAGTGCATGTCCTTCTATCCTTGGATGGAAACCAACTGCAACTAAGCAGGGTGAGGTCCTATCTGTGAAAAGCTGTCTGCAGATGTGGACCTGTGAGTGAGGTCTTAGTGCCTTTATATAAAATAAAGTATGCGTGTCATATCTATGGTTCTATATAAGACAATAATATACTCTTGCATATGAGGCCTTAGATGGCATAAACCTGATAGAATACATTTTGTCATATTTCAGATGTATTGACTAAAAACTGGAAATTGTTCTCTATGGCCATTTGACTGCACAGTTTTGCAAACTAAAAATGTTCACTTCCAAGTGACCTTTCAATGTTTAAGGTATTGTAGCTACCAAGAAGGCTTTGCTCAAGTTCACTCTACCAGTTCACAGAAAGCTGTGGTTTCTCCGTACTAATTTCAATGATCCTTAACATGGGAGGACAGCTCTTGAATAGAGGGCACTGCTACAAGCTTGTCATTTGCAAATAAGCCCAGGTCATCGTTCAGATAGCAGGAACCAATGAGTGAAGTTGTGTTGCCTTCCTTTGATGGGCTGTACACTTGAGCCAGCTATTAAAAATGAACACACTCAAGAGAGTCGGCATTAGGAACATAAACAATTAAGGGCTCTCGAGATGTTCTGAGAGCTGCCATACAGATACAAGAGCCTTTTCCTGACATTGTAGGCTGTGGTTTATGGTGCCAAAGAACTTGGACAATTATTACTGTTCTGTCTGCCAGAGCTGCTTCAAGCATGAAGGATTTGGTTTATTCCTTCTTATCTTGATTTGCAGTGCAGGCTTGAATATACATGTTACAGATTTGTACTCTGGCCACAAAACCACTCAGAATGCAGCAGAGATACAGAATTGCTGATATCCTTGAGGAGATATATTGTAGATCCTGAGTACTGCATTGTCTGCTATGTACTTCTTGTACCCACATATTGTACTGTTAGGGTTAATGGAATCTATTTTAGCTAATTGTTTGATCATTTCTATTTACTATATGCGCCTTGTCCTGGCTGGTGGACTAGATTCACCAATGGTGGCAGGCCATAGAAATGGTCATACAGCATCCACTGACTCTAAGGGGACAGGTGAAACGTTACCTGACTTGAAATGTGTGGTCTTAAACTTCTGCGATCAATAGTGGGTCTTTAAGACAACCCTGTTAAGTGGCCCAAGGATGGAACAGTGTTCCAACATTCTTGTCGCCTGTGAGGTGATTCTGTGAAGTTACTAGAAATGGCAAGGAGCTGCACTCAAGTTTCAAGGCACTGCTGTAGAAAAGCTATTTGTGGCGCAGGGGCACAGATCACCACCTTTATTTCTGTGGATGAGCTTAAAGCTTGAGACGGATCCTTTTAACCTTTGTAAAAATAGTCATGAACTTCTGAAAAAGATAGACTATTTTGCTAAACTTGCATGTTTTGCAGACAAATCTTAGTTTTTCTCTTACTTTATTTTTCCTCTTTTTCTCCACCACAGACAGAAATTGCCAAGAGACTGAACACGATTTGTGCACAAGTCATCCCATTTCTTTCTCAGGAAGTAAGTAAAATGCTGGCTGCTAAAGTGCAATTATGCTACTTCTCTGTTTGCAAATGAGTTAGCTTTCCAATGTTAATTTTATCGCATTGCATAAGTATGAAGAACATCTGTTCAAGTTATGGTGTTTGGAGCCCCCTGCTTCTTTACGTAACAGATTGTAGGGAAGGCTATGGGAATGGAGAGTACGATTGCTTCATATATTAGAAAGTACACTGTTCTAACTTCTGTATAAAAGCAGGCAAGGGTGGGACAAGTAGGTAAGGAATAGATGGCTAATGCAAACCCTATGTGCTATGGTACTTTCAAAATGCTCCTTAATTCTGTATATAGAAAAATATTTGAAGTATTCTCCATTAAATAACAATTGTAGAGCGGCTTTTTCTTTTAAGTGTTTGTATGTGACATTCCTCTGTTGTTCCTCCTAGAAACATGAATAAATTGACAACTAGATGTTACCGTTACGTTGCTAGACCGTGTAGAGATCCACCTATTTGACAAAATAACATTCATTTGTCAATTTAGTCATTCCTTTCTAGGAGGAATAACTGCAGCAGTCTAAGAAAAGATATTCCAGAATGGGGAAGGAAGAAAAGGATCTGTTCCATGTCTGGGTCTGTTCACACAGTTATAATTTTCTCTAAGACTTGATACTGAAGCTTTTTGCATCTTTATCAGAGCAAAAACTGTGGTGTGTGAACAGACCCTAAGGGCTCGTTCACACGGGGCAAGAGGGGGCGGATTTTGGTGCTGAATCCACGTCAGAATCTGCCCTCTCACAATAGAGGTCTATGTAGACCGCCAACTTACTTTTTTTCCCTGAGCAGCATTTTCCCGCTCATAGAAAAAAGTAGCTAGCTGCCCTTTCTTCAGCCGGATTCCGCTGCTGATTCAGCCCCGTTTTCCAACTCGCGGCAGCACCCTCCTGATTAGGCCCATTCATTTTGACCTCCTCCGGAGCGGGAAGCTGTGGCTGTTGGAAGCTGTGGCTGTTGGAAGCTGTGGCTGTTGGAAGCTGTGGCTGTTGGAAGCTGTGGCTGTTGGAAGCTGTGGCTGTTGGAAGCTGTGGCTGTTGGAAGCTGTGGCTGTTGGAAGCTGTGGCTGTTGGAAGCTGTGGCTGTTGGAAGCTGTGGCTGTTGGAAGCTGTGGCTGTTGGAAGCTGTGGCTGTTGGAAGCTGTGGCTGTTGGAAGCTGTGGCTGTTGGAAGCTGTGGCTGTTGGAAGCTGTGGCTGTTGGAAGCTGTGGCTGTTGGAAGCTGTGGCTGTTGGAAGCTGTGGCTGTTGGAAGCTGTGGCTGTTGGAAGCTGTGGCTGTTGGAAGCTGTGGCTGTTGGAAGCTGTGGCTGTTGGAAGCTGTGGCTGTTGGAAGCTGTGGCTGTTGGAAGCTGTGGCTGTTGGAAGCTGTGGCTGTTGGAAGCTGTGGCTGGCGCATTTTGGCCCTATTGTGACGCAGCTTCCCGTGTCACAATCAGGACCAAAATCCGCCAATCCGTGCCCCGTGTGACCAGACCCTTAAGAAGGTTACACTCTGAACAAGAACCTATGAGTTTTAGGGGTGCTTTTCTTTTGATCATTCTCTAGTATTGTTGCTTGAATAATATTTCTCCTTCTCTGCAGCATCAACAACAGGTGGCTCAAGCTGTAGAGCGTGCCAAACAAGTGACAATGGCAGAGCTGAATGCCATCATCGGGGTACGTGGCCTTCCTGGTCTACCTCCTACAGTGTGTATAACCAGCTTTCTTTACTTGTTTAATGTGATGATGTCCAATGTCTTTTATTGCTTACACATATCTCAATCATTCTGTTTTTCTTGCCACAGTTAAAAAGTTAGAGCCCTGTGACTGTGCCAGATAAGACGAGTGATTATTGACAATAACTATCAATCTTCACTTGTTTGCGTTAGCCCATTACACAGGCTATTCCAAAGGAAACGGAGGAGCTGTTGTTGCTAAACCTGTTCCTCCCCTATTTTGTTTCATTAGTTATTGTCAGTACATCCTTGTTTACACAGCGCAGTCTACTGCTTATAATCTTGCATGTTTTATGCTGCGTGTGAAATGCAGTCAACTGACTGCATTTTTTTTAAATTTTGACAGCAATCTTGGGACATGTTCACACTGAGTTTTGTGCAAGAGGTGCGATCTGTCTCATACGCCTCCCAACTCTCCCATTTATTTCAATGGCAGACTGAAGCGGATATTTTTCCCTAGCTGGTTTCTCCTCTAGAGAAAGAGGAAAGAAGCGTCATGGCCCATCTTCATGGACATTTTTTTTTTCTGCCTCCTATTAATTTTAAAATGCTTTAGGTGACAGAATTTACCTAAAGATAGGTCATGACGATTAATTTTTTTTTCCACTTGCAGCAAAAAATCTGCTTCAGACTCCCATTGATATGAATGGGAGAGATGGGAGGTATATTTAGAGTCTGTGTGAACTTGGCCTTAGATACACTAGTTATTGCGCATTTTAAATGTTTCTCTGACTACATGTGATTATTGCCACTTTACAGTAGTTCAGATTTATGTGCTTAGATTTCAAAGGTGTTTGGGCTAAAAATATTGACGACCTATGAAGGATAGATCATCAGTATGAGGTTAGTGGGGGGGGGGGGGGGGTGTTGTCTCACATCTCATACCCCTATTGATCATCTGCTAATGGTTGATGCAGAGAATGGAACAGGAAGCAGGCAGCTCTGTATATTGACCAGACCAGGTACTGCAAATCGGTTCTCTCTTATGAGTCTGTTCTAAGTTGCAGTGACTGAATTTTACCATTACACACAGAACAGAGGTTTCTGTTCTATGCTCTGTCAGCTACTAAGAGCTGATCAATGCTGGGTGCCGGCTGTCAGACCCCGAAAAAACTGATATTTGTGAGTTCTATTTAGGATAGGTCAATATTTTTAGTCCAGAAAACCCCCTTCTTAAAGGTATATTTTATTAAGAAATCAGACTGTTTTCATATTGATCTGTCCTGTTCCCAGGCTATTCATGGGCTGTAGCTGTGCCAATTACTACCTGTATGTTTTAGTTTCCTTCCTTTTGACTCCAACACAATCTCACATTGGGTGCCAACTGTAATAATAGACTTGCAGTCAACTATCTTTAAAGATATCCTCTCTGCACAGCCTC
Organism: Leptodactylus fuscus; assembly: GCF_031893055.1. Taxonomy (NCBI): domain Eukaryota; kingdom Metazoa; phylum Chordata; class Amphibia; order Anura; family Leptodactylidae; genus Leptodactylus; species Leptodactylus fuscus. The sequence goes on from NC_134265.1 coordinate 146,356,723, forward strand.
ACCTTACTAAGATGTGAACCAGTCTAGAAGGCCTGTTAAATATTAGAATTGACTGTGTGGCAAATTGGAAATGGCAAAATGCTAGTAAATAAGCTGGAGGATTAACCACTTTAATGGAATGGGTAAATTGAGAATCCCGCAAATTGGGTAAATGGCCCCTATGGTCAAATGAGTGACGTATTAAGTATAATGAAGCCTGTGTAATGAATTTAGCTTTGTCTTCTGAGATATATATATATATATATATATATATATATATATATATATATATATATATATATATATATATATATATATATATATATATATATATATATATATATATATATATTACATTAGTGTATACAATTATTTAAATGCGATACGATATTATATAATTTATAATGTATATGTGTATGAACAACATGTTCCTATTGTCATTGGTTTGCGGGCTCTTAAATTCTGACTTGGGAAAATAGAGGGCAACAGCAAAAAGTGCAATATTACTTATTTTTTTTTATTTTATTTTGAGATGCTTCTCATTTTCGAGGCAGAAGCAACTTGCATCTTTCAGCCACTGATGGCATATCCTGTAGCTTTGCCCAAATGTATTTTAAGTTACAGATTGCTAAACAGCTCTGACTGTTAACGTGACCTTGCTATATTCATGTCACATGATCAGTCCTTATCCTTCGTGTAGCATAGTGCAGATGCTAGGGCTGGGCAATTAATTGTTGTAATCTTGCCCACATGGATTATTTCAATTATTTTTTCATCCATGCCATCCTGTATTATTGGCTAAAGGATGTCAGAAACTAACCAATTAGGATTGCTGATATTTGAGTAACCAAAACATGAATTCAGTGAGCTGGTGTCACATAAATAGGGGGTGTGGTATGTAAAAAGGAGTGTCCTAAAATAATCACATTTACCGGGTATTTTACGTCATTTAATAGTAATTGTACTGGACTAAATTATTCAGCTGTAAACCACCCCCACCCCCTAAGGGCAGATTCACACAACACAGTTTAATCTGTCATACTGGGTTGGTGTGTTCAGAGTTTACTGGCCTGACCTTCATCCTGGTAGCGGGACTCCTAGAGTAATGGTTATCTGTGATGCTAGGTGTCCCTGCCTCCCAACGTCATACTGTGCCATGTTGTATGTACAGGACAGTATGCTGGGAAGTGGGGCGTCATAGATAACTAATGCGAGGCCTACTGCTCCTATCATAAAGGTCCAGCCGCTATATCCCCCGTACACACAGGCTAGATTCACACAACCAAGTTTCACAAAGTCTGGGTGTACACATAATAGTTTACTAAACAACCTGACATTACTGGCCGGTATTATAACTCCTTCTGACTAGAAGATGAATTATCCCTACGACCCAGGTTTTTAACATAAAACCCACCCCCAAATTGAGTAAGATATTCAGTGAACGTAATAAGGGTCTTTGTCATCTTATGCGAGCACTCCATTATGTATAGGTGACACAGTTCAGAGTGTTAAAACTCCCCTTTCAGTGACTTGGTGCAAATTGTTCCTCAGCGCTGACAGAAATTGCCAGTCAGACCCCGAGGGGCCATTTCATCAATGTCCATTGCTAGAATATGGAGCTGGGTGAGCAGCCTGTCTGTGCTTATATATTTAATTACTTGATGTGATGGTGTCTTGCAGGTTTTAGTGTATTTTCCCCCCAGTCTCTCTCCCTGCTTTTTAATCTGTTTATTGCTTAATGCTGCCTCCGTGTGACTGTCAATCACAAGTTATTTGTTACGCATTAATGAATTCACTGAACCATGCATTCCTCCCTCTGTGTGAATTCAATTATTCCCGCCACATAGTCTAGAGTATTTCTGCCGGGTTTCTGGCCTCCCAACACAGGCAGAAAGAAGGAGCTGTCCTTTCTGATTTTATTCATGTGAGCGGCTTGAGCCGATTCAGATTACTCATTTATCAATTTATGTTAATTGCTTGTGAGAAGATGCCCTGCTGGTCTTTATGGTTCCCTCAGACACTTTGTAATGATAATTAGACATGCTGCTGTATGGATTAACAGTGCCATAGTCCAGTGACGTCTGCAGACAATGGGACCAGTTAATCCATCTGTGCTTAAAATTACATCCCAACTGGAGACTGAGGAGAAAAAAAACATAAAAACGCGGGAGGATTAGTGCTGATAAAAGAATGAGTCTCAGCTTGAAAACTCTCCTTTCATCAGTTTCTCAATTGCAGATCTGCAGTTGGTTTGCCTGTGGTAAGCCATTGGCAGTCAATTAGGTGAAATAAACTGGGAGGGTGACCTTCATTTCCTTTTAATAGCTTTTTCCTCCCTGAAATGGGGAGCTTCAGTGGATTTTCAGCTTACGTTTTATTCAAGCCGCTTTATTACACTTGACAGCTTAGCCTTGCATAAACATTCCCTCCCCTAACCTTCTTCACTCTGCCACCCTCCCACTGAACACAGCTCTTCATTTCCATTGCCCACTCCCCAAATGGTGAGCTTATTTTACATCTGAACCACTATTGAACACATTTAAATCAATAGACGTAATCCAATCTCTCTGCGGAATGATGGGTTTTTCTGCCGCGAGAACGTCTGTATTACTGCCTAGATCTTCCCCTGTTAAAACTGCCAAATTTTAATGTTTGTCCTATTGGATATGACTTGTCAATTTGCATAAGTGATCTTGTTTTGGGTAATTGGTAACTATATAGAGCCTGCAATAAGTCTCATTCTCTGGCATATGCTTTCTTTGCTTTAAAAGAGCCTTTGTGCATCCTACGAAATCACAAGAGCATAAAATTGGGTTGACAATCCGCTGGACCTTTGCCCCTTTTCATTGAAAATGCAGTGTGTCAACCTGTATCCCTGGAGGGGAGGGTATTTTCGGAGCTTCTGTCTGTTGCTAGAAGCAGCAGCTGCATTGGAAGTATGCAGTGGCCGGTTTGATAGCAGCTGTCAGTATTGTTGAGCAGGCAGACTTAGTAGACAGAACAATAGAGGGGGGGCATGCTCCTCAGGAGCAGCGTCTTTCACACCAGAAAAAAGAAATAGTAATTTAACGGTTTAGACACCTATTAGGAGTGTGAAAGATCATGTGTTTTCTCATGCAAATAAGCCAGACATAATTCTCCTATCAAGTTTGGCTCGGCTTCCCAGCAGCGGCCAGGTTGTGATGGTGGCGGGCTAAATATTTCTGAAAAGCAACCGACTCTCTTTATATTGATTTTACTAATTTTCTGTTCCTGAACCTGATAAATAGTCTTGGGTGCAGGTTATTCTGGCGTGCTTTGTCCTTGCAGTGTGGCCTTCTTGTACTCGAAGTATGCTTAATATTATGTTTGCTGTTGTATTTGTTTGTTCTTGCTGTTTACAGAAGGTGCTGTCATGGCCTGACCTCTTAGCTGGCGACCTGTACAGCAAATGGCTGGAATAGGTTTGCTGGCACAGGACCTTCCATGAGCTGTGATCATTTCTTACATAATGTTTTATGATTGAGCATTCTGTCAAAAGTCTGCTTGTCTGCACTGAGCCAGCATCGGCGGATTGAGTTGTCTGTCTCCTAACAGGCTCGCTTTGCATGAGGTGATTGGCTAAAGGATTAGCAAGATGCTGGTTTATTTCGCTCCTTGGCTGTGGTTGCCGGCTATATCTAGGATTGTAGTGTGTGAAGCTTAAGAGGATGAGGTTAACCTCTTGAGGGCTTATTTGTGTGAGTATCTAGTTAATCCTTAGAAAGCCTATAAATAACTAGGTTGCATGTATTTGTCGTCCGTGTGCCACGGAATAATATGTGGCAGGTGTAGCTCTCCTTGTCCCATATTTTGGAGGGTTTCTTTTTTGTCTTGGCTTCTCTGTTTTGAAGTCCTTTATCAATAATGAATTGGTGAAAATGTCAGTGTCATCTGTAAAATTAATCCTGATCTGCTTTCATCTTTTCTCCAGTTTGTAATCTGTTGGCTTTAGTTTCCAATCCCTAGATTTAGTATCAGCTATCCACTGCAGACTGGTTCCAAAGTGCTGTCTCAATATTGGGTGTAGTATTATGTGCATTGTATCAAGCTCATTAATCTGTACTCTGCTACTATTACATAACTGGTATGATGTTCTGCAGTGTAACTATGGTCTGCTTAATGTCCTGATGTATATAGATTTGTCTGTGGATAAACAATTTCCCCAGCACTGTTGGTTTATATGAGTGGGAGGTCTGTTACAAGGGGGCTAATGGTATGAATACTGTTGAAACAGAATGGTTTCTTCTGCTTTTTCCTGTAGTTGAATTTTACTTATCTATGGCTTATTTGTACTGGTGAATAGTTGTGAGCACAAAACAGTGTAATCTTGAATTTAGTGTACACCAACATTAATTTACTCCATTATCCTTTTTTTTTTTGCAAATGAGTGGTGTAAAGGTAACTGTACATTTAGGTGCCTAATATACAAGTTGTTTGCTCAGAATCTTAGCTGGTTAGGTGTATAGAAACCCATTGCATATGCAGCCATACTGTTCTTTTAAGGGGTTGTATGGGAGCGGTGTAATTTAAATATTTAAATTATTAATAATTATAATCGCATTTTCATTTAAAAAAAGTGACACTTATTCCTACCTGTATTCACCTGAATAAGGTTTAGCTATATTGACAAATGCATCAAACTCATGTCATTTTTCTTTTTTTTTCTCTTTTCTGCCTGGGAAAACCCTGTCTCAACGTGTGTCAACAGCAGCAGCAGTTACAAGCTCAGCATTTGTCTCATAGTCACGGACCACCAGTGCCTCTCACTCCACATCCGTCAGGACTCCAGCCTCCGGGTATTCCACCTCTAGGAAGCAGTGCAGGCCTCCTTGCCCTTTCTAACGCACTTGGTGGACAGTCTCACCTTGCCATAAAGGATGACAAGAAGCATCATGATTCAGACCACCATAGAGGTGAGAGGCATGGCAAGCAGATGTAGGCTATATATTTTTAAAACAATTGTTTACTACAATTTGCATTTGTCCATTTATTTATGTTTTGCAAGATAATGTACAAAAGGAAAATTGTAAGCATTCTGTAACCATGCTTTACTGCAATTGTCTGTAGCTGCAGCGGCCTAGCTAAATATGCCATAGCATTCAAAGGTAAAGAGCAAAGTAGCATCACCTTAAGATGATAAACTTTACATAACAATGTATAGTTTGTATAAGCAGTCTTATTATAGAATTTGTAATATCTGCAAGTGTCTTTTACTGTGTAACAAATGTTTTATCAAAAGTAATGCAAACTAAACTGCAGCAAGAGCTATGGCATTTAGTCTGCTGTGTGATGGGCACATTTGCACTTTTAATTCTTGTTTGGATTATGTAAAATGTAAATGTGATTATCAATGGAAAATAAAACGTCCTTCTAAAACTTCTGTGACTTCTAATTTGTCTTTATTTTCTTTTTTTTTGTTTTGTTTTGTTTTTTTGCTTCTTTTCTGCAATGGATATGTCTGCATTTATGGGTTTCCCCCTGAGCAGAGAGAGAGCCAGGAACAGTAAGTAATGTACTTCATGCTCAGTCCTCCAGTGTCTACATATCATATGGGTGGTCATTTTTATTGGCAGTCTACATGAAAGTGGTTTATTGGTTCTATAGGACTAATGCCATGCGGGCACAGATATGGTCTGAAACCACTCTGTGGCCATATTCAAATGTCAATATTTTAGTCAGTGATGTTAAACCATGACCAGAGTGGGTCAGGAGTACAGATGGTGACTAAATCTTTCCTTTGTACCTCCTGTCCGTGTAGTCTCAAGTCCTTGTTCCCGCTTGCAAACGCTGATGTGTGAATAAGATCTGACTGTCTAGATGTATTTCTCCCACCCCCTCTAGCTTAGAGGGCTAAAGTGGTTGTTGGGGGGGGGGGGGGGGGGGTTATGAAAGGTGCTCACAAGTGGTGTAGGCTTAACAGAGCAGAACTTATCTTTTGAATTCCGTGCTGCATCTTTGCTGCTCCTGCTGGTGTATTTAGATAGTGCAGTATGGATATCATGTTGACAATGGATGACCATTGCAACCAATCAATAGTTTTACTGTAACTGGGAATTGTAAAGGTAAGTACTGTTCAGTTTAAGCTCTACATGTCCGTGGGATGTGTTTATTCTGACAACAACTTTGTGATAATGCAATGAGAGGGTCCTAAAACGTTTATGTTCAATCTCAAATTTTTCTAAAATAATAGAATCCTTTTTTGTCTGTTTTTTCCAGACCAGTGTGAGTTTTAGTAATAAAAAAAATATATATTTTATTTAACTGTTTCCTAACAGTTCTGGTATACATGTTGCATGTGTTCATTTTGTGCTTAGAGGTTGAATCAAACATGGGTGAGAAAGCAAGAACAAGGAGTCAAAGAAATGCACATTTATTAGCCTTTCCTAGTGGTATTTCAGTAGCTGACTTTTATAGTTCTTTTTGGTCCCAGTGTCAGAAGTTGACTTGGTGAACCTTTTGTTTTCCTCCATATTCCAGCCTGATGATGCTTGAAAACTGGAGTTCAGCTCATTTACCTTTTTGGGGGGCCAGGGTGTCTTATGAAATATATAAAAGGGTTGTGATATTTTTTTATTTTTAAATCTCTACTCAGTTGAAAATAAGTCTCCCTTGGATACCTTTCCAGCATTCTATTATAGTTTTACAGAGAATATAGTATAACAGTTCATCATTTTACTATATTTCCTATGTAATCTGACATGGTGTAGGCATGCTTTGTCACTATGCAGAGTTTATGTAGAGGGGAGTAGATAAGCAGTGAAATAACCTATTGTGACTGTGATAGCTGTGATCATCAGTGACGTGACTACTGCAAAGAATTTTCCCACAGAAAGGAAGTCTCAGCATATTGTTGGACTTGGTGTTGATAGTCAGAACTGCAGGATTTTTAGTACTTGGAAAATTTAGAAACCGTTCCGAAAATTCTTCAAAAGTGTTTAACATTGAATTATTTTTCTATTGTGTAGGGAGGGTTTTGCTGAACACTTCCGCATTATACTTTATTAACCTATTGTACTTTCTAATAGCAGAAAACAACGAACGTTCTCCCTAATTATGCAGTAACGAAGGTCAGTCCTGTAGTCATCCACCGTTATCAATATATACATACATAACAAATACCTATTATGTTAGAAATTGTTTCTGGTGTTTGGAAGCTGAGCCTCTATTAACACTTTTCTGCTAAAAGAAAGTGCTATAGGTTAATGTTACAAAAATGTTCATTGATCCTACTCCATAACAAAAAAAAGTGAAACTATAAAGTGCTGCAGTACCATTCATGGCCCATATGTGATACATTATATACAACTGACTTTTTGATACAGGTTAATCTGTACTATAAGGATTCCATAGGCCACTATATTCCTTAATAAATTGACCACAAATACACCATATTGTTTGCAAAGGTTACTGTATTTAATAGCTACTCACAAACAGAGACCTGTCCTTGTAGTTTATGGTTTTGTCCTAAAATTAGGTCATTTTCAACCCAGTGAACCCATTTGTCGTTTTAATCCATTTTATCGATGTGACTGAGCTTAAGATCACTGGCAACTATCTTTGAATTTTACTATCGCCTTTGACTTGTTATGTTTAATGGCGCAACACCTTGGTGTTTAGATGAATGACCCGGCCAGTCTCATAGCATGTTCTCAATTCAGGGCAACACTAAATGATCGAGGCTTTGTGAGCATGAAATTGGTAGAAATTTGTTCTGCAATTCCTTTAAATGGGCTTTCAAAGTTTCGTGAGCAAGACTCACAACTGAGAAATTCGGCACCAACCTGGAAAAAAGTACAGCTGACTTTAAAAATTTCAAGATTTGGATGTAGTGTTTCCTTGAAAGCCTCTAATATGTATGGAAATGTATTTTTTGAACTTGTGGGCAGGTTACTGACTACACAGTTTGATTGTGACAGAAAATGTATGTGATTTCAGGTTATTTGCAAATATTTTTTTTATTTTGCTTTTACAGAGTAATTCTTTATTGGTCTCTGATGGCCTACGAGGAACAGATAAAAGAAGAAATGGACCGGATTATTCTAATGACCTCAAAAAGAGGAAAGTGGATGATAAGGATTCAAGCCACTATGTAAGTTAATGACCCTTTCCTGCTAGGCTGAATGCCGACAAGGGTGTTAAATTATGTTTTTGAGGTCATTTCCCTTATCACATTTAAATTCATTTTACTATGCGCACTGTTACATTTGTTTGGTTTGCTGGGGCTAGAAAATAAAAGTAGTTGTGGCATATTTAATACCTTAATGAATAACTGATATTTCTGTTATAAGAGATGACTGCTAATGTTGGTTCATTGTGAGGCTTCCTTACCCCTTTATAATATCTTTTGAAGAGTTGTGAAAGCCCTTGGTTACACTATACGTCTGAGCTTTGACTATGTGAATGCAAACTGCAGAAGGAAATGTAATACTTGGCAGTACACTTAGGAGATGTGCTCTAGCCCTCTGATAACCCTTTCTCACAAAGCAAAGTTATTTCCTGTTTGTCTTTCAAAAAGCCAGACACCGTTAACAGTCTTGGTTTTCCGGTTTGAAAGGCAAGCATTTCCAGTAGTTTCTGAGTCTCGTACAGATGGCAAAACATGCAGGAGCAACAGGGGTCACATTTTTGGAAACTTTGAAATGTCCACTCTATTCCCTTTTAGTTCAGTCCTAAAGTTTTTCCCTTATCTTATGTACTATTTAGTGTACAATATAGTTAAATTACTAAAACCTTTTATTCCTGTGTCTAAGTTGGTTTGTCCTCTTTCTGTGTTGTCTTCCAGCCACAGAAAAATTGTACACTTTCATAATTGTTAAACACTTTTTCAGTAAAGTTTTTTTATTTATTTTTTTTTTTGCTAATCTTCACATGCATACTTGGTTTGTATGAATATACATATGTCTTCAATAGGGGGAGGGGTAAGCTGATGACTACCCCCCTTCCTTTTTGAGGTCAATAGTATTGGGCAGTAAAATTTATATAATAAATTTAAATAAAATATAAATAAATTTAAATAAATATAATAAAAATTAGACCAGTATTACGGTAGTCTGTGTGACCACCTTAATCAATGTGTATGAAAAGTATCTTGCTGAAAATATATATGTATATATTTTTCTTTAACAGGATAGCGACGCAGACAAAAGTGACGACAATTTGGTTGTGGATGTTTCCAATGAGGTGAGCATTGTTTTAGATTTTTGGTTAAGAGTTTGTTTCAGTCTTTCACCGTATCGAGCGCATTAATGGGATTTTCCCATCTCCCTGTTTCAGTAGTTAGCCTGTTGTCTTCTCTTCTCACTTCCTGTATTTCTCACCCCCCCCCCTCCTCCTTTCCCCAACCTGCTGAAAGCAGTTTGCTGAACAGGACACTATGAAATAATATGCACATGCTTGGAGAGAATGGACACAGTGTTATCTGTGTGTTTACATAGAGAGAGAACAGGCTCCGCTTTATCAGCCAACTACAATTAGCTGAATTGATTTGTCCTGCTGCGAGTGACCTCTCTTGTCCTGTCACCTAGGACCTGCTCCATGGAAACACTGCGTAAACAATGGGAGGAATTAGTTTACATAACAGGCAAACAAAGCAGCATTTTTAAAGCAATATATTTAGGAAAAGTCTTCAATTTACATAAGCTACCAGTTGACATAGGATCCTTGAGATGGGAATACCCCTTTAAATGTATGTATTATGTTCATGTTGTCACAATATAAAATTAATTGCATTTCTGAAGGACCCTTCTTCACCAAGAGCAAGTCCAGCCCATTCACCACGAGAGAATGGAATTGATAAAAGCAGATTAATGAAGAAAGATGCATCAAGCAGTCCGGCATCCACGGCATCATCAGGGAGCTCAACATCTTTAAAATCTAAAGAAATGAGTATGGTGGGTAAATATATCAAAATACTAAACTGGTGTTCTTTTTCACTAGGGTCCTTCTGTGGCATTGGTGCTGGTGGGGTGTAAAGGCTGTGTAATGTGAAGACAAATGTGGTCAGGACCTGTTGCAAGGCATTAGAGATGAGCGAACACTGTTCGGATCTGCCGATCCGAACAGCACGCTCCCATAGAAATGAATGGAAGCACCTGTGACGCCGGCCGGCTGCCGGCAAAGTCAGCGTCACAGGTGCTTCGATTCATTTCTATGGGTGCGTGCTGTTCGGATCGGCTGATCCGAACAGTGTTCGCTCATCTCTACAAGGCATACGTAGCTTCCCAAAATGTACCCATTCACTAACTTCCTGTATGCATGCATGCATAAACTTAAATATTTTTTTTTGATGGGTTATGTTATTTTAAGGCCTTTATTTTCTTTTAGGTGTCAAATCATATTTAGGGTTTTATATATTATATAAATATGTGAAATCTGCTTGTGAACCGAATGCATTGTGATAAAAATACACCTCATAGCACATGGTGTTTGGCTGTGGCTCCTGCATTAAGTGATGGCAAATTCATGAGGCCTTCATTTTCCACAAGCTTAGTAGGCCAATTGTAAGTGTATTGGATGTAGTGTGATTTGGTGCCAGATAGTCCTTAATTTGTCAAGCTCTGTGAAAAGACCACATTGAGGAAATTATATGCAGGCTCAGAAATTAGTTTAGAACAATCTCCTCTATGCGGCTGTAGCTAGCAAAAAAAAAGTGTAACACTTTCTACAGATCTGAGTTTTCATTTTGGCAGTCGAATTAAAGGTCAACATTTCTTTCTCACAAGTTAATGCTGTCAACATTGTGTGGATTTATGAAAATTGGCTGAAGGATCGGGTAGTAGATGCCCAGTATCCCAGCTGCTGTTGTGATAAATTGTGTAATATGGCCTGGATTAAAAATAATACTCATTTAATTTGTTTAATGATACTAGCATGAAAAAGCCAGCACGCCTGTTCTGAAATCAAGCACGCCAACTCCTCGTAGCGATGTGCCGACTCCCGGCACAAGTGCTACGTCAGGTCTTCGTCCGGGACTTGGCAAGCCTCCCTCCATGGACCCTCTGGTTAACCAAGCTGGTAAGAATTCCCTTTTTCTTCTCGAATGTTTACATTGCATATGTTACGTACATAATACCCTATGAATCTTAAATATGTTTTTCTCCCCTTTCCTCCCTTCAAAGAGAGCTGATGAATAACAGATGTTTGCACTCAATTTTCAGCAGCTGCACCACTTTCAGTCAGACTGTTTACACTTGGCTTTATTTTAATTCCAAATACTCCAATTTTCAGAAAGGCAGGCAAAAGATATCCATCTACTTATTCTCAGTGTAATGCTGTTCTCAAACCCATAATTCCCAGTTCCAGTTGGTTAATATTTGCTATATGCATACAGCAAATGAACGCAGTAATATTTACTTTCACAGGCAAGTCCTTTCATGTAAATCCTTGAAGAAATCTATTTTCCTTTGTGAAGCGACTATTAAAATTCAGAAGTCTGGCCTAGAATAAGATTAATTCCAGATCTCTCAGCCTTTATCTTTCAGTTTTGGCACAGGCAAATATCTTGTAAACAAAGATCAGGCCTTTTTTTTTTTTTTTTTTTTTTTTTTTTTTCTTCCCAAGTAAAAGCTGGGTGAAATTCCATTACAGTTAGAGAATCTATAAGGTTTACCAAAGGGACATGGCAATAAAGCCTAAAATTGCCACTATAATTACTATTTCCCTTTATCTAATATGTCCATAATATACCGTCTTACTAGTATGTACATTTATCTTTGTGTATGTTACATTTTTTTTAATGTGTTTTATTTATTTTTTTTATTTTATTTATTTATTTTTTTTTTTTTGTCCATTCCCTTCCCTAGCTGCTGCTGGTTTGCGGACACCTTTAGCAGTTCCAGGTCCTTATGCTGCTCCTTTTGGTATGGTACCTCATGCTGGAATGAATGGTGAACTTACCAGTCCAGGTGCATATGCAAGTTTACACAACATGTCTCCGCAGATGAGTGCAGCTGCTGCAGCCGCTGCCGTTGTGGCATATGGCCGGTCACCAATGGTAAGTGCAACATTTTATTGTCTTTACTTTTAAAAGGACTTCAAAAAGTGATGGCGATGAACACGTTAGAGTTTACATCCCACCGAAAGTTTGTTCATACTTGAAACCATGTAAGCTAGTGGTGGCCAGTGCCTTTTAGCTTAAATTGGACAATGCTACAATATCTGGCATCTCTTCTATAGAACTATGGCATAAACCTTGCGCATGCACTGCACTAGCTTAAATCCCCATGACCGCTTTAGGCTAAGGCGCCCACGTAGCGGGCAGCAGTGAAAATACACTGCGGGGAAAAAAACACGCTGGCAAAGTATCAGGTTTTTTTGCTGCACTTTTCACAAAGTCCGAAGAGGTTTCCTCTGGACTTTGTTCATTATACCTATAGGAAAACAGCCAGATATCATTGACATACTGCGATTTCCAAAATCGCAAAATCACTGCATTTCCGCTGCATGTATTTTTCTGCAATGTGTGGATGAGATTCATTCGAGTCCCATCCACCTTGCACGGACTGTAAAATGCTGTGATGTTTACGCTAAGTGGGGCCCTGACTTTACGCAGCTGTTAATCCACACTGCAGAGTGTTGGACCCCCACTGATCCAATATGAATGACTTGCTCTAAGGCAATTCAATCAAAAGGCCAATAACATGTTCTGTACATCAGAACTATAGTCCTATATACTGAAAGAATAGAATACCTGTAACAAAATTTGCATTCAACATGGCTTTAAGGGAATTTTTAAATCCGTGAACCCTCCACCATTGCATGGATCATGAGGATTGGCATATAGTATGGTAGTCTTGATCTGCCCCAATGTGTTTTTGGTTTTTATTTTATGGTTATACCACTTGTGTCTAACAAAAAAAAAAAAAGACTGAAATTCCTGACGCCCCCTACCTTTCCCCCATAGTTTGTGTAAATGGATGGACACCCATTTTTGTTTAACTTGGTCTAACATAAGTTAAAACTCAATGTGAATGGCCACTAAGGGGGAAACTATTAACTATTGCTTCAACTTTAAATTTATACAGGTTGGTTTTGAAACGCCACCTCATATGAGAGTGCCAGGAATCCCGCCAAACCTAGCTGGAATCCCTGGAGGAAAGCCGTATGTATACATCTATTCATCACTTATATACAAATTATGGCAAAGTAGTTCTATCTATTTAGTGTCTTTTCTATTAAAGGGAGTCTGCCACCTGGAAACTCTCAAACTATCCATGGTGCATTGTAGGGGACTTGCAGCACCAGTAGATGCAATCTTTTGTGCTACAAGCTGTGACTATATTTTAGTGTTTTCAAAAAAAACTTACTGCGCTTACAATATTGTATTTTATTTACAGAGATGCTCCCACCTCAACCAGTTTTAGATTAGCTAGGCATTTTCTACTGGAAGTCAATAGTTACAAAATTAGTAAACCGATATGCTACTGTTCCCGTAATGCCCTTAGTAGTAAATAGGAATTGCGAAAATGGAACAGAACAGTTTAGCTCAGTGTTTCTGAAACTCCTGACCACCTTAGATATACGTAGTCATGAGAGGCTGTGATGAGAATACCCCTTTAGATCATATTAAGTTAAAATAACTCATCAATTATCACACTAGATGTAACCTTGATGTATTTTTTTGTGCGTGTTTTGATATATAATGCAAATCTTCCTCCAGTAGAGGTGGTGAGTTGTCTTAGTATCATGCTATGAGGAAAGGCTTTGCAGTGTCAGTTTTAAGTACAATAAGTGGAAGCACAGATGTTCTTACTAAGATTGTTTAGTTGTCACAGAAGATGTATGTCAGCAGCGAAAATACTCAAGTTTATAGATTTCAACTTCTGATTGTTTTCCATGCTTCAGGCCAAATCGGAAACTATATTTAATCAATGTTAAGTGTTTTCCTGTTTGCCACATAATGTGTCTTTGTATTCCAAATCATCGGAGCCATAATGCCATTATTACGGATCACATTGTAGAGCTGCTTGTGCTGCAATCTAGGTGTTCCTTGCATCATTCTGTAATGTCATTTTTCCCCCAGGGCTTATTCCTTTCACGTTACTGCAGATGGCCAGATGCAGCCAGTCCCGTTCCCTCCTGATGCTCTGATTGGCCCCGGAATCCCTCGGCACGCGCGGCAGATAAACACACTGAATCACGGAGAAGTGGTTTGTGCAGTTACTATTAGCAACCCCACAAGACACGTGTACACTGGTGGAAAGGGATGTGTAAAAGTCTGGGACATTAGCCAACCTGGCAACAAAAGTCCTGTCTCTCAGCTGGACTGCTTGGTAAGTGAGCAGGAACTTGTGTTCTAGGTAATTTCTCCTTGGAGAGAAAATAAGGAAATGGTTTTCTGTTTTGTCTGACTATTGCCAGAAGTTTTTTTTAGGTTGCCTAATGAAGTACAGTTATTTTGGCAAAGGCCACTTTTATTTTTCCCCCAGTTATGTGTTTTATAAGTAGTGCCCTTGGTTAATATTGCTTTTGCCAGTGTTTCCTTCATTTCAGCTGTGATCCTGGGGCACGGTATAGCGTGCTTGGCTGTTAATCACTTGACACACTGGCATGAGTATTACATTGAAGCTCCTTACCAGCGCTTTGTCTCATGTTCAGCTCCATCTAAGTACTACTTCATTGTGTGATAGTTGAAAGAATTGATTCTCATGCACTGTAGCTGGAGCGTCAGTGATCTCCACTGTGTGTGTTTACTCGGCTTGTTTGCCAAGTAGGTGGTTGGAAATTGTTAGATGACGGTTATGAAAAATAATCTTAGGATTTGGCGTTGCTATGATGAGTGTTTACCTAGGCTTCTCTAGTCGTACACATACAGACTGCCTTTGTCATTAGCTTGGTGGAATGTACTTGTGCAAATAATAATGTACTATTTATAACATTCGCATAGTAAATAGAATTCTGAACTTGCTTACAGCCACAGAAGAATTGGTGCAAGCTGTAATGTTCATGGCCAGTTTATTTTCCCCACAAGTTGTCTATTTTACACAAGTTGAAGTAATATAAAACCTAACATACATTTGTTTTTTCCCTTCAATAGAACAGAGATAATTATATCAGGTCATGTAAATTACTCCCTGATGGGTGCACTCTGATTGTTGGAGGGGAAGCCAGCACGTTATCCATATGGGACCTGGCAGCGCCTACCCCACGTATAAAAGCCGAGCTGACATCATCTGCTCCTGCCTGCTATGCTCTGGCCATCAGCCCCGATTCCAAAGTCTGCTTCTCCTGCTGTAGTGATGGCAACATTGCCGTGTGGGACTTACACAATCAGACCCTTGTAAGGTATGTGATAGCGCCACCTATATTGAATGTCTGGAACTGGCAACATTGAATCAGCCACGGAATCCGCCTGAAGAAAGGACAGCTTGCTACTTTTTTCTATGAGCGGGAAAATGCTGCTCAGGGAAAAAAAGTAAGTTGGCGGTCTACATAGACCTCTATTGTGAGGGGGTGGATTATGACATGGATTCAGCGCCAAAATCTGCCTCCTCTTGCCTTGTGTGAACGAGCCTTAAGGGACAAAGGGGAAAAAAAAGGAAAAAAAAACACTCTGGCTATGGGAAGATACTGACTGATGTTTGGTGTTTGTGTATAGTAGAACTAGTATTTCTTACACAATATTCTTTGAGGTAATATAAGCTCTATTACCCATGTATTTTATGAGGTTTGTTGATATCTTCTACTGTTAATGCCAAGCGTATAATATTGCATTGCTGAATAAGTTGTTTTTTGTTTTTTTTTTATTTTTTTTTTTTAATTTAAAGCCAAAGTAGTAGACTCCTTTCTAGAGAAGGCCGGTAGTTGAAAAGCCAGATTTCTCTTTATAAAATGACAGATATATTACGATGACTTTCCTGGAGAGTAATGTCATTTTATTAAGCAGAAATGCTGACACAAAGTTCTTGCGAACTGACCTTTTGTATTTTATGTTCCGTGACCCTGGCAGTTGGAATATCTTAATACCAGCAGTGAATGCCAAAAGGGTTAAACAAGGCTTAGCAGGGATTTTTATTTAATTGCTCTTAGAGCTAGGTTGTATGTAGCTCACATCTTTTTGAATCCTATTAGGTTGGCAAACCTGCTCGTATAGAAGGCCAGCAAACTATTCTGTCTGGAATAAATCCATGAGGCTTTACAGGCTGTTTGGCAGGCACATGACAGATTTGGGACTTTGATAATTCTCCTCCCAACCTTCAGATGTAATTTTAAGCAAGTACAGCCAGTGTCCTCTTGGCATAACCTTCCATATCCCCCTCCTTCCCTCCAGCCCCTGTCAAAGTGCTGTGTATCTGTTAAACACCATTACATGTCTCTTACATAAGGAAAAGTGGAAGTTATAAAAGACTGACAGACATGAATGATGGTGTTTACATGTGGATAGATTATCATTGCCTTGTTTATTTAGGGATGATTTTTAAATGGTAAACTTTTTTTTTTTTTTTTTTTTTTACTATTTCAACACTATTCTTTGCATTGCAATGCATAGTTATCTGTCCCCAGTGGATAAGTAGTCAAAAAGGTCAGGGAATTCTTTGCAAGTGTTTTTTTTTTTTTTTTTTTTAAATAAACCCATCTCAAATTCCTTTGAATTGTAACAAATTAACAAATCAGTTTTGGAACTATTAGTCTTATTAACCTTAGACTAGACTAGTAGCCTTTTGAACTTGAGATGCTTGTAGGTTACATTTGTTAGGATGGGAGGAGTGGTGTTCCATTTCACTGGATTTACAAGAGAGATGACACATGTAAGGAAAGTCCAAAACTAACAACCTAGCAATGTTTACCTTGACTACTGGCAGGAAATCATTATTCAATCTTGTTTGTCTTATCAGGCAATTCCAGGGCCACACAGATGGAGCCAGCTGTATTGACATTTCTAATGATGGTACCAAGCTCTGGACTGGAGGTTTGGACAACACAGTGCGATCCTGGGATCTACGTGAAGGCCGACAGCTCCAGCAACATGACTTCACTTCACAGGTAACTATACTGCTGGTTCTGTTTGGATTTGTACTTGGAGCTTGTTCTTGTACAATGCTGTATCATAAAACTTTTTGGAAAGAACAGTATGTGTTTGACACCTGATTTTCTTGGTTTATTTTTGACTCTTCAATGTTTAAACTCATCTGTAGTTTCTACAACGGTAACTCTTGTTTGCATTATATTCTTTTGTTAGTTGACCTGTCCGATTTATTACAACCTCCCTTCCCCATTTTGTTGATGGAAGGTACATAGATATAATGGAATGCTAAATGTCAAAGGGACTATCAGTTCTTTTCCACCACAACTGCTATAGGGTATAGAGAATGTAACTGAACTACAGAAATTAGCAAAATATTTTGGGACATAGCTGTAATTGCAACACTATTAAACAAAAGGCACTCGGGTCTCTGTACAAGCACTGGGATCCTGGGAGTATGTCTGACACCCCCCTCCCCCCTGCACTGATCTCTCATTGAAGACTTATTCTGAGGATTGACCATCAATAGAAATGAGTTTGAAATCCCACACAGACTTGAGACTTGAAATATGTTATGTTGGTACAATGTACTATGTTGTCTTAATATGTTGCTCTTATGATCTTCAGATTTTCTCTCTTGGATACTGTCCAACTGGTGAATGGCTTGCAGTAGGAATGGAGAGCAGTAATGTGGAGGTTCTGCATGTTAATAAACCTGACAAATATCAGTTGCACCTTCATGAGAGCTGTGTGTTGTCACTAAAGTTTGCCTATTGTGGTAAGTAAATTTGAAGATGTACTCTTGTGTTGTGGTGTTAATATTTGTATAGTCAAAAGTTCTGATATATATATATATATATATATATATATATATATATATATATATATATATATATATATATATATATCATGTCTTCTATAATTCTGCTGTTTATGGCTTATCCTTAAGATAAATGGATTCTCCCCCCCCCCCCCCAATCCCCTTCCTACAGCCCTCAATCCACATTGATAAGCTGCTTGGAGCCACTTTTGACGTCCATCTTATACACAATGCAGGGCCACTAGTGGAGAGTGCTGCATTGTATAGCAGCCAGGTGCTGTCACGTGCAGCTCAGTGCTCATTGCAGTGATTTCATCCAGCCACAATTCATGGGAACGGAGCTTTCTGCTTCTGGACCTGTATTGTGTATGGGAAGCGACTTTGTACAAATGCAATCTAACTTATGGGTAGCAAAACATTCTTTTCAGTCTTTGGTTTCATGGTAACTTTAGGCTGAAACCACATGTTTCTAGAAAAAAAAAGTGCTCCACTTTTCAATCTCGCAAAGTGCGTTTTTAATCCCCATGCTGTTGCCTTTACCTGTGATTTTTTTTTTTTTTGCCCATTAGAATCATATGTAACGAGACAAAACTTAGCGGGAAAGCAGTGGAAAATGCAAGCCTTTTTGGGACACTGTTCATATGTTTTTAGCTGTGTCTTGCTACATGGGTCCCTAGCCTTAAAGAAAGTCTACATGATTCCACAGACATGTCTGCTTTCAGCAGTAACACACTCCACAGGTTTTATCACAGCTCAACCTCATTCCCTTTATACACTGTCTGATATCAAATCATAGTTCTATTAGGCAGGTTTGCCACTGTTTTCAGGAATAAAGCAGCCAAATCTACCATCCTTGAGGAATACTGGTCCTATAGCAGTTACCAGGTTTGATAGTATTTTTGAGCCAGTTTATTTTACTTCCATTTTCCCTCAGGGACTGATCAGGGTTTCTACCAGCATTTGTGTAAGGTGGCTAGTAATGCTGTATCGGTCCTTTGCCAGTTTGCATCCATACTACAACCCATTTGCAGCTTTGACCAGTTTTTGCTTCCAAAGATGGCCATTAACCTAGGATCCATTTAGATCATGTTTATTTCCTGACACTTCTATACATATGCATGTGCCTTTCATTATACAAACATTTGCTGATTATTGGAACCCCCCCCCCCCCCCCGCCCCTCCCCATACCTGTCTATGGTCGACCCTGTCTTTAGGAGATGGGAAAGAGCAGGATTTTCAAGGGCTGCACACTTCATTTAATGGGTCGACATGGATCTTGCAGGAAACTCTGGACGGCGGCCCAGTTGACACATTATTTGAGATCCTTGCCCCTGGCCATGTTTTCCAGACCAGTCACTTTGAGCCTTTGAAGACTTGTTGTTTGGGCTCTCTCCCGATTAGGCACATCCTTTCCTCAGCGTAAGCCATGTTTCAAGACCATCCTATCTTCACAATTGGGAACTTGATGTCTACTTCACTGACAGTCAGGCTCTTTCATAGCTAGTCGTTATCAGTAAGCAGGCTCTAAGTTCTTGTTAATGTTGTACCATATTCCCTTCAAGCTATGTAAGCTGATTCCTTCCATCTTTCCATCTGCTGGACATGGGATTATGCAGAAGGGAATTTCCTGCATATTTTGGGGGCTGGAGAGGGGTTTGGAGGATGTCTCGTCTTTCATGGATTATACTTCCCCTTCAGCCCTGCTCTGTTCTTGCTTTATCTTTGCAACTTTCCGATCAAGACCTATGCATTTCTATTGTCCACCACTTTGCCAACATGGCAAGGGAGTGCATCTCTACACTGTGTAGGCATTGAGAATATGGTTTAATGGTTTCAGAATGTTGAGGAAATGTAATGGAAGATCGGACTGCCCAACTTGAAAGCCTTGATGAGGATCTGAGTAAATCTATAATGTCCCAATCCGGAGATGCTTGGAGTAGAGGTGGTTCACTGATCCCTGCAACCCTCTCACTTCCATTGTACTTCCTGCTTCCACTGGCCCTCTGGTTTTGTCTAGCATTCCCCTTTTATTTTTTCCCTCTGTATACTTCTGTTTATCCTTTCCCCATTCCCTCATTTCATGTCTTGCTTTCCCTAAATTTAAACTTTCAATTTTACAATCTTATATAAAAAAGGAAAAAAGTTTTACTTATAAGGTTAAACTATCAAAACTGCTTACGTTTTTTTCAGATTCGTCTTTAATTGCTTACATTCTGGCACTCTGAATTCCCCATTTTGTGCATAGAGTGCTAATTATATCCTTGAAAATGTAAGTTGTTAATTTTATTGCTAATTTTATTTATTTTTTTGCTACAGGAAAATGGTTTGTGAGTACAGGGAAAGACAACCTCCTTAATGCTTGGAGAACGCCTTATGGAGCCAGCATTTTTCAGGTATGTACACTGATATTAAAATCTTTGATGCTCATAAAAGGGGTTGTCAGGATATTTTATTGTGACCAAAGCCTGGGGAATGTGGGAAAAAAAAAAAAAAAAACATAAGAAAACCATACTCTCCTGTTCCCATTGTTTTGGGGTCCCAGGCTGCTGTCTGGTCCCTGTGACACCCTGGAAGAAGTCCCTACTAAATGTGACCACCGAGGCTAATAACCTAAGGGTAGGACACAAATCGTTCCTTTCCTTAGGCCACTGAGCCTGCTGATAGGCCCCAGCGGCCATGTGTGCTAGGGACTTCCGCCAAGGGAATTGGGAGATTGGGACAGCATCCAGCAACACCGAGGCGCTGGCTTCCAGTGTGTGGCTTTGTTTTTGCCCACCAACCTTCCCCGGCCACCTGTTGCAATAATAAAAAATCCTGGACAACCCCTTTTAATAAGCCTTTTATAAATATTTTGAAGTGTGAACTAATACCTTTGCAATTCTTTTCTTCATAGTCCAAAGAATCCTCTTCTGTTCTTAGCTGTGACATCTCTGTGGATGACAAATACATTGTCACTGGATCTGGAGACAAGAAGGCTACAGTCTATGAAGTGATCTACTGAAAGTGACAATTGTTTTAACAGACTTTCTGGGCCAAAATCTGCTTGTTTGTGTAGAAGTAGAAGACAGTTCTAAAAGAGAGAATCTCTTTAGCGTGGATATTAAACTCTACCTGTGTGTACAGAGCATACGACAAAGACTTGTATCCATATATGTTGTTAGCTCAATAATGGCAAGGAACAAACTGAAGTCAAGAGAAGATGGACATCAAATGTCTTAATGTGTCTGCTGATTTTTTTTTTTTTTTTTTTTTTTTTAAATCTGATTTGTCCCTTTTTAAAATGTGACTCATGCGGAGACACAGATATTCTGAAGATGGATAATTTACCAGATTCTTGAAATACAAGTTTGTTTAACGTTATTGTCCGTTTTTCCCTTTTTATTGTATTTTTGTTGAAGGTCAGGTTTTTTGTATAAATTGTAAATATTTGTTTTCTTACAGTAAAGGCTTTAGTACCAACAACATTTTTTATTGTCAAATATGTAAATTGATACCCATGGTGTATATAGGATTTGTAATTACTCAGTAAGGTTGTGAAGGTCTATTTTCCTTTTGGTACACTGTAATAGGTATAGTGAAGTTGTAAATGTTGTATAATGCAGCTGCAATGACTTGTCATCTGTGTAATAAGCTGCTAGTTGAAATGACCTATGTTCTGTATGTCCTATCTTTTCTGTATCTCAACCTGCTTGTAACTTGATTAACTTCACCTACAGTGGGAGTCTTCCTGGTAACTCTGACATTCAGGAAACACTTTCTTCTTGCACAATACTAAGCAACAGTCTTTGCTGGAATTGAAGAGTCCAAGTCTGTATATAAACTATTAAATGCATTTGTAAGAATAGAAATGTACGCATTCATATTTTTATGTTCATACTTGGTGTGAACTTAGATGGGTGCTTTTATTTAGTAGCATCTTATTGAATCCCTGCAAAGTGTACAAGGCTTGGGATCACATCCTGCTTGACAATTTGTAGTCAGCCTTAACACCTAAAGTATTTTTTTTTTCCTTTCTTCCCCTACCTTCTATGTTATAAATGATGGTATTTCATGTTTATATATAGAGGCATGCAGAATACGGTGTTCTGTTGCGCTAGTTTAAAACATGTACAATGAACCTTGATTTATAGATGCATGTATAGATGACCACCTGCAGATCTCGGATTATATACTTTAAGGTTAGGTCTACACATGTAAGAGTCTTACATGCATTTGTGTTACATTGAAACCCCTAAGCTATGGTTTAGGAGCAGCACAGAAACGATTGCTGTTTTTGCCCTCCATTGCTTCTGCAAGATCACAAGCGATTAAAACCATCGTGATACTGCTACTCCAGCAAAACCTGACATGTACTGAGCCTAAATGGTAGGGTAATTTTATATATTTTAAATTTTTGTTTTTGCTACTTTTTGTAAGAACATGACCATTTCTTCAAATGTGGTGGAGTCTTTCAGCTGATTTATTTATTTTGAAATTAACACCTTATTTAGAGATCAATAACCCTAGTACCATTTCTGCTTCCATTGGGTTGATACATCATTTTTAAAGAGTAATTTCTTTATGGTAATGAAGTGTAGACTTCATTAGTATGTCAGAAATAAACCTTTATACACTGTATTACTACTTTTTTTTTTCTTTCACTATATATATATATATATATATATATATATATATATATATATATATATATATATATATATATATTCTCCTTGGTAACTTATTTAATGTATTGTTTGTGCTTTTACGTAATATTTTATGGATTACCATATATACTCCAGTATAAGCCAATCTGAATATAAGCAAAGGCCCCGAATTTTACTACAAAAAAACTTGGAGAACTTATTGACTCGAGTATAAGCCTAGTGGGGAAATGCAGCAGCTACTGGAAAATTTCAAAAATTAAAATGGTTGGAGTTTTTGGGTGCAGTAGTTGCTGGGGAAGGGGGTGTTTTGGTTGTCTGTCTGCCCCTTCTCTGAGCTTGAGGACTGGGTCCACCCCCCCCCCCCCCACACTTGGAATTCAGTCTAGCTGAATATAGGGTATCTGCTGTGCTCCTATGAGCCCCTTCCCGACGGAATAGGAGTACTGCAGATACCCTATATTCAGTAGACCGGGCACTTTCAGGCACAGGGATACCTAATGTGTATGTGTTTAACAGTCATTTTCTACTTCTGTGTTCTAGGGGAAAGGAGGAATTTAGAACAGTTATATGTTTTAAAGCTTCTTTTTTCTATACATAACTATTGCAGCTGGTCATAGACACCCCCCCCCCCCCCCAAAAAAAAAAAAAAAAAAAAAAAATTATATATATATATATATATATATATATATATATATATATATATATATATATATATATATATTTTTTATTTTTATTTTTTTTTTCTCCCCTTGACTCGAGTATAAGCCGAGGGGGGCTTTTTCAGCACAAAAGCTCTGCTTATACTCGAGTATATACAACACTAAAAAGTGAGTGTAAGGCTGAGGGCCCATGGGATGTCCGACAGCAATAAACGCTGCGGGGAAAAAAACGTGGTGTCAATGACCTGTGTGATATGCCCTAAGCTGGCTAAAGTTTTACATCAATAATACAAATACAATATCCCATATTTAGTGATATCACCCTCCAAATATGGGAGTGGCATGCAAACAAAGATGCAATTATGACTGAAAAACTAAAACCTAAAAGTGGACTTTTACTTTAAGATCGTGTCCTATTCTATTAAATACTGGCTGAATGATCTATAAATTCCATGCCAGAGTTTTGACTTGCAGAAGGGGAACAGAGGGGCAGATGGACAAACGGGTCATTGCTGGTCACTCTCTGGTGGCCACCAGTGTTGCATAGCCACTGTAGTCCCACAAGTGGCTGTCTCTGTTAAACTTAATCTCAGCATGTCCAGCTAAACTGGTGGATTTCCTACAAAGAATCAGTGTCCTATATCAGTACTTAGGTGCCCTTGGGCCAATAAAAAGCAAGCTTGTTTTACGCTTTAATCTCAGAAAATTGCTTCCAGCAGACTATCCCTACCTATCAAATTTTGTCCCTCTGTAGATCTAGAGATGTTATCTAGATCTGGGTTATCATCTAGGATCAACAAGTTATCTTCAAGCAGTGGTAACAACTTTCGGGACTACATAGTCTATATTCTATATTGGCGACTAGGAAGTGATTTAACATTGACATTCTGTTTTACAATAAAACTCCCCTTTCAAATTTTATTTTGTAGGTTAAAATTCTGACGTAGAATTTAGAATTCGCATATCTTTTAGCCAGTTTTCAATTGAATATAACAAGAGTTCTTCAATAAGTTATATTTTTCAGCGATGGTTACATATTGCTTTTGGTGCCACTTCAATATTTGGAGGGTTATACAACATTATCCCATACCTAGGTTCATCAGAACAATAGGCGATCTAACTTGGATCACCATAATATCCTGTGTCCTCATTTGGGTTCAGTATATATTTAGTCTTTTTGCAGCTTTGTCTTGGGCTAAGGTCACACATTGCGGAAGTGCAGCAGAAAAAAAACCCACTGCGTTTTATAGTACAAGCAAAGTGAATGGAATTCTGGTTGATCCTATCCAGTTTGCAAAAAAAAAAAAAAGCTATGAAGAAGCAGGGTTTCCCAATACATTAAGGGAAGAAAACTGCCTTTGTTCAAAGTTCCATATTGCAAAAGCACAGCTTTTTTTTTTTTTTTTTTTGCCGCTGCATTCACACATTGCAGAAAAAAAATCCACTTTGAAAAAGATACATTTCCAAATATCTCCATCAATGATGATACCTTTTGGAAATGATGGCATTTCCCCTAATAGGTTTAGTAAGGGAAGAAAATCTGCAGAGAGAAACCCACCAAAAAAATGGAATAAAAAAAAAAAAGTTTCAACTGTGGGTTTTTAGCTGTGTTTTGCTAAGTGAGGCCTTAGTGTTAAACAGTTTTGATATTTGAGGGTTTTGTTTTTTTAAAATATATGCTAAAACCCACAGCAAAGTTGGTGGGGGAGGGGGGAGCAAACTTTGTCACCTCTTTTACATTGAGTATCTTTGGCAAAGCAATCTGCATTGTGTGGTTTAACCTTTAAGATATGTCTTTAGAAAATTACTAAAGTTTTCTAAAGTAAAAACTTCTTTTTAAAGAATTATTTGGGGATTTTTACTTTGTAGTATGGTAAAATCCTGATTTCTTGTAACTCTTCCACTAGACCTAGGCCCCTACTTACTATTCTGTAGAGATTACTTGTGGGGTTGCCTCATTGTCCTCTCAGAAAGGGTTACAAATGAAAGGTGATGGATATAGTTGACTACCTTGCAGAGGTCAGAGTACACCCTTGTGTAGTAGTCTGTTATCTCCAAGCTATAGGGTCAGTGCGAACACTGAAAAGTGTATTTCTAAATGCAGTTCTGGCGAGATGGCTGTTCCCATAATTATGTACAGGAAATAGAATATTATTCGATCTATTAGAGATTGAAATTTTAAAAAAATCTCAGTGCAACAGTGTTGCTGACTTTTCCAAAAATGTTTTAATCCGAATTAATTTGTAGCGAATCGCGTTAAAAACAGCTATTTCCTGGCTGCGGAGAGCCTGTATAGCGGTGTAGAACATTGTGCCTTGCAGTGGTTTTTAGTGATGTCCCACCAGGTGTATTGCAGTCTACAGAAGACCTCCTCACTTCGGGACAGGATTAACCAGGTACTGGGAGCTACTAGCAGCCTACGGTCACTGGACAGACCCCTGGCTGCAGAAGATGCATACTGGTGGTTGGTGCTGGGGGGGACATCTAGCATGGTGGAACCTCTTGGATGCTGTGGCCATGTGTGATGTGCTTCGACCTGGAGTTATGGAGCAGGGTTAGCTGTGGGCAGTCGTGAAAGGGTTAAAGGATTGTGACATCAGAGGGCTGGCTGCACACATGGCATTGTGGGTGATCCTGTGTTCCCAGAGTTCCTCGCCCCATGTCCTAACATGCAGCAGCCATTTTAAGTAAAAAAAAATGTGATTCGTTACCACAAAGCGTGAGGAAATCCAGATTCGATGCGAATCGAATATTTCCTGAAATTCTGATCATATTCCACTTTATCAGCTTTGATTTGCTCATCTCTAGTTTCTATAAGTAGAAGACACGTACTGTATATTTGTCCAGCAAGTGTATTGGGACACCTCTTAATAACTGAACCAAAGTGCTATCATCTAGTGCTTACTGAATTTTAATTTGTGGCTTATTTTTCAGCGTGGAAAATTCCACACCAAATTCTTCACCATTTTCTTCCAGGTGAATGGACCCTTAGGAGTACACTCGTAGGGTCAGGGTACATGGAGGTTTTTTTTACGCTGAATCCGTCTCAAAATCAGCCTGCAAAAAAAGCCTCCCAATAGATTTCTAGTGAGAGGCTTTTTTTTTTTTTTTTGAGGCAGATTCAGCGTCAAAATCAGCGCCAAAAAACTCCATGTGCACTGACCCATAGACTAAGGCCTCATGTAGCGAGCTGCAGCCAAAAATCACTGTGGAAAAGACAGCAGTGGAAAAACATCACTGTTTATTTTCCACAATGCTGTTCACAGAAAGTCTGCAAAGTTTTTGTGGACTTTGTCCATATTATACCTATATGGAAAATGCAAATGTTTTTGAAATTGCAACATTTCTGCTGCTGACTTTTTTTTTTTGCTTCTGCAGTGTGTGGATGAGATTAGCAGGAATCCTATCTACTTTGCCGGTACTGTAATGCATGTTGCGAAACCGCTGCATGTTCACAACATGAGTCTGTGGCCGTAATTGCAAGAAAGGTTTTAATACAAGTCAGAAGTTGCGACTGCCCGACTCCCACAGCTTCTGTTCACTTTGGCCAATATAACAGCAATAAATTTGTAAAATTACATAAACTAATATATAGATTATATTTGTATGTAAATGATGCTTCACAGAGTTACTATTTAAA
Source organism: Leptodactylus fuscus (assembly GCF_031893055.1). Lineage (NCBI taxonomy): Eukaryota > Metazoa > Chordata > Amphibia > Anura > Leptodactylidae > Leptodactylus > Leptodactylus fuscus. The sequence goes on from NC_134265.1 coordinate 146,383,445, forward strand.
ACATACAAAGATTACTCCTACAGAATGTTTTCCAATTTTTCTCCTTCAGCAGATTAGAGTAAAGGGGATATTGTCACTCCTTGGGGAGAGACCACCATATAGGTGTGAGGAGATTTATTAAGCCTTTAGCACTCCACTTCGCAAGGGACCATGGGAAGAATATGCAAATCTGTCTTCCATGATGTAATTAGGAAGACAGAATTTCAGTGATATAGCCCAATAAAGGCTGCTCCCTTTAGCATCATGCTCGACCTTCCAAGAGGCCTTTGTTTTGCAATGATGCTGGGATTATTACCAGGTATAGTCTCTCAATCGAGGACTGTCGTTTCGATGGGAAGACAGGCTTGCACATTCCAGTGAGCACCATCTATTGGTTTGCAACACTGAGGCAGCAGCTGACTTCCTAATTACATCATGGAAGACAGATTTGCATATTCTTCCCATGGTCCCTTGCGAAGTGGAGTGCTAAAGGCTTAAAGGGATTCTACCATTAAACTTTTTTTTTTTTTCTAATTACCACGTCGGAATAGCCTTAAGAAAGGCTATTCGTCTCCTACCTTTAGACGTGGTCTCCGCCGTGCCGTTCCGTAGAAATATCGGTTTTAACCGGTATGCAAATGAGCTCTCCGAAGCAATGAGGGCGGGCCCCAGCGCTGAAAGGCCGATGAGCGCTGCGCGAGAGCTCTTTCCTGCGCCGCCTCCTTCTTCTGCAGCAACTCTGCCTCTTCTGGCTTCTCTTGCTCTTGTAGGAGCATAGAGAGGCCACCCCAAAATCGCCGCCGGCCGGCTCCTGTATTGAACTGCAAGAGCGGCTACCCAAAAATGGCCAGCGGACATTTTTGGGTTGCCGCTCTTGCAGTTCAATACAGGAGCCATCCGGCGGCCATTTTGGGGTAGCGGCTCTTGTGGAGCAGACCTATAGCTTCTATGGAATAGTTTTCTGGGGTTATTCCTATCTGGATATGTATGGCTAAGTGGTCCACCTTTGGGATCCACATCGATCTCAAGAAAGCAGTTTGATTTGTTGTTCAGTTGAAGAAGAATAAAATGCAGATGACCAACAATTTTTAAAAATAGCAATAGCCTTCGTATAAAAGAGAGAGCATGTCATTACCATTTCTTAATTTTTGTGAGTGAACAGAAACCTAAAACTTAGCTTCTTATTTCTTTGCAGACAGGAAGTCACACTTGTCTTGAGGCTAGAATACCGATGCTAAGTGTCACTCAGGCCATCGTGTGCTGCACCAAAAAAGTAAGAGGAAGTGATTGTGGTCAGTGAATGTCTGTGTTCATTTTGAGGGTGTCACGCACAGTCTTCATGAACCTTGGTCAGATGACATGAGACATTCTGCTTTTTTTTTTTCTTTTATGTAAAACTGTCATTTGGCTTATAGGAAGCTAATTTTGAGTTAATAAAGCAGAGTGCCAATACAATGCTTAGCCTGGTTTTCAGAAGGCAGCATGCGGTGGTTCAATTTCTTTGGCTACCACAGGAGGACTGCATTTCCAACTAATCTCTGAGGGATGCAATAACGAAACTCTGGTGAATACACTTATTATATTCTTAAAAAAATAAATAAAGGCCAAATTCTCAACAAACAAGCACACTGTGAAATTATGCTCTGTTATAAGTCTACAAAATTAAACTCCTAGCACTCAGCAGCACAGCAATTTTCAATGCAAGGGGGGAATTTGGAATGTAGAAGTCCATCTTAACCTAAGTGCATTTATACATGGCATTTAGACAGGACATGAGACACATAAGCAATTGAAGAACACTGACCCACCCTCTGTCTCTGTCTATTTTGCGCCTAGCTGCTGGCCTTCCTTCTTTCAGTAACTTTTCCTCTTCTGACACATATAGAACTCCTACTAACCTCATCAATATTCACTTTATTCCCTCTTCTTATCTTTCTCCTGTCTCTTAACTGCTCTCTCTGGAATGCCCGCTCAGTGTGTAACAAACTAGAATATATTAATCACTTATTCCTTAGTAAATCTCTCAACCTCCTCGCCTTTACTCAAACCTGGATCCAGAAGTCTGATACGGCCTCTCCTGCTGCTCTGTCTCCTGGTGGCCTACATTTCTCACATACTTCTAGGCCTGAGAACAGGCAGGGTGGTGGGGTAGGCTTACTTCTATCACTGCAGTACACTTTTCAGGTCATTCCCCCAGTTCCCTCACCCACTTTCCCCTCATTTGAAGTCCATGCAATCAGACTTTTCCGCCCTATCTCTTTACACATAGCCATGATCTACCATCCACCTGGCCCACCCCCTACCAATTTCTGTATTACTTCACGTCTTGGCTTCCTCTCTTTTTATCCAGTGATATTCCTACCCTCATCATTGGTTACTTTAACACTACTTGACTCCCCAACTGCCTTACAGTTTCTCTCAGTTACCACTTATCTTTGGCCAGTCTCTCTGCTGCCTCAAATATCATGTCTTTGCTTTATCTGAAACTCAATCTCTCAAATACTGAACTACTCCTGTTTCCTCTAAACCTGTCCCTGTTATATCCATTGCCATCTCCGGCCTTACCATAACCCCTAGGCAGTTTGCCTGTTGCTATGTTTGATTCAGACCTTTCCTTCACCCCCCATACCCAATCACTCGCCATCTCCACCTCAAAAACATCTCCAGAATCCACCCATTCCTTTCCACAGATACATTAAAGACACTTATTGTCTCTCTGATTCATTCTCGCCTTGACTATTGTAACTCCTTAATAATCGGTTTTCCCCTTAGTAAACTCTCCCTTCTACAATCTATTCTGAATGCAGCAGCCAGGCTCATCTATCAGTCTAGATGCTACAGCGATGCCTCCGGTCTGTGCCAGTCACTACATTGGCTGCTTATTCATTATAGAATACAATATAAACTTATCACCCTCATCCACAAGGCTCTCCATAATGCTGCACCTCCCTACATTTCCTCCCTCATCTCTATCACCCAACCCGTGCTCTCCTTTCACTCAATAACCTAAGACTAACACCTTCTATTATTAGAATCATCCACTCACGTATCCAAGACTTCTCTTGAGTTGCACCACATCTCTGGAATGCTCTATACTGGACAATCACATTAACTCCCAATTTCTACAGCTTCAAGCACAACTTAAAGACAAATCTTTTCAGACAGGCTTATCGCAATTCTTAATGTAAACCCTTTGCAGTTAGAGTCCCTAAAACTAATCCTCCTCTGTTCACGATCCCACATTATCCCACAGGATTTGATGTTGTATCAGACTGTAATGTTATATGTCCAGTCACCATCTGGACAGTTAAGGACACTGACTGGTGATGGCTCATACAGCTTTATTTATCTGTAATGACAGTAACCTCTATCACAAAAAAACGGCTGCACCACTGTATAAGCAATGCTACCTCCGATACCTCCTGCTACCTCTTTTGTCACCCTCTGTACCTCATAGATTGTACACTACAGAGTAGGCAAAAATATTAGTTAAAACTCAACTTTTATTAGTTATAATTAAAACCGCATATATATAACACAATAACCTATAACTCTGAGGTTTATTCAGTCTAGTATTTTTAGTATCAGACTTTTCCTAGACACCTCAGAAGTTACTAGAAAGAGCATCTATTCCTAGGTACAAATCCACCTGGTCTAGTGTGATAAGAAACACTCCTTTTCAATCTAGTGTCTATATAATGCATGAGTGTTATACACAGGGCAGTTAGGAAGTATGGTTAGATACCTAATGTAAAATAGTGATATGGGGAATAGATTTGAAGCGTAGCGGAATATGTTGGCCCTATATATAGTAAAAAAAAATCTATTATTATTATTATTATTAGCAGTAGTAGACTACTACTAGCAAAACTTATGAACTACCAAATGTACAGCGCTATGATTAGTACACAATACAGGGGGCAGAGCTAACTGCAGTACAGTTGGTTGTTCATTCAGCTGAGTTTAGGCCATACATGCAGTGGGTTAGCTGGCATTGGGCTCACTATTAGGTAAAGTGGTAGCAAAGAGGGTAAGGCAGCACCACACCTCCCATGAGGCGACCTGAAGCGAGCGCTTCAGGCGGCGCTATGCCAGGGCCTCAGGGAGGGCGGCATTTTTGCTAACCTAAGTCAGTCCAGGACAAGCTGTCCTGGACTGGCTTAGCACCAGCAGCCTCCCCTCACGCCCAGGCAGAGCGCAGGCAGTCTCCGAGCCTGCTCTCTGCCGGCGAATGGCGTTAAGCCCTGCCCCCTTCGATCCGCCCACCCCCTCCACTAAGCCACCCCCCACCCCCCCCGCCGGGGGTAAGGGGGGAGGGGGGGATTCCCATTAATTAGCTGCTTGGAAGGGCCGTGATGCTTGTGCAAGCACTTTGCCCTCTTTAACCCTTTCCCGCTGGTGGTACATTTTGATTTTTGTTTTTGACTCCTCACCTTCCAAGCCCCATAACTTTTTTATTTTTCGTTCACAGAGCCATATGAAGGCTTCATGTTTGTAGGACAAATTGTTCTTCTTAATTATACCATTTATTATTCTGTACAATGTACTGGGAGCGATTCAAGACATATTTTGGCACACATTGGTGCACAATGAACCCAGTTTTCTAATCTCTGGATTATCTAATCTTCAAATCATAACTGGATTTTTAGTAAAAATGTTAAGAATCCTAAAGCTATAGGGATGGCTCTTCCTAACATATTTTTATATTACCTGACCGGTCAGCTTCGCTATCTGAGGTCCTGGGTGTTATCGGATCCTTTACCTGACTCGGAGGCCCATTTAGCATGTTATCTGCATATTTCCAATTTATGGCCGGTGTTGGAACACCCCCACTTATACAGAGGTAACTTATTGCCGATTAATGTCTTGGCCTCACAGATTTGGCAGCGGACTAAGAAAGTAGCAGCTTACACTGAGGTCCCTATTGAGACCCCGATGTGGGATAATCTGGGTCTGACAGAACTATTTGCCCTCTCAGGTGCACAGAGTTGGAAGCAGTTTGTTGTTATGTCCCTAGCTGATATTTATGACCAAGAGGCTTTCCGTACTTTTGAATCCCTAAGCACCCAGTTTGGTATCCCCCATTCCCAGTTTTATAGATTTCTCCAAATCAGGCATGTTATTTCTACACAGTTCCCCTCACTTAGTGTAACCATTTCAGCATATCCTCTCATAGGGGTGCTCCGTTCCCAGGGTCCTCAAGGTCTTATCTCGACATTGTATGACCATCTCATACGGAATATAAAAAACAAAAAACTTGAGAGTCTTCAGTAGATGATACCTTTTTTTTAATGAAAAATTTTCATGTCATTGCTGATATTGACATAATGACATGAAAATTTTGATTTTAAGAGGGAATTTTAAACCAAGGAAACAGCGACTGATTCATGAATACAAGAGCATAAGAGCATGACCCTATTTAACACTCTGGAGAATGGAATGAATGTCTCACGTGGGTTCATGTCATGCTATAGAAATCACTGAACTAAGACAGCCATAAAGATTAGAACCTGGGACCTGTGAATTGTTTACATGTTTATACTAATAAACCTCTTCTCCTCATCCCCCTCCTCCTGAAATCCTATCCCTATGTGTCCTCTTGTACATAAATATGCAGCCTTCAGAAATTGTTCTTAGTTATATCTGAAGAAGAAGTCAAAGAGCTTTGAAACGTTATATTCTGTTATCATTATGAGTTAGCCATTAAAAAAGGTATCATCTACTGAAGACTCTCAAGTTTTTTGTTTTTTATATTTCATACCCACTGGCTAACACGGTACAAGAACAAACGTTTTCTTCTTTACATCTCATACGGGTTAAGATGTCTAGTTTGGAAACCCCTGTTTTACTGAGATGGTGCACTCTTATCCCTGATCTCACAGATGATACTACTTTCCCTGATCTTCTGGAGTCAGCACAGTTTGTTTCTCCTGCTGCTATTAAAAAGCTGATACAAGTTTATATCCTGCATCAAAGCTATCTGACTCCTGCACACTTACACAAAATGGGAAGGCTGAGACACCCTGGGTGCTTGCGATGTACTGGTAAATATACAGATTTTTGGCACATGATCTGGGAGTGTCCGATCATTAAAGGTTTCTTGTCCAAGGTCGTAGGCCTGTTATCTGATATACTGGGCACTCCGATTCCACTCTTACCTGAAGTATGCCTGTTCGGAGTTTTAGATGAGGAGGAATGGCCGCACAACTCACGTATCTTTTTATGGGAATTGCTTTTCTTAGCCAGGAAGGTGATTGCCCTGCGATGGACAGACCCCCCTCCCTCCCCATGTGGCGGAAGCTGGTGAACTCCATTGTCCCATATAATTAAGTAGTATATAAAGTCAGGGGCTGCCCTCAAAAATTTTGTAAAGTTTGGGGCCCATGGTGCGACTCTCCCTTGACCCTGTATACTGACCATTGTCTTCTCTCTGCCCTGAATGCACTTGTTCCTTAGATGTTCAAGGAGTGACTCTGGCTCATGCTTATACTGCATTTGGAGTAATGTGTATGTTCCTGTGGATGTTTTTCTGTTCTCTCTCGTTTTCTACTCTCGTCTTCTGCAGGTTGGATGGAGATTGATACTTCTCTCGACTTTCTGGATTTGGACTTTCTACTGGATGATTTTTGCAAGCCTTCAATTACTAATATGGACTTTGCAGCAAGGTTTTTGGTTCTTGTTCTGTTTGACGAGATTTTTTGGTCCAAGGTTGCTTTGGATTGTGTACCCCTTGCCATCTCTTATGTCTTGTTTTTTCTTGTACTGTAATTTGTTATATACTTTCTCAATGAAACGAGTTTAAAAATAAAATGTTAAGAATCCTGATATGACAATTACTATGTCACAAATCATAAAGGGGTAATAACCCAATGATCTGCTGCCCCTTTCCATTCAATCTTGAGTGTTGAGAGTCTTAATTGAATATGTCTTGAATCGCTCGGTGTAGAACTTTCTTAGAATTGTCTTATGGTCATCTCTATCATAAGTGCACATAATGTTCTCTACACAGGAGCCTAAGCAGACCACACCACTTATATCTTATTTAAAAATGGAAATTGAGAATACCACTGCAATTGATTCGCTAGCTAGACAGAATTATAGATTAATAGAAGAGACAAAGTATAAACATTGTTCTGACTATTCCAGACACTTAATCTGCTTCTATTGTTCGTACGCATTGTATGTGATGACAAAATAATTCATTCCTTTGATTCAAACCTCCTAAACTAAACACAACACTAAAAATAGGTACCAGAGAAAAGCATTGCCAAGAAAATAAACACTCTATTCTGAAGAGGCAATAAAGAACATGTGAGAATCTTGCCAAAGTATAATGAGCATTTTGGCATTGGCTTGTAGATGTTATTGAGCACTAACAACCCAGATCAGACCAATACAGCCTGTACAAATGGATGCTACACATCAACCAGTACAACGTACAAACCAAATAAATACATAAAGTGTTTTATCTCTTCTCCGTACAAGGCTCGCATTCCCCAAATAGATGTTCCCTGCAGCATATGTTTGTCTTAAACCTCATTTGAAAGAATGATTACTAGTATTAAATATGGAGCTACCGAGATGTTAGAAGGAAAAAAAACACCTTGGTAGTTCTCCAAAAAAGCACAATGCAGTTAACCAGAAAATATGAGTTATTAGCTTATCATAATTACATCCAGTTTCTAAAGTAATGGAGCAGTCCACAGTGAATTTCTTCAGGGAAGTGTAACAAAGAGTGTGAAATGAGCAGATGGATTTAATTTTTGATGAATTTCGACTGCTAAAATGATCTCTCAAGCTATCCTTGGTTTGGCATGTATCATGTTAGCGATTCTTAACCCTTCTGATGGTGAAATAATGCAGAGGAAAGACTTTATTCTATATTACTTCACAGTTAAAGGGGCTTTCGGAGATTTGTCATAATAAGAATAAGATTTAAATAAAAATTAAACATTCTACTTACTTTATTGAGTCTATCAGGGTATGTTCACATACAGTTTTTTGCAGGCGGATTTTGATGCGGAATCCGCCTCAAAATTCACCTGCAAAACGCCTTCCGTTCATTTCAATGGGAGTCACTCACAGTTTTTTCCGCTAGCGATTTTTTTCAGCTAGCGAAAATAAATGCAACATGCCCCATCTTCACGCGGATTCCGCGGCTGAGTCAGCCATAGCAGCGTCCGCTGCTCGAGACTCCCTCCTGTTTAGGCCCGTTCATGTGGGCCTAATTAGGAGTGGGATGCCGCGATGGGATGCCAATGCACAGCGTCGCAGCTAGCCACGTGAAAAAGCCACACGGCGGAAAAGGATTCCACCATGTGGACATACCCTTACTCTTTTGTTTTGATTGACTTCATGTTGTTTGACCATGCGACTGAACGCCAAATGGATGTTACATCAGCATCTGTTCACTGACACAGTCACCTGACACCACTTTGTATCATGTTGTTACTTTTTAGTAGCAATGGGAAGCAATGGCAAAATTTATATTTTTATAATACAAACTACAAAATCTTAATAATTTTATATATGATTTCATTAAAAGACAAGTTTAATAAATTTACCATCCTTATTGTTAGCTTGGTTTCACACAGATGTGACATCTGCATTTTAATGTCTATTTTATGAAAGGAACAACACCCACTCAACCAAATGTATATCACCATAGGGCTTTATAACAATCTAAGCTGAGTTCAGTAAAACTGCAGGGGACCAGGCGTTGTGGCCATAAAACAGACCCAAAAGGCTCTACATAAAGTTATATGAAACCAGCTGTAATTCATTTGAAATACCCAAATACAACTCGAGTTAGTCAGAGACAGCTAGACATCAGCATGGATGGTGACACACCTAGGTGCTAGATCTACTACTTAAAGGGAATGTGTCTCCAGAAAATTACCTATTCTTGAAACAAGTTTATGTTAAATATACTTTTAAAAGAATTTGGGGGGAGTTTTTTTTTTTTAATTTTGCACATTATTTTCTATATTAAAGAGGATTTCCTCCTCCTCAAGCACATGTGGTTTTATATACCGCTACTGTCGGCTTTCCCGTTATGCACCCCGGGGGAAGAGATATCGGTGCACTTATTGATACCTCTCTACTGTCAGAAGGGCGTTCCTGACAGTGCTTGTCCATAGCTCTGTACTGTATGAGGGTACGTTCCTTACCAGTATTCCTTACCAATGACATCTGGTTGAGGGACCCTATTGTGGTCACCCAATGATGGCAGTGCCTCATGTAGTGCTGTGATGGCAACTCTGTTTATCCCCTGATGAATTACTGTATATCGGTGATGAAGTGCATAGGGTAAGGTCAGACAGTAGTTGTCTATAGTGGTCAGTTGTGGACTGCCCTTGTAAGGATAGGAGTCTTGTGGGACAAAGGGACATGTCAGTATTGGATGTGAGGGTGAGTATATGACCAATATTCCCTATGATGTGATGGATGACTAGTGGTCCCACTGCTGCATGCCACGAAGATGACCCTGTGTATCCTGTGATGGTGAGATCAAATCAATTTTTACTATTCACAGTATGGTCTATATACTATTAAGCACGTATTTGAATACAGATGATATATGAAGGCATTTGCTTTATAAATGTACCCACTGTATGTCGTATTTGATCACAATAAGTGCCTATTGTATGTGCTGGACCTTTATGTGCATTAAGGCACCGGGCTTTCTGTTGAGTTTTGGATAGATTTTTATGTGGTTTATATAGGTGCCTTTTATTATTATATTTAGTAAAAGTTTAAAGGGGTCCCATAGCAGCCTTTCAGCCAGGCTGTATGCAGTATCTGCTTCTCATTTCCTGTATTTGTCTCCCTCCCCCTCCCTCCTGCTGAGAGGGATAAACAACACTTCTGCAGGTCAGATAATCTGCAGATTCTTGGACAGAATGGTCTCAGTGTTATCTGTGTGTTTACATAGAGAGATAACAGATTCTGCTTTATCAGCAAGCTGCAATTAGCTGAACGGATTCCCCAACTGGCACTGAGTAAGTGACGTCACTTGTCCTATCTCCCAGGTCCGTGGTTATAGCAACGCAGTGTAAACAATGTGAAGAATAAATTCACATACCAGGCAAATAAAGCAGAATTTCTAAAGCAATATACGAGGTATACACAGAAAATAGCTTCAATTTACATAAGCTACCAGTAAAGATAGGATCCTTGAGATGGAACAACCCTTTTAAGTTTTATCCACTTTGCTGTAGCATTGTTTTGTATCTATAGGTGGGTTTGCTATTGAATTGGTAATTATATCACAGTTTTATAGTCTCTGCTAATCTCAAACCCTGTTTATGCCAACAGTCAAATATGGTGGTGGTAGCAGGATAGTATGGAGATATTTCCTCTGGCCATAGAAAAAATGACATTATTGAAGAAACCATGAATTCTACACAATATCTACATCTGTCTGTAAAGTAAAATGCCAATCAATGACACCATAGGACAAAAATGCAAAACACATAGACGTTGCACCGGTAGAAAGTGCCCACACCACAAGAAACATGTCATTGTAAGTGATGAAAGATATTAACCCTAATAGAGAAACACAGAAACTGCATGTGTCTGGACAGTTATATTCTTTCAATATTGCTAGACACATCTCATTGAGCTACTATGAGCTGGAAGAGAAAGCATAAGCACACAATGTCCTATTCATGCTCACTCAATGGATCAGTGACACTGGTAATCATGTGTGCCATTTCCTCTATTTACACACTTTACTAACACACTGAGTCAACACAGATAGAATATGACTAATGCTGGAAATTGTAAGCTGACCTAAACAGGGTTTTATGTGATACAGACTTATTATTATTATTATTATTATTTGCTTGTCATTTTGAATGTAGAATTCATTATCTAATGATATGGTTGGAATATATTGCTTCTGAGGAGCACATCAAAATTTAGTATATGGCAGATAATTTTCAGAATGGATCTAGGCAATTCTAAAGTCATTCTCAAATTGACGACAGTTGTAGAAAAAATGTTCATGTCTTTCCCAAACTTGTGTGCTGACATTTTCTAAATTGTTATTTGGATTCCGTGAGCTAGCATTCTAATGTGTCTATAATGGTGTGCTCATTCGCAGCAGTTCTCAGAGCCATCTTCATCAGGTGGATTCAGCTTTGGAGGACTCAAGGAAACCATACAATACATGGTTGTCAGTTCATTTATAGACGCGAAAACGTGGCCATTCAGGCCAGTATGCACTTGCAGGGTCATATGGTAAGGCTGTATTCACACAGCAATACTATATGTAATGAGTGTATAAGAAAGTATAGATCCCTAGTTCTGAGCCATATGGCCGCTATAAAGCTCTGTTGGGTTACAGCATTTATCTGTATAAAATCAGACAGCAAACAAACATTTATAAGTGAAAGGCATCCATCGGTACCGTTCAATACAATCTTTAAATGGTCTGAAATATCGGATCATCCAACTCCAGTTGTATTCACTTGTTCATTTCATATATTTGGCGATGGTGGAGGGAGCTTTCAAACCACATATGCCCAATGTATCCATAGGGCCCCATTAACCCAGAGGGTTCCAAAATTGATGTGAACAGAGCCTCAGGCAGGTTATACATAGTCTGATCCAAATTCTGGGAACAATTACTTTATATTGTATATTGTATATACCCCAAATCACCCCATCCACCCCCCTTCCCATACTCTGACCTTCGATTCCAGCTCCCCCACACACACACACACACACACACACTTTACTAGCTTTGGCAATGCCAAATATCTATTCGGGCGTGCCAATAAAGCCTGTTTGATTTGTATAAGGCTACATCAACATTTAAATCTGCATCCAGGTTTCTATTGATAACCGATGGGGCATCGCAATGGGCGTAACTACCAGGGTAGCAGATATAGCAGCTGCTATGGAGCCCAAAAATTAAGGGTGGCACTTTCCATTGAAACTTAGGGTGCGATTAATAATAACTATGGCTGATGGAAGGAGATGTGGAAAACTATGCACCTGCATTACTTTACTGTGTCATGTGACATCATTATCATTACTTTCTTCATATGTTGTGATGTCACAATGTAAAGAGTGATCTTTTGTGTTTGTATTTTTCCTGTACTGTGACATCACTGTGTGCATTATCCCTGTACTGTGCATAACTGTGTGCATTATCCCTGTACTGTGACATCGCTGTGTGCATTATCCCTGTACTGTGACAACACTGTGTGCATTATCCCTGTACTGTGACATCACTGTGTGCATTATCCCTGTACTGTGACATCACTGTATGCATTATCCTTGTACTGTGACATCACTGTGTGCATTATCCCTGTACTGTGACATCTCAGTATGCATTATCCCTGTACTGTGACATCTCAGTGTGCATTATCCCTGTACTGTGACATCACTGTGTGCATTAACCTTGTACAGTGACTTTACTGAGTGCATTATGCCTGCAACTGAGATATCACATGTTAATTATCCCTGTACTATTATATCACTGTGACAATATCCTGTACTGTGACATCACTGTGTATATTATCTGCACTGTAAAATGCTGCTTGGGGTGGTCATGGTAGTGTGGGACCCCATTACAAGTTTTGCTTTGGGGCCCTATGGTTACTTCTTACTCTCCTGTGCATTGCTGTGCCAGATCTGTTAGAACATCTAACGGACTACATTATACATCCATATAGACTGTTGGAAAAAAATTACTTTGCAATTCTTGTGGTCAAATGTGACAGAATTGCAGTCAGAGGTTGTGTGAACAGAACCCTAGCACTTATTAAGGTTTGCGTTATTAAATTTCTCTTCATAAGAGTCCTACATGTTTATCTTTTATATCAATGGAGTAGATTTAGATCCATAGTATATTCTTGTCTACAACGGTAACAAAAGTTCACATGCCTAAAATGAAATGAAATAAATTGTTGCGCTGACAAGCGAAAATGGAAGTGTAGACATTGTTACAATCATATGAAAGTCTGGGATGTTTGCTTTATATATCAATATATTGTTATGCAAACATCTATTTGTAATTATAACATACATATACTGTATACACACACAGTTAAATAGCACAAAAGCTAAATGAGTGAGAAATGACCATAACATCTATATAATCTTGGCTGAAGATCTCAGCTGAACAAACTGCTTCTGGTGCTCCATGGATCACTGCAATGTAAACACTGAGCAGTAGAGTCCTATAGTGAATTTTCAAGACATAATAAATATAGCATTCCTACGTTTTTTGTTATTCTGCCAAGTCAGGATCTTATCGTGCTGTGGGACATCATGCTGTGTAATAATTCATGTCTAACATCCAGCAGGAATTAAAGCAGGTGCCTGTGCTCTACCACCTTGAAACAATAGGTGTTAATTAAGAATAATTTACTAGGTTTCCTGAGTTTACTGATAAAATGTCCAAGTAATTACAGCGCATTATGCCGAAGAACAGTGGAAACTCGGTTCCGGAACAGAAAAAATTAACTTTTCCCATGTTTGCAACCATCTTTCGGTTGCTATAAGTTATGTTGGAAAGCGTGGGATTCTAGGTAAAGTATAGAGGTCCTCGCTGGCATACAACAACAATAAAGGATGGACCACTTGTCTTTATAAATAGTCCTATAAGTAGCATTAGCTTTGCAGTACATCAACAGCAACCATCCATCCAGTATATTCAGCTACAACTATTACTTATATATTATGAGTCAGAAAGTCATCATTCCAATTGAATCAAAGAAATATAACTTGTACCAGAGCCATTGTTCGGTCAATGGTCTGTAAGCCTTTGCACTTAGATCTCAGGGAACGCAAGTCCATTAGTTGGAACCTTCTTCCCCTAAACTGAATGTTAAGTGTTGACCCTGATCACAAAGAATGATGTAGCTCCTGAATGACAGCTAACTTCTTCTTCTATATGTTTGTCTTATCAGTAAAGGGGCTCTATCATTGGGAAATCGTGATTTTAGATAGTGATTTGCCTGAATAGCCTTTGCTACTAGATTTTGAAAAGACCCCCTAGTTTTTTTTACATATCAGTAAAACCGATATGCAAATGAACCTCTCTGTGCACCCTGGGCATTCCCCAAGCCATCGTGAACTCTACTGCGTCATACCTTTATAACTCCCCCTCCTTTGTTTATGGTCCATATGCCCTCCTCCTCCATAGCTGTAACCACATCCGTTGTCTGTAGTCTCGATCCTGCGCTTTGAAATCTTGGGCATGCGCAGTAAAGCTCTGTTCTGAGCGCTACTGCACATGCCGGAGTGCCATTTTCTTGTAGCTGCCTATAGAACTACTCTGCATTTTAAAGGCTATTCAGGCATATCACTATCTAAAATCACGATTTCCCAATGATAGAGCCCCTTTAAGATATGGATGCAAGAAGGAATCTCAACATTACTGGTCTATTAAGGGTAGAATGTCTTTAGCTTCTTGTTACTGTCAGCGAGCTCTAAACTATTCTGGACAATACTAGAACCAGGAGAATTAAGTATGGTGCTGCGTATTGTATGTGCTTATTGTCCTAAAATAATCTCTTGTTATATACCCACAGTCCCTTTTTATGCAATGTGTATCCCTTTGGCACATGTTTGACAGGCTTAAGTTTCGGGGACTATAATTCTTATGATTCATACTGTGGGCCAGTTTAACACTCCATACATGAGGCATATAGGAGACCTTTAAGGCTAAATCCCCACATTGCAGAAACACTGGGTTTTTTTGTAGATTTTGCTGCGTTTTTTTTAGCCAAAGTCAAGAGTGGATTGAGCAGAAGGTAGAAATATAAGAACTTCCTATATATTTCCCTTTTTTTGTAGCCATTCTTGGCTTTTGGTCAAAAAACAAAATCTGCAACAGAAAAAGCTGCGGTTCCGCAACGTGGGGCCTCAGCCTAAATGGGTTTTCCCACAAAAGACATTTATGGCATATCCACAGGTGTGACCCTGTTCTATCTCTAAAGTGACCCGCCCAGCCTTTGTGCTCCTCTACTTACCTGGCCACTAGTTTGCTGAGAAGACTTTTAGTTATGACCAGGCTGTATGGAAACAATGCAGCTCTGAGCCTACCCTGTTTTCATAACTCCCTTAGAAGTGAATTGGAGTTACGTAAAATACATAGTACAGTGAGCTACATTGTTTCTGTAACTCCCATATTTTATTTCTGTAAATCTCAACCTTTATCTGAAAGTCTTTTTAGCAAGACCGCAGCCAGGTAAGTAGCAGGACCCAGAGGCTTGGTAAAAAGGGTCTCATTTTAGAGATAGGCGCAGGTCCCAGCAGTGAGACCCACATCTGCCCAACATTTATGGCATATCCTTTGGAAATTCTTTAAATGATATTTCATGGGAATACCCTTTTAAGGGTATAATGAAGTTCCTGGTTGAGTTCTAATTCCATCCTAAGCACTTTGGCACTACATTTACAGAATCTGTAAGCTGGTATAATGTGGCCATATAGATGAACCCTTAGTGGTGTCAATGATATGCCTTTTAGGGGGGCCACACGGTGGCTCAGTGGTTAGCACTGCAGCCCTGCGGCACTGGAGCCCCGGTGTTCAAATCCCGCCAAGGGCAAAAAACCATCTGTAAGGAGTTTGTATGTTCTCCCCGTGTTTGCATGGATCTCCATCCCATATTCCAAAGACATACTGATAGGGAAAAATGTACATTGTGAGCTCTATGTGGGGCTCACAATCTACATTAAAAAAAAAAAAAAGATATGCCTTTTAAAATGTTTTAAACATAATTTAGTATATTTTGTATTAAGTACAGGCATAATACAATTTTCTAAGCTGTCTATAGTTTGATCATATACAAGGAATATACTCTGTATACAGTGTTTATCTCCAGAGCTCGTGATAGATAACAAATCTCCATTCGGCAGTTATATGTCTGTGTTTCTTGACATACTGTTTCAGTATCAAGGTACCTTACAAAAACTTAGAAGAACATCTATTAATATGATCAACTATTGCTCTCTTTAGGGAATATTTTTTTTAGTATTTTTAGTTATGATACATATTATTGGGCACTTGTGGAAAAGGAAATGAAACCAAAGGTTCAAACATTATACTAGATCCATACTTAAAGTGCAATCTGTGTCCTTATAGTCCAGAACAGCTCAAATGGATATACTATCAGGGAGGGAAGAGAAAGCAAAAAATGGTATGAAAAGGCAACAGCCGTTTCGCGCTCCCCTGAGTGCTTTTTCAAGCCTTCAATGCAAGAAAAAGGTATTACTAATAACCACCACTACTAGCAGGGATATAACTGACAAATGATACATATGGGCGCCATAGCAAACTTGTAAATGAACCCAGAACACAAATTTAATACAAAAGCAAAAATTCATTTGTGAGTCAGAAGTAGTCTGGACAAGATGAACTTAGATTCTAGATAAACCCCCAACATTAATCCAGACCTAAAATTAATTTACAACAGAGACAGACCCCAAAATTAATTCAGACAACAAATCAGTCTCAAAGTTAATTCAGAATTTATACCAATCGCCTCTATTTACCCACGCTTCTCACACCCTGGTCCTTTCCAACTCCAAGCTCAGTCCTAATGCTGGCCAACTATTGACTGCTTGCCCCCTCACTCAGGCTGATATAAGTGTGGTAAGTTGATAGCCTTAGAAAACTTCTGCATGGCACAACTTTTTACAATATTAGGGTGCATTCACACTGAGTAAACGCTAGCTTATTCTGAACGTAAAACACGTTCAGAATAAGCGGCGTCTAAAGCAGTTCCATTCATTTCTATGGGAGCGGGGATACGAGCGCTCCCCATAGAAATGAATGGGCTGCTTCTTTCACTCCGTGCAGTCCCATTGAAGTGAATGGGGAGTGCCGGCGTATACGGCAAGCTCTGCTCATGCCGGAGCGTACACGCCGGCACTCCCCATTCACTTCAATGGGACTGCTCGGAGTGAAAGAAGCAGCCCATTCATTTCTATGGGGAGCGCTCGTATCCCCGCTCCCATAGAAATGAATGGAGCTGCTTTAGACGCCGCTTATTCTGAACGTGTTTTACGTTCAGAATAAGCTAGCGTTTACTCAGTGTGAATGCACCCTTATGTCGCATAACAAAAAATTATTTCTCATTTTCAATAAAATTGTGCCCCCTTAGCCCCAGTTTACATCTGCATTTGGGTTTCCATCTGGGGAGTCCGCTTGGGGATCCCCCGAACAGAAACCTATACGCATAAAAAGTGGTTACCTAAGGAAACCTGCGGACCCCACAGACTATAATGGGGTCTGTGTGATTTCCGCCCAGTTTCACAAGAAACATGCAGAGAGAAAAGTACTTCTTGCAGTACTTTATTCCCCACATGTTTCCTGGGAAAACCAAGCGGAGACCATATGGACTCCATTATAGTCTATGGGATCTGTGGGTTTCCCAGTTAACCGCTTTTTTTTTTATCCATATAGGTTTCCGTTCGTGGGGTCCCCAAGCAGACTCCCTGAACATAAACCCGAACACAGATGTGACCCGAGCCTTACCCTCACCCTGCCTGTTGTTAGATGCTAATCTAGGCAGCCTGTCTGGATATCTTTACTGAAACATGTGTATGTGCTAATGTGTATGTGTTTTTGATCCAAGAATTTTCCAAGAATGATTTATTTTATAATTTCCTATGATCCAACAGATTCAGGCATGACTATCACTTGCAGTACACGCACAAAATGCAAGTGTAATGCTAAGGTGAGTTCCATATTTTTTAGGTTTACTGTTCATTTTGAAAAATATGCCTTTGAAGAGTCTTTGTATACTATGCATATAAAACAATAATATGATCTTGTTTTATGGCACCTTTATTACTAAGAACTTTTCCAGTTAGCAAAGCACATCTTGCTTTATTACCATATTCATGAGATTGAATAATGTGAGGAAATCATTTAAGGTTAATTGTCCTATGTCTGGGCTTTAAAACTTAGCCCAAAGCATCATAAAACTGTGCACTGCAACAATGAATCGTTTATTCTATACGGCCTTAAACAGTGCTATTGCTTAAAAACTCACTGGACTATAAAATAAGCAGCTGAATTTTCATTTGCAAAAATCGGCCTATGAAGGTGATTTGTGGTGAATCAAGCATGCCTTAGTCAATGAAGACAGTCTTTAATAAAGAAAAAAAAAATACCATACAGGTCTTAAAATCCATATGATAGATGCTTTGAAAACACATAGACTCTGGAGAAAGGTGGATTAAAATTGAGTCACATGTGAATAAATAGACTTTTTTAGGTTTCCTTTAAATAAATATTTTCCTTATTCAGTAAAACAGACCTTTCGCTGCTATAAGGATATTTTAAGAAATTAAAGGGCTTGTACCACAAATTAAATTTATGTGCTAAACACATGCTGAGACCCCAATCGACCTCAAAAACAGGGGTGCTGATGCAGTTTAAATGAAGCAGTGGTCTTACATATATGCTGTCACTCCATTAATCTCTATGTGAGTGCCAAAAAAAAAAACAAGTACAGTGCTCAGCTTTTTTTCTGCCATTCCCATGCAATTGAGGGGACTGGCAGCACACCTTTGTATCCACCACTCCACTGAAATGGGTAGGGGATAAGTTTAATTCATGATTTAGCCCCTTAAATCAACACAGAATTTTGGACCTGAAAACAAGATGATGATAAAACTCAACAGTAATCAAATGTTTTCCTTTCTGTTTTTTTCACACTCGACATTTGAAAACTTGATGGCTTTTTTTTAAGCTTTTCAGTATTATGTATGCATCAACAATAATCCGCCACTCAAAGCTTGAAAAACTTCAAGGAGAGGGAAGATAATCCCTGAAAAGAGTCATATATAAACTCTGAAGATGAACAGATGGCCTACAACTGACAGTTCAGTGCTATACAGATGCTAAGTAACCCATAAAATAATGCACAATTTGTCACACAAACTGAGGGTGGCAGACAGTGACCCTATTGAGTTTAAGCTCTTTCACAAAAATCCAAGGTTGTAATTGGATAACAAAAGGTTTCACACTAATTGGGAGACTGAGCTTTGGCGAAAACCATGATGTCATTCATCCATCATCATATATGTCACCAGTGCAGGACACTTGTACAATAGTGTGTTGTTTTTTGTTTTTTTATACAGTACTTTTGATGCTTTAGTTGCATGTAACTGACATACAACATCCAAAAATGGATTTTTTTTTGGTTAAGTGGATTATACTGATGTTAATAACCATGGCTTTCAATGTCACATAATCACCCTGATATAACAGAATCTATAAATGGCTTGTTTCTTGGGTGATTTTTTTTTTTTTTTTTTTTTGTCATGCTGATGCTTTAACCCCCAACTGTATAAATTTATGTCTAGAATGTTTCTAAGTTTTTTTTAACACACTAGTTCATATTCATTATAGATCCATTAAAAGCACCTAAACCTTAAAGCCTGAAGTTTGGCCTTATATAGCCATATGTTTGAAAATAAGACTTGTCCGTGGTTTCCTGCTCAGTAGCATAGGTTGTAGTTATTCCAGGTGGTGCCTGTGTAACCTGACTATACTTGGGTCTACAGTTCACAAGCCTACCTGCTTTAGGGCTCATTCACACGGGGCAAGAGGGGACGGATTATGGCGCTGAATCCTCACAATAGAGGTCTATGTAGACCGCCAGCTTACTTTTTTCTGTGAGCGGCATGCTGCCACTTGCAGAAAAAAGAGGCAAGCTGCCCTTTCTTCAGGCGGACTCCGTGACTGATTCAGCCCCAGCGTCTACCTCGCGGCAGCACCCTTCGGGGTAGGCCCATTCATTTGAGCCTACTCCGGAGGGGAAACAGTGACTGAAGCTGCGACAGTTGTGGCAGACTCAGGACCAAAATCTGCCAATCCACTCCCCATGTGAACGGGGCCTAGCATGAATGTTTCAGGACATAAAAAAAATCATACTTACAGCAACATAGATGAGACCATGCAGGGCATCATGAGTGTAAGAAAATGGCACAGAAACGTCAGAAAATATGGAGATGGACTGTTTTTATTAATGTATCGTGTGATATTAATCCAAATAATGACATTCATACCAGTCATATGTTGTAGTAGTATGTACATGCCCTGAATATGGTTGCACAGGTATGCCCTAGCAGCTGCCTTCCTTTCCTATCAGATATGTACAATATGACATGCCATATCACATTTTGTAACTGTGTTCCACATCTAGAAATGTTTCGATTACATTATAATGCATAACATAACTAAAGTCTTATCATAAATGAATACTCTTCATACTCCAAACCCAGCCCGGGTGCTAGCATCTCTCACTGACAGACTTTAAGTCTAGTGTCATTTTTCTTAACCACTTCAGTACCAGGCCAATTTGTGGTCCAGGACCAGACACATTTTTGGTTTATTTTGTATGTGCGGTTTTGAGAGCTGAAACATTTTTCTCGTATGTCTCATTCAACTAATTTTTGCATCTTTTTTCGGGGACACATAGGGCTTTATTTTATGTTGTTTTTATTTTCGAATGTGTTTTAATTTTTTTTATTTCCGGGAAAATATAAACATAATAGGAGGGAAATTGTGTCTGGTTTTCACTTTATTTTTATTTTTTTATTTAATAACACAAAGCGCTACTAAAAAACTTTATGAAATAGTTTTTCCTCTCCGTTACAGTAATTTTTATTTTGTATGGTGTTGTCGGGGGTGGGGCTTTAACCTTTAATAACGGCATTTTATTAGCGTATTATTTTATTTATTTTTTTAAATTATTTTATTTTCATTTTTTTTAAACTTTTTTATTGTATTTTATTTTTATTGTTTACATTTCAGATTGTGTCCCCATAAGGTCATAAGAGACCTTTGGGGACATCTGATCACTTTTTTTTGTATTGGAGACTGATTTCCCCTATAACTGAGGCTGGTACATTTAGCCTCAGTTGCAGGAGGAATCCAGCCTCCTGCACACTGTTCTTTAGACTTACTGAGCTGATCTGGGGTCCTGTAGGACCCAGCAGCTCTTGTAAGACACTGAGCCCGGTGGATCACGTGACCGCCGGGTCAGAGGTCGGCCGCATCATGACGGCGCCCATAGCCGTGTATACAGCACTCATTGAGTGCTGTATACACAGCGATTGAGAAGGCAGGGAAGGGAATAAACCTTTCCTGCCATTCCTCTGGGAGCTCTGACTGAAGTTACAGCCGGCTCCCAGCTTCAGCAGCTGCACGATCTCCGTGCAGCTGCTGTGTTCTGACTGGACGTACCGGCATGTCCTGTCAGAACTAGGCAACCACTATCCAGACGTATATAGTCTATGGGTGGTCCGGAAGTGGTTAATAGTATATTTTTATGCTATTTTTCATTGCTCTTTTTTTACTAGTATGTTTTTATAGCAACCCATTAATAAAAATGTGTCATGCTGGTTCATAAATTTGTTAAAATTCTTTAGGTAGATGTTTTCAGAATTCAGAAGGGATTTTTGGTGCATTTTGTAAGCCAAGTTGGGAATGGAGTCTTCTTGCATAGACTTTTTTCTATAGTTGCATATAGTGAAATATGTGTGCACCTAAGTATCTAAGCTACACCTACAGTCATGTCTGGAAAAAGATGCATTAAGTGCAAAACATTAAATAAATGCATCAAATGATTAATCGGGTGCACAAAAGATAACATGATACAATGGGCCTAGTATTTCTCTAACAGAAAATCTAACCAGGAGGACGTAGCTGTACATTGTCTGAATCTGGGAGGAGGAAGAAGTTGTGACTCTGATCCTTGTATGTGATAACTTATCACTGTTACTGTGTAGTATAATATACTTCTTTATCACAAAAGATGGCAAACATTGACAGTTTGTTAATATTTTAAGAGTGTATTGATGACGCTGTGACCTTCAAGTTTGACTTTCATGTTTATTTTCCTCAACAGAAGATCATATTGAGAGTGTACTATACAGTGAGTCACACATATGTGGTTAGAGTTAGGGACCTATTGGACAGCTCACTGGTTGCCGATTATATCCCTACCCGTCTAATAGTGCTGCTGATTTGGGGCAGCACGGTGGCTCAGTGGTTAGCACTGCAGCCCTTCAGTGCTGGAGTTCTAGGTTCAAATACCACCAGGAACAACATCTGCAAGGAGTTTGTATGTTCTCCCTGTGTTTGTGTGGGTTTCCTTCCATTCTACAAAGACATACTGATAGGAAAAGAAAAAAAATTGTACATTGTGATCCTTATATGGGGCTCACTAGCTACACTTAAAAAATAGAAAAATAATAGTGCTGCCGATCAGCTGACTAGTGAATGAACATTCACTGAATGGAGGATGATGTCTTATATGCAGGTCAAAGGATGCAAATTATCATCAGAGGATCACCCGGTGTAGTCAGGATATTCTGCTGATTATCCAGGCAGCTGAAAAGGGGAGGATCATTCACAGTAGTAATCATTCCTCCACTCATTGAATTTGCATTGACCTGTGTAATTAGGTCGATGTAAACAAGCTTTGATCAACGTGTTTCTTGGTCATTGGTATTCCTGCGGGCCGAGATCTGGATGTCTAATATATCCTTTATTCAGCTCCACAGCTAGTTAGGAAAGTGGCTACCAATGTTTGTTGGCTCCACCAGACCATGGTGAGATCTGGATGTCTAATAAATATTTTATTCATCTTCACAGCTACTTAGGAAAGTGGCTACCATTGTTTTGTTGGCACCACCAGACCATGATGAGATCTGGATGTCTAATACATCCTTTATTCATCTCCAGAGCTACTTAGGAAAGTGGCTACCAATGTTTGTTGGGATTGCCAGACCATGGGGAGATCTGGATGTCTAATACATCCTTTATTCATCTCCACAGCTACTTAGGAAAGTGAGACAAAAATACAACAAACACAACCTGTGCTTAAATGCCCAAAAATTATATTCCAAATTAAGTATAAATCTTTTTACGGTTATGATATGGAGTAATTGCGGGTGAAGCAGTCCTGGGTGCCTGGAAAGTCGTGTCCGGCTCACACCGAAGTATCAGCTGAAGATAAAGGTAATCCAGCACACTGTGGCACTTGCTAGTTGTTAAAAAGTCAAACTTTATTCATGCTCCTAATAAAAACGTTTTGAAAAAATACATAAAAGATCCGAGTGCAGATCAGGGTGGGATGCAAGCCTACGCATTTCGAGGAGTCGTCTTCTTAATCACTGGAAAAATATCAACAATCTCAAGATTACAAGTCCATCTACAGAGATCTTGTTATTTCTTTGTCCACAATGCACAAAATAATCAAGAAGTTTACAATCCATGGCACTGTACCAAATCTCCTGGACATAAATGGAAGAGAAAAATTGATGAAAGTTTGGAACGCAGGATAGTCCACATGGTGGATAAGCAGCCCCAACCAAGTTCCAAAGTAATTCAAGTTGGCCTGCAGGCTCAGGGTTGCATCAGTGTCAGCACCAACTATCCATCGACATTTAAAAAAAATGAAGCGCTATGGCAGGAGATCCAGGAGGACCCCACTGCTGACACAGAGACATAAAAAGGTAGACAGCAGTTTGCCAAAAAGGAACAGGAGTAAGCCAAAATACTTCTTGAATAGCGTCTTGTGGACAAATGAGACCAATATACACCTTTTTGGTGAGGAAGACAATTCTACTGTTAAAAAAAAATGCTAGAAGGCCTACAAAGAAAATAACACAGGACCAATAGTCAAATATGGCAGAGTACAAAGATGTTTGGGGTTGTTTTGTTACCTCTGGCACTGCGTGTCTGTCAAAGACATCATGAAATATGAAGATTACTAAAGGATTTTGGGTTAAAATGTAGGACCCAGTGTCAGAAAGCTGTTTGCATCCTAGGTCATTGCAGCAGGACAATGGCCCCACACATACTTCAGAAAGCAGCCAGAAATGGATGGAAACAAAATGCTGGAGAGTTCTGAAGTGGCCAGCGATGAGTCTGGATATAAGAAGTTTGCTGATGGCTATAGGAAGCGATTGATTTCAGTTGTTTTTTTTTTTCCAAAGGAGCTTTGCGTGAAATTATACCATATATTTTCCTGTTTTTGTGTTGTTCCAATACATACAAAGGAAATAAATATTTGCATAACAAAACATGTAATAAATATAATAAATAATTTTCCGGGAGAAATACTTTGTTTTCTAGAAAAATTTCAGAGATGCCAACACTTACAGCTATGACTATATAATAATATATACAGTACATAGCTCAATACCCTTAATGTGTTAAGTCAGTCTAATATTAGACTTCTTTCTAATATTTCAATTATGTAAACTGTGTTACTGATGGGTTCAAAAATGTCGTCTCTTGTTTGGTTTCTAATGAACCATTTATCATTTCTTTGTGGATATATAATGATCTATTACTCTATACTATACACCATTACATAAGAACATGACACTCTGAGAAGAACATGCTCTAAGAACATGCTGGAATGAATTATTTTTTATGGTTTCTTAATTTCATGGAATTGTGTGCAAAAAGTTGTAATATATTATATCTGGTAGAAACCCTCTGGCATTGGGAACAATTATCAAAATTCTTGACTGATATATTTCCAGAAGTGTTAATAGAATATCTATTGAGCTATTGCTTTTGAGGCTAGTGACATTATCTATTTGCCAGAATGAGGCAGTGTGTTTCCTCAAAAATTCTGATATCAGTATGTCTTTATCTGTGTCTTCAATATAAACTTTTTGTAATACGATTTATTATTTCATTTTGGTGAAAAAAAGCATAGGCAGCCATAAGAGCATACAATATGTGATCAAAAGTATCCAGACACCCCCCAAAACATAGGTTTTTCATATTAGGTGCATTTTGCTGCCACCTACTGCCAGGTACTCCATATCAGCGACCTCAGTAGACATTAGACATCGTAAGAGAGCAGAATGGGGCGCTCCGCGGAACTCACGGATTTCGAACGTGGTCAGGTGAATGGGTGCCACACATCACGCAGGTCAACGCCAAACGACTCCTCGCTTGGTGTAATCAGCATAAACATTGGACGATTGAATAGTGGAAAAACGTTGTGTGGAGTGGCGAATCACGGTACACAATGTGGCGATCCGATGATGGGGTGTGGGTATGGCAAATGCCCGGTGAACGTCATCTGCCAGCATGTGTAGTGCTAACAGTAAAATTCGGAGGCGGCGGTGTTATGGTGTGGTCGTGTTTTTCATGGAGGGGGCTTGCACCCCTTGTTGTTTTGCGTGGCACTATCACAGCACAGGCCTACATTTATGTTTTAAACACCTTCTTGCTTCCCACTGTTGAAGAGCAATTCGGGGATGGCGATTGCATCTTTCAACACAATCGAGCATCTGTACACACTGCACGGCCTGTGGCGGAGTGGTTACATGACAATAACATCTCTGTAATGGACTGGCCTGCACAGAGTCCTGACTTCAATCCTATAGAGCACCTTTGGGATGTTTTGGAACGCCGACTTCGTGCCAGGCCTCACCTACCTACATCGATACCTCTCCTCAGTGCAGCACTCCGTGAAGAATGGGCTGCCATTCCCCAAGAAACCTTCCAGCACCTGATTGAACGTATGCCTGCAAGAGTGGAAGCTGTCATCAAGGCTAAGAGTGGGCCAACACCATATTGAATTCCAGCATTACCGATGGAGGGCGCCACAAACTTGTAAGTCATTTTCAGCCAGGTGTCCGGATACTTTTGATCACATAGTGTATAATAAGACTTTCACCATTGACATGCATTTTTCTTGATACAGAAGATTCTCCTCAGCAGCAGTACAGGGGCTGAGACCTCCAGTATGGATACTGGGGGTATGGATATGTGGATATGTGGAGGATACTGGGAGTATAGCTTTTATGCTCATTTTTGTATTCTAATGATTTTTACTCTGGGTAATACTGCAGTTGGAGGAAGTTGATATATTCTTAATTTTTGCCATTCTACATTTTCCTTAAAAATAAATTATTTAAAAACCACTGAAGTTGTTATCATTATAGTAATATACTTTACAAGCAAAATCTGAGACGGCATGGAAATAACCCTTTACGTAAAATAATAAATGGTTGTTATGCTTGAATGTAGCCTGTAGAGTACTAACTTGGGGATCCTCTGCTGTATAAACGGGTACATTTCCATGATTATCATTAATGGGGTTGTCCCACAATAATAACTTATCCACAAGATAAATAATAAGTGTTTGATTGTTGGGCGTTCCACTGCTATGAGAAAAGGAGTCCAGTGTCCTCCAATTAAATGGAATGATGTTCAATTATGCATGCTGGTACTTAATTCAAAATGTGTGGGGCTAAGGTAGATCTCTGTCATTCCTATAGAGATTGAGTAGAGAGGCAGCAGTCCTGGTTTGTAACTTGAAGCTTGTTACAACTCTCACCTAGAATTTTGGGTCACTCTTCTTTTGCAAACTACTTCAGGTCTCTCATATTTGAAGGATGTCTTCTCCCAACACCAATTTTAAGATCTCTTCACAGGTGTTTAGTGAGATTTAGATCCACTTCAGTCAAGACACCCAGTGCCAGAGGTAACAAAACAAACCCAAAACATCTTTGAACTCCACCATATTTGACTGTTGGCTCTGTTCTTTTCTTTGTAGGCCTCATTCCATTCTTGGTAAACAGTAGAATAAGTAGGGGACCCAATGCATGTGCTGTTATATAATGCTGGTGTTCTCTTATGTTGTAAAGAGGCCATTGGGTTTCCTGAGGTGTCAGGTTCTTCCACCTCTGCATCCACTGTAGCTACATCTCTGGGCAGCAATTGTAACCATTCTGTGATTTACATGGGGGAAATTAGATCCCTGTTCTTATGACTAATCCACTGATATATATATATATATATATATATATATATAGTAGCTTGGTAGCAGCAGTGGTGCGGACCCAACCAGTCAGAGACAGGGACACAAAATATGCAGGAGACAGGTTTATTTTCAAAAATACAGCAAAATAAATAAATCTTCACTTCAGCACAAAAAATGAGCAAAATAAAATACAGCCTTGACTTCAGCAAAACAGTAAGAAACAAAATCCTGCTCATCTGAGCTACTAGCTAAACAGTATTAAGATGCTAACTATACGTGTGGTTGACTAACAGCCACATGAACAAATAAGCACAAGTTCACCAAAGTCAGAGTGTCAGGACAGACCCAGCCACCTCCTCTCACTCCCTGGTTCTACCCTGAAGTGTAGACTCTTCAGCCTTTTATGGGCCAATAATGAGCCTGGGACCTACACCTGGGGCTAAGGCCTACTCAAGACCCACTCTGGACCACACATAAGTCAGGAATCTGGGGCTGGTATAGCGAAACTCCAGCCCTCTGCCTCTCACCTTCTCACATCTATCTATCTATCTATCTATCGATCGATCGATCGATCGATCGATCGATCGATCGATCCATCCATCCATCCATCCATCCATCCATCCATCTATCTATCTATCTCCTATCTATCTATCTATCTATCTATCTATCTATCTATCTATCCATCCATCCATCCATCCATCCATCCATCCATCCATCCATCCATCCATCCATCCATCTATCTATCTATCTATCTATCTATCTATCTATTTTATCCTGTACCATATTTTAGATAACATTGCTGAATTATGATATGAAGCTATTTATGTATCTTGCACTTTCATTGTTATGATGTTCTGGGTAAATCTAGACAGAAAAATATTTATTCACTGATCTTTATTGCTTGTGTCTGTTGACTAATCCATTAATTGTTTACTTTGGTTTTATTTGTTGCATATGGTAAAGTACAAAGTGTTTTCCTGTGAGTTCAAAAGTCTTCCAAATATTAGCTTACAGAATAGACAGTACTTGGTTACCATGAGCTCTTGTTTGTTGGACTAAACAGTCATTAAAAAGCATTTGTCAGCTTCTTTCAACTGTTTTCGTAAAAGAGTTGAAACCCAGGTCACCTGTAGCAGGTACACCGAAAATAAATAAAGGCTTACGTGATAATGTCACCTTTGTTGTAATCTTTATCTCTCCAAGTTTTGACCAAACATCCCCAGGTGTCTCTCAAAGAAGCGGTCATTATTCCCTTTGTTTTCTTAGATTATATTCTATGTCAAATCTCCTTATCTTGCTAATACTAGAACATTCATTAGTGTGTGCAGATCAATATTTGTGTAGTTTAGCAAGCACTAAATAAACATCTCCTTCATATATAAAGGAGCTTATGGTTAAATATGAAATGAGCCAGCTGCCAAATGTGTGTTTAAAGTTTATTAAGTTACTTGCACATATTTGGTGCGCATGAAATTGGTTGGCTTTGAGTCATCAGAAACATTTTGATTAAACATTGCAGTAGGTTAATGACTGTATACAAAGTAAACGGCGCGCACGGAGGTTACTGATCACCTGCATTCAAGCGACGGCAATTCTGAGCACTAAAGACAGTCAACAGAACAACATAATCAATGCTAATTATGAATATGATTATTAATGTTATTTTTATTGCTACAATTATCCTTTAGTCACATGACGCCAACATGTTTTTTTTTATAATAATTATTCCAGATATTATGACAAAGTAATTCAACTACTGAAAATAAACTTAAGGTCAACAAAGTGAATTCAGTCCATGTCCACTTATTCGGATGTGACAGAAATCACTCTTCTGCTTCTTGACGTAGAGGATTAGTGTTTGTCTGCAGCTCTCACTAGGGGGAACCAATAGTGTCCACATTATTTCAGGTTCCAGTGAGTTCACTTATAGCTGTAGTAATAGATTTACATTGAGCTCCCACTAGTGGTAACTGCAGACAGCAACAAAACTAGAAAGTGTGATTGGACTATTTAGAACATGGCATTTAATCCATTTTTTGTACCAATAGAAGATGTAGAATTTACCCTGAGTCCCTTCTGTATGATCTTACCATTTCAATATGATTCTGGTTTTAAGAAAATGACAAAAAACATTAATTTACATAAAAGGTTGTCTCTGGAGATGAGCAAATTTTCCAAAAATTCAATTCAGCACATTCGCTGAACTTTCTGTAATGATTCGATTTGATATAAATTAATTTGCAGTGAATTACATTAATCCCTTCCTGACATCTGTCCTAATAGTACAGTGCTGCCGGGAAGGACTTCCCGCAAACCACGGTGGAAGCATGGTGTGCACACAGAAACTGTATGTGTACCCTGCTTTACAGTTGTCAGCCGTATGCAACAGCTGACACTGTCCTCTAACACCCCTGTTCTGAACTGGGCTCAGATCGCGGGTGTTAATCCTTGAGATGCTGCAGTCAAACATGACCGTGTCATCTCAGGAGTGTTATTATATATTTGGGTCCCGATCGGCCCCATATTTGGGGAGTGCCGAGGCTCCTATTTGGCAGCCTGGAGTCTGACCAGTGACCCTGGGTGGGCCCCATCGCGGTCCATCCGTTTGCCTGGTTAATCCTGCCTTGAATGGAAACAGACTGACAGCCTCCTATACACTACAATACATGTGTATTGCAGCATATACCTATTGAAGCAGCAATCAGAAGATTGCCGCTTCAATCACCTATAGTTACAAAAAAAAAAAAAAAAAAGGAGTGGCTTCTACAAAGTATTATATTCTTCAAAGACATCTTCCCCAGAGCTGGTGCTATTATTATACCCTGGGGTCTCTTCAGACCCCAGAGTATAATAATCAGAGGCCCAGGGGAAGTGATTAAAAATAACACTTATACTCAACTTTCCTTAACTCTTCTGGTTATTTCTGCAGCGTCCTCCTCACTCCTCCTCTTCCTTACGACTGAGGTGCTGCTCCCCAGATGTCACTGCTGGGGTCTGTGATTGGGTCTCAGTAGTCACATGGGACTCAATGACGTAATTACGCCGACACGCTCAACATAAACACATAATTTTGCTATTAGATTCTCAAGTGCAGCAAGTTTATGAAAGTTATCTCTACTTGTGTCATCTCATGGGTAACATACATAAAAAAAAACTATATTTTTCATTCAAAAATGGGGAATGTGTAAATTTGCCATTACACATTAGGTGTTGATTTTGACAGGTCCGGCTAACCATCTAATTTGTATGGGGGCCTCCCAACACTCTCTCTATGGAGGATATCAGCAAAGATCTGAGTCAGAAAGTTGTTTTTTTTCCCTCTATCAGTATGTCTTTGGAGTGCAGGAGGAAACCCATGCAAACACAGGGAGAACATACAACCCCCTTGTAGATGTTGTCTTTGGCAGGGTTTGATTCCAGGGCTCCAGCGCTGCAAGGCTAGCCACTGAGCCACCATGCTGCCCAGAAAGGTTGTTTTGATCCATCCAATCCCTTTATTCTCTAAAAGTTGAAGTGCTGCAAGTCTCCACTTTCCCAGTCTGTACGTGTGTGGGGGGATATTAGATAAGATGACTATCAGTTGCACAGCAATCTAAAGTATAAGGGCTGCTTATGTCATGCCGCATTTATGGCAGAATTCTGGTATACTCAGCTTTGTAAATATCCCTTGCTGCTGTATTTATGATATGTTTAATATATACTGTAAGCGAGCACGTCAGCTATCTTCTGTCAAATCCTACAGGAATTCCTGTTGTTCTAGACAGTCCAATTGTACCATACAAACATTGAAGTCTCGTAAACTTGAAACAATAAGCTTTTGGCATCTCAGAATTTGGAAACAATCCGCTACAACCTTGCTATGAAATATTTAGAGTCAAGGACAGTAGGTGTTTCTCGTTGGGATAATGATAAAAGAAGTTCAGATGTTACAATACTTTTTTTTTGTAAAGTCGCCTTTGTTGGATTTTCTTTTAAGCTTTAGCTTTATTTATTTTCTTCCAAGACTGTATATTGATTCAGTTCCTCTAGAGATATTTTTTGGATGTTATATGAACAACATTCAAATATTTGTACAGAAGGTTTATCCTTTTGATATGAAAAGGAAATTCAAACCATGGGTGCAAACAGATGTGAATGGTTGCACTTTGTATTGAGCTGTGTATCTGCTTTAGATATATTGAAAAGGCAGTCTTTGTTTCGACATGACTGGAAAGCCCAAAAGTGCCCCTCGCTGTAGAGCCTACTGCTGATGGTTATTTAAGAACATGGGTATATGCCAGAAAATAGAATTTGGCAACGCCATGACAGCTTTTTGAATATCAAAAGATTATTACATAAAAAGCATGGAGGGTAATTTTTGATATTTTATTCAAGTGATTCGGCTGAGATATTTTTAGATTTTTTTTTTACGTTGTATGAAGCTTGGTAAGGGAAAAAAAGTTCTCAGTTAAAACAGAATGCTGTGTCTGTGTAAAACTCTGAAATAGGATGACCTTTGATGTTCTCCTCATAAATTATAGCTTGTGTGTAAAAAATGATAATCCAGTTAATATGATTTATGCATGAGTTCCTCAGAGAAGCTATTACATTATTACTTCAAATAGTTTGGAATTAAGGAAAATTTCAGACAAAGTAGAGGCTAATGTGTCTGTTATCTGACTCGGTCATTTTATAGCCTTTAAAACACTAGAAAAATTACCATACAAGCCTTTAATTGTTTGCCTGACTTATCTGAGTATACACACATTCCTATAAACATACAGTCATATGATAAAGTAAGGCCATCCCGTATAATATCATATAGAAGTGAAAATATTAACAGTATATAAACATAAAGATGATGTAATATAACAAATTGGCTTTGCATGAAGTATGCTGGTGCCTTACCTCTTTTAGGAATGGAGCACATTCACGTACAGTACAGAATAAAAGTTTGGACACACCTTCTCATTCAAAGAGTTTTCTGTATTTTCATGACTATGAAAATTGTAGATTCACGCTGAAGGCATCAAAACTATGAATTAACACATGTGGAATTATATACTTAACAAAAAAGTGTGAAACAACTGAAATTTTGTCTTATAGTCTAGGATTTTCAAAGTAGCCACCTTTTGCTTTGATTACTGCTTTGCACACTCTTGGCATTCTCTTAATGAGCTTCAAGAGGTAGTCACCTGAAATGGTTTTCACTTCACAGGTCTGCCCTATCAGGTTTAATAAGTGGGATTTCTTGCCTAATAAATGTGGTTGGGACCATCAGTTGTGTTGTGCAGAAATCAGGTGGATACACAGCTGATAGTCCTACTGAATAGACTGTTAGAATTTGTATTATGGCAAGAAAAAAAGCAGCTAAGTAAAGAAAAGCGAGTGACCATCATTACTTTAAGAAATGAAGGTCAGTCAGTCCGAAAAATTGAGAAAACTTTGAAAGTGTCCCCAAGTGCAGTTGCAAAAACCATCAAGCGCTACTAAGAAACTGACCCACATGAGGACCGCCCCAGAAAAGGAAGACCAAGAGTCACCTCTGTTGCGAAGGATAAGGTCATCCAAGTCACCAGCCTCAGAAATCTCAGGTTAACAGCTGTTCAGATTAGAGACCAGGTCAATGCCACATAGCGTTCTAGCAGCAGACACAGCTCTACAACAACTGTTAAGAGAAGACTTTGTGCAGCAGACCTTCATGGTAAAATAGCTGCTAGAAAACCACTGCTAAGGACAGGCAACAAGCAGAAGAGACTTGTTTGGGCTAAAGAACACAAGGAATGGACATTAGACCACTGGATATCTGTGCTTTGGTCTGATGAGTCCAAATTTGAGGTTTTTGGTTCCAACCACCATGTCAGAAAAGGTGAACGGATGGACTCTATATGCCTGGATCCCACCATGAAGCATGGAGGAGGAGGTGTGATGGTGTGGGGGTGCTTTGCTGGTGACACTGTTGGGGATTTATTCAAAATTGAAGTCATACTGAACCAGCATGGCTATTTGCCAAAACCACAGCCGCAAAATAACGCGGGGTATACGATCCAGGCTCCCATTGAAATCAATGGGAGCTTTAATGGCGCGCAAAGTCACACACGCCATATACGTGCCACATCACACGGCACGTTACTCCGTGTGAATGCACCCTAAGATTGTCTCTTCTTCAAGTAAGACACAAGATTCTTTGGAACCAGAACAGGAAAACCCAGTGATTGCCATTGCAGCAGTGCCTATGCCATCTTTCAGAGCAGTTCATTCAGAGATTGAATTGGAGAAAAATAAGAACATTTACTGTGATCGAGTCTCCCGCATATTAGTGGGCATGGACAACCTAACGTAGAAGATCCTCATGCTGACGTGTCCTTATTACTGAACAAGCTCAACCAGGATAATTAGGGCTGGAAACAGCCATCAGATCTTACCGAAAGGAATCAGCCTCGGTTTGGAAAGAAGCTATCTAAACGTTGCACCTTTAATTGAGTTGAGCATTGCAGCAGCAGAATGTTAGGCCCTTTGGGTGAGTTGAGCCTTTAACCAGCAGAATGTTAGGCCCTTTGGGTGAGTTGAGCCTTTAACCAGCAGAATGTTAGGCCCTTTGGGTGAGTTGAGCCTCTAACCAGCTTAGTTTTTGGCCCTTGGGGTGAGTAGAGCCTTGCACCAGCAGTGTTTTACTTTTTGGCCCTTGGGGTGAGTGAGCCTTGCACCAGCAGTGTTTTACTTTTTGGCCCTTGGGGTGAGTAGAGCCTTGCACCAGCAGAATGGTAGGCCCTTATGGTGAATTGAAACTTGTAGTAGCAGAGTGTTAGGCATTGAGATAGTTAAGAGCTTTAAGTACCTGGGCCTGCTCTTCAATAATAAACTGGACTGGGCTGATCACCTGGATGCGCTGCATATAAAGGGTAAAAGTAGGCTCTACCTGCTCAGTGGGCTGAGGGCTTTTGGAGTCCAGCGGGAACTTTTTAAACTCTGTAGATGTTTCAGCCATCTGCTTAAGTCATCTTCTTCAGCCTGCTGGGAGAGTAATATACCAGTCAGGGACAGAAATAGACTTTACAGGCTGATTAGAAGGGCCAGCTCTGTCCTGGGGAGCCCCCTGGACCCAGTACAGGTAGTGGGTGACAGAATGATACTGTCCGTGGTGAGCTCCATGCTGGAGAATAAATTCCACCCCATGTATGAAGTCGTTGGGAGGGTAAGCGCGGATCCATTGATTTTATCTTGTCTTTCCTGTGTACACACACTTGGATGACTGGTCCCAATTGTATTTTCCACCCCATGTATGAGACCTTGATGGCACTTGGCAGCACTGTCAGTGACCGTCTGCTTCATCCCAAGCATGAGAAGGAGCGCTATCGAAGGTCCTTCCTCCCAACCGTGGTCAGGCTACGTAATCTATATCAGGTCAAGTGAAGATCACTCCGCACAGAGAACTAAATGATCCTGAAGTCTTCTATGACTCTCCTTCTATAATATATTACTGTGTATTACCCTGTATCCGTATTATCATGGTGCTGTAACACACTGAAATTTCCCCATGGTGGGACTATTAAAGGATTATCTTATCTTAAAACAAAAAAAATAAAAATTAAGTAAATTAATTGTTGGAAGGTTTGGAGAAAAAAAACACTCAAGATACTGAAAAATGAAAATTAGCTTAGTCTTTAAAGGGTTATATCTAGAACTTCTGCAGTCAGTTGTTAAAGGAGCTCTATCAGCAAAATGTTGCTGTATGAGCCACACATATGTGTGAATAGCCTTTAAAAAGGATATTCAGGCACCGCTAATCTTATTTTAAACCCCTGTCCCGTTTTAAAATAAAACTATAAAAACATATAGGTAAATCATACCTGAACGTGCATCGACGTCATCCGTCATCTTCTGGCACGCCTACCTCTTCTTTCTTCTTCTTTTGGCGACGGTCCTGGCTCTTCCCGGCTTCATCTTTATCTTCTTCCGGTGGTTCAAATCCAATTTGTTGAAATCCGGCGCGTGCGCAGTAGCGCTCCCTCCGGAGCTACTGTGCACACTCCGGCGGCACTGCCATTGAGAAAAATAGAATGTGTGCAGTAGCTCCAGAGGGAGCACTACCACGCATGCGCAGGATTTCAACCAATCGTATTTGAACAGCCGGAAGAAAATAAAGATGTCCCGGGAAGAGCCAGGACCAGAGGGCGTTGATGAAAGAAGAAGAAAGAAGAGGTAGGCGTTCCAGAAAATGACGTTGTATCATGCACGACCGCCCCCCGTGCATGCAAAGGTATGATTTACATATATGTTTTTATAGTTTTATTTTAAAACGGGACGGGGGTTTAAAATAAGATTAGTGGTGCCTGAATGGCCTTTTTAAAGGCTATTCACACATATGTGGGACTCATACAGCAAAATTTTGCTGAAAGAGCCCCTTTAATCCACTCTCTATGTCACACTGTTTTTGGAGTTGAATAGTGACAATTTTTGATAATTTTTCAAAGTTGCATTTGATACCTGGGAAGGACATCAGCTTAACAGGCTAAACATGCCCAATTTTCCACCAACTTTAGCAAAAGTGGAGTAAGTAGTATAAAAAAAAAGTTACTAAATTTTTGCACAAATACTCTTTGGTCCCAAATAGTGGACCTCAGAGAAAGAGAGCTGCAGGAAAAAGTGCTGCTGCAAAAACCACGGCGGAAATGCACTGCGTTTTTTTCTGCAGTGCTGCTTTAATTATACCTATAGGGAAACCCCTGGTGTTTCTATAGGTATAATTGTCATGCTGTGATTTACAAAAATGCAGTGTATTTTTAAGCAATGTATTGGTGGGATTTGCTAGATTTATTTATTTTTTTAATTTATCTTATTTTTTTTTAATGTAGATTCTGAGCCCTATATAGGGCACATGATGCACATTTTTCCCTATCAGTATGTCTTTGGAATATGGGAGGAAATCCAGGTAAAGACGGGAAGGGATTTGCTAGATTTATGCCCCATGATTCCTTGCTTTAGGTTTTTGTTTCTCTGTCTGTCTCTGCTTTACTCTCTCGTCTGTGTAATTGATTTTCCACCACATCCATCTCTTTTACCTTTGTTTTTATCTGCTCCTCTATAGTTAATCTTAGCCTTACTTTTGTGATTGACAGCCTATCTACCAACCAAGTCTGGAGCAGGTTCTGAACTTCCTATAAACAGGTCATCATCCCACTCATGTTTGCTGGCCAGTGCGACTTTGTCCTTGCTAAGCTGTTCTCTTGTTATTGTATTGTATAACTGACTCCTGACTTTTGGCTTCCCTTTTGATTACTCTTTTGGATTGTGATTTGGTACTGTTTGTCTTGTGCTGTTTTGTGTAAGACTTATTTAGAGAAGGGAATGTCGCCCAGTTGTCCCTGTCATTAGAACAGTTGTGGTAAGTTGGTAGGGACAAGGGCTGAGATAAGTTTAGGATTCACTGTCTCTGTCTTTCCCTTCCTCCTTGGTTTCAGCAGCAATACTACAGAATTTTTAAACTAGTAATTCCCTTACAGTATTTCAGAGATTGTTTAACTTTACACCAAGTAATCTGGTTTCTGAAAAAGAAAATTAAAAAAAAAACAACAAAATACATACAGTACTGTTCTCATTGAAATTAAGGGAGTGATGAGCCTTGCCATCACTGCAGTTCTCACAATTGGTGGGTATCGCAGCAGTGAAACCACCACCGATCAGCAAGTTACCAGTTAACATCTGGTAGAGATTATTTCTTGTTACTGTATTACCCCTTTAAATATACTTGGATTTTATTATATGAGACACAAGTGACTGTCCATTCCTAGAAATGGTCACAAAAGCAAACTATAAGTGTAGATATGGGGAATTTCTGGAAAATTTCTGAAAAGGAGGTAGCCGGATACTGAGAAAGGAGCTGCAAAACAAGTCCATTAAAGTGAATGAAGCTATGTTGTAATAATCTGTACAGTACCCACAGGGCCGGCGTCAGCGCACGGCATAATCGGGCAAGTGCCGGGGCTCCCAAAGCCTCTGGGGGGCCCCCCGGCACTTGCCCGCCCCAGCACTTGCCTGTCCCGATTTCAGCTCATCGGCATCTGACAGACGCCAATGAGCTGAATATATAGGCGATTAAAGCAGGAGCTGTGACAGCTCAGCTCCTGCTTTAACGCTGCGGCGTGTGTAGGCGCGATGTGATGACGTCACATCGCGCCTACAACTATGTGAATGGCGTGAGAGCAGAGAGAGGAGCGGCGGGGGAGCGATGGAAGGTGAGTGTAAGTGTTTGTTTTTTCTGTTAAACATTTAGGTGGAACATAATGAAGGCGGCCCATGAAACTGGGGGGCAAATGAAGGGGAGGGGGGGGAATGGCATGACACTGGGGCAATGAAGGGGGAGACGGCATGACACTGGGGCAGATGAGGGGGGGGATGGCATGACACTGGGGCAGATGAGGGGGGGAAAACGACATGACACTGGGGCAGAGGAAGGGAGGGGAGAATGGCATGACACTGGGGCAGAGGAAGGGAGGGGAGAATGGCATGACACTGGGGCAGATGAGGGGGGGAGAATGGCATGACACTGGGGCAGATGAAGGGAGGGGAGAATGGCATGACACTGGGGCAGATGAGGGGAGGGGAGAATGGCATGACATTGGGGCAGATGGGGGAGAGAACGGCTTGACACTGGGGCAGATGAAGGGAGGGGGAATGGCATGACACTGGGGCAGAGACAGGGGGACATAAAACTGTGGGCAGATGAAAGGGGGAGAACGGCATGAAACTGGGGACAGAGATGGAGGGGGGACTTGAAACTGGGGGTAGAGGAAGGGTGTATATGAAACTGGGGGAGAGATGGAGGGGGTTATATAATTTACGGGTGACTGTAGGAGGATTATACTGTGTGGGAGCACATGAAAAATGAATGAGAATGGGCAGAGTCAACACAAAAGTGGGCAGAGCTAAATTTGCTGCGGTGCCCAGAGTGCGCTGCACATTTTGTTCCTCTTTTTACTCTTCAAAAGTTGGGAGGTATGGTGTTGGTGACGCCACACTCCTGCGTGACGCCACTCACTTCATCTGCGACGTGCAGTGTCCCGACTCCCCCGCCTCCTCCACAAGGGGCCAACTGAGGCTCTGTCGCCCAAGGGCCCATAACAACCTGGAGCCGGCCCTGAGTACACATAGCCCAACCCCCCCCCCAGTCACAATGCTTTGGCATATCCTAGCTACATACCATAACATTAAAAGATGTGAATGCCCTTTTCACACACAGCCAAGATTCCAGCATCTTAATATCAAAGGTTCCCCTTTTTAAACCCTCCAACTCAATGCTGGTGCTGATTTATTTATTTTAATTCTTTTTTTATCATGTAGATTGTGAGCCCCATAGAGGGATCACAATGTACATGTTTTCTCTCCTATCAGTAAGTAGAATGGGAGGAAATCCACTCAAGCACGGGGAGAACATACAAACTCTTTGCAGATGTTGTTCCTGGTGGGATTCAAACCCAGGACTCCAGCACTGCAAGGCTGTAGTGCTAACCACTGAGCCACCGTGTCGACTCAATTTTATTTTAATTCTTAACAAGACATCATCAAGAACATCATTTACAGTTGCAAATTCCATCGCCGTGTCCGCCAAAAAGCGGCAGCGGAAATGGTTTTGCACAGAGGACTTTTTAGTCCGCCATTTTCAATTTAAACATAATCACATGTGACAGACTCCATTATAGACAATGAGGTCCACTGGACTCCATGTGTAACCACTGTTTGAGTGGTCTTCCTTTCCATTATTTGGGTTCACTGACAGACCTGAACAATGGAGAGACAGCGGTAGTGTGAGCTTAGCGTAACATAGCCAAACAAGGGCTTATTTTATATAGGACAAGTCGTATTTTTAAATGAAACCATTCAAAGTTACATAAAACGTATTGGGGAAAAAAGTATTTGTGCGTGAAATGGGAGCAAATGCTAATCTTCCATTGTTTTACAGATTTCATTTTATGAAAATTACTGTGCAATGTTAATGACGTTACCTTTTTCTGCAATTAAGCATGATTATAGTGATTTTTGCTATGTTATACTACTTTTAGACTAGGGCCTCATGTTTCAAATATGCAGTATTTTGTGTTTTTTATTGTTTTTTTTAATGTTTATGTTTATGTTTTAATTTTTAAAATGTTTATTTTTTTGCTTTTTTTTCTTTAACTTTTTTTTTTTACTTTTAGACCCTTAAACATCAATTGCACAATACACTGAAATAATGTAGTTTGACAATGTATTTACGGATTCATCATATCCCATTTCTGAATTCAACATGGTCTTAAAGTAATATAATAAATGGTACCCAGATAAAATACAATTTGTCCCACAAAAATAAGCCCTCATAAAGCTCTGTGAACAAAAATAAAAATCCTACAGCTCCAATTGTGGACATTAGTTAAAAAAAAATAATCAAGGACAGAATAGGAAGTATAAGCATGTAATTTGGCTTAGTGGTTAAAATTTTAAAAATTATTATATAATACAAAACACTTGATTTAAAAATAAGTCACTTACTGCCCAGTGCTCACATATCCCCTCCAGCATAAAAACTTGATTTTAAGCATAGGTTATTTTCTGATGGCAAATTCCCTTTAAGTTTAACAAACCCGGTGAGCTGTGTTCAGTTATGCATTGAGATGAAAAAGCAAACAACACATAAATTGAGCAAATGCTAAAACACAAAGAAAATATTGAATATTTAATTTATTTAACATCTGGCAAACTATTGTTTTACACTGGGAAATGGTCAGATATTGACATTGACATATAATTCTTTGTATTATTAATATTTGAAATTAAATGACTGTGTGATATAGTAGTTGATATTTGCCCACTATGAACCCAATTCCATGTTTGGTACCTGATTTTCTGAACAAAATAAACACGAAAATACCATTTTTCACTCAATAAATATAAATGATGGCAACTTTGCTGGTTCCATACTTATCAGTGGTGTTGATTCAACTAGATGTTCATGCATTTTTGCAAGCAACATTCAGAAGACCACATTGAGAAGATCACTGGCAACAGATCGGCGCTGTCATCTTCTTAAAGCTGGGTTCACACAGGGGATTTTTGGACCTGATTTTGACACAGAGGCCGCCTCAGAATACGGTCCAAAAAACAGTTAGCTGTGACTGGATGCTGGTGCAGTGCATACAGTGCATCAACACTCAGTCGCATCATTTCGCTCCAGATTAGGCCTAAATGGATGGGTCTAGTCAAGAGGGAGGTTTTGCGCTGCAGACTCCACCTCAATAAAGGACATGTTGCTTCTTTTTTCCGCGAGCAGGAACAAACCACTCGTGGAAAAAGGAACCCATTGAATTCAGTGGGAGGCGGATTTTTGAGCTGGATTTTGACGCAAATTCCCATTGAGGACTGTTAATACAGGCTGGACTTTACAAAATACTATATTATTTTGATAAGAAGACCTCTTGGGGTTCTCTAGGGGTGTCTAAAAATAAAAATAAAAAAAATGTTTAAAAAGTTTAAAATCTACATAGTAAAAAAAAAAAATCACCCTTTCTATATTGAAAATAAAAAATAAAGAAAAGTAAACACATTCCCACATCGGAAATACCTATACTATAAATATCTAAAAAATGTTATTCCGTATAATCAAATGGCCAAACCGCTGTTTTTGTATTGGCATTTTAATAACAAGCGATTAAGACATCAGAAAATCGCCCAAAATGCTATAAATTAAAAGTTCAACTTGCCACACAAAAAAATGCCATACACAGAAATATAAAACATTACAGTTGTCAGAATATGGCAACTCAAAGAATTTTTTTCGTTTCCAAAGTTTTGTTTTTGTTAAAATGTTTAAAAAAGACAATGAGAAAAATAATGTAAATGTGGTACTATCACAATCATACTGACCTGCCGAAAGTCGCTATAACTAATATTGTCATTTTGGTTGCACAGTGTAACCCCATTGCATTCTGAATTTTTTGCAACTTTCGGGTACGTTATGTGGAATGTTAAATGGCACCATTAGGAAATACAATTTGTCTCACAAAAAATAAACCCTCATAGAGAGTATGTAAAAATATAAAATCTCCAGCTGTTGGAAGGTTGTAAGTAAAAAACAAAAATGAAGAAACAACAGCTGTAGTGGGAGTGGTTAAACACACGTGAAAATGCAAAAAAGGCTGGGGCTCCATGTAATAATAATGCCACGGCAAAAAACAAATCCCATCCACTCATTGCAGAAAAACACACAGAGCGGAAATGCTGAGATTTCCAAAACCGTCATGTTTTGGAAATAGCAGCATATCAATTATACTTACAGAGACTTACAGAGACTTACTTACTTATTGCGGTCCGCTACATGGGGACTTATACCAAAGAGCTTAAAAATACTGCTTGTATCTTAATAGTGTGTGATCCAAAATGGCTAACAATGTAATAATTTACCAAGACCAATAACATATACAGAAAATCCAAAAATAAAGGTCAGCAATCTAAAATGTAATGTTTAATAAATACATAATAAAATACGTTCTTTCAATATAAAAATTCTCCCAGAAACCAAGGGCAAATATGTGGAATGTCAGTAATAGACTAAACGACACAGCTCAATAATATACCAAGACGGTCACCATCAACATATCTAAATAAACCACTTGTCTTACCGTGATTCAGAAGATGGGTCACGATAAATGCACAGGCCCAAATGGTAAAAAATGTCAGAGATGAAAAGGGAGGGAAGGGACATATACAAATACCAATACTAGTGTAGTCAATGATGACAGAGGAGTAAAGTATACTCTCCCTAGGTGGAAGGAAAGAGGAGGGAGGAACCTACCACATCCCTCAAAACCTAACTCGGGGTCAACACCCTAATAGCGTATGCCTCAACCGGAACCTTCCCCTACACTGGGACAAACACTAAAACACTCCCTAAAAATAGAAATATACGGAAAAACTATTGAAAGTGAATAGAAACCTATGAAAAAACTCTACCTCTTGAATTCCAAAAAACCCCCATGCCCTTTAGGCTGCCTTCACACGGAGTAACGCCGGCTGCCATTCACAGCCGTACACGTAAAGCCGGCGTTATGATTGCTCCCATTGAAATGAATGGGAAGTGTTCAGGAGCCTTCCGCAGCGCTCGCGTGTATGGCTGTTAATGGCAGCCGGCGTTACTCCGTGTGAAGGCAGACTTAAGCTGAACATTCAATGCAAAAAGGCAGCTTTTTTTCCACTGTGCAAATGCCAAAGCAAAAAAAATTCTGCATTTTATGGTGCCTGAAAATTGGATGGGATTCTGGCTAATTCCATCCACATATTGCAGAAAAAAGCTACAAAGGAAAAGCTAAATTTTCAAAAATTGGCGCTTTTTCATATAGGTATAATATGGGCAGAAAGTCCGCAGAGGAAACCTCAACAAAAACACAATGACAAACTCTGTGGAAAAACGTGTGATGCATTTGCTGTGTTTCACTACATGGGGCCTGAGCCTCAAGGATTATTCCCATCCTGGCAAATCCTGCTGATCTGTTTGTAAATCCAGACTCAGCAGGGTAGAGAGTGCTGCCCTACAATGTTTCTATAATCTAGTTTTGATAAGATTGGGGGATACAGAAATCACACAGCTGAGCTACAATGTTTCCTTAAATTCACAGTCACGGAAACAGCATAGCTAAGTGTGTCATGCTGTTTCCGTAGCTCCCATTCACACTTCTAAGTGCAAGTTCTACTATAGGAGCAGTTATTTCTATCTCAGAGTGATTTCCTAGTCATTTACTCATTTATATCTTTGCTTTTTCTTAGAAACAGTGGTGAGCATACAGAGATAGCTGTCAATCACTTAGGGTAAATTCACACTGAGTTTTTTGGTCAGGATTTTGAAGCCATATCCGCCTCAAAATCTTGACCAAAAAGAAGGCTCCCATTGAAATCAATGGGAGCCGCTCAGCGAGATGTTCATTCTTCAGGCCGAGTCGCCTCGCGATTCGACCTGAAGACACTCCCTCCTCCGGAATAGGCCCATTGGGACTAATCCAGAGCGGAGTGCGCGGCTGGATGCTGGTGCAGTGCACAGGCTTTCAGTTGCGCCTACCCAGCTTTTGGAACGAACCTGAAGCAGCCTCCGCCTCAGGTTCTGATCCAAAAAACCCAGTGTGAATTTACCTTTATAGCTCTGCCCTATGTCTCAAAAACAATTACTGTTTCTTAGCATAGAATAAACAAAAATAATGAATACATCATAAATTATATGGAATCGTTTCCCACAACACTGTGGGACAGATTTATCAGGCCCCTATGTTACTATTGTGGCATAAAAAAGCTACAAAGTCATAACTGTCGTCAACATTTTTGCAAATGTCATTTTTACTCACCAAAAATGGGCTGTGATGAGGAAGCGCTTTGGGCAGGGCCATCTACAGCACCAGATTAATCTCAATTTAGCCTGTGGCCTCACGTTATGGAAACACAGCTTTTTTGTTGCAGATTTTGCTGCATTATTTTGAACCAAAGCCAAGAATGGCTACAAAAGGAATGGGAATTATGCAAGAAGTTCTTACACTTTTACCTTCTGCTCATTCCACTCCTGGCTTTGGCTCAAAAAACCGCAACAAAATCTTCAACAAAAAAAGCTGTGTTTCCACAACATGGAATTTGGTCAGGAAACTGACTCAAATTCCTCCTCCAAAAATTCATAAACCAAACAACTCTGTGTGAACGGAGCCACAGCCTCACACCAGTTTTGTGTCGTAAATGATGCCTGAAATCTATGCCAACTATAAAATGGTGTGGATAGCAGTTAGGTGAGGATGCACCTCATTATAAGTCAAGCTAAGGCTGGGTTCACACAGATTTTTTTGGTCTGGATTGTGACGCAGAATCCGCCTCAAAATCTGCCTCCAAAAAATGCCTCCCAATTGATTTCTATAGGATCCGCTGGTTTTTTTTGTTCGATAGCATTTTTTTCCACTAGCAGAAAAAAGAAGCGAGTTGACCTTACTTCAGGCAGATTCGGCCTGAAAAAAACAACGGGAGTCAATGGGAGGCAGAAAAACTGTGGCACGGTTTGTAGATGCGGTTTTTGCACAAACCGCGTCAAAAACCGCTAGTGGTTTTTTCAAGGTCCATACACTGTGCTGAAGGAAAAAAAAAAACAACAACTAATCAAATCAAATCAAAAATGCTTTAAAAACACTCCAAAAAATGCCTTGTAAAAAAACGCTTAAAAAAAAAAAAACATTTCCTAATCCCTGAAGCGTATTTTTTCCTCTCCATAATCCTCGCCAAAAAATTATGTGTGCACTGACCATTAACCCTAATATTCCAGCAGCACAGGAATCAAGACCGGCATACATTAATCCAGTCTTGATGAATCCGTCCTTCTTTATCAATCGGTTGTGTTATAGTCTGCTGGAGATTATACTACATTTTCATGTCGACGGGTTCACTTTAAATAAATGCAGGTGAATCGATAATAAAAGTCAGATGGATAAACAGCCCTTCAAGCATTTGTTTAGCAAGGTCAGGTTTTGGTTGCGCGTGAATATCATGAATAAAATATAATGATTTAAAATGACGTTTTATGTAGTCTGTTGAACAACGAGTCATTTGCTTTTTAATCTGTCAAAATATTCGGCAAATATATCAATTAACTTTACATATTGTAAACATTTACGGCAGCAATTGCTTGACAGCCCCTCTTCCCCTGAGACTGTGGATAAAAATGTAATCCCTTTCAGTTACTGCCTAATCTGTACAGTCCACGACAGACAATCAACTGGATGCCGCTTACTTTATTGATTCTATCAAGCACACAGAAAAGGAAAGGTTTGGGCAAAATGTATAATACATGGAAAATGCTATATGCAGACACGTTCTTTATTTGAATGTGACAAGCGTAATACAAGGTGTTTCATCACAAGGATGAGGAACGTGAGGGCTAAACTAATTAAC
Source organism: Leptodactylus fuscus (assembly GCF_031893055.1). NCBI lineage: Eukaryota > Metazoa > Chordata > Amphibia > Anura > Leptodactylidae > Leptodactylus > Leptodactylus fuscus. The sequence goes on from NC_134265.1 coordinate 146,428,120, forward strand.
TAACCAGCGTTGATCTATGGCTCGGCACCTTGCATTCCTGGTGATTTATCCTATTTCACATTCATTGCCATATCCCTCTAGGGAAATAAAGATTGCTGCCTATTAAAGAAGGGGACAGAAAAAGGCACCTTCACTGGCGACAGCCTGAACAAGAAAATAATACTGTAATCATTCCCTCCAATCATCTGAAAAGGATTAAATCTTCTGCTTCTAAAGTAATGTTCCAATTGAGCCTTGGGGAAGAATAATTCATGATTAGGGGGAAGGCTGGTCTAGCAAATGTGAACATTATGTCCATTACTTAAACACACTTCCTGGGATGACTGCTAATGTACCCACGGGACCTTGCAGCAGCAGTAACTGATAGGAGCAATGAAATAGGCCGACAAGGACAAGAAGTATTATCATCTGCATTCAACAGCACTACATAGACCTTGCTATTGCTAAATCACTGCCTTTGGTAAATAGCTGGGATAAGTCATTTTAATAGGAGAATTCCTCTTTTCTTTATGTGTATTAAACAACAGACTGTTACACGCTGTGGTCGTGTATTGATTCCTTGGAGAGGCAGAGTGAATACCAATTATGTAATTTATGCAGTTTTTAGGTACTAGCTATATTTGTTATGCATAGTCTATTAAAAATTCAATAGTTCTATCCAGTCCTTGCAGTAAAATAGGAAGGTAAGTCATGCATTGAAGTAATATATATTATATCAGTCATTCATTTACTGTCTAATTTAAAAATATAGAACATAACTGAAAAAATGCCATAAAAACGCAATAAAAACGCTGCAAACTGCAGGCATTTTTTGTAGATGTAAAATCCTGGATGAACCTTACTGATCGGATGGGATATAGCTAAGGCTATATTAAGGGCATTATCAGAATCGGTAAAGCATTTCATTTGACAGTTTCATTTGAGGATAAGCTTCTATGTCTGTACATGCGGAGTATAACGCTATATTTTATCATAGTATGACTTACATTTTGCATTATTTACCAGTTTCCCTCTCTGCATGCTGCACCTGTAGTTTGTATTTTTCTATGAATAAGTGGGTGTAGACTAGCTACCATAACCTGTGCAGAGTGAGCAGGGGAGTAATCTGCTCTATAACTGTCTCTCTTATTCAGAAAAAGCTCTGGGACTGTGCAGGAGATATAGAGAGAAGTACTGATATGTACTGGTGTAAGTATGATGCTTTGGTTGTGATAAAAGACCTCTATTAAGCTCCAGTAGCAACCTAATGCTATGCTATGTTCATGTGACATGCAGACTAACTGAATACATACAGAGGAGTTATTTCTGAGGGCAAAGCAATTTAGAGGAGGGAGAGGAAGAAGAGAAACATCCTTATAAGGCCAAGGCCCCACGTAGTGGCACAAAGCATAAAGGTGCTGTGGGAAAAGCTGCAACTGCAATGCATTAAGGTTTTTCGGAAGCACTTTTCACAGAAAGCTTGCAGAGGTTTCCTCTACAGACTTTCTATTTTCATTATACCTATAGGGAAACCACCAGCAATTCTGTAGGTATAATTGACAAGCAGCGATTTCCAAATCTGCAATGTTTTTAGAAATCACAGCATACCTGCTGAGCATAATTTTCCACTGCAGATTTCCTGTGAAAAGCACTGTGGCCTGCTACATGGGGCCTTCGCTTTAGGCCACATTTATACACAGTTTTTTGTGCTGTTTTTAGGGGTGCATTGCAAAAAATACCATGATTTTTTGCAAGTTTTTTCTTCTTGGTGCACGTCTTGGAGCTCCCTCTAATTTGGTTTGAGAAAGCTGAAAATCTGCAGTTAGTCTGTTAATATATAATAGTATCTTAGCAGTATATTATATAAAATGCCCATAACAATATTCAACCACCTAGAAGTACATAAGATTACTGTTGTCAATATGGTAAAAAAATTTAAATAATTACAAAATACATCAAAAACATTTATATTAAAATCAAGGCATACATATACATATATACATCAATGGGTCTCTCACTTGCTGCTGAAATCACAGTGTTGAGTTCCATTAGCTCTATTTGAAGACCTCATCGGTGTACTATATAAATATATATATATATATATATATATATATATATATATACATATATTTTTTTTTAAACTACCCTGAATGAGGATCTGATTCAATTTTTTTTTAAATGAAATTTTAACCATATAGTCTACTACTTTAGCAGATACATTGCATTAAGTGTTTTATGAAGGTATTATTTCATGTTATTGCACTAATTATTGCACCATTGGGTATTCATTTTTGGGTTTTATATCATTTACTGTTAAGATACTTATGTAGTTAGACAAACCCACTGCAAACATGGTATTGTTAGAATAAAAACTTCAATTTCATAAACAGCTGTCAGAATTTGGGCTATGTATTATCGTTGACATTATAAAAGGTAACATATTATTTATTGAATAATGGACATGGCGTAAAAACGTAATAGTGTAATTGCTGTTGCAGACTCTTTGTATTAGAGTACGTTTATCTAGCATAGTTAAAATCTTCCTATATCAATGACTTTAATTACCATTTACTATTAATATATAAGGCAAATTAGGACCGTATAGGAGTCTTCTGATTATACAGCTGTCTTTTTTAGAGCAATGTTTTTCTATCTCCATTAAGGTCACTAGTCCGACTACACCAAGACAGATTTATATCCTTGTTGATCCAGTACTGGATGATTTATAACTATGGCCCTTTTAACTCTGTGTTGTCTTCCACTGACTACCAGCTCAAATGACTCACGGATTATGAAGCTTTTCATGGTGTAATGACTATAATGAACCCTTGGTCATATTGGTATTTTTTTGAAGTATATTAAAAGTTATGTTTTACTAGCTGGTACCCACGACTTCGTCTGCGGTGATAGAAGAAGTGTGTAAATAGAGTTGCGGGTGAAATTTTAGTAGTGTGTAAAAGGTATGGGATATGAATGTTGGGTAATTGAGAGAATACGTGAGGCTTTTTTGTTTAACGTAGTTTTCATTTGAGCTGCTATACGTTGTTTTCCAAAAGTGTACATAGAGAGTTTGGGACTGAGGTCTTTCAAGTTAATATACTTCAGTAATGTGTGTGTTTCACAGTATTTTTTTATTTTTATTTTAATGGTAATGAGTTTTGCAGGCTGCATCCAGCAGCTTGCAAAACAATACGGTTGTACAACAGCAGGGGGTGTCCTAAAGAATGCAATGCATTGCAATCCTAATGTATTGCTATGTATTGCATAACAGTGCCAGTGCTATTGCAGGCTACGTCGCATAGCCTGCAGCAGCCTGGACACAGTCAGCTGAGTGGGAGGCGTGGGAGAGGGCCTACGCGCAGCGAGGGACAGACCGGAGCCGCGGGACAGGTAAGAGAAGACGGCGAAATAGATAATGTGGGCACGAACTTGAGACATGACGGGGGTAGCGCAGTTATGCGTGATTGTGGAAGGGAAGGGTTTGTTTTTAGTACAAGGGGGTATGCCGGCAGGGAGCAGAGGCAGTGTAAATGAAGTGACCGGTTTTATGCAAATAAGCGGCGGCTATGGCGGGCGGTTGGTATACGAACATGAAGTATGGTGAAGGTGAGCGTGAAAGTGGGAAAGTATAGGTGAATGTGAGTGTGTGGGTTTAGGGGCTAGGCTGTAGAGGGTAATGTGAAGTTTAGGGGCTTGCTATGGTCCAAAGTGTGTGAGATTGCAGAGATGGTGATGTCAGTTTGTTTTTTTTGTGTGGGTGCTGTGGAAAACGTATGTGGGTTATTGTGTTGAAAAGTAGCCTATTGCACAATCGGGTGTATTAACTATGTTTGTGGAAAATTTGAGCCAAATCGGTGGATCGGGTTTTGTGTGATTGACCGCCAAACATCCGAACATCCAAAGTCACAAACCCACAAACTCACAAACATTTCACATTTATAATATTAATAGGATGGGTTCCACTGTTCAGTCATATTTATTTTTGTGCCAAAATTAGTGATTTTGGGACAGTAGTATGCTCAGAAAAAACAAAGAATACATTGATATATGACTACGCAGTCTTACTGTGTCTTCTTGTGCATCAAGAAGATGAAGATTTTTTTTTATCAAATATTTTCTGCTATTAGTGGGTTAAATAGAAACCAGAACCTGCATATCTCATTCTTTCTGAATTACCTCCAGGACCAGCTGCATTATTTAACAACCTACCTCCTGTTTGATTCATTTTCCACTTCCCTTTGGGGATATCTCTTTATTGTTGTGGCTTTACCATGTAGCGCTACAGGCTAACAGATCGATTCAACCTTTGCATCTTATTGCCTGTCAATACGAAAATTGGTAATTAGTGTGCACTACGGCTTAAAAGCTACCAAAAATCATTTATTGACTCAGTCTTTGCACTATCCAGAGAATGATTAACTTGTTTATAAAAATTGATTGGATAGATTTGATTTTCTTGTATCTCAGAATCTATGTTATAGCATAGTTATATATCATAGGGTATTTTTACTGAATGTATGTATTCCGTAAATAATTAAACTAATGTAATTAAAACTATGAATTGCAACAATGATATATTAATAGTAACTAGTAGAGATGAGCAAATAGCGTTCGATCGAGTAGGTATTCGATCGAATATCAGGCTATTCGACATATTCCATTTCGAACAAATACCACGCGGTAAACGCAGTAAAAATTTGCATTCCCTCCCACCTTCCCTGGTGCTTTTTCTGCACCAATAACTGTGCAAGGAAGGTGGCAAAGGAAGCAGGAAAATGTAGGCATTGAAAAAAAATAGAAAAAAATCATTGGCTGGTGAAATCAGGTGACCTCGGATTTATAAGAATAGTGGCAGCCATATCCGTGTCAGATGCTGTTTGGTGAGATAGGGAGAGACGTTGTGCTGAAGGTGAGAGAGTGTTTAGCTATTGATAGGCAGGAAAGCTTCTTAATAAACAGCTCTTTTAAGAGCTACACTGCAGGAACAGTGTATATACACTCACCCTGCCAAAGCTTTGTACTGTCACCTGTACACATCTGACAATACGTCAGGGTAGCATAAAGGGACGGGGACGGGAAAGAGGACGGTGCATATGTGTCCATAGCCTTTAAAAAGGCCATTCAGGCATTGTTAATGTTATATTAAACTACCCCCCCATTTTAAAATAATATCCTAAAAAAGAATATAATAATCATACCTTATCGTGCACGCTGGGCGGGCATGCACGGTCCGACATGATCTTCAGCCACGCCTACATCTTCTTTCTTCTTGCTGCAATGTCCTCGGGTCCCATCTTCCTTGTCTTATTCTTCCGGTGTCATTGCTTGTAATCCTACGCCAAAGCAGTAGCAGAGGAACAGTAGCAGGGGAACTGAGCATACTGAGCATGCTCAGTTCCCCTGCTACTGTTCCCCTGCTACTCCTCGGGTTCCGTCTTCCTCGTCTTCTTCTTCCGGCGTCATTGCTTGTAATCCCGTGCCGACGCAGTAGCAGGGGAACAGTAGTGGGGAACTGAGCATACTGAGTGCCCCTGCTACTGTTCCCCTGCTACTGCGCCGGCACGGGATTACAAGCAATGATGCCGGAAGAAGAAGACGAGGAAGACGGGACCCAAGGACATCGCTGCAAGAAGAAAGAAGATGTAGGCGTGGCTAAAGATGACATCGGACCGTGCATGCCCGCCAAGCTTGTACGATAAGGTATGATTATCATATTCTTTTTTAGGGTATTATTTTAAAACAAGGGGGTAGTTTAATATAACATTAGCAATGCCTGAATGGCCTTTTTAAAGGCTTTTCACGCATATGTGGGGCTCTAGCAGCATGATTTTGCTGATCATAGCCTGACTTAGGCTATGACTAAGGGACGTGTATGTGTCCTGAAATGTGTAAGCTCCATCATGATTGTGTGTCCTGAATGGGTGATGTAATATCCCTTTTTACCTTTTTTCATATGAAGTAAAGGTTACGTTTTATTCAATTGTGGCATGCTGGAACATTTTTTCTATACTTTTTCATCTTATTCTACTACTCTGTTATCTGCCAGTTTCTGCATTTTTGGGCAACTGCCTTTTATAGAAAGCCCATAACAAAAACATAGATAGTGTAATGGGCAGATACACTGTTACACACACTGTTATATTGATTCATGCAAAACTTGTTGAAAAGTTAGGTGCGCTTTGTCATTAATTGGCTAATGCAGCTGTTAGACTGTCATATGGAAAGAAGTTAGATGTGTTTTAAGTTTCCATCATTTGAATAGCAATATATTTCTTTGCTCTAGTAAGGCATGGCCTATAGAAAATAAAATATTACTTTACTTTTATAATTCACTACATCTTGAGCATACTGTCCAGTTTTGGTCATTAGTCCATTAAAGGAGTTATCTGGTTTTAATTAGATCTGAAGGGGTCCAACCACAGGACCCCACAGATCACTGGGCTAGTACTGTAGTGCTGCCCCATTGAAATCTATGCGCCAGTGCTTCAGTACGTATACTCTCTGCTACAGTTTGTAAGGCGAGTAAGCAGTGCGGCACACAGTATGTAAACAAAATACCGCAAACTGCGCTGTCCCGCTACTGGTGAACTGCGGAGGTCGAACCTCCACAGATTTAATATCCTAAGGGTAGACCATCAATGTTAGAAACTGGATAACCCCTTTAAATAGACATAAGAGATATGGGGAAAGTTCAAAGAAAGGCAACTACTGTAAATGAATTATACTGTATATCTAAGATCTGAGGCCTGGTTCACAGCTGCACATGGGTTTCTGTTCTTGGACTCTGCTTGGGGACCCTCCAAACAGAAACCTAACCTACATAAACAAGTGGTTACCTAAGGAAACCTGCGGACCCCATAGACTATAATGGGTCCGTGTGGTTTCTGCATGAAACATACAAAGAGAAAAGTGCTTCTTGCAGGACTTTTCTCTGCATTTTTCATGTGGAGAGGGGAGTGGAATGGCCCAAATGCAAATGTGAACTGGGCCTCAGTTATAAACAAAGGAACAATATCAAAGGAAGTGTAGGAACATTATCAAAGGAAGTGGAAGAAGAATGTCAAAGGAATAGGAGGAACAATATTAAAGGAAGTGAAAGAATAATATCAAAGGAAGAAGAGGAACAATATCAAAGGAATTGGAGGAACAATATCATAGGAAGAGGAGGAACAATATCAAACAACAGCAGATGGTGCTGGTTTAATGATTGCGCTTTGTTAATGGGTAGAGATGAGCGAGTAGTGTTCGATCGAGTAGGTGTTCGATCGAATACTATGGTATTCGAAATACTCGTACTCGATCGAACACTACTAGCTGTTCGAAGTTTAAGGTTCGATGCAGAAGCAGCGTTGATTGGCAGAATGCTATACATTCTGCCAATCAACGCTGGTTCTTCTCTTACCTTTAGAAGTCTTCTCCGTGCAGCATCCCAGCGGCGTCTTCTGGCTGGAATTCACTCTGCTTAGGCATCCGGCTGCGCATGCCCCGATGCCTAGGCAGAGTGAATTCCAGCCGGAAGATGCCGTGGGGGCGCTGAGCCAGGAGAAGAATTCAAGGAGAATTCAAGGAGAATCCAGCCCGACCGTCACTCGTGGACTTGGTAAGTATAATTTTATCGAATTTTGCGTACCCCTGAAATGAGCATTTCCCCCCATAGACTATAATGGGGTTCGAAATCCGTTCGAACAGTCGAACAGTGTGCGGATGTTCGAATCGGATTTCGAACCTCGGACATTTTAGTGTTCGCTCATCTCTATTAACCCTTTCACTGCCAGGCACGTAGCTATACGTGCTCCCAAGGTGGCAGTTCAGTAGCCGAGGACGTAGTTACTACGTCCTTCCTACTAATGCCGATATCTCTGGACTGCATGAACATATCTTGATGCTTTAAAATGCATTTTAAAGAAGAGAATCTCATCTTTAAAATGATACCAGGGACTTGATCATTATACTTACAGTCTTGGAGCGATTCACTGTTGAAAACACTATTTGTCATTGAGATCCAACTGCAGATCTCAATTTCCGACAGTGTTTCAACAGTGAATCGCTCCAAAACCGTAAGTATAATCATCAAGTTCCTGGTATAATTTTAAATATGGGTTTCTCCTCTTTAAAATGCAATTGAAAGCATCAAGATATGTTGATGCAGTTCAAAGATATAGAGCTCCAAAGTGTCCCCCCCCCCCTCCTGTCTAAGCAAGCAATTTGCAAACTTTAACAGGAAAGGGAGAGGGACACGAGCAGTTCAGAAGAGAGAGAGAGGCAGAGAAACAATCAGACTCTGTACATATCCTGTATGTGACAGCAGGAGGGGGGTGACAGGGACTCTATTGTCCCTATTAACCCTTCTCCTGCCAATCAGAGAACATACTATACATTTGTCTCTGATTGTCACATACAGGTATAATGTAATTCCCCCCTGAGCTTTACTAGTGGGGTATTCTTATGTTATACCCCTTTAACATAACCAGGAAGTTTATTGGCGCTGTGACCCAGGCATTTACCATTGTCCAGGTCGCAGCGCCAAAAAAAAAAGTTGCACCAAACACTTACACAACATATACATAAAGTCGCAAATAAAGTTTACATTTCACCCAATCCCTGTCCTGTCTATACCTGAGCTTTCTACAGTAAAATATGTCTCTAGTGATATCCGTTACACGCTAAAATAATAGTAATAACGATTATCACTAGAGATGAACATATAGATTGCTAAAATTTTTATAGGGGGATGGAAAATAAAGTCCTATTTAGTTTGCATGCGCAAAACGGGATGGCGCATTTCTGCGATTTTGGCGATTCTTTAACACCCGCCCCTGTAAATATATACATGTGTGGTATGTATGAACTCCTCACATATTGCAGTTTTATGGACAGTACATTATTTTTTCAGAAAGGAATTGCTTGAGCCGCACTTTAGTGGCAAATTTGAATTTGTGCGCAATTTTTGCTAGCAATCTCTGTTTGCCGCAAAGTTGAATGAAGGTGGTTGTATATATGAACTATTAAATTGTGTTTTTATATACGGTATGCTGTGTACTCTGAAAAAAGTTAGATTTTGGTATCACAGTCACCGTTTGGTAGGTGCAGTATAGCTTTTTAACATATTAGTGAACAACAGCAAAATCCTGCTTGTCTTCTGTATTCGTGTTTTAGGGAGTCTGAGCTCTTGTTGTAGTTGATGTTTGCGGTAAATATAGTATATTTACACATTGTATACACCATAAGCTATTATTTTAAAAATATTTTGTATATGAATGTGAGATTGAACATGAGTTTTAGGTGCAAATATGTGTTGTAGCATATTTTTTCAAAAAAATATTTGTGTTGGTCGCAAAGTTGCATGGAGGTGGATGTGGCTATCGATGACCCATTAAGATATTTGTAATCTTCAGGTTGTCTACTTTCAAAAAATATATAGGGTTTAGGGGTTCACTTACTTTTCATGGTGTGTAATCCCTACATTTTATAGGATGATACTTTTTTAACATTTCCAGCTTCAAAGCAGATTTTTGTTCCTTCCAGTTCTAGCGATTTTCTGAAGACACGTGCATGCAGGTTCAGGCCATAGTGATATGAATGAACTCTACACATGTTGAACTCTTATTTTTAGGAGGTTTGGTGCATTTAATTTTTTTTTTGGTTTCCGCTTTTAACAACTAATATACATTTATTTGCATTTTTTCATAAAACATTCACTTTAAATCAAAATTGCATGAAGGTGCCTGTTCATATACAGTAACAAGTGGCATTCTGACAATGCTGCAGGTGTGTACTTTAAGAAAATATATAGGTATGGGGGGTGGATGCTTTTTTAATGTTGCAATTTAGGTTTGATTTGTTCATCTCAAAACTGTGAAAATTGCTCTGGCTACTGGAGGTGCAAAATTTCCAGAGACCCTTGGCAGCGAAAAGGTTAATGGGTAGTTTTATATTCTTGTCTCTTCTATTGATGAGCCTGTTATGTCCTGTATTCTCTAGCTGAATGATATTATAGATAATAGTAGCTATCTGTCCCAAGTAAAACCAGTGTATTCCCCGACAATGTCGGAGTGCTCATGTTTCTACAATGGATTATGGGCCCAAACACATGGAAACAGCACAGCACTCGGTGACCAGACTGGCACGAGGAGATTTCTAGAGGTAGTCATCTCCTGATTAAGATCCTTTTCATACAAACCTATTTTGGCCAAATATACTCGTTCCCATGAGAGCCTCAATGTGAAGGAGGAAGAATGAATAAATGTATAAACAAACTTCTTGTCCAAAAATAAGAAGTTGTGTCAGTTGGAGAGTCTTGTTTCTGGGTACACGAGTGGATAACTGGCAAATACAGCCAGCAGTAAGAAGACCTGCACTATGATTTATATCACTGCCTTCATAATGAGCAAAAGGAATACAATTTTTTGTGGGAGTTCTACTTTAACGATAGTGCTCAGCAGTGGGAAATAGCCATGATAAACATCAGCAGCACACATGACAGGAACAGAACACTTCTTGCACAGGACAAATGATGGTTCCATGACCCTTCCAGCGATTGCTCATTTCTCACAGAGGTTTGTACTCCGCACTCAAATTGACTGGTTTTTAGGCTTACAATGGAGCTATTAAACTAGCCTTCAGAGCCACAGGGTCAGCTCTGGAACTGCAATGCACAGATGGAATATTGGAACAGAAGCAACAGAGGTCTGAAGACCCGAAGTCACAGAAAACACTCTCTTTTATATGAGAGTATTCCTCCAACAAGTGCTTATATGGCCACAGGCTGTAAGACAAAATATGTATGCTAAGCAGCATGGTACACTCTACTGCTCCACAACCAATAGGCACAAACCAGGTTTCTCTTGTTTGGTGAGACATCACATGACCTCTTTCCAGAAAACACCAGACCAAACAAATGTAGATATATTGACTTAGCTGGAAATACACAATAAAACTGACAGTGTAACATCATACAGTACACTACATCATTGTCATATTCAACTAAATCCTATGGATGTTTGTGGGTTTGTGTGTTTGGATGTTTGTATGTTTGTTCCTCAATCACGCAAAACCCGCTCCACCGATTTGGCTGAAATTTTCCACAAACATAGTTACTACACTGGATTGCGCTATAGGCTACTTTTCGTCACAATAGTGCACATACATTTTTCCCAGGACCCCCACAAAACCCAAACTCACATCACTATCTCTGCAATCTCACACACTTTGAACCATAGCAAGCCACAAAATTCATATTACCCTCTACAGCAGAGGTCAGCAACCCCTGGCACACGTGCCAAGAGTGGCACTACTGCCATATTTCACTGGCATGCCAGCAGCACAGGACCTGCAAGAGTTAAATGAAGTCCGAGTCTCTTCAGTGCTCTGCTAGAGCAGAGGCATAAGGACACTCCCCTTTGAGAGGGGTGCAGGAAACCCAGGGGGTGGAGCTTAATCACTCAAGTCTGTGCCTGCTATAGTGGTCTGCATCCTGCAAAGATTCCCCGAGGAGGACAGGAAGCTGCTAGCAAAGTGAAACTGAAAAACACACAGGTACATAGGATTACTATTCTCATTAATGTCAGGCATTTGGGGTTATTAGTTTAGTCTTAGTAACTCCATGTGCCTCACATTAATAGGAATTAACCCCATCATGTCCCTCATATTAACCCCTGTGTGCCTCATATAAAGGTTATTAATATGTGAGACATATGGAGGTATTAATAAAAGACCTCAATAATAAAGATACTTAATTATTACCTCCAAGTCTCTCACATATCAGTAACTCTTACACAAGGGTTAATGTGAGGGACATGATGGGGTTAATTGCTATTAATAAGAGGCACATGGCGTTACTAAACTGTCATACACAGGGCCAGACTTTATGTTGCTTGCTCAAGAGTATCCTGTGCCCAAAACTTACATGTACTGGCGGAAAATAATAAATCATACAATGTCGTATATCGAAGTATATTCACTTGAAATACCTCTGTCCCAAAGACACTATGTACAGTTTCTCAGAACACTGTATAGCAGCTGAAATACAAATTAACTTCAACACAAAAGTCTCATGTATTCTCAGAATTACAACAACAACAAGATATCCCATACCTTATACACAGTACGAAAACCTTACCCGTGCCTGTATATACCCACTTCTACAATCACCGCAGACGAAGTCGCGGGTACCAGCTAGTACACATCATAAATTGCACAATAAGATGTATAAAGCACAAGTAAATACACAAAGCAGTTGCACAGGATAATCTAGGGACCTAAACTAGCTTCCAACCTAAGGCCATTTTATGTAAAGTGGTTGATCCTACCACCTTACATAGTTTGCCTAATTCATATAGTGCACTTATAAATGTGCTGGTGACAAGACCTGATCTGAATCTAAAACATCAGTTCTCATTGCACTTTTTGGGATTCTATCCCCCATTCAAGCAAGCAGGACTTTTCTCTCCACTTTTTTTTCTGGCAGATAACCGCTTTTTTAAGCCAATTGGGTTTCCATTTTTCAGGTCCCCAAGCCGAAACTTGAGCACAGATGTGAAGCTAGAATAAAATGTGTGCAGAAGGGGCATGGTTTAGCTGCCGAACTGTATGGTCACACGCTAGCTTAGCTCTCGGTCACCTCAGCTACTTCACAACTACTACACCTTAACAGAAACCCTGTTGTGGGCTTCATCTGATCCTCTACTTAACCTGCGATGAACCGTAAGCGGAAAACTTCCACAGGTCCTTCCAAACTTCTGGATTTCTTCTTCCAACTGCCCTCCGAGTCCAGCCAAGATGGTGCCGGCTCACAGCCTTCTAATCTAGATCTCTGGAACTTCCTGAAGCTGCAGCACCTAGACACTCCAGCTCGGTCCTGCCAACGTTTCAGCTTCCAAATGCTTCATCTCCTGCAAGCCCTTTGGCACACCATCTCTCCAATGGTGCGACTCCTATGAATTTTCACCTATGCATCCCTGATGGGCCTTCGGGTGACTATCGGTCCCCACCCTCTCCTGACTAGGACCCCGCGTAAGCAAGACCAGCGCCTGGCTCCTGGGCCTTCCATCGCAGAGTGAGTAGGCCCCATTTTTCCTGACCTGGGTGAACCCACCCCTGACTTCTTAGAGGGACTAGCAGCACCATATTCCCCGGTAACTGAGTCCTCCATGAAGACCATGCTATAAACTTTGCACCGTTCATTGCGACAAGGTTTTGCCTCATTAGTGGCGCCTATTCACTCTTCTTAGCAGGAACTGGGCAAATTTACTACATCTCATAACTGACTTATCAATGCCTACTATAACCAAGAGACACTATTTCACAAATTTAGATGAAAGTTGCTGACCTGGAGGATTGCTTCAGACAAAACAATGTTAAACTCAGAGGGGTTCCTGAATCAGTCCCCAATTCGGACCTCACACCCTTTTTGTAAGATTTTATCAAAACTCTGTTACCTAACTCTGCTCCGTGAGTCCTCATCATTTACCGGGCTCACTGCCTTCCCAAACTCCGCCATTTACCAGCTAATACCCCCAGGATGTTATTGCAAAGTTTCACTTCTTTCATATTAAAGATTTACTTATACAAGCCACTAGGAAGAAAGAGTCTCTACAGGAAAAATATAAAGATATTTCTGTTTATGCGGACTTATCAGCTGCCACATTGCAACAACGTAGGGCCTTAGTCCCGATCACTGCTATTCTACGTGACAATCAGATCAAGTATAGATGGGGCTTTCCTTTCCGCTTACTAATTTTCCAAGCTGATGATCTCTTCATGGTCAAACAATTGGAAGAAGGCTGCAAGCTGCTCAAAAGATGGAACCTGCGACTTCCAGATGTGGAAAACCTCCCCAAACCTGTTCCTTCCCATATCCAGGAACTGTGCACACAGTTACAGCTCATGGAAAAATTGCCCACCGAGTTGTTTACTTCTGCATTTGTCTTACCGTGTGACATGCCTTAGTACTAGTGGTACTGTTATTCCTTGCTGTTCGGCTTTGAGACTGACTTCTCCCCCCCGTTCCTCTATCTCACCTCTTCTGGACTCTCAAAAATTCTTTTGCATTCTTGGTGTTTAGCTGTTGTCTTGTGTCTTTACCCTTCCCTTCTGTCTCTCTCTCTCTCTCTCTCTGTTTTTCGTTGCAGGTCCAAAGTTTTTCACTAAAGCTAAGGATGTCTAAAACTGTTCCTTGCTGAGATTCACAGCAATGCAGTCTCTCCCTCCTTCCGTCTTCTGTGGGGTGGTGAGTTATTCATCAGCTTGCTGATCCTGGATCATCATGGTTATTGAACTCACCTCTATTAATGTCTGTGGCCTAAAATTTCCTAGCAAGAGCTCCTTTCTCTGGTCTGAAGCCCGGTCTCTCTCATGTGACGTGCTTTGTGTCCAGGAGATGCATGTGTTGAGCAAGGATGCTCATAGGATCATCAACCATAATTGATTTTCCAGTCTCATTACTCCTCTAAATCTAGAGGTGTGCTGATTGCCTTTAAGCATACGGTCTCCTTTCAACTTTTAGATAAGCAGATTAACCCTAAGGGTCATTATGAAATTTTGGTAGGATATCTTAACAACATTCTATGTACTTTGGTCTTTGTCTATGCACCTAATAATCACCAAATTTGTTTCCTTAACAGGATTATGCATCTGATATTTTGGGTTCGGCAGGGGGGACTAGTCCTCTGTGGAGATTTCAACTTAACGTTGGATTATTCTCTAGATTCATCCTCCTCGACCCGCAGGGCTGCCCCATCCCTGCAGAACTTTTTGGATTAGAACAACCTGTTTGATTTTTGGCAAGCCTACCATAGTGCCAAGAGGGATTACTCCTACTACTCTAAGGTACAGAATAGCTACTCCAAAATTGACATGTTCCTAGTAGATAGATTTTGGTTAGCAGCAGCTTCTGGCTCCTCTATTGATGTCATTAAGTGGTCTGACCATGCTTCAGTAACCCTTGCGGTGGCGGAGTCTGGTCATCCCTCCCCAATCTACCTATGGAGGTGTAACTCTTTCCTTCTTTCTCACCCGGATCATTGAGTTTTGATATATAAAAAACAAAAAACTTGAGAGTCTTCAGTAGATGATACCCTTTTTAATGGCTAACTCATAATGATGACAGAATATAATGTTTCGAAGCTCTTTGGCTTCATCTTCAGATATAACTAAGAATAGAGATGAGCGAACAGTGTTCTATCGAACTCATGTTCGATCGGATATTAGGCTGTTCGGCATGTTCGAATCGAATCGAACACCGCGTGGTAAAGTGCGCCATTACTCGATTCCCCTCCCACCTTCCCTGGCGCCTTTTTTGCTCCAATAACAGCGCAGGGTAGGTGGGACAGGAACTACGACACCGGTGACGTTGAAAAAAGTAGGCAAAACCCATTGGCTGCCGAAAACATGTGACCTCTAATTTAAAAGAACAGCGCCGCCCAGCTTCGCGTCATTCTGAGCTTGCAATTCACCGAGGACGGAGGTTTCCGTCCAGCTAGCTAGGGCTTAGATTCTGGGTAGGCAGGGACAGGCTAGGATAGGAAGGAGAAGACAACCAACAGCTCTTGTAAGAGCTAAATTCCAGGGAGAAGCTTGTCAGTGTAACGTGGCACTGACGGGCTCAATCGCCGCAACCCAGCTTTCCCAGGATCCTGAATGGAATACACTGTCAGTGTATTCCCGTATACCCGATATATACCCCGATACCCGTTCCAACGGTGTGCCCCCCCACCTTCACCCCAGAAATACCCTGCAAGTCCCCTAGCAATAGAATTGGGGCTATATACACCCACAATTTTTACTACTGGTATACAGTGCCATTGTCTGACTGGGAATTCAAAGAATATATTGGGAATACAAATACCCTCATTTCTTGCTACTGCCATATAGTGCCAGTTTCTGACTGGTAATTCAAAGAATATATTGGGGTTACGTGCACCCACAATTTTTACTACTGGTATACAGTGCCATTGTCTGACTGGGAATTCAAAGAGTATATTGGGAATACAAATACCCTCATTTCTTGCTACTGCCATATAGTGCCAGTTTCTGACTGGGAATTCAAAGAATATATTGGGGTTACGTGCACCCACAATTTTTACTACTGGTATACAGTGCCATTGTCTGACTGGGAATTCAAAGAATATATTGGGGTTATAAATACCCTCATTTCTTGCTACTGCCATATAGTGCCAGTTTCTGACTGGTAATTCAAAGAATATATTGGGGTTACGTGCACCCACAATTTTTACTACTGGTATACAGTGCCATTGTCTGACTGGGAATTCAAAGAATATATTGGGAATACAAATACCCTCATTTCTTGCTACTGCCATATAGTGCCAGTTTCTGACTGGGAATTCAAAGAATATATTGGGGTTACGTGCACCCACAATTTTTACTACTGGTATACAGTGCCATTGTCTGACTGGGAATTCAAAGAATATATTGGGGTTATAAATACCCTCATTTCTTGCTACTGCCATATAGTGCCAGTTTCTGACTGGTAATTCAAAGAATATATTGGGGTTACGTGCACCCACAATTTTTACTACTGGTATACAGTGCCATTGTCTGACTGGGAATTCAAAGAGTATATTGGGAATACAAATACCCTCATTTCTTGCTACTGCCATATAGTGCCAGTTTCTGACTGGGAATTCAAAGAATATATTGGGGTTACGTGCACCCACAATTTTTACTACTGGTATACAGTGCCATTGTCTGACTGGGAATTCAAAGAATATATTGGGGTTATAAATACCCTCATTTCTTGCTACTGCCATATAGTGCCAGTTTCTGACTGGTAATTCAAAGAATATATTGGGGTTACGTGCACCCACAATTTTTACTACTGGTATACAGTGCCATTGTCTGACTGGGAATTCAAAGAGTATATTGGGAATACAAATACCCTCATTTCTTGCTACTGCCATATAGTGCCAGTTTCTGACTGGTAATTCAAAGAATATATTGGGGTTACGTGCACCCACAATTTTTACTACTGGTATACAGTGCCATTGTCTGACTGGGAATTCAAAGAATATATTGGGGTTATAAATACCCTCATTTCTTGCTACTGCCATATAGTGCCAGTTTCTGACTGGTAATTCAAAGAATATATTGGGGTTACGTGCACCCACAATTTTTACTACTGGTATACAGTGCCATTGTCTGACTGGGAATTCAAAGAGTATATTGGGAATACAAATACCCTCATTTCTTGCTACTGCCATATAGTGCCAGTGTCTGACTGGGAATTCAAAGAATATATTGGGGTTACGTGCACCCACAATTTTTACTACTGGTATACAGTGCCATTGTCTGACTGGGAATTCAAAGAATATATTGGGGTTATAAATACCCTCATTTCTTGCTACTGCCATATAGTGCCAGTTTCTGACTGGTAATTCAAAGAATATATTGGGGTTACGTGCACCCACAATTTTTACTACTGGTATACAGTGCCATTGTCTGACTGGGAATTCAAAGAGTATATTGGGAATACAAATACCCTCATTTCTTGCTACTGCCATATAGTGCCAGTGTCTGACTGGGAATTCAAAGAATATATTGGGGTTACGTGCACCCACAATTTTTACTACTGGTATACAGTGCCATTGTCTGACTGGGAATTCAAAGAATATATTGGGGTTATAAATACCCTCATTTCTTGCTACTGCCATATAGTGCCAGTTTCTGACTGGTAATTCAAAGAATATATTGGGGTTACGTGCACCCACAATTTTTACTACTGGTATACAGTGCCATTGTCTGACTGGGAATTCAAAGAGTATATTGGGAATACAAATACCCTCATTTCTTGCTACTGCCATATAGTGCCAGTTTCTGACTGGTAATTCAAAGAATATATTGGGGTTACGTGCACCCACAATTTTTACTACTGGTATACAGTGCCATTGTCTGACTGGGAATTCAAAGAATATATTGGGGTTATAAATACCCTCATTTCTTGCTACTGCCATATAGTGCCAGTTTCTGACTGGTAATTCAAAGAATATATTGGGGTTACGTGCACCCACAATTTTTACTACTGGTATACAGTGCCATTGTCTGACTGGGAATTCAAAGAGTATATTGGGAATACAAATACCCTCATTTCTTGCTACTGCCATATAGTGCCAGTGTCTGACTGGGAATTCAAAGAATATATTGGGGTTACGTGCACCCACAATTTTTACTACTGGTATACAGTGCCAATTTCTAACTAGGAATTCAAAATGCGCAAGGCTCCCGGAAAGGGACGTGGACGAGGCCGTGGGCGAGGTCGGGGGAATGGTTCTGGGGAGCAAGGTAGCAGTGAAGCCACAGGGCGTCCCGTGCCTACTCCTGTGGGGCAGCAAGCATTGCGCCACTCCACAGTGCCAGGGTTGCTTGCCACATTAACTAAACTGCAGGGTACAAACCTTAGTAGGCCCGAGAACCAGGAACAGGTCTTGCAATGGCTGTCAGAGAACGCTTACAGCACATTGTCCAGCAGCCAGTCAGACTCTGCCTCCTCTCCTCCTATTACCCAACAGTCTTGTCTTCCTTCCTCCCAAAATTCCGAAGCTTTACAGAACAATAACCCAAACTGTCCCTGCTCCCCAGAGCTGTTCTCCGCTCCTTTCATTGTCCCTCAACCTGCCTCTCCACGTCACGATTCCACGAACCTAACAGAGGAGCATCTGTGTCCAGATGCTCAAACACTAGAGTCTCCTCCATCTCCGTTCGATTTGGTGGTGGATGACCAGCAACCCACCCTCATCGACGATGATGTGACGCAGTTGCCGTCAGGGCATCCAGTTGACTGGCGCATTGTGCGGGAGGAGGAGATGAGACAGGAGTTGGAAGAGGAAGTGGTGGATGATGAGGACACTGACCCGACCTGGACAGGGGGGATGTCAAGCGGGGAAAGTAGTGTGGATGTTGAGGCAGGTGCAGCACCAAAAAGGGTAGCTAGAGGCAGAGGCAGAGGTCAGCAGCTTAGGCGAAGCCAGGCCACACCCGGAATCTCCCAAGATGTTCCAGTTCGTACCCAGCCCCGAAAAACTCCCACCTCGAGGGCACGTTTCTCGAAGGTGTGGAGTTTTTTCAAGGAATGCGCCGAGGACAGATATAGTGTTGTCTGCACAATTTGCCTCTCGAAATTGATTAGGGGCTCTGAGAAGAGCAACCTGTCCACCACTTCAATGCGCCGTCATTTGGAATCCAAGCACTGGAATCAGTGGCAGGCAGCAACGGCAGGACAAAGGCCGCCTGCCGTTCACGCCACTGCCACTGCCTCTGCCTCTGCCTCTGCCACTGCCACTGCTGACTGTGCTGGCGATGCACTCCAGAGGACGAGCCAGGACACCACTTCATCTGCCTCCGCCACTTTGTTGACTTCTACCTCATCCTCCCCTGGTCCTGTCTTATCTCCTTCTCCTGCACCATCAAAGGCACCATCAGGCGTTTCTTTACAACAACCCACCATCTCTCAGACATTGGAGCGGCGGCAGAAATACACTGCTAACCACCCACACGCGCAAGCCTTGAACGCCAACATCGCTAAACTGCTGGCCCAGGAGATGTTGGCGTTCCGGCTTGTTGAAACTCCCGCCTTCCTGGACCTGATGGCAACTGCGGCACCTCGCTATGCCGTCCCTAGCCGTCACTACTTCTCCCGGTGTGCCGTCCCCGCCTTGCACCAGCACGTGTCACTCAACATCAGGCGGGCCCTTAGTTCCGCGCTTTGCACAAAGGTCCACTTGACCACCGACGCGTGGACAAGTGCATGCGGACAGGGACGCTACATTTCACTGACGGCACACTGGGTGAATGTAGTTGAGGCTGGGACTGCTTCCCAAACTGGCCCGGTGTACCTCGTCTCCCCGCCTAACATTCCTGGCAGGGACACGAGAAGAACACCCCCCTCCTCCTCCTCCTCTACCGCCTCCTCCTCCGCCACCGCCTCCTCCTCCGCCACCGCCTCCTCCTCCGCTGTTAGATTGACCCCAGCTACGAGTTGGAAACGTTGCAGCACTGGCGTTGGTAGACGTCAGCAGGCTGTGCTGAAGCTGATCAGCTTGGGGGACAGACAGCACACTGCCTCCGAGGTGAGGGATGCCCTCCTCGATGAGACGGCAATATGGTTTGAGCCGCTGCACCTGGGCCCAGGCATGGTCGTTTGTGATAACGGCCGGAACCTGGTAGCAGCTCTGGAGCTTGCCGGACTCCAACATGTTCCATGCCTGGCCCACGTCTTCAACCTAGTGGTGCAACGTTTCCTAAAGAGCTACCCCAATGTTCCAGAGCTACTGGTGAAAGTGCGGCGCATGTGCGCCCACTTTCGCAAGTCGACAGTAGCCGCTGCTAGCTTAAAATCTCTCCAGCAACGCCTGCATGTGCCACAACACCGGCTTTTGTGCGACGTCCCCACACGCTGGAACTCAACGTTTCAGATGTTGAATAGAGTGGTTGAGCAGCAGAGACCTTTGATGGAATACCAGCTACAAAACCCTAGGGTGCCACAAAGTCAGCTGCCTCAGTTTCACATCCATGAGTGGCCATGGATGAGAGACCTTTGTGACATCCTACGGGTCTTTGAGGAGTCCACAAGGAGGGTGAGCTCTGAGGATGCGATGGTGAGCCTTACAATCCCGCTCTTGTGTGTTCTGAGAGAATCCCTGATTGACATCAGGGATAACTCAGATCACACAGAGGAGTTAGGGATAGCATCCGATCCGTCACAGCTGGAGAGTAGGTCCACACATCTGTCCGCTTCACTGCGTTTAATGGAGGAGGAGGAGGAGGAGGAGGAGGAAGAAGAGTTGTCCGATGATGTGATGGTGATACAGGAGGCTTCCGGGCAACTTCGAATCGTCCCATTGTTGCAGCGCGGATGGGTAGACATGGAGGATGAGGAGGAAATGGAGATTGAACTTTCCGGTGGGGCCAGAGGAGTCATGCCAACTAACACTGTGGCAGACATGGCTGAGTTCATGTTGGGGTGCTTTACAACCGACAAGCGTATTGTCAAAATCATGGAGGACAACCAGTACTGGATCTTTGCTATCCTTGACCCCCGGTATAAAAACAACATCTCGTCTTTTATTCCGGTAGAGGGGAGGGCCAATCGCATCAATGCTTGCCACAGGCAATTGGTGCAGAATATGATGGAGATGTTTCCAGCATGTGACAGTGGCGGCAGGGAGGGCAGTTCCTCCAGTAGGCAACCAAGTTCTCACCGGTCCACACAAACGAGGGGCACACTGTCTAAGGTCTGGGACACCTTGATGGCACCCCCTCGCCAAAGTGCCGCCACGGAGGGTCCTAGTGTCACCAGGCGTGAGAAGTATAGGCGCATGTTGCGGGAATACCTTTCCGACCACAGCCCTGTCCTCTCCGACCCCTCTGCGCCCTACACGTATTGGGTGTCGAAGTTGGACCTGTGGCTTGAACTTGCCCTATATGCCTTGGAGGTGCTGTCCTGTCCTGCCGCCAGCGTCCTATCTGAGAGGGTGTTCAGTGCAGCCGGTGGCATCATCACTGACAAGCGCACCCGTCTGTCAGCTGAGAGTGCCGACCGGCTCACTTTGATAAAAATGAACCACCACTGGATAGAGCCTTCATTTTTGTGCCCACCTGTGTAAAGCACCCCAACATGAAACTCCATGTCTGTACTCAACCTCTCCAATTCCTCCGCATCCTCA
The DNA here is from genome assembly GCF_031893055.1 of Leptodactylus fuscus. Lineage (NCBI taxonomy): Eukaryota > Metazoa > Chordata > Amphibia > Anura > Leptodactylidae > Leptodactylus > Leptodactylus fuscus. The sequence continues at coordinate 146,449,773 of NC_134265.1, forward strand.
TACTCATCCACCATAAGCGTTGCACAATTCTGCTAATACTAGGCTCCCTCCAACATGATTTCCCCCAACTCTGCTGGTTAGAGGCTCCCTCCACCCTGATTTCCACCAACTCTGCTGGTTAGAGGCTCCCTCCACCCTGCTTTCCCACAACTCTGCTGGTTAGAGGCTCCTTCCACCATGAATTTGCCCAAACTGGGCTGTTTAGAGGCTCCCTCCACCATGAATTGGTCCAAACTGGGCTGGTTAGAGGCTCCCTCCACCATGAATTGGTCCAAACTGGGGTGGTTAGAGGCTCCCTCCACCATTAATTGGTCCAAACTGGGCTGGTTAGAGGCTCCCTCCACCATGAATTGGTCCAAACTGGGCTGGTTAGAGGCTCCCTCCACCATGAATTGGTCCAAACTGGGGTGGTTAGAGGCTCCCTCCACCATTAATTGGTCCAAACTGGGCTGGTTAGAGGCTCCCTCCACCATTAATTGGTCCAAACTGGGCTGGTTAGAGGCTCCCTCCACCATGAATTTGCCCAAACTGGGCTGTTTAGAGGCTCCCTCCACCATTAATTGGTCCAAACTGGGCTGGTTAGAGGCTCCCTCCACAATTAATTGGTCCAAACTGGGCTAATTAGAGGCTCCCTCCACCATGAATTGGTCCAAACTGGGTTTTTTAGAGGCTCCCTCCACCATGAATTTGCCCAAACTGGGCTGTTTAGAGGCTCCCTCCACCATGAATTGGTCCAAACTGGGCTGGTTAGAGGCTCCCTCCACCATGAATTTCCCAAAACTTGGCTGTTTAGAGGCTCCCTCCACCATTAATTGGTCCAAACTGGGCTGGTTAGAGGCTCCCTCCACCATGAATTGGTCCAAACTGGGGTTTTTAGAGGCTCCCTCCACCATGAATTGGTCCAAACTTGGCTGTTTAGAGGCTCCCTCCACCATGAATTGGTCCAAACTGGGGTGGTTAGAGGCTCCCTCCACCATTAATTGGTCCAAACTGGGCTGGTTAGAGGCTCCCTCCACCATTAATTGGTCCAAACTGGGCTGGTTAGAGGCTCCCTCCACCATGAATTTGCCCAAACTGGGCTGTTTAGAGGCTCCCTCCACCATGAATTTGCCCAAACTGGGCTGGTTAGAGGCTCCCTCCACCATGAATTGGTCCAAACGGGTTTTTAGAGGCTCCCTTCACCATGAATTGGTCCAAACTTGGCTGTTTAGAGGCTCCCTCCACCATGAATTGGTCCAAACTGGGGTGGTTAGAGGCTCCCTCCACCATTAATTGGTCCAAACTGGGCTGGTTAGAGGCTCCCTCCACCATTAATTGGTCCAAACTGGGCTGGTTAGAGGCTCCCTCCACCATGAATTTGCCCAAACTGGGCTGTTTAGAGGCTCCCTCCACCATGAATTTGCCCAAACTGGGCTGGTTAGAGGCTCCCTCCACCATGAATTGGTCCAAACGGGTTTTTAGAGGCTCCCTTCACCATGAATTGGTCCAAACTTGGCTGTTTAGAGGCTCCCCCCACCATGAATTGGTCCAAACTGGGGTGGTTAGAGGCTCCCTCCACCATTAATTGGTCCAAACTGGGCTGGTTAGAGGCTCCCTCCACCATTAATTGGTCCAAACTGGGCTGGTTAGAGGCTCCCTCCACCATGAATTGGTCCAAACTGGGGTTTTTAGAGGCTCCCTCCACCATGAATTGGTCCAAACTTGGCTGTTTAGAGGCTCCCTCCACCATTAATTGGTCCAAACTGGGCTGGTTAGAGGCTCCCTCCACCATGAATTGGTCCAAACTGGGTTTTTTAGAGGCTCCCTCCACCATGAATTTGCCCAAACTGGGCTGTTTAGAGGCTCCCTCCACCATGAATTGGTCCAAACTGGGTTTTTTAGAGGCTGCCTCCACCATGAATTGGTCCAAACTGGGCTGGTTAGAGGCTCCCTCCACCATGAATTGGTCCAAACTGGGGTGGTTAGAGGCTCCCTCCACCATTAATTGGTCCAAACTGGGCTGGTTAGAGGCTCCCTCCACCATTAATTGGTCCAAACTGGGCTGGTTAGAGGCTCCCTCCACCATGAATTTGCCCAAACTGGGCTGTTTAGAGGCTCCCTCCACCATTAATTGGTCCAAACTGGGCTGGTTAGAGGCTCCCTCCACAATTAATTGGTCCAAACTGGGCTAATTAGAGGCTCCCTCCACCATGAATTGGTCCAAACTGGGTTTTTTAGAGGCTCCCTCCACCATGAATTTGCCCAAACTGGGCTGTTTAGAGGCTCCCTCCACCATGAATTGGTCCAAACTGGGCTGGTTAGAGGCTCCCTCCACCATGAATTTGCCCAAACTGGGCTGTTTAGAGGCTCCCTCCACCATGAATTGGTCCAAACTGGGTTTTTTAGAGGCTCCCTCCACCATGAATTGGTCCAAACTGGGCTGGTTAGAGGCTCCCTCCACCATGAATTTCCCAAAACTTGGCTGTTTAGAGGCTCCCTCCACCATGAATTGGTCCAAACTGGGCTGGTTAGAGGCTCCCTCCACCATGAATTTCCCAAAACTTGGCTGTTTAGAGGCTCCCTCCACCATGAATTGGTCCAAACTGGGCTGGTTAGAGGCTCCCTCCACCATTAATTGGTCCAAACTGGGCTGGTTAGAGGCTCCCTCCACCATGAATTGGTCCAAACTGGGTTTTTTAGAGGCTCCCTCCACCATGAATTTGCCCAAACTGGGCTGTTTAGAGGCTCCCTCCACCATGAATTGGTTCAAACTGGGCTGGTTAGAGGCTCCCTCCACCATTAATTGGTCCAAACTGGGCTGGTTAGAGGCTCCCTCCACCATTAATTGGTCCAAACTGGGCTGGTTAGAGGCTCCCTCCACCATGAATTTGCCCAAACTGGGCTGGTTAGAGGCTCCCTCCACCATGAATTGGTCCAAACTGGGTTTTTTAGAGGCTCCCTCCACCATGAATTTGCCCAAACTGGGCTGGTTAGAGGCTCCCTCCACCATGAATTGGTCCAAACTGGGGTTTTTAGAGGCTCCCTCCACCATGAATTTGCCCAAACTGGGGTGTTTAGAGGCTCCCTCCACCATGAATTTGCCCAAACTCTGCTGGTTAGAGGCTCAATCCACCCTGATTTTCAAAACAAATGTTGGTGCCAACCTCAACTTACTACAAGGGCCAAATTCACTGCTGGTGACAAGCTCTCCTCACTGCAAGTGCCAAATACACATGTTTCAAGGTGTTTTCCTACTGTCAGAGAGGTGGTATTGAGTGTGTAAAGTGTGTAGTTGTTAGGCTGTGATGTTGGGGTAATAGAGGGTCTTTGGTGTGTTAGATGCCCCCAGACATGCTTCCCCTGCTGTCCCAGTGTCATTCCAGAGGTGTTGGCATCATTTCCTGGGGTGTCATAGTGGACTTGGTGACCCTCCAGACACGGATTTGGGTTTCCCCCTTAACGAGTATCTGTTCCCCATAGACTATAATGGGGTTCGAAACCCGTTCGAACACACGAACATTGAGCGGCTGTTCGAATCGAATTTCGAACCTCGAACATTTTAGTGTTCGCTCATCTCTAACTAAGAACAATTTCTGAAGGCTGCATATTTATGTACAACAGGACACATAGGGATAGAATTTCAGGAGGGAGGGATGAAGAGGCTTATCAGTATATGTTTAAACAATTCACAGTTCCCATGTTCTTATCTTTATCTTTATGGCTGTCTTAGTTCAGTGATTTCTATAGAATTACATGAACCCATGTGAGACATTCATTCCATTCTCCAGAGTGTTAAATAGGGTCATGCTCTTGTACTCATAAATCCGTCGCTCTTTCCTTGATTTTAAATTCCCTCTTAAAACCAAAATTTTCATGTCACTGGTGATATTATGATTTTCATTGCAGAAATGTTTTGGCACGGGAAGGTCCATTCTTTCAATAGAAGAAAAGGAAATTCGCCGGCAGCTCACCGTGTATAAAATATAACTTTTATTATTGGCACATCATAAAATGACAAAACTTTGATGTAGATAATAAATCAAAAAAAAGAAAAGAAAAAAATCCCCCTAAAAAACGCAGACGCGTTTCGGAACATCTGTTCCTTCCTCAGAGCCATTCTTTGTTCTCTAATTGTATGGCAATGTGAATTAATTCTCATTTTGAGCTTCTGACCGGTCTCTCCAACATACAGATTTTCGGTGGAACATTTGGTGCACATTATTAAATACACTACATTAGGTGTGTTACAGGTGAACGTACCTGGGATTTTATATTCCCTGTTAGAGTTTGGCATCTCTATCTTGTCAGTGGTCAGTATGTGAGGGCAGGTTTTGCACCTTTTCTGTCCGCATGGGAATGTTCCTGTGTTAGTTGGAGGTGACAGTGAGCTGCTAATAATGATATTCCTGAGATTTTGTGGATGTCTATAGCACAGGAGAGGGGGATCTGGAAATATGGATGTTAGACGGTTGTCTTTTTGTAGTAGTGGAAGTAATTTGCGTGTGATACCTCTCAGCGTCTCCAGGTGGGGGTTATATGTGACGACCAGGGGCACCCGATTGTTTTCCTGTTGGTTATTGTATTTTAATAAATCCAATCTTGGTATTCTCGTGGCCCTGGTGATTTGGTTATCAACTGTTCTTGGATGGTAACCCTGCCTCAAGAATGTGTTTTTGAGGCCTCCAAGGTGTTTGTCTCTATCCGCAGGGTTTGAACATATGCGATGATATCAGATGGCCTGGCCGTAGACAATGGAGTTCTTTATGTGTTTCGGATGAAAGCTATCCCATCTTAGGTAGGTATGGTGGTCAATTGGTTTTCGATACAGTGATGTTTCAGTTTTTTTGTCCTGTATCTTGATGACTGTGTCCAGGAAGTTTATTTCAGAGAAAGTGTAATTGAGCGTCAGGTTGATGGTGGGATGGAACTGTTTGAATTGTTCATGGAAGGTTTTCAGCTGTTGTTCAGACCCAGTGCAAATGATTAGGATATCGTCAATGAAATGGTAGTAGTCCAGAGGCCTGGTGGTGCAGGTGGATAGAAAGTCACTCTCGAGCTTGGCCATGAAGAGATTAGCATACTGTGGCACCATTTTGCTCCCCATTGCGGTGCCAGTCTGCTGTAGAGAGATGCAGTCTCCAAAAGAAAAGTAATTGTGGGAGAGGATGAATTTTGTCAGTTTCACCACCGATTCAGCGTTCATACCTCGCTTTTCCATGAAAAACTGGCAGGCGTTTACACCGTCCTGGTGTGGGATGTTGGAGTACAAGGATTCTACATCCATTGTGGCCAGGATGGTTCCATCTGGAAGGGGACCTATAGTGGATAGTTTATTTAATAGGTCTGTGGTGTCCTGAAGGTAGCTGGCTGTATCTTTCACAGCATAATTTCCCCTCCAGCTGCCCCACAATTTAATGTTCTCCAGCTGCCCCCTGTTTAATGTCCCCCCCAGCTTCCAACACAGTTTAATGTCTCACTACGGCTACCCCCACCATTTAATGTCCTCCTCCAGCTACCTCTCCAGTATATTTTCCTTTCCAGTTGCCCCCACAGCATAATACCCCCTGCTAACTACCCCTACAGTTAATGTCCCCTTTCACTTGGCCCCAGTTTAAGATCCCCTCCAGCTGCACCAATTTATTTTCCCCTTCCAGCATCCCCACAGTTTAAAGTCTACCTGCAGCTGCCCCACAGTTTAAAGACACCTGCAGTTGCCAATATTATGTCCCTCTCCTACCAAACTAAAGTAAAAATAAAAATAACACTAATACTCACTTTTCCTCTTTCCCCTGCTGTGCTGGACCAGAGTCTTTAGGGAACTGCATGTGTGATGTAAGCAGCTCCCGGGGAAGAGACGGCATGAATGGTGAAGCAGGGAGTGGACAGCAAATTGGAGTTGAAGTTGGGGCAGCCCAGAACAGCGGGACTGCAAATCCAGGACTGACCCGCTGTACCAAGAGTGCCCCCACTACCATACGGCCCAGTGCAAGTACAGCATTGGCCCGATGATTAATGGGGCCCTGCTTACAGATTATAGGCTACATTACAAAACAAATGTAGTGAAGCTGCAATGACAACTACCTGTCTACAAAACAGACTCTTCTTCAGAACTTCGGCTGGGTGAGAATTCAAGGATAGCGCACCTAAGAGTTTGTGCATATTCCAGAAAAAAACTCAAAACAGAGCAGTAGAATGAATCTTTTTTGGATAGAGTGAGAACCCCATAGAATCCTAAACCACAAAGCTGATAGTCACCATTATTAACAGTGGCTGTAATTAGCCTATCACACTGAAATGCCATAAGGATGGCACAGTTAAATAGTACAGAGCCCCTAAATGCAGAAACACAGTCCAGACTAATGACAAAGCTGGGCCTAAGGAACTAAGCCTTAGATGTCAAGAAGGGATGCTAGTGTATAGCAACAGTTGAAATTCATATTGGAGGGACTATGTTAAACGAACAGCAGATGGCGCAATGTTTTAGTGTTTGTTAATATGTAGTTGCCCTATTTTTGATGTTTTTTCTAATATTGACATGATCTTTTTGTATTCTCTATCTTGGTGATGTTATATAGTAGACAATGGTTGTTGTTTGTTTCATGTACAACTGGTCAATAACTCAGTGCTGATGTTTCTGCTGAAAGATAAAGATTTGCAACTAGAGATCTTCCGTAAGAGCTCAAAATCCAATGCTTCCAGCATCAATGTGAAATCTTGATATAGGATTTATCGCAAGGATTTATTTTCTTAAAAGTTTCTGTACTTAACTATGGATAAACTGGGGTTTTTAAGTATAGGAACAGAAGCATAACCTGAAGTTCCTGGGCCCCAATGCAAAATCTTTGCCAGGCTCCCCCAACTATAATGTATTGTTTATAATACTTGTCTTCTCATGTTGCAGAAGGACACCTTGTGGGCCTCCTAAGGCTCCTAGGCACTGGTGCGACTGAACCCTCTGCAAACCTTTCAAGTTATTCCGCTGTATAAAAGGTTAAAGTTAATGGAACAGAGTCCCCCCAACTGCTTATATAACACTAGAATCTTCCCAAGTGGGAAAAGAGACGATATACCTAATGAGGCACCAGTTCTTGGGTATGACCCCTACCTCTATTCCTCCCATAGCTATGCCCTTGCTCATATGGGCATACGTGTCCTAACATAAGCATATCAGAGGCCAGCGAGTGACGAATATGGGCACATTCTCCTGCTGCTGTCCAATCAGGGTTTCACTCTGACTGCCACATATGATGACTTGAGTGACACGTGGACCACTATTAGTTTTGGCCATTAATTAACATGGTTCACATTGGCTTCTGTGTACTGACAAGGCATCAGGCTACCTTGGCACTGTTTAGAACTATGCACCTGAAATTAGATGCTATATTTATTATTATTATTATTATTATTATTATTATTATTAATAACATTATCATTACTCATTGTACAAACAATATATTATGAATAATCTGTGCTGTGATTGGTAAGACTTGCTAAAATGTCTGGGGAGAAAAAGGTTTGCACGAGTAAAGGTCTAAGGCCTGGTTCACATCTGCGTTCTTTATTCCGTTTGGGGAGTCCACTTGGGGATGGAATGGAATACCAAACTCATTAAAAAGTGGTTACTTAAGAAACCATACGCACCCCATAAATTATAAAAGGGTTTGTGTGTCTTCCATGCGATGTCCGCACAAATCATGCAGAGAGAAAAGGACTGCAAATATAAGGGATAATTGACATAGAAATGTCACATTGCAGGATGAATTCACTAAGTGATATCACAGTACCAGTCTACAGCTATTTTCTCTGTCTTTACCACTGTGCAGAGAAAGGACAAGGCACACTGCAGGGGTAACCATGGGATTCTATAGTGAAGCTTAGCATGAGATGCCATTTTCCACATCCCTTTCCAATGTCCCTAGTTATCACTAATAGAGATGAGCGAACAATGTTCGGATCAGCCGATCCGAACAGCACACTCCCATAGAAATGAATGGAAGCACCTGTGACGCCGGCCGGCCACTGGCAAAGTCAGCGTCACAGGTGCTTCCATTCATTTCTATGGGAGCGTGCTGTTCGGATCGGCTGATCCGAACAGTGTTCGCTCATCTCTAATCACTAACTGTACCTGGAAATGGGCCCTGTTAGTTGGTTCCCATAGCAGTGACTATGATTGAGTTCTAGGAGCTAATAACAGCAAAAGCAGAATCAGGATGAATACAGTGAGTAGAGGAACAAGCTATATAAATTTAGCACAGCGCTGCAAGATATGTCCAAATTATCACCACCAGAAACCCTACAGGAGAAAATAGTCCACTTACTGAAAACAAAACCAGAGCCCACAATTCACTTGCTAGAATATTTAGATCAGGAGGACAATCAGAAAAGTGAAGTCCTGGGAGTAGTCTAATAAGAATTGACGTGAAAGCAATATTCTGATAACAAGTCAAAAGTCATATTCCAAGAGATCACGTCAAGACGAGTCAGTAGACAAGTTGTTCTGGTAGCAAAAGCCAAAAGGCCGATCAGGTCAGGATCAGAAGAGAAGGATTATCCAGTCACAAGCCAAAGTTTGATTTCCAGGAAATCCGTCTGAAGCAGTGTTACACAAATACACAGGTCACAAAACCATAAAGGGACAATAATTGCAGGCAGGTGGCTGAGGAGGAAGGAAGTTTAAACATGTCTCCTCAGTTTGTAACTGGACAAGACTAGAGAATTCTAGGCAGCATGGAGGCTCAGTGGTTAGCACTGCAGCCTTGCAGTGCTAGCATCCGGGGTTTGACTCCTGCCAAGGACAACATCTGCAAGGAGTTTGTATGTTCTCCCTGTGTTTGTGTGGTTTTCCTCCCACACTCCAAAGATATACTGATAGGGACCCGTATGCCTTCTCATTTTCATAGTGATATTATTTAGTTATAAGGAAACATTTATGAGGGGTTCATAGGTGTTTACTTTGGTAGGAAGACTTTTCTAAAAAAGCGATTCTACCTTTAGTGTCACCCACATAACTTACTTGAATGAAACCCATACCAGAATTTACTGAACACAATGCTTGACATGGTGCTAATGAAAATGAATGTAAATGGATCACAAACCTCTTTGAATGATACAGATTTTAGGTTAATGACCTGGTTACCTATTGCAAGACCATTACTATCAATGGGTCATAATGCACATAATTACTTGAGGCATTTGCTCATGTGGAATTACAGTATATGGGGTGGTTTCCAAGACTACACGCAATTCTAACAATAATCCATAAACAATAAGGACTGACTAAAATTGGAGAGGACATAATGAATTCTGGTTGTAAATTTTATTGCCAAATCAGAATCCTCCTGTTTCAAGTACTTTCCAGATAGCATGTGGGCTCTTTCAACACAGCCTTTGCTTTCAGCAAAATTGTTAATTATAGATCATAATAAGCTGTTAGAGAGAAACACACACATAATTTGAAAGTGAAATGAGGCACAGCACATAGATAAAGCAATTGTTTGTTTAAGAGGTGATTAGCACCAGCAAAACAAGCAAACTGATACTTGAACCTGAGAGAAATTACACTCATTTCAATCATTAGATTATTTGCCAATTTGTGTTTTGGATCATAATGCAGAGGTACATAGACAATAATTCTAGTTCTTTGTGGTATACTTGCTTTTTAGATATGCTTTGTTTGTGAGCATGCTATTTTGTGCTGGGCAGCCATATGGAATGTAATCTTGTATAAGCCTGTTGTGAGAGCACATACATACTGTAACTATACATGCAATCTTGCCACTAAAGCAATGCCAACTTCATATTATCATATGATCATTCAGCCATCACAACATCTTTTTAAGTTCAATTTTTAATGCACCAAACTAAACAAGAAATAATTCCAGAGAAATAATGTCAGTTTCCCATTGCACATTTTTATGTCAAAGAACCTTTATTTTATTCTACCCTGTTGGAAATTTAAAGATGCACACTTGATAAAAGACTAAGACCCGAAACGCGTTGGAATAAAAATCTTCATTTCTGGACTAGTGCTCACCTACCTCTTTGGGTTATTCATCTATACTCTTTACCACCACTTTAGAAATTTAAAGAGGATCTCTCATCTGTCTATTTAGCAAATGTTTATATGTCTCATGAAACTGCAATTTAGAATAATCTTTTCTTATTATTAATATATAACATATATGGTAAATTGATCACTGGGAGTTACAAGCTGGGACTGTGTCCCTACACAATTTGAGACTATTCAATCAGTGCTGACTGAACTAGACTGTGTAGGGACTAGAAATGAATGAACTAGTTACCAACTGGCCAGGCTTGTTATAAATTTTTGACAGGTTCTGAAATTTTTGTTTTTCCACCCAAAAATCATTTTTATACTCTGAGCTGTCTTGAGATTTCATGACAATGAAGTTCCCAATGTGACCACCAAGGAAGGAGGCTGAAAGATGTTTGGGAAAGAATATGAATACCACATGGGATCCCAAGAAAGGTAATGATAACTATTTATTATTTTTTTAAAATATTTTACAACCATCACAAGTATACAACTACCATACAACAGTTCTCAAAGCTTTACTTAAATGTTTACTAGTATATATCTTTTTCAAAGTGGTCTGGTCAAAGAGTGTTTCAGATAAGATAAGCAAACCCACATGAAATAGAAACATAGTTTCCAGAAAACTGTTCATATTAAATGGGCTACATAGGCAAGATTCAGTCAGCCTATGCATGTTCCCTGCAGAGTTCCTTACAGGGATGTATTAATTGGAAGAACATTAGATGGATGGTCCACTAGAGCAAGAACCGCTGCTTGTCAGCAGCTTTCCACTCTGGCTCATGAAAGGTCCATATAAGCAAAATTGCCAGTGAATTAAATAAATATATATATATATATATATATATATATATATATATATATATATATATATCTCAAAATCTTAAATCAGAATAATGTGTTGTATATGGGTTTACTCAGCATCTATGTAGAAATATAGTATTAGGGTAGTTTTAAAGACAATCACTCTAAAAAAGTTTTTATGTTTGCATTTAGAACAGTCATAGACTTTAGAAACCTGCAAAATAGAAAAATTCAACTTGACTAATTCTAGCTATTACTTCACTGTTCCACCATGCTAGTTATGATCATAGTATAAACAATATTACTCTTGTTTTTTTTGTTTTTTTTTGTTTTTTTTTAACACGGTCAGTTATATACTTACTTAGTTACATAGTTGATAAGGTTGAAAAAAAAAACACAGGTCCAGTAAATTCAATTTATAATCCTGGCAAGTAGATCCAGAGAAAAGAAAAACCTCTATGAGATCTAGTGCCCATAAGTTTTATTTATTTCAAGAAATCCTCCATATCCCTCTAGAACTTGTTTAGTGACTCAACTGTCAACATTGCGTGGCAGATTTTCCCCATAGTCTTATTGCTCTTACAATGAAACATTCTCTTCTATAATGGTGTTAAATGTTGATGACCCTCAAACTGTTTTTGCCATATTGTATACATGTTCACTTAATTTTTTCCACATTTCTCTTAGTCCATCCAACATAAGTTTTATTATAGGGTCATTTATTATAATATATGATGCTTTTGGTATAGCAAATAATATGGTCTTTAACCCCTTCCCGCCGATGGCATTTTTTGATTTTCGTTTTTCGTTTTTGACTCCCCTCCTTCTAAACCCCATAACTTTTTTATTTCTCCGCTCCCAGAGCCATATGAGATCTTAATTTTTGCGGGACAAATTTTTCTTCATGATGCTACCATTAATTATTTTATATAATGTACTGGGAAGCAGGAAGAAAATTCAGAATGGGGTGGATTTGAAGAAAAAATGCATTTCTGCGACTTTCTTACCGGCTTTGGTTTTACGGCGTTCACTGTGCAGCCAAAATGACATGTCCCCTATATTCTGTATTTCGGTACGGTTCCAGGGATACCAAATTTATATGCTTTTATTTACATTTTGACCCCTAAAAAAAATTCCAAAACTTTGTTAAATTTTTTTTTTCTAAAAGTCGCCATATTCCGACGGCCGTAACTTTTTTATACGTAAGTGTATGGGGATGCATAGGGCGTCTTTTTTTGCGGGGCTGGGTGTACTTTTTAGTTCTACCATTTTCGGGAAAGGTTATTGCTTTGATCACTTTTTATTCAAATTTTTATCAGAATCAAAACAGTGAAAAAACGGCGGTTTGGCACTTTCGACTATTTTTCCCGCTACGGCGTTTACCGAACAGGAAAAATATTTTTATAGATTTGTAGAGCGGGCAATTTCAGACGCAGGGATACCTAACATGTATATGTTTCACAGTTTTTAACTACTTTTATATGTGTTCTAGGGAAAGGGGGGTGATTTGAACTTTTAATTCTTTTTATATTTTTTTATATTTTTTTAAACTTTTTTTAATTTTTTATTTGCATTTATTAGACCCCCTAGGGGTGTTGAACCCCAGGGGGTCTGATCACTAATGCAATGCATTACAATGCTAATGCATTGCAATGCATTGCAAAAAAACATCCTTTCTTTTGCAGGCTGCATAGACCAGCCTGCAAAAGAGAGGATTTGCAGACAAGCCTGGGAGCCTGTACAAGGCTCCCGGCTGTCATGGCAACGGGACGTCAGCCCTGGAGCATGCTCCAGGAGCCGGCGATCCCAGCCAAAAAGGCAGCGCCCATGCGCCGCAGGGAAAGTGGCGCCTCCGGCGCCTTTGACCGCGGCGCCGGAGGGGTTAATGCCTTCGATCGGTCCGGGGACCGATCGGAGGCATTAGAGCCGGTTGTCTACTGCTTAAAGCAGTAGACACCCGGCGGCTATGGCGGCCGCCCGGCTCCCGGGCGGTCGCCATAGTTACAGACCCGACATGCGCCGTACTATTACGGCGCATGTCGGGAAGGGGTTAAAGGGGCTCTATCATTGGGAAAAGTCATTTTTAACTAAGCACATCCTTGCATAGCCGTTATAAAGGCTATTCCACACCTACCTTTTGTATGTACATGACCTCAGTGGTTTTTGAATCAGCCCGTTTTTATTCATATGCTAATTAGCCTCTTGGTGCACCCCGGAAGTCTCATCGTGCATCCTCTGTGCTATTTTTTCCTATGTATGTGTACAGCACAGGTTGCTGCTGCAGTTGATGACTTCCTGCTTCCTGTTTGCACACACAGATAGGAGAGAATAGCAGAGAGAAGTGCTGCTGGGAACTTCCTGTGCTGGCTGGAAGCAAATTGGCATATGAGTAAAAACAGGCTCATTCAAAAACCACTGAGGCAATTTACATACAAAAGGTATGTGTGGAATAGCCTTTCTAAAGGCTATGCATGTAAGTGCTTAGTTAAAAATGACTTTTCCCAATGATATTGTCCCTTTAATAATATACTCAAGACCCTCCCATTTACCTAGGACTGACGTAATTGGTTATCTTTCCCCAATGTCTGCAGCTTCTACACTATTTACAAGGATAGAAACCTGGCAATTGTAGAGGGTTTATTTGTCACTTTCACCCTTTTATTTCTAGCATTGTAAGAGAAATTAAGTTCTCTATATTCCTTGTTTTTTAAAAAACAAAGCTAGGTTTAGACGGCAATAATTTTCATACTACTTTATCTTGTCTCAAAATCTCCCAATGTTTTTTTTTTAAAATAATTATTAGAGAGTAAAATATTCGATATTCGTTATTCGTTTCGAATAGCCGCTCAATATTCGACTATTTGATCGAATATCAAACCCTATTATAGTCTATGGGGAAAAATGCTTCGTTTCAGGGGAACCCACCATTCGACTCAGGAGGGTCACCAAGTCCACTATCACACCTCAGAAAATGATGCCAACACCTCTGCAATGCAACTGGGACAGCAGGGGAAGCATGCCTGGGGGCATCTAACAAGCCCAAGTCACAGTTTTACCCCACCATCACAGCCTATCAACTACACACTTTCCACACTCAAAAAAACCTCTATCAAAGTGGGAAAATACCTGGAAACCTTCTTTCTTCCCCAAATGGATGGACAGAAACCCAAATTTAAGCTAAAGATACATTAACAAGCACCCCTTTAAATCACGTTGCCCATGACAACCGCAGATGGAATAGGCAATGGGAAATCCGAAAGCCCCCACCCTTAACTGTCATTGTGGATGTGTGTGTGTGATGTGGTAAGACCTTCCAAAATTCACTTTTATGGCCCTTAACGTGAGCCCTTCAAAATTAAGTTACAGGCCCTTAAGCTGAGCTACCAGCAGAGATTGAGGCCCTTTAGGTGACTTCAGCCTCTTACCAGCAGAGTTTTAGACCCTTAGAGTGAGTAGAGCCTTGCACCGGCAGTGTTTTTGGCCCTTGGAGTGAGTTGAGCCTCTAACCAGCAGAGTTTGGGGGAATCAGGGTGGATTGAGACTCTAACCAGCAGAGTTGGGGGGAATCAGGGTGGATTGAGACTCTAGCCAGCAGAGTTGGGGGGAAGCAGGGTGGATTGAGACTCTAACCAGCAGAGTTGGGGGAAGCAGGGTGGATTGAGACTCTAACCAGCAGAGTTGGGGGGAATCAGGGTGGATCGAGCCTAGTAGGAGCAGAATTGTGCAACGCTGATGGTGCGGGAGGAGGAGGAATTGTAGAGGGTGAGCACACACATGAAACTTCATATCGGAGTGCTTGACACAGGTGGACATGAAAATGATGGGTCTATCCAGTGGCTGTTCATTTTGATCAGCGTCAGCCGGTCAGCACTGTCAGCTGACAGCCGGCTGTGCTTATCCGTAATAATGCCACCGGCTGTGCTAAAGACCCTTTCCGAAAGCACACTGGCGGCAGGGCAGGAAAGGACCTCCAGCACAAGTTCCAGCCACAAATCCAACTTGGAGACCCAATAAGTATAGGGCGCAGAGGGATCGGAGAGGACAGGGCTGGGGTTGACCAGGTACTCCTGCAACATGCACCTATACTTGTCCCTCCTGGTGACACTAGGCCCCTCAGTGGCGGTAGTTTGGCGAGTGGGTGCCATTAATGTGTCCCAGACCTTGGAGAGTGTACCCCTGGTGGGTGTGGACCGGATGGCAGTTGTTCGCCTGTTGGAGGAACTCTCCTGTGTGCCGCCAACGAGAGTTGATGGAAACATCTCCATCATATTCTGCACCAATTCCTTGTGGCAATGACTCATGTGACTGGCCCTCCCCTCTACTGGAATAAAATTAGAAACATTATTTTTATACCGGAGTCGAGGATTGCAAAAATCCGTAGTCGTTGCTCTCCAGGATTTTGACAATGCGTTTGTCAGTTGAAAAACACTCCAACATGTATTCAGCCATGTGTGCCAGAGTGTTACTTGGCATGACTTGGCTGCCCCCAGCAGAATGGTCACTCTCCATTTCCTCCTCTTCCTCCTTCTCCTCCATTTTGCCCCATCTGCGCTGCAGCAATGGGAAGCACTGAACTTCCCCGCTAGCTTCCTGTGTGACAGTGAGATCTGCCACTTCATCCTCCTCCTCCTCCTCTTCCTCCCTCAATATACGCTCTGAAGCGGACAGGAGTATGCCCTGACTATCCTGCTGGGATGGTTATGCTCCTATGCCCGACTTCTCAGCGTCTAATGTGTTATCTCTAATGGTGATGAGGGATTCTCGCATCACACACGGGATTGTGACACTCACAAGTGCGTCGTCACAGCAGACCCTCATGGTTGACTCCTCAAAGACATGCAAGATCTCGCATAAGTCTGCCATCCATGGCCACTCATGGTGCAGAAACTGCGGGAGCTGACTCTGAGGAACCCTTGGGTTTTGGAGATGATACTCCATCAAGGGTCTCTG